>NC_080681.1:13972685-14597685 GCF_030445035.2 Dasypus novemcinctus | reverse complement strand
GTAATGATTCCTCCAGTCTTTCTACTATGGCCATTTACGTGGGGACAGGGGGATAAGCAGACAATCTGAGGACTCTTGGACTTGACTCTGAGTTCACACTGATGTCCTGAGACCCAAAGCACCATCATAGCACCCTGTTTATTATCTTAGGGAAGCTGGGTAATAAATAAAGTCTATCTGACATCTGGCTCATAGTGGGCCCACTGAGTCTTTAGACCCACCCAGTGATCATCTCTCCAGTTCCCAAGGGTGTCATCTAGAGCTGATATACTTGACAGAGTAAGACCCTCTTTAGCTCCTTCACCTGTGACATAAGAGTCATCAGAATGGGAAAGGTCGAGTGAAAATACCAGAAAATAACCCCCCACCCCCAGCCAGCATAGTAAATACAAAACAACATCACCTACCAGGGGTATGGTAGAGATGAGTGCTGCTATTTAAGACCTAAAGGATGTGGAGGTAGGGAGAATGGTCCTTATCATATCTCCATTTAATTAGCCAGCCGGGCCTCTGCAGTAATCAGATGGAAGCTGGAGAAAGACTGCAGACTACTGCAGGCTCAAGCAAGTAATAGCCCCAATCACACTGGTGGTTTTATTGTTAGAGCAGATTAATATGGCATCAGGTACATTGTAGATGGCCAGTGATTTGTTGAATGCATTCTTTCCCATTCTGATGAGGAAAGAACATCAGAAACAATCTACCTTCATGTGGGACATAAAATAATCATTTACAGTTTTGCCTAAAGGCTATGTTAACTCACTGCCCTCTGTCGTAATATAGTCCAAAGAGAGCTGGACCTCCTGGACGTCCCACAGACTATCACATTGATTCCATTACATTGATGATATTATGGGGGCCAGACAGGACAAGCAAGAAATGACCAGTATGCTGGAGACCTTGGTAAGGCACATGTGCTCCAGAGAGTAGGAGAAAATGCTACAATGATTCAAGAACCTGCTGCTTCAGTGAAGTTTTTAAGAATCCAGTGGCCAGAGGTATGTCCATATATCCCTCCAAAGTAAAAGAGAGATTGTTACATCTTGCATCCCTTACCAAAAAAGGCACAGTGCCACCTATGTCTCTTTATGTCCTAGTGCAAAACATTCCACACCTAGGAATACCAGTCTAGCCCAAACACCAGGTGACATTTTAGATTCCAGGCACAGAGCAGGAAAAGTGCTCTTCAGAAGGTCCAAATTGCAGTAGAAGCATCTCTGCCACTTAGGCCATATATTCTCATAGACTCTGTTGTGTTGTAGGTGTCAGAGGTGGGAAAACATGCCGTTTGGAACTTATTTTCCCAGTGGGAAAATTGCAATGTAGTCCATGGGATTCTGGAGCAAGACCATATCTTCTGTAATAGAGAATGATTTACCTTTTGAGTATCTATTTTCATTTGCTAAAGACTGCCAAGGCAAATATTCCCAGAGATGGGTTGGCTTTGACAATGGGATTTATTAACTTATAAGCTTAAAGTTCCAAGACTGAGGAAAACATCCAAATCAAGGCATCAGGTGACGCTCTCTCCCCAAGGACACAGCTGCTAGTGACCCTGGACTCCTGTCACATGGCAGGGCACAGTGGCGGTGTTTGCGGGCTTCTGCCTTCTCCTCCAGGCTCTGTTGCTTTCAACTTCTGGCTGCTCCTTCTGTAGCTTTCTCTCTCCCAGGTTCCATTGATTTCAGCTTCTTGCTTTCATGGCATTCTCTCTCAGCTTCTGTGTGTTCCTCTATGAGATCCTGGCTCTTTTCTCTTTGCTCTTGTCCTCCAAATTCATCCAGTTTATAAAGGACCTCAGAAGATCAAGACCCATTCTGGGTCATACCTTGTGAGAAATCTAATCAAAGGCCCAAAACTGAATGGATTTAATCAAAAGGTCTCACCCACAGGAATAGATTAGGTCTAAGGACATGATCTTTTCTGGGGTACATACAGTTTCAAACTACTTTAGTAGCCTAGTGTGATATTGGGCCTTGCTCAGACAGAACACTTGGCTATAGAGCACCAAGTAACCGTATGTCCAGAACTGCCTATTATGAGCTGGGATATATTGGTTCAGACAGATGCAGTAGCATTTCTTGTAAGATGGAAACGGAACATCGATGATCAAGCCCAAACATGAATAGAGAGCACTTGTAAGCTATACAACCTGGTATCCCCAACCCCCATGTCACCCAGGCTCATACCTAGTGCTGGGTTGGTGGTGGGTGGGGTTGCGGGGTGTTCTATATGACCAGCTGAAGGAGGAGAGTAAAAGCAAAGTTTGGTTTCTGGGTGGGTATTTCAGTTTCCCAGCTGCTAAAACAAATACCATACAATGGGTTTTCTTAGCAATGGGAATTCATTGGTTTACGGTTTTGAGGCTAGGAAAAGTCGAATATGACCTCATCAGCAAGATGATGCTTTCTCCTCGAAGATTGTGGCACTCTGGGGCTGGCCTCCTGCTTTCCTTGGCCCTTGGCTTTTCTGTCACAGGGCAGTGCATGTGGTAGTGGTGTCTCTTTTCTCTTCTGGGTTCCACTGACTTACAGCTTTTGGCTACTCTCTGTGGCTTCTCCTGTGTTCAATTTCCTTTGCTCATCAGGACTTCAGTCATACTGGATTAAGACCTACCCTCATTCAGTTATGGCAAACCTTAACTAAAAACATCTTCAAAGGCACTGTTTACGAATGAGTTCACACCCACAGGATCAGAGGTTGGGACCTGAGCATGCCTTTTGTGGGAGACATGATTCAATCCCTAACAGTGACTCAACGTGGTATGTGGGTGCATAGATGGTGGCTGCATTATAGTTACATTTTTCAGATGGCTTTGAAAATCAGTGGGAAAGGGTAAATTTTTCCAATGGGAGCTGCAAGCATTGTCCCTGGTCATCTACTTTGTATATAAGGAAAAGTAGACAGAAGTGAAAATACAAACAGATTCCTTAGCAGTGGCCAATGGCCTAGCCCTCTGATAGGATGCCTGGAAGGAAAAGTCTGGAAGATCAAAGGTGTTTGGGGTAAGGTCATATGTATGTATATTCAGGAGCGGTTTTGAAATGTGAAGGTTTCCACTAGGGAAGAGGAACCAAATGACTTGCCAGGAGGTGGATGTGGCTCAGGTGGCTGAGCTCCCACCTACCACCTGGGAGGTCCCTGGTTTGTTCCCAGTGCCTCCTGGAGAGGACAGCGAGCTGGCATGGCAGGCAGGCATGGCAAGCTGACACAGCAGGATGGCACAACAAGAGACACAAGAAGAAAAGGCATGGTGGGAGACTCAGCAAAGCAGGGAGCAGAGGTTCCCAGTGCCTCCTAAAGAAGACAGCTGCACTGATGTAACAGGAAGGTGCAGTGAGCTGACACAACAAAATGATGCAACAAGAGACACGGGGAGGAAAACATAATGAGAGGTGCAGCAAAGCAGGGAGCGGAAGTGGCTCAAGCAATTGGGCACCTCCCTCCCACATCGGGGGTCCTGGGTTCAACTCCCAGTGTCTCCTGGGGAGTCAGGGAAGACAGACAGACACAGCAGATGCAGGTGGCAAGTGGGTGGGGAGAAATAGATGAATAAAATTAATCTTGAAAAAAAAAAAGATTTGCCAGTGGGCATTACCAGCCTTCATCATTGGCCACCTTGGAAATTCCTGCCCACTGAGCCTCATCCAGCACCACTATCTAGAGCTTATGTAATGACCGAACCATGGACATAGAATCCCACGTAACACAGCTTTCAACCAGGGGACTTGCTTCACAGGTTGATAGAAGCAGACATATGATATAAATGCAGTGAAATAGGTGCTAATAAAGGTATGTATAAAGTAATATGAGGAATGGGGGTGAATCTGGGGAAGGGAAGACTTTCCAGGTATGAAGGGGTGAAGCAATGTGCCATGTGGTATAGGCATAAAAATGATCAGAGAATGGAGGACATTTCTTCTCAGCCTTCCTTCCTAGATCTTCTTCCTTTCTCCCCTTAAGTTTTGTTTTTTGTTTTTTTTTTTAAAGATTTATTTATTTATTTAATTTCCCCCCCTCCCCTGGTTGTCTGTTCTTGGTGTCTATTTGCTGCATCTTGTTTTTTTGTCCGCTTCTGTTGTCGTCAGCGGCACAGGAAGTGTGGGCGGCGCCATTCCTGGGCAGGCTGCTCTTTCTTTTCACGCTGGGCGGCTCTCCTCACGGGCGCACTTGCACGTGGGGCTCCCCCACGCGGGGGACACCCTTGCGTGGCACGGCACTCCTTGCGCGCATCAGCACTGCGCATGGCCAGCTGCACACGGGTCAAGGAGGCCCGGGGTTTGAACCGCGGACCTCCCATATGGTAGACGGACGCCCTAACCACTGGGTCAAAGTCTGTTTCCCTCCCCTTAAGTTTTGATTCCTCAGGGTTCTGTCCTTGGCTTCTGTTTTTCACTCACCTCAAGCAATTTCGTCCACTCCTTCGTTTGTCACTATCGTATGTAAGTTAGTCATTCCAAAATTGAGATCTACAGCTTCTACCTCTCTTTTGAGCTCCAGACCAAATATCACAAAACCCACCTCAAGGATTTTGCCTCCACACTTGTCCCTTCTCTCTCCTGCATCACCAATTTTTCCTCCATTCTTTGTCCTTTGACACCATATCTACATCACTTCTCTGCTCCCCTTTAGAGAGTGAAACTTCTGCTTTTCTTTCTATTGTATCTTAGCCTACTCCAGTGTGGCTTTTTATCCCCATTACTCCTGAGATTGCTCTTATCAAAGTCACCAATAACTTTGATGTTGCCAAATCCAGTTTTCAACTTACTTGACTTAATAGTAACATTTGACTAGTTGATTATTCCCTCTTTCTTGAAAGACCATCTTTGCCTGGCTTTCACCCTCTACTGATTTTCTTCCCACCTCACTGGCCACTCCTCAGTCTCTTTGTTTGATCTTCTCTCTGTTTGATCTTCTCAACCTTTAAGTATTGGAGTATTCTATTGCTCCATTCTCAGACTTCTACTCATTGTTTTGTTTACAACTAATTTCTTAGAAAATCTTACCTAATTCTATAATTTTAAATATCAATCTATATGCTATTGACTTCAAAAATGCTTATCTCCAGCCTCAACCTCTCCCCTGAACTCCAGATTCATATCTCTAGTAGCAACTCTACTTGGATGTTTAATGGTATTCCAAACTGAACATATCCAAAACAAATCTCTTTGTTCCCTGCCTCCCAGTTTCCCTCATCTCATTAAATGACTCTATCATTCACCCTATTGCTCAGACCAGAAATGCTGGGATCATCACTGATTCCTCTCTTTTTCTAATGCCCTCACTCAATCCATCAGCACATCCATCAGCCCTGCCTTCAAAATATACTGGAATAATCTGATCAATGCTCACTACCTCAATTGCTGCTACTTGTTAAAATCACCATTATCTTTCTCCTCGATCCTTTTTGGCTAACTGGCTGCTCTGCCTCCACTCTTCCCTTCTTTGTCTATTCAGAGTGATCCTTTTACAATGTAAGTTAAGACATGTTGCTCCCCTGTTCAATCCCTCCATTGAGTCACATCGCACTTAAAATAAAATCCAAAGCTTTTTCCATGATCTACAAGGCCCTTCTGATCTTGCCTCTTGCTTTATTCTGACCTGATCTCCTCCCTGCTCCCCTTCCTCTTTTCTGTGTTTTAGCCACACTAGTCTTGTTGTTTCTCAAATATATGCCAAGCACAGGTCCACTTTTGGGCCTTTGCACTTGCTATTCACTCTGCCTGAAATAATCTTTCTCCAGATATTCACATGGCTTGTCTCCTCACAGCATTCTAATGTCCCCTTCTCAGGGAGACCACCCTATCTAAAATAACTCTTTCACTTGCTGTGCTTTTATGTCTTTTACTGTTTTATTTTCCTTCATAGTCTGTAACACTACAGGATTGTGTCATGTATCCTTTTGTTTATTTGATGTATTATCTGCCTCCCCTACTACAATGTAAGCTCCATAGAGGCATGGAATTTACCTGCTGGATTCAGTCAGCAAGGTCTAACTATTCTACTTCTTAAAAATCTCTTCAGTCTTTCTATTTCTACTACCTCCGCCTTAATGCAGTTGCCATCATCACTTGTTTGGTTTATTAAAGTATTCTCCCACTTGACTTTCTGCCTTCACCGTCCTCTCTCCAGGCCTTGCTCTCATGCTACTGCTGACTGGTGGTAGTATGGTTGATACTCATTCTTTTTTTTTTTTTTAAGATTTATTTATTTCACTCCCCTTCCCCCCTACCCCCATTGTCTGCTCTCTCTGTCTATTTGCTGTGTGTTCTTCTGCGCCCACTTGTATTATCAGGCAGCACTGGGAAACTACATCTCTTTTTTGTTGTTGTTGCATCATCTTGCTGCCTCAGCTCTCCGTTCGTGTGGCACCCCTCCTGGGCAGGCTGTGCTTTTTTCACATGGTGCAGCTCTTCTGAGAAGTCTGAGAGACTGAGATGGGAACATACCTCCTGCTCACCCTCCCAGATTTTGTCCTGAAGGCAGAGATTCCCTTGCAGACAGCTGGGACAGTGTGGGAAACAATTAAGTGGAAGCAGCCTGGAACACAGGACTACCCCCATTAAATCACTTAAGAAGGCATCCAAGAGGGGGGATGAGGTCTATTTTAAAGGGAATAGAGGGGGCATTCTCTAACTCCTGTAAACTGTAGTGGGGAATTCTTAGGGCCTCTAGCAAGCACGAGACTAGGAAAAGAAGCAGCCTCTCCAGCTCTGAATCCACATGGGCTCAGATAAGACAGACAGGACCCTGCACTTACCATTTGCCTTAGGATGATCTCGTTGATAGGAGGTTAAGCTCTGAAGGAGACCACCAACAAAAGCAGAGCCAATTTTCAAAGACAGTGAAAGATGCTGCTTGCTTTGGTTTCTTTGTTTTGGTTAGTTCCTAGCATTCAAGAAAATTTCTTTCATATCATTATCTGGACAAAAATTTAAGGAACAGCCAGTTCATGGACTAAACACCAGAGTTAACATTTTAAAATATTAAATGCACAGTATATAACAAAAGATTGCAAGACAAAAAAGAAATAGGAAATTATGGATCATCCAAAAGAAGCAAGATAAAAATCCAGAAACCATTAACAAAGAGGACACACTTTGGACTAAAGAGACTTTAAAATGATGAGCCTCAATATGTTCAAAGAGATAAAGGAAACCAGAGAAAGAACTAAAGGAAATGAGGAAAACAATGAATGAACAATATGGAGACAAGAAAGCAGGGATACAAAATATTTGATGTGCTGAAAAGAAGGGGTGAAAAATGCCAACCAAGAATTTTATATCTGGAAAGCCTTTCTGTCGAAAATGAGGGAGAATAAAGTTTATGGTCCTGCTCATTCTTTCTATGGCTCACCTCAATGTATCTGGAGTCTAGGCTTTCAGCATTATGTGTATTCTTCTTCAAAAATTCTATGCTTCAGCAATACTGAAGTGTTCACATATCCCATAAATCCCCTGTGCTTCTCTGCCTCTCTACCTTTGCTCTTCACTCCTCATTGAGGAATGAATTAGAACTTGGGTAATGGCAGTGGGATAGAAGGGAAAAAAAGATTTAAAAGAGTTATTTCAGAGATGCAAAGAATAAAACTTCACAATTGATATTATATTAGGGACCAAAGAGAGGGAAAAATTAATTATGATGACTGAGGTGTCAAGCCTGCTTGAATTCAATAGAATATAATTCTGGAAGGGGAAAATGATGAACCCCATCATTATCTGATATTGTTCTCTTGGTTTTTATTGTTCAAACAATAAAAAAAAAAATGAGGGAGAGGTTAAGACATTCCCAGATAAGCTGAAGAATTTAATTATCATTACACCTGCCCTATAAGCAAAGCTAAAGAGAATTCTTCAGAATGACAGGAAAAGACATTAGATAGTGTATCAAAGAAGAATAAAGAAATAAAAACCTCTGGTAAAGGTAACCATATGGGTATTTATAAAGGCCACTAGTACTGCATTGTATTGTTTGTTACATAATTTCACTTCTTCTTACAGATGCTAAGATGCAAATGCATAAAAAGTAATGATAGGAGTGGATGTGGCTCAAGCAGTTGAGTGCCCACCTACCACATGGGAAGTCCCAGGTTTGGTTCCCAGTGCCTCCTGAAAAAACAAAAACAAACAACAAGCAAAACGAACAATAAAACCAACTCAGGGAAGTCGATGTGGCTCAGTGGTTGAGTGCTGGCTACCCACATACAAGGTCCTAGGTTTGATCCCCGACCCGGGTACCTAAAAAAAAAAAAAGTAATGATAAATCAATGGTTTTAGACATACAGTGTACAAAGATATAATTTGTAGAAAGTACAAAAGTGGGAAGATTGAGAGGTAGAGGAACAGTGTAAGTATATGCTATTAAAGATAAGTTGGGATGGCAGACTTGGCCCAGTGGTTAGGGCATCTGCCTACCACATGGGAGGTCCACGGTTCAAACCCCGGGCCTCCTTGACCCGTGTGGAGCTGGCCCATGTGCAGTGCTGATGCGCGCAAGGAGTGCCCTGCCACACAGGGGTGTCCCCCACATAGGGGAGCCCCACACGCAAGGAGTGTGCCCCGTAAGGAGAGCCGCCCAGCGCAAAAGAAAGTGCAGCCTGCCCAGGAATGGCGCCGCACACACGGAGAGCTGACACAACAAGATGACACAACAAAAAGAAACATAGATTCCCAGTGCTGCTGACAACAGAAGCGGACAAACAAGATGCAGCAAATAGACACAGTGAACAGACAACCGGGGTGGGGGGAAGGGGAGAGAAATAAATAAATAAATTAATTAAAAAAAAAAAAGATAAGTTGGTATCAAATCAAATATGATTGTAATATATTTAAGATGTTAAATTTTAACCCAGGTTAATCACAAAGAAAATACTAGAAAAGTATATTTAGATAGAAATGAAGAAAAAGAACGAAGAAAGAAAGAAGGAAATGAGGGGAAGCAGATGTGGCTGAAGTGATAGGGCTTCCGCCTACCGTATGGGAGGACCCGGACTCAATCCCTGGGGCCTCCTGGTAAAAAAGAAGAAGAGAAAACATGCCTGCACAGCAAGCCAGTGTCCATGTGGCAAGCCGAGTGCCCGCGCAGCTAGCCAGGTGCCCACGTGGTGAGCTGAGTGCCCACATGGGTGCCTGCACAGCAAGCTGAGTGCCCATGCGAGTGCCCACGTGGTGAGTCTAGTGCCCGTGAGGTGAGCCAAGTGCCTGCATGGAGAGCTGAGTGCCCGTATGGTGAGCCGAAGCCTGCATGAGTGCCCACACGGCGAGCAAGAGCCCTCGTGGTGAGCCAAGTGCCTGTGTGGTGAGCCAGTGCCCACACAAATGAGTCACACAGCAAGATGATGTCACAACAAAAAAGAGACAAAGGGGAGCGTCAAGGTGAAGTGCAGCAGAGACTAGGAACTGAGGTGGTGCAATTGACAGGGAACCTCTCCCCACATCCGAGGTCCCCAGGATGGAATCCTGGTGAGTCCCAGAGGAGAAAGACAAGAAGAGAAGACAAAAAGAGAAATAGATACAGAAGACCACACAGCAAATGGACACAGACAGCAAAAACAGCAGGGCAGGGATGGGGGGAGAAAACAAAAAGAAAGAAATGAGAAGGAACTTAATATAATACAAAAAAACCCCACAAATAAAAACATGGTAGTAGGCATTAATGGAAGAATTAACTGTCAAAAAATATATAAAGGGAAGCGGATTTGGCTCAATTGATAGAGCCATATCAGAGCCATATGTCTACCATATGGAGGGTCCAGGGTTCTATACCCAGGGCCTCCTGACCCATGTGGAGCTGGCCCATGTGCAGCGCTGCTACGCACAAGGAGTGCCGTGACACACAGGGGTGTCCCCGACGTAGGGGAGCCCCACTCGCAAGGAGTGCGCCTCTCAAGGAGAGCCACTCTGTGCAAAAAAAGTGCAGCCTGTCCAGGAGTGGCACCGCACACACAGAGCACTGAGGCAGCAAGATGATGCAACAAAAAGAGACAGATTCCCAGTGCCGCTGACAAGAATGCAAGCAGACACAGAAGAACACACAGTGAATGGACACAGAGAGCAGACAGTGGGGGGCGGGTGGGGGGAAGAGGAGAGAAATAAAATAAATAAAATATAAGTTTGTTGACTTACAAACAAAAAAATAGAAAAATGGCAAAAGAAAGTACTGCATTATCAGTAGTTACTTTTAAACTTAGGTTAAACTCCCTAGTCAAAAGGTAGATATTGGCAGAATGAATTTTAAAAAAGCATGAGCCAACTATATGCTGTTTACAAAAGACTCACTTTAAATTCAAAGATATAAGTAGGTCAAAAGTGAAAGGATGGAAAAAAAAATACCATGCATACCAAAAGAGACAAGGGAAGCTATGCTAATATCAGATAAAAATTACTTTTTTTGGGAAACGGACTTGGCCCAGTGGTTGGGGCGTCCGTCTACCACATGGGAGGTCCGCGGTTCAAACCCCGGGCCTCCTTGACCCGTGTGGAGCTGGCCCATGCGCAGTGCTGATGCGCAAGGAGTGCCCTGCCACGCAGGGGTGTCCCCCGCGGGGGGGAGCCCCACGCGCAAGGAGTGCGCCCCGTAGGGAGAGCCGCCCAGCGCGAAAGAAAGTGCAGCCTGCCCAGGAATGGCACCGCCCATACTTCCCATGCCGCTGACGACAACAGAAGCGGACAAAGAAACAAGACATGTGTCTATTTAGACACAGAGAACAGACAACCGGGGGGGGGGGGGGGGGGGAATTAAATAAATAAATAAATCTTAAAAAATATTTAATTTTAAGTCAAAAATTCTTATGAGGGATGAAAAGAGTAATTGTATACTAATAAAGGGGTCAATTCAACAAGACATAACATTTATAAATTTACATGCACCTAATAATGGAGCTGCAGAATATTTGAAGCACATATTAGCAGATTTGAAGGCAAAAATAGATGTTCCCTTATCAACAGTAGGAGATTTTGATACATAAGTTTCAATAATGAATAGAATATCTCGATAGATCAATAAAGAAGTAGAAAATTTGGACAAAACTCTAAACCAGCTAGACCTAATAGACATATATAGAACATTTACCCAACAGCAGCAGAAACACAGTTCTTGTTGAGTGCATATGGATCATTCTCCAGGATAGTTCATATCTTTGGTCACAAAACAAGTCTCAATAAATTAAAAATAATCACACATTGCATCTATTCCAACCACAATGGAATGAATCTAGATATCAATAACAGAAGGAGAAATGGAAAATTTGTAAATATATGGAAATTAAATAACATTCTCTTAAATAACTAATGGGTCAAAGAAGAAATCATGAAGAAAATTAGGAAATATCTTGAGGCAAATGAAAATGAAAGCATAACATACCAAAACTAATGAGATGCAGCAAAGGCTCTACTGAGAAGGAAATTTATAGCTCTCGATGCTTACATTAAAAAAGAAGAAGGATCTCAAATCAAAAACCTTACCTCAAAACTAGAGGATCTAGAAAAAGAAGAACAAACTAAATTCAAAGTAAGCAGAAGAAATAACAAAGATTAGTGCAGAGGATAAAAACAAAAACCATAGAATCAACACAATCAAAAGTTGGTTCTTTGAAAAGATCCATAATATTGACAAATTTTAAGCTAAACTGATGAAGGGGGAAAGAAGAAAGCACAAATAACTAAAATCAGAAATGAAAAAAGGGGACTTTCCAACCCCAGGAAAATAAAAAGGACTATAAGAGGATACTATGGACAACTGTATACCAACAAATAAGACAACCCAAATGAAAACAGACAAATTTCTAAAAATATATTGACTCAAGAAAAAGTAGATCTCAGCAAACCACTAACTAGTAAAGAGATTGAGTCAGTAATCAAAAGCCTCCCAAAAAAGGTAAACCTAGGAAGAGATGGCTTCAGAGGTGAATTTTACCAAATATCCCAAGAAAAATTAACACCTATCCTGCTCAAACTCTTAGAAAAATTGAATAGAAGGGAACACTAACTCATTCTGTAAGGCCAACATCACCTGGTACCAAATCCACATGTGGCAGTTTGAGATTATTTACGAATCCCAGAAAAAGAGAGACTGTGTTTGTGAACTGGTCTGTTCCTCTGGGTATGATACACTTTGACTGAATTAAATACAAAGGTTTTAAGTTTACTTGATTAAATCAATTTAGGGCTTTTGATTGAACCACTTTAGAAGGGCATGACCGAGGGTTGAGTCCCTGCCCCCCTGGGTGGGCTGAAAAAGACGCTTACTCAAGAAGAAGAGAGAGAGAGACTTTTTTTTGAGGTACTGGGGTCCAGGGATTAAACCCGGGACCTCGTATGTAGGAAGCCGGTATGTAACCACTGAGCCACATCAACTTCCCTGAGTAGGTTTTATCATTTGTTTTGCTTCTCGTTTCTGTTTTTTTCAGAAGGCACCAGGAACCAAACCAGGGACCTCCCATGTGGGAGGCAGGCGCTCAACTGATTGCACCACATCCATTCCCAGAACTTTGTCAGTTTTTTTTTTAAAGATTTATTTTTATTTATTTAATTCCCCTCCCCTCCCCCGGTTGTCTGTTTTCTGTGTCTTTTTGCTGCGTCTTGTTTCTCTGTCCGCTTCTGTTGTCGTCAGCAGCACGGGAAAGTGTGGGCGGTGCCATTCCTCAGCAGGCTGCTCCCTCCTTCGCGCTGGGCGGCTCTATTATGGGTGCACTCCTTGTGCATGGGGCTCCCCTACGCGGGGAACACCCCTGTATGGCACGGCACTCCTTGCGCGCATCAGCACTGCGCATGGGCCAGCTCCACATGGGTCAAGGAGGCCCGGGGTTTGAACCGCGGGCCTCCCATGTGGTAGACGGACGCCCTATCCACTGGGCCAAAGTCCGTTTCCCAGAACTTTGTCAGTTTTGATACTGGATCCCCAGGGAGAGATGAGCCATTCACCTGATAGTTTGCTGCTGAGCAGCTGAGAAAGCCTGGAAAGAAATGAGCCCTATGCCAGACTGATATAGGAAGCCCTGAGAGACAAGCCCCATGCCAGCCTACAGCTGCCATCTTGCTTCAACACATGGCAACTGACTTTGGTGAGAAAGCAGCCTTGAGTTGGACTGTTTAGGGCTTCGGGACTGTAAGCTCTTACCCTAAATAAATAGCCTTTATAAAAGCCAACAGATTTCTGGTACTTTGCATCAGTACTCCTTTGGCTGACTAAAACACCAGATAAAATTACCACAAAAAAAGAAAACTGTGGACCAATATCCCTTATGAATATAGATGCAAAAAACCACAATAAAATACTCGCAAACCATATCTAAGACTGTTTTTACAAAACATAAATATAAATGTACTAGAGAGAAGGAAAAAGAATAGCAGCTATGTATGGCAGGGGAAGCATAGAGAGATTGAGAGGTGAGTTTTATTTGTTTGTTGTTTATTATGATTGGAATAATGAGAGTGCTCTAAGAATGACTGAAGTAATGAATGCACAAATATGTGATTACACAGAATACTGTTGATTATACACTTTAGATGGATCTATGCTTTAATATTTATCAATAAAATTGATTTGTTAACAAAAATACTAGCAAACTGAATCCACCAGCACATTACAAGAATTATACACCATAATCCAGTGTTATCTATCCCAAGTATGCAAGTGTGGTTCAACATAAGAAAATCAATGAATGTAATGCACCACATTAACAGAAAAAGGAAGGAAACCAAATGATCATCTCAATTGATGCAGAAAAGGCATTTGACAAAACCCAGCACCCCATCTTGATTTTAAATAAACACACTTAGAAAACTAGGAATAGAAGGAAACTTTCTCAACATGATAAAGGGGATATATGAAAAAAAAAATCACAGCTGACATTATACCCAATGATGAAAGACTGAAAACTTTCCCTCCAACAGCAGGAAAAAGAAAAGGATGTACACTGTCACCACTGTTATTCAACATTTTACTGGAAGTTCTAGCTAGAGCAATTTGACAACAGAAAGAAATAAAAGACACTCAAATTGTAAAGGAAGAAATAAAACATTATTTGCAAATGATATGATCATATAAACAGAAAAATCCTAAAAATTCCACTGCAAAGCAACTGGAATTAATAAATGAATTCAGCAACATGTCAGGGTGCAAGATCAACACACAAAATCAATAATGTTTCTATATACTAGTAATGAACAACCAGAAGAAATCAAGAAAAAATCCATTTGCAAGAGCAACTAAGAGAATCAAATATCTAGTAATAAATCTAACCAAGGATTTAAAGAACTTGTACACAGAAAACTATAAAGCATTGCTAAAAGAAATCAAAGACCTAAATAAATGGAAGGAATTCCACATTCATGGATTGGAAGATGCAATATTTTTTAAGATATTAATCTTACCCAAAGTGGTTTACAGATTCAAGGAAATCCCAATCAAAATTCCAATAGCCTTCTTTGCAGAAATGGAAAAGCCAAATGTCACAATTATATGGAAGGGTAAGAGACCCCAAATAGTCAAAGCCATCTTGAAAAAGAAGAATGAAGTTGGACTCATACTTCCCGATCTTAAAACTTATTACAAAGCCAACATAATCAAAACAGTATGGTAATGGCACAAGGACAGACATATGGACCAATAGAATAGATTTGAGTGTTCAGAAACCAACTCTCACGTTTATGGCCAACTGGTTTTTGACAATGGTACCAAATATGCTCAGTTGAGATAGAATTGTCTCTTCAACAAATGGTGCTGGGGAAACTGGATGTCCATATGCCAAAGAATGAAGTTGAGTCCCTATCTTACACCATATGGATCAAAATGGATCAAAGACCTAAATATAAGAACTAGAGCTATAAAACTCAGAGAAGAAAACATAGGGAAGCATCTTCAGGACTTTGTGTTATGCAATGGTTTCTTAGACTTCACACATAAAGCACAAGCAACAAAAGAAAAAAATAGATAAATGAAACCTTATCAAAATTCAAAACATTTTTGCATCAAAGGACTTATCATGAAGGTAAAAAAAGGCAACATCCTTAATGGGAGAAGGTATTTGGAAACCATATCTCTGATAAGGGTTTAATATCCAGAATATATAGAGAAATCCTACAATTCAACAACAAAAATACAACCCAATTTAAAAAGGAGCAAAAGATTTGAATATACATTTCTCCAAATAAGATATACAAATGTCCAAAAAGTGCATGAAAAGATGCTCAACATCATTTGCCATTAGGGAAATGCAATCAAAGCTACAATGAGATACCATTTCACATCCACTACAATTAGTTTTAAAATGGAAAATGACAAGTGTTGGAGAGGATGTGGAGAAATAGGAACATTTTATTCATTGTTGGTGGGAATGTAAAATGGTGCAGCCACTATGGAAGAAGTTCGATGGTTCCTCAGAAAGTTAAGTACAGAATTACATATGATCCAGCAATCCTACTTCTAGGTATATACATATACCAAATGAATTGAAAACAGGGACTCAAACAGATATTTGCACACTAATGTTCATAGTGGCATTATTCTCAAGTGCCAAAAGATGGAAATAACCCAAGTGTTCACCAACTTATGAGTGTATAAACAAAATGTGGTATATACACAATGGAATATTATTCACCATTAAAAAGGAATGAAATTCTGATGCATGCTACAACATGGGTAAATCTTGAGGATATCATGTTGAGTGAAATGTCAGACACAAAAGGACAAATGTTTTATTATCTCACTGATATGAAATAATTAGAATAGCAAATTCATAGAGTCAGAAACTAGAATATGTCACCAGGGGCCAATGTGGGGGTAGGGAATGGGAAGTTAATGCTTAAATTGTGCAGAGTTTCTAATTGGTTGGATTAATTGTATGTAAACATACAATTTCTCTTAATAAATAAATAAATAAGATATATCTTGGAGGTAAAGTTGATAGGACTTAATATACAGTAAATGTAGGGGAGAGGAAGGTAGATCCACAACTGAATGGCTGGTGGTATTAAAATGCAGCAGATTTGTCAGTTAGGATGAATATATGAGTGGGGATTTCAGAAGAGGGGTCTGGACAGGAAAAATAATTGAGAGCCTTGAACATACAGATTGTAAAGCCATAAGAGTTGATGATATGGCCTAGGAAGAAAGCGTAACATGAAAAGAGAAGAGGACTATGGCTGAGTCTTAAGAAACTTCAGTATTCTCAAAGACTGTGGAAAGGAGAATGAGCTTGCAAAGACTTAAAAAAAGGAGCCAGAGAGATGAGAAAACTAGCAAAATATAGTATCAAGGAAGGAAGAGTGTTCCTATTGAATTCAGTATCATGAAGGTTATCAGGGACCTTATCAAAAACAGTATTGATAGAATGGTGAGGATGGAAACCAGATTGAAGTGGACTGAAGAGTGAATTGGAGGAGAGGAAATAAGAGACATCATAGCCAATTATTGCAAGAAAATTGACTATGGGGTGGGTAGGAGTTAGGGCTGAAAGTAAGTTTGGATTCAGAGAGTTGGTTTGTGGCTATTTTTTCATAAGAGAACCTGGAGCATATTTTATTGCAGATGAGAAGAGCACTACAGAGTGAGGGAGAGACTGAAGAATGTGGACAGAATGTGGAATGATGCCAATGAGAAGTAGAGAGAGAATGGGAATCAAAGCATGAAGAAAGCCTGGATCAGAGTGGCATTCTTTAATTAGCCATGAGTAGTGCAGTTGCTGGTGAGACTATGAAAATAATTGGTTGCTGTGGAGTTGAGAAGAAATTCATTGGATTGGAGATAATGAGAACATGAAACCGAGAGGCCACATGGACCTTAACATTTCCCACGAGAATGGAAGAAGTTGAGTGGAAAGGAAGGCTATGAGCCAGGTGCTCCCAGATCTTTAGAGAATGAGGAAGAATGGTGAAGAGTTTGGGAAAAGGTGAAAGAGTGGATGACATGAACCTAAACACAAAAACAAATCCAAAAACACAAAAAACAGAGACTTATAAGAGGAAGAGGAAGTAACAAGGAGAAACAACCTAAATTTCCCATTAATTTTGCTTCAGATAATGAGGATATCCAAGAATGTCTTTGGGCTTTCCAAGTTAAACAGGCTCACAGAAATTCCAGCCCTGCTCTTCCAGACTAAGCCAGTCTGCTGTGGCATAATGAAGGCAGGGCAACCTGCAGACTCAGGCCCAAACTGTGGGAAACTGAAATGGAATAAGAGCAGGAACTGCGAGGCTATACTAAAAGCTCCAGTATAGGTAGAACGATGATCAGTGTTGAAGGACTGACTAATGGAAAAAGGTGGGAGAGCCTGAAGAAACATCTCTGATTTAGAATGGGTAGGTCTTGGTACTTTAGATATGCTGATGAAGGAAAGAAAATGCCTCATGTTTTCCTTCTTGGAATATCTAAACTTTGCAGCTACAGCATATGTAGTAGGAAAAAATAGTGGTACCTTTAAAAGAGATGAGAAATAAGGGAAGTGACTTAAAACAGTGGTGGGAAGGAGAAGGTCCCATCTGACCACAGATAAGCCACTTGTGCCTAATTAAGAATTGACTACATATCCTAAGGGGAAATCCCTTCTCTTTCTCTTCTCTTCTGATTGTGTCAATCCTTTTCCTATCCCCTGTTAGAAACACTGTCTTCACAGTTCTCCAGAGGTTTCATGCTATTTCATTCTCTGATGATTTGCAAATGTTTTTCTTCCTGGAATACTGTTCCTCCCTTCTTGATTCCTGTCCTCCCTCCCTCTACCCAGTGCCCCAAACACCACTCCACCAGAATCATCATTCTAAGTCCTTTGCAGTTTTCAGGAGTCAATTTGAATTTTACTTCCTCTAGTAAAGCTTTCCTAAATCAGTTTGGATGTCTCTCTACTATGGTCACTTAGAACTCCATGCAGACAACTCATATGTGTGTGTGTGCATGTGTGTATACATGTATATAATTAATATATTCCAAAATTACTGATTTTCTCATATATTTACCCCACTAAATTGGAAATTCCTTGAGGATAGGAATAATATGTTATTTAACTTTTAATTCTTGTGCTTAGTCCAGTGGCTGGACAGTAGGTGTTCAATAAATGTTGAATTAGTAATTGAATGAATGCTCCCTAGTCAAAACTTGATCTCTTTGGGACCAGGCTTCAAATGTTGTGCTTTTGTGTCTATCACTAGTAACTACTAGTTACTAGTGCCTAAATAGCAACAGGTTTGTATGTCACTAAGACTTTGTATATACAGGTAACAGAATTATACTCAAATGGACTAAGAAAATTAAGGGAATTTATTGATACACATTACTAAAAAGTCCAAAAGTGTATAGGTTCAGGCATTGTTGTGGGAAACTGGCTTACCTGTTCCTTATTGTAAATGTTGCACCTGTTCTATTTAGATGATGCAGTTGTTCCTTATTATTGTAGATGATGTTACAGTTCTAATAACAAACAGCTGCTTGGTAGTTTCCAATAAATATGAGGTGGAAACTAGAATCAGAGTCGAGGCTCTCAGTTCCAGAAGCTGTGAGTCCCTGGTCCCATCTTTATCTCCTCTTTTGTGTCTTTCTCTCTGTCCTTTATTTCATAAAGTTCTGTGTCACCTTCCCTTCAAGCCAACCTATTCTGAGTTGATGGCAGCAACTGGTGCCCAACGTGGTGCACGAAGGGAAGAAGGCTCGCAGCAACTGGCGCCAGAAAAGGGACCTGAAGGGAAGAAGCATTGCCTTGAGCAAAACTAAAGTTGGAGTAAAGGCGCAGAGCCCCGAGTGGTTTGGAAAACCTTCAAAGTCCTTGAGTGTTTGCTTGTATTTCCCCAGGAGATGGAGAATGTCCTGTGTGGGTACCAGCTCGACAGATAAAGCCATACCATGAACACCAAGAGACGAGGAAAGTTCCTGTGGAACTCAGAACCTCTGGTCACGCAGGTGGAGAGACAAATGCTAGAAACTGCACAGCTGGGTTTTATTCCAAAGACTAGAATGGCTTTACATCAAAGCAGCTAAACTACAGGACTTGTTCATCATAAAGCAAGTATGACTTGGGGACAGAAAGAGATTAAGAAGGAAGTTGAGAGGATGGAAACTGGAAAAGTAATGTTGGATTATGAAAGGAAGCAATGAAGAAATTCTAGGTTAATAGATTTGGAACTGCTTTTGTGTTTGTTCAATGTCAGTGTGTGTGGTTGTAATTGTTTCAGTGTGTGATTGTTCAAGGAAAAGGAAAAAAGAAGTAGAAAAAGGGAGGGAGAGTTAGAAAAAGGGAGGGAGAGTTAGTAAAAGGGAGGGAGAGTTAGAAAAAGGGAGGGAGAGTTAGAAAAAGGGAGGGAGAGTTAGAAAAAGGGAGGGAGAGAGATGACAGAAAAAGGGAGGGAGGGAGATGACAGAAAAAGGGAGGGAGAGTTAGAAAAAGGGAGGGAGGGAGATGACAGAAAAAGGGAGGGAGGGAGATGACAGAAAAAGGGAGGGAGGGAGATGACAGAAAAAGGGAGGGAGGGAGATGACAGAAAAAGGGAGGGAGGGAGATGACAGAAAAAGGGAGGAAGGAATAAATGGGATATAAAAGTTAAGTGAATATTGAAAAAGGTAAAAAGTTTGTGGGAATGCTAACTGAAGTGTCATAAGGTGTATTTTTTAAATGGTTAGTGTTATCAGAAATGGAGATAGGTGGGACTGAACTAGTATGCATATAGCAAGTGGTAAAAGTATTGTGGTAGCATTCAGTGAGATGTGTTTTGTAAAAGTAAAACAAGCCTGAATGAATACAAAAAGTGCAAAAACTGTGTGAAAAGGTCAGCGATGGACTTTTGTAGTTCTTCAAGGCTTTCTGAAGCCTTGACGGCAATGAATCTGGCTGCATAGAAGAAACCTGTGGCAGTGACCCCACTAAGAAGCCTCAGAGACGATGGTATCTTAAGGGCCTGGAATAGGCCAACAAGTGGGAGAAGCTGTAAGGTCCCTGCTACTCTATCAAATTCTTAAATGTTGTTTGGTTGGTAAGACAAAACTGTATCATCTGCTACAATTGATAAAGTACAATGCTTTCTCATGTTAATGGAACTTGTAATATGGTTGGAATACTAAAAATCTTTTATCCCTCGTTGAGATGTGTTAATTAGAAAAGGTCCTTCATGGGAGTAGGAGGACCTCCAGCAGGCTGCTTTAAAAAATAAAAAAAGAGGGAGAAGGTGGATATTGACTTAGCCTGTGAATGGAATGTGGCCCCAGGTCCAGTGAAGATGCTGAGAGCACTATACAAACTGGGCAAAATGAGATCGTTTTGGATCAAGTACTGCCTATACAGCCTTGCCAGTCGGGAATATTAAGCCCATGAGAAATAAAAGTCTGTTCATTAAATGTCTGCTAGTTGGAAGTCTTGTTTATTGCTGCAGTTATGGATTATGTATAAAATGCTTGAATACTAATCAAAACTTTAATAATGTAACATATACTTAAGTGATTTGACGAACTGTAAGTGATATAGAAATGTAACTTGTTGAATGTATATATATAAATCTCTTGTGTTAAGTTTGAACAATCCTGGGACTGAATGTATTGAGAAAAAATTTAATGAGTATTATTCAAACCTAAAAGTGAAACTATCACTCAGGAAGCTTTGTTAATCAGTGAAACGTCATTTGCGTAGACTTTGCAAAAACAAAAAAGGGGAAATGTGGGAAACTGGCTTACCTGTTTCTTATTGTAAATGTTGTACCTGTTCTATTGTAGGTGATGCAGTTGTTTCTTATTATTGTAGATGATGTTGCAGTTCAGATAGCAAACAGCTGCTTGGTAGTTTCCAATAAATACGAGGTGGAAACTAGGGTCGAGGCTCTCAGTTCCAGAAGCTGTGAGTCCCCGGTCCCATCCTTATCTCCTCTCTTGTGTCTTTCTCTCTGTCCTTTACTTCCTAAAGTTCTGTGTCGCTTTCCCTTTGAGCCAACCTATTGTGAGCTGATCGCAGAAAGGCATAGCTTGATCTAGCAGCTTAAATGACATGACTAATACCTGGTTTTACTGTTTCAGTTTTTCTGCTCCACTTCCTAGAGGCTGGTTTTGTTCTCAGCAAACTTTCCCTTCATGGTTGCAGGATAACTACTAGTAGTTCCTAAGCTATGTGCTTGTAGATTCATGCAATTAAAAGAGAGTGAGAGGGAAGCAGGATGTGGCTCAAGTGATTGGGCTTCCACCTACCATATGGGAGGACCTGGGTTCAATCTCTGGGGTCTCCTGGTAAAGGCGTGCCTGCACGGTGAGCCACTGCCCACTTGGCCATGCAGCAAGATGATGACACAACAAAAGAGACGAAGGGGAGAGTCAAGGCTAGATGCATCAGAAACCAGGAACTGAGGTGGCCTAGGTGACAGGGAACCTTTCTCAGCTTTGGGGGTCCACAGAATGGAATCCTGGTGAATCCTAGAGGAGAAAAGAGATGAAAAAAAGACAAAAAGGGAAATAGACACAGAAGGTCACACAGTGAATGGACACACACAGCAAAAACAGCAGGGTGTGGTGAGGGGGTGGGGAGAGGAGAAAAAAAGAATGAGAAAGCCACTTTTGATCTCTCAAACAGATATCCAAGAATGGAATATAGTTTATGGCTTAAATTGGTCATGTGCCCATCCTTGAATGAATCACCATGACCAAGAGCAAGGCCGTAAATGTATTGAGTTTATCCCTGAAACCAGAAGTTGAGTCAATCTTACCCAAACCATATATGACCGAGAATGACTTGCCTTAAGCAAAATCTGGGTACTGGGGAAATAAATATTGTGGAAGCAACCAGTAATGTCCACTCCAGTGTTCAATTGATATTTACTGAATTGACTCATTTTATTTTAAAAATTCGCTGCTTCAGGAAAATAACTCCAGATGCCTTTAGTTCTTAAATTCTAGATTTGTTCTACCTGAACTCCAGTTGGCTCAAGAATCCTGTGACGTTTCTTTGCAGCCTAGTGATTTGCTAGTACAATTCAGGAAAAGTGAAAAACAGCATGTCAGATTAAACGAACACTCTCGCTCTTCAGAGATCATTTCTATGGCCACTTAAATTATTCAGAGAATAAAACCCTAAGAAAGGTCTCCAGTAAAGAGTTGACAGAAGATGGTTTTTCAAAGAAATATCTCTGTGTCCTTAGTTCTGCAAAACCACTTTGAATCATCAAAGGTGATGGCACAAAGTATACACACCAAAATTCATGTATAGCATTGAACAGTCTCAGACCCTAATTTAGAGCCAATTTTTCATTATGCTAGATACATTTCTAACAGGTTTGGTTATCTGGTGTAGTGAACATCCATTGTTTTTGCCTGTCCATTATCCATTCCTTGTTCTTTAGGTATAGTAACACCCTGATTTTCTCTTGGGGGCAACTACACTCTCAGCCTCGTGGTTTTGGCAGGGCTGATCCTACCCGTATGGTCCAAGAATGACTGTGTGACCGAGATCTGGCCACCAAACCTTCTCTTGTTGCTTTTAATCTGCTTGAACCAGAAAAGTGGAGGGTTTTGCTTGGAGGCATGTGAATTAACAGACACAGTTTCATTGATTTTGTTGTTGTTGTTGTAAATTCTAAGCATTTAATGAAATAAAATCCATAATTTTGGTACTTGGTACTAACACCAAAAGAGGGTAAAGGAAAACTACAAAATCTCTCTCACATACACACACATTACACACATATATACACACTTTCTCACACACACATTAAAAAAAAACAACAGCTTGAGGCCCTAATCGTGGCACCACATCTTACAGCACATCAGTGTCTGATGGTCTCAGTGACATTCCCTATTTTTATTAGTACCTTCAGTGGTCTCTCACACCATCTTTGAGTTCTCCCTCAGTGAGTGGTTACAATACTTGAGCAAAACTATATTATTAATGTTTGTATTTAATTTCCTACAAAACTAAAATACTGGGATTTTTTTTCACATTGTCAGATTTAATAGAAAAATTTTTAATTAGTGAAACTAAATATTTAACACTCTTAAAAACAAAAATTATAAACACATAACAGAATGTCCTCTGGCTCTGCTGATTTCTGCAATTTCACTGCTCCTACCCTCCTCCTCACTTTCCTGGCCAAACCCAAACCCACATACCGGCTAACAGCACACATCACCACCAACAGGGCTAGTCTGGAACAGCCTCAAGGTCTTCACGTCCAGGTTAGCTCCCCATTGAGATTCCGGGGCTCTTGCCTCATTGAAACTGATTTCTCTCCCGTGAGCCCAAGAGGGCCCTAAGTGAGATCTGACACTTCCCTATCCCCAGTGGGGAGATTTCCTACTTCAAAGGACTGCTTCGTCCTTGTTCAGCCTTTTTGCCCAGGGAGGATGAAGGAGTTTGAAAGAAGTTGGAAGCTGTTGGAGCTGGCTGGTAATGAGATGGGAGGCCGTTCAGTGAAGGAAAAAGGCTTGAAGAAAAAGCCAAGAACAGTGAATGAAGCTGCTGACCAAGGCTAAAATAATAGAATTACACACAACACTGAATTTTAGTAGCTTAAAAACAGCAGTGTATACCAGAACACTGGAATATAGAAAACACTAATGTGATCCCGACTCCCTCTTCCTTAACCTTCAGTCAAAGCAGTCTCTAAATCTTGTTAACTCAGTAACAAAGGCATCCCGTCCCAAGTAAAGAGTCTGCTCTCTGAAATATTCTTGGCATAAATCTTGAAAGACTCTGGTTCTGTTTTAAGAAGGAAAGTCATTTGTTTACATCACTTTACATGCTGCTGCCAGATCAATATTCCTGAAGCACAATTCTAATCAGGTTGTCACTAATATTTATTATTTGCTATGTGCCAGGCACCAGGCTCGCCATACATTATTTTATTTAACTTTCACAACAGCCATTTGTAGTAGGTACTACCATTAATCCCATTTTGTAGATGGGAAAATAGAAGCTTGGAGAAACTAAATCTCTTGAGAAGGAAATGCAGCTACTCAGTGGCAGAACCAAGCTTGGCACCCACGTCTGTCTGACTCCAGAGTTTGGGTCTTTACTTATTAGCCTATTACCTCTTCTACCCCAAACCCAAGAATGACTAATCAATAAAGTAAAAAACTTATTATTCAAAACCTTTTGTTTCAACTGACCATTCTGATTTTATTTTCCATCGCTCCCCTTTATACATCTGATTTGTAGGGCAAACAGAAGTATTTGTTGGCCACTTCCATGCCTCTGTTTATGCACGAATGCTCTCTCCATCACTGTTTCCAGAAAAAAGAGGAAATTCATAAATCATTTCACACAGTAATTGTCATGACTTTTATATTTTATAATATGACCCACTGATTTTTTTAAATTAGAGCATTTGTAGGTTTACAGGAAAACCAGGCAGAAAGTACAGAGTTCTCATATAGCTGCTGGTCATGATTTTTTTTTTTAAGATTTATTTATTTAATTCTCTCCCTCCCCCGGTTGTCTGTTCTCTGTGTCTATTTGCTGCGTCTTGTTTCTTTGTCCCCTTCTGTTGTCGTCAGCAGCACGGGAGGTGTGTGCGGCGCCATTCCTGGGCAGGCTGCACTTTCTTTCGCGCTGGGCGGCTCTCCTTATGGGGCGCACTCCTTGCGCGTGGGGCTCCCCTATGCGGGGACATCCCTGCGTGGCAGGGCACTCCTTGTGCGTGGGGTCCCCTATGCAGGGACACCCCTGCGTGGCAGGGCACTCCTTGCGCGCATCAGCACTGCGCATGGGCCAGCTCCACAGGGATCAAGGAGGCCTGGGGTTTGAACCGCGGACCTCCCATGTGGTAGACGGATGCCCTAACCACTGGGCCAAGTCCGTTTCCCTGGTCATGATTTTTACTCATGTATAGATGTTTTTTTCTTAAACTATTTTCTTCTGAAGCGTGTATGAAGATTAAGTGGTTTTAAGATATATCAGATCTTTTAAAAGTATTTATAAATCCAAATCCAACAGAATTAGGATTCTAGATATTAGAAGTCATTTTGCCAAAGGCCCAAGAAGTCTTTAGTGTCTCCCAAGATTATCTAATATATATATGTGGACAAAAATTTGGCAAGCAGTAGTTGCAGGAACCTCCACTCCTGACAGAATTTTTGAAAAATGAAAAATCTACTATGGCATAATTTCATACAATAAAAAAAAAGAAGCACAGAGAATTAGGTGACTTTGTACAGTTGGTTTGGCCACAATATGGTTCCAGCCTTAAAAAAAAAAAAAGGAGCTCTCCAAAAAACATAAATAAGAGGAAGGAACACTTTTCATTTCATTTTAGAAGGTTAGCATTACCCTAGTACCAAACCAAAGAAAGACAGAAAACAAACAAACAAAACACTACAGTCCAGTAGCCCTCAAGAACATATATACAAAACCCCATAAGGTAATAGAAAATGGTATTCAGCAATATATAAATAGAAAAACACACATGACCAAGGGATATTATCCCCCAAACCAAAGCTAGTCCAACATGTACAACTCAACCAGTGTACTCTACCATACTAATAGTCCAAAGAAGAAAAAAACATATGATCATTATTAATTGGTACAGAAAAAGCAGTTGACAGTATTCAACATCCATTCATGATTAAAAAAAAATCGCAGCAAAGTAGGAATAGAACAGAAACTTCCTCAACCTGATACAGGCAACTACAAAAAACCAAGAGCTAAAATATTAAATGGTGAAAGAATGAATGAATGCTTTCCCCTTAAGATCAGGAACAGGCCAGGATGTCTACTCTTACCTCTCCTATTGACCAATGTACTGGGAATTCTAATCAATGTAATGATTAGAAAATAAAAAGCATGCAGGTCGGAAGAACCAAAAGTGTCCCTGTTTCTAGACAACATGATTGTCTACATCAAAAATCCCAAGGAGGGAAGCAGACTTGGCCCAGTGGTTAGGGCATCCGCCTACCACATGGGAGGTCCGCGGTCCAAGCCCCGGGTCTCCTTGACCCGTGTGGAGCTGGCCTCTGTGCAGTGCTGATGCGCACAAGGAGTGCCGTGCCACGCAGGGGTGTCCCCCCCATAGGGGAGCCCCACGCGCAAGGAGTGTGCCCCCGTAAGGAGAGCTGCCCAGCGCAAAAGAAAGTGCAGCCTACCCAGGAATGGCGCCGCACACACGGAGAGCTGACACAAGATGACGAACACACAGCAAATGGACACAGAGAGCAAACAACTGGGGGCGGGGGGTAGGTGGGGAAGGGAGAGAAATTTTAAAAAATCTTAAAAAAAAAAAGAAATGAAGTGTCAAAGGGAAAATAAATAAAGTAAAATAAATGTATTTCTTGCCAGGGTGTGTGGTTTAAAAAAATTGGAAATTCAGTGCTGGAGAGAAACTTGTACACATGTGCACAAAGAGATGTGTACCCGCTCACTCAGTGAAGCCCTGTTTGTAGGAGTGAACATTTGGAAACCCCCCAGATGTTCAGCAATATGAAAATAAGTAGCTACATTGTGGTATATGTATGGAGTAGAATTTTATATAGCTAAAATGAACCAAAAGTACATACATCAAGCTGGATGATGGTCAAAAATAAAGCATCAAGTACAAAAAAGCAAGCTGCAGAAGGTTATCTAAGGCATGATATTATTTGGATAAAGTTTAAACCTATTTGAAAACAACACTATCTGGTGGATTTCTATGTAGTGATTTTTGATATATTCACATAGAGATAGATTCATGTCTTCAAGACATTCGTATATAGAAAAAGTATGAAACATGTATGAGGCTGATAAAACAACTTCAGGGCAGGATAGTGGTTACTTCTAGGGAAGAAGGAGAGGGAGTGACTCACAGGAGGGTCCATACAAGGCTTCAATGTTAAATGTAAATTTTATTTCTTTTTTAAAGAATGGATTTGAGGCCGACGAGGAAAAGTGTTCAAGTTTGACAGGGCTGGTTGTGGGTTGTGGGTTTTTGGTGTATTGCTCCCAGTTCTTTCCTGGTTGTGTCAGATTCTGGATGCATATTGTTAGAGACATTGGTAATATAAATTATTTTACATTTGTCTAGTGTGGGCATTTACACACACACACACACACACACATCACCCCACTTACTCCTCATGGTGACCTTAAGAGTAAGTAGAAGAGAAAGTATTACCCCCACTCCATAGAACAGATCTAAGACTGCAGAACAATTTATTGAGAGCTGACTCTGGGACTCAGCTGCTCCTCTGTTAGCCTAGATCTGCACAGAAGGCCTCTGGGAGGCTTCCTGCAACCAGTCAGGTGCCTGATCCAGCCAGAATCCCCTGCCCCTTGGAACCTGGGAAAGCACTTATTCAAAGGCAGGATGAATTCTATTAATAATAGCCAGGTTTTTTGTTTAAAAAGCAGTCACACTCTGAATAACACAGTGAACCCAGTGGTGGATGAGAATTGTGGTTAATGGCATAGATGCAAGAGTGTCCTTCTGTGAGCTAGAGTGGATATTGCAGGGTGGTGGGAATGTAGAGAAGCATGGGAAAGATACAAGTGGTGTGACCTATGGACTGTAGTTAATAGCAATATTGTAAATTCTTGCATCAATGCCAAAGATGTACTGTGTTGATAATGTGGAGAGGTACGGGAAAAGTGTGCCAAATGTACACTGTGGACCATGGTTGGTGGCAATAGCCTGATATTATCTCATAATCTGTAAAAAATGTTCCACAACAGTGTGGTGTGTTGGTGAAGGGGTGTTGTATGGGAATTCTACACCAGTACATGATTGTTTTGTAAGTTCACAACTTCTGTAATAAAAATTTATTTAAAAAAATAATAGGATGGGTTGGGGAAAAATACACCAAATTTAAGATATTGACTGTAGTTAGTAGTAATATTTTGAGAATATTCTTTCATAATTTGTAAGAAATGTTTCACAACAATGCAAGGTGTTGTTGGGGTGATGTCTGGGACCCCTGTATGATGTTATGTATATTTGTTTTCTAAGTTCACAACTTTTACTACACTTATTGTTCATGTATGTTTATATATCAATGATATACTTCAATAAATTTTTTTTTAAAAAGCAGTCATACTGTCCCTACCACACATATATAAATTACAAAACTTAACTCAAAATGGGTCAACAACCAAAGAGCTAAAAACATAAAACTCTTCGAGCAAAACATAGGGGGAAATCTTCAGGACCTACCTTGAATTTGGAAATGATTTTTAGATATGACACCAAAGACATGAGCAACAAAAGAAAAAATGGACAAGTTGGACTTCATCAAAATGAAAAACTTTTGTGCAGCAAAGGATATTATCAAGAATGTGACAAGACAATGTACAGAATGGGAGAAAATATTTGGGAATATCTCTGGAAAGGGATTAATATCCAGAATGCTCTGAGGTAATTGGCTTGCAAGAAACTTCCAATCCTTTTTGTTTCCCACTCCCACCACCCCTCTTTTCTTCCAGACATATAACTAGACCAAAGTTCCAATGGGGAGAGGTACAAAGTGTGACCCATGAGAAAGTATGCTATACTCCAAAAGAACTGCATGAGTTTTCCAGTTCATTTAGACAGAAATTGGGAATATGAGTGGGAATGGAGATAAAGGGTGTTGGATAATGACAGAAGGAATTTAAAGTTGGATCAGGATGAATATATTGATACGGGCCCACTAAGCAGAGATTCTGGATTCAATTTTGTAGCTTGAGGGGTTAGAAAAGGCGCTGTCAGTTTGTTCGGGTAGCTGGCTGAAACATGGACCAAAAGGTGGCTGACCTTACCTGAGGTCAAAATGCCGGAACGGCTCTGGTATACTGTAGATGAGGGGACCCAAAGGCCTAGAAAGACTGGAATTCTAGAGTGGATGTGTCATGTAAGACCTGCTTACCCACCCCAGGAATGCCCAGAGGACACACCTTTTACCAGGACTGTAAGAAGAAGTTTGTGAGACTAACTCCATCTTACCTGAAGAGCCTGGTGGTTGCACTTCTTTAGAGGCCAGATATTACTGTGTGACCTGCTGTCAGAACAAGGATCCTTAAACACTATGGGAAAGCAAAAAGAACAACAACATTCCATGCTCACGGATTGGAAGACTAAATATCATCAAGATGTCAATTCTACTCAAAATGACATACAGATTCAATGCAATTCCGATAAAAATTTAAAAATTGAAAATACCATTATCAAATTTATTTGCAAGTATAAGGGGTCCTGAATAACCAGAAACATCATCAAAAGGAAAAGCAAATCCTCGTTTCGACTTTAAATCATATTACCTAGCTATAGTGGTAAAAACAGCATGGTATTGGCATAAAGACAGACATATAGACCAATGGAACCAAATTGATGGTTCAGAAACAGACCCTCACATGCATGGTCAAGTGATTTTTGACTAGCCTGTCAGACCCACACAGCTCAGGCAGAACAGTCCGTTCAGCAAACAGTGCTGAAAGAACTGGATGTCCATAACTGAGCAAAGGAAAGAGGACTCCTATCTCACACCTTCTCCAAAAATTAACTCAAAATGGATCAAAAACCTAAAAATAAAAGCAACCATAAAGCTTCTAGAAGAAATTGTAGGAAAATATCTTTAAGACCTGACCTATGTATCTTTAAAAAAAAAAAAAAGACAATTTAAATAAATAAATAAATAAATAAATGAACAAATGAACGAATGAATGAATAAATAAATCCTAAAAAAAAAGACCTGGTGGCAGGTAGTAGATTCTTTAAGGAGATTAAGAGGAGGACTGAGATGGACTACTGATGTTTAATATATGTAGAAGTTTTAATTAGCTTTACTGTAAAAGTATAGAAATATGTAGCCTGGATGGTAACAGTGATTAACAGCTATTTATAAACAGGGATGTGGCTGAAATGGTAGTCTAGGTATGTAAACACCAATTGACAGAATGCTAGAGAATAATCTCGGAACTGAATAGCACAGTAAACCAAGAGGTGGATGAGAATTGTGGTTGATGGTACAGATGCAAGAGTGTCATTTGTGAGCTAGAGCAAATGTATATCACTAATGGACGGTGGTGGGAATGTGGAGAAGCATGGGAGAAATACAACTGGAGAGACCTATGGACTGTGATTAGCAGTAATAATATAATATTCTTCCATCTATGCCAAAGACGTATTGTGTTGATAATGGGGCCATATGGAAAATGTGAGCCAAATGTACATGGTAACCATCAGATGATATTCTTATCTGTAACAAATGTTTCACCACAGTGTGGTGTGTTGATAGAAGAGTATTGTTTGGGAATTGTGCACATATGCATAATTGTTTTGTAAGTTTACAACTTCTATCATTAAAAAAATATTAAAAAAACAATAATAGTGTGGGTTGGGGAAAAAACACACCAAATGGAAGAAAAGGACTATAATTAGTAGTAAGATTTCGACAATATTCCTTCATAATTTGTACCAAACGTCTTAGGACAATGCAAGGTGTTAGTGGAGGGTTGATGTATGGGACCCCTGTGTGCATATTTGCTTTGTAAGTTCACAACTTTTACTATACACTTATTGTTTATGTATGTTCATATATAAATGATATAAAGACAATAATAATAATAGTGTGGGTTGGGGGGAAATACTTTGGTTAGTAGTAATATTTTGACAATGCTCTTTAATCGTTAGTTAAAAAGGTTTAACAATGCAAGGTATAGGTGGTAGGGTGAGTTATGAGTCCTGTACAATGTTATATATGTTTGTTTTGTAAGTTCACAACTATTACTATCCTTATTGTTTATGTATGTTTATGTATGAGTGATATACTTCAATAAATTTTAAAAAAAGAGAGAGAAACTGGTGACCATTTGGTATGTAATTCAGGAGTGCAAATTCAAATATCTGCCAGGATCATGTGGATAATATATAAAAGTGTAAATTTCCCAGCAGAAGTAGTATAACATTAAGTGATGGAAACTGGAAAACTGTAGAATGCATATTCTACCCAACAACATTTACTTATTTTAAGAGTATAGAATTAGTCAATTAAAACACATATGAAAGTTTTTGGTCTCCTACAAATAATCAGAGAGTGGATTCATTTCTTTAGTATTGCTTATAATATTGATTATAACTGAATACTTCTCAAAGTTCTGGATGAGGGCTTTGCATTTCGTACCATTGCATTTTGCATTGAAAAATTACTTGCTGTGCGAGGCTCTCCTGTGCATTGGAGGATGTTTAGAAGCATCTCTGGTCTCTATCCACTAGATGCCAGTAGCAATCCCCACCCCTGCCCTGCAAGTTATTAAAAAAAAAACCTCTAAACACTGCCAAATGTCTCTTGGGGGATAAAATTGCCCCTGGTTTAGAATCACTGTCCTATAAGATAAGGCATGATATCAGATATAATATTTTCATATGTTCTTAAAGAATAAGAGGAGGATAAAGAAAATAAAGAGAACAACAACAAAAAAAAATACAAGGGTCTTCCACCTCTGAAATTTCTAGGTGTGGGGCATGTCGAGATATCCCTTCTAAAGGGAAGAATAAGCTGTTTCATCTGGCTCCTCCTATGACCAAAAAAAGAGACACAATGCCTAGCTGGCCTCTTCAGATTTTGGAGACAACATATCCCTCATTTGGATGTGCTACTCCAGCCCATTTACCAAAGGACCAGGAAAGCTGCTAGTTTTGAGTGAGGACTGGACAGGAGGAGGTTTTGCAACAAGTCCAGGCTGCCGTGCAAGCTGCACTGCCACTTGGGCCCTGTGATCCAGCAGATGCAATGGTGCTGAAAATGTCTGTTAGAAGTAGAGATGCTGTCTGGAGCCTTTGGCAGGACCTGTAGGAGAATCTAAAACACAGACCCTTAGGATTTTGGAGCAAAGCCTTGCCACCCTTGCAGATGACTATTTTCCTATTAAGAAACAGCTTTTGGGGATATGGATGTGGCTCAACCAGCTGGGCTCCTTTCTACCATATAGGAGGTCTAGGGTTCGATGCCCAGGGCATTCTGGTGAGGGCAAGCTGGCCCACGCAACAAGTTGGCCCATGCAGAGTGCGGGCCCATGCGGGAATGCAGCCCCGCACAGTAGTGCCACCCTACGTGGGAAAGCCACCCTGCGCAGGAGTGCTGGCCAACACGGAGAGCAGGTGCAGCAAGATGATGCAACAAGAGACACAGAGGAGAGAAAGTAAGACACAGCAGAACAGGGAGATGAGGAGGCACAAGAGAGTAATCGCCTCTCTCCCACTCTGGAAGGTCCCAGGATCTGAATTTGTTCTGACTGGAATACTCCAGATGTGGGTTTGCCTTCCCTGCCTTCCAATGCTTCTGCCAAAACTACCAGCCATGGACTTACAGAATGCCTTCTCCACCATCATGGTGTTCCACACAGCATTGCTTCTGATAAAAGAACCCACTTTGTAGCAAATGATGTGTGGAAATGGGCACATGCTCATGGAATTCACTGGTTTTACCATGTTCCCCATCATGTTGGATTGATAGAACAATGGAATGGCCTTTTGAAGATTCAATTATGGCACCAACTAGGTGGCAATACCTCACAGGGCTGGGGCAATGTTCTCCAGGACACTGTGTATGCTCTAAATCAGCGTCCACTCTATGATGCTGTTTCTCCCATAGCCAGGATTCACAGGTCCAGGTATCAAGGCATGGAGATGGGAGTGGCACTACTTACTATTACCCCTAGTGATTCATTAGAAAACTTTTTGCTTCCAGTCCGTGCAACCTTAAGCTCTACTGGTCTATAGGTGTTAGTTCCAAAAGGGGAAGTACTTCCACCAGGAGACACAACCATGATTCCGTTGAACTGGAAGTTAAGATGGCCACCTGGCCACTTTGGGTTCCTCTCGCCTCTGACTCAAAAAGCAAAGAGGGAAGGGGATTTGGCTCAACTGATAGAACATCCGCCTACCACATGGGAGGTCCAGGGTTCAAACCCAGGGCCTCCTGACCTGTGTGGTGAGCTGGCCCATGCACGCAAGGAGTGCCATGCCACGCAGGGGTGTCCCTCGCATAGGGGAGCCCCACACGAAAGGAGTGCGCCCCATAAGGAGAGCCGCCCTGTGTGAAAAAAGTGCAGCCTGCCCAGTAGTGGTGATGTACACACAGAGAGCTGATGCAGCAAGATGACGCAACAAAAAGAGACACAGATTCCCGGTGCTGCTGACAAAGAATACAAGTGGACACAGAAGAACACATAGTGAATGGACACAGAGAGCAGACAACAGGGGGAAGGGGGAAGGGGAGAGAAATTTAAAAAAATAACTCTTAAAAAAAAAACAAGCAAAGAGGGAAATTACCGTACTGGCTGGGGTGATTGATCCTATCGAGGGTAAATAGGACTGTACCTACAACTGAAGTAAAGAAGAGTTTGCCTGGAATACAGGAGATACCCTAGGGCGTCTCTCAGTACTACCGTGCCCTGTTAATAAAGTCAAAGGAAAACTGCAACGACTCAGTCCAGGCAGGACTACCAATGGCTCTGAAACTTCAGGAATGAAAACTTGGGTTATCCCACCAGGCAAAGAACCATGGCCAGCTGAGGTGCTTGGTGAGGGTTGAGAGAATATGGAATGGCTAGTGGAAGATGGTAGTGATAAATGTGAACTATACCCATGTGACCAGTTACAGAAACAAGGACTATAATGGTTATGAATATCTCTTCCCTGCTTTGTTATGAGTAAGTCTGCATATGGACATAAAGAAAATATCTTTATTCCCTATCTTATCTCTTTATCATATCACATAAGTTATATTAGTTTCTTGTCACAATATTTAAGTTATAGGATATCAAGTTTAAAAGTGGGTATTACCAAAGGACTTGTACCCTACTCTGGAGAGATTTTGTGCATGTCCCGTTGCACTCAGGACAGTTGAGTGCCTTGCAACATTGTCCATCAACAGATGAAATGGATAAACAAAACGTGGTATCTGCATACTATGGAATATTACTTGGCCATGAAAAAGAATGGCGTTCTGGAGGCAGTGAGGCAGGGGCTGCCAGTTCCAGCATGGTGTAGAATGGCCTAAAGGTGCCTCTCGTTGTGAAGAGCATGCTTTGGGGCTTCGCTGGCCTCTTAGTGCCGGGGCTCCTCCCTCAGGCTCCTAACCCAGGAGTTCTCATCACCATGTTGGTGACCTGTTCAGTTTGCTGCTATCTCTTTTGGCCGATTGCAATTCTGGACCAACTCCACCCTCTCCTTAGCCCACAATTGAAAAACAAAACCATCTGGTATCTCAAGCATCACTGGCTGTGAAGGAGACGATAAACTCTACAGTGCTCAAGTCATTGAAATCATGAAGAGAATCCTTCTAGATGCAAAATCATCTCCAAACCCCGACCACCTTCCTTGACTCATCCATTTGGGCATCAGCTGCCTTAAATGTTCACAACACATTTGCATGTCTTCTTCTAAAATGCAGTGTTTTCCCCGTCACCTCTTTTACACTTTGATGAATTCTGCGCCTACTTAAGTTAAACTGTGCTGACCATACAACACGTTTCTAAAACAGAAGGCGCTCTTCTTCTGAGAAACACCCTACTCTCTCTTGGAACCTGTGGACTGGAAGCCTCCAGGTACAGTCAGTAGGAAGGCATGTTTAGTGGGGAGGTCAGTCCCAACATGATAGAGTTACCCCAAACTATATTTTCAGGATGAAGGTCCCATTTCTGCCATATTTTGGAATAAATTCATGCCACTGAACTGTACATCGAAAAACGATTAACACGGCAAACTTCGTTATATACATAATTTAAAAATTACATTCAGGTGGAAAAAGTAGTCATTCTGAAGAGCCATGGAGGGCACCCGAGAGGACTCGGTAAAGAGATGGACACGTAGCCACAAGCCAATACTTCGGAGGCAGAGATCTGATTGCTCCTCCAGGAAGCCGCCCACGGGTTCGCTCAGCGTCCCTGGGCACTGGAGAAAAATACCCGAGAGCGATTCCCAATCCCGGGAAGTTGGGGAGAGAGAAGCCAGGAGCCCGTGCTCCGGGCGCGCCAGGCCCGGGTTCCCGGCTTCGGCCGTGGAGCTGGAGCCGCTGGCCGTCGCGCTTCGGTGGGGACGGGCCCCGGAGGCTGCTGGCAAAGCTTCTGAGCTCGCTCGCGGCGAGGCTGCGCGCGGAGGCCACAGGTCCCTTTAAGGCGTCCCACGGGCAGGGACCCGCGAGCGAAGGGGGCGGGAAGAGGGTTCGGGAGCGCGCGCCACGTGACCCGGCGGCTCAGCCCGCTGGCGAGTTTGACAGAAGTTTGAATCGGGCCCGAGGGCTTCGGGCGGCCGGCGGGGCAGAGCGGCAGCCGCGGTCTCGGCGAGCGCAGGCAGCAGCGCGCGGCGACGCACCCCGCCAGCCTGGAGCCCGGCCCGCCCCCGGCCGCCCGCGCTCGCGCCCCGCTCGCTGCTCCCGCCGGGGGCCCGCAGCCCCCCGCCCCGCCGCGGTCCTCGCAGCCCCCGGGCCCAGGCGTCCAGCCCGCGCGCCGCGCCCCGGCGCCGCTGCGGCAGCATGTCCTCGACGGAGAGCTCGGGCCGCACCGCCGACAAGTCGCCGCGCCAGCAGGTACGGCCCGCGCGCCCCTCGGCCCGCCAGCCCCCGGGGCGCTCTCCTCGCCCCTTCCCCACCCGGCCGGCCGTCCCGACCCGGGTTCCTTGCCCTCCCCGGGGCGCGAGTGGCGGGGAGGGCGCGCGGCCCTGGGCCGGGGCTCCCACCGCCCTGACGTCGGCCGCGTGCCCGCAGGTGGATCGCCTGCTCGTGGGGCTGCGCTGGAGCAGGCTGGAGGAGCCGCTGGGCTTCATCAAAGTTCTCCAGTGGGTGAGTCGCTGCCCCAGCCCCGGGCTATTTCGGGAGCCTGGGCTGTGACGCTGCCCCGAAGCAATGTGGCCCGGCTGGGGGTGGCGGGGTGGGGGGTAGACGGGTGCAGCGGCCAGCCGTAGCGGAAGGGTGGGGGGCGGCGACAGGTGGGCGGGGGAGGGGCGGGCTGGGGCTGCTGCTCCAGGAGTTGGTGGCAGGAGCGTGAGGAGCTAGGCATGCGGAGCCCCGGATTCGGTCCTTCTATGTGCAAGGAGCCTTTGCCCAGGGCGCTCACATTTCACCCGGGCGAGAGGACCCGGGTGTAACCTTTCCAGAACTCTGATCCTGCACATACCGCTCTTCGGTGGAGCCAGGGGGGAGGAGGACGAGAGCGACGAGGTCCGCTCTTCACAAGGAGGGAGGCGGAGGAGGGCAAAGAAGGGAAGGAGGAGGCAGGCGGTGGAAACCAACTGCCCCCCAAACCCACCCGGACCTGGCTGATCAGGGGTTGAGCTTAGAGCGCAGGCTGCCGGCTCCGCGGTTTCCCTATTGAGGACACTGGGGTATTAATCTCGGGTCCTATAACTGAGTGAGAGAGTGGGCAAGTGAATGAATGATTGCACGACTCTAGGATTCAAGAAAAGAAAAATTAATTAAGACAAAAATTAGCGTGGCTAAAATGTGGCTCATAGAATAAGAACACTGAGCTGGGAGCTGGGGCCCTGGGTTCCAGACCTGGGCCTGCCTTTGCCAACTATGTGACCTTGGGCAAGTCATTTCTCTGGACCTCAGTTGTTACCTCACTAGTCAAATGGGGGCTGGGAGTTGATCAGACTATCTATAGGGTCCCCTTATGCTTCCGAGGTCTAAGATTCTAAATAGGCTGATGTACTAAAATATTGCGCTACGTTAGGACTTACCCTGTGACCTTGAAGAAATCACTTCTCCCTGGGCCTCAGTTTCCCCTGTCATGGCCTAGGGGAAAAACCATCTCTTTGCCTTACTGGTTAGTTGAGACAGATAGTAAGCTATCTGTCCCTCCCAGCGCCCAGGGCCTCCTAGGTACAAATTAGGAATGTGACGGGTCATTCTTTTAAATCATAAAAACTTGTTGGGGCCATTTAATGCACTGTCACAGCAGAAGAGACTTAAGTTAGACAATCCATCCACCAAAGGGTGTGTGAATGACTTAATTAATACGCCCTCCCCACGGAATTCAGCTAGGGCGTAAGTTAGCATTAATGCTGAGAAGGATTGAGTTCTAAAGGGCTTTGAACTCATTGGAGACAGAATTAGCACTGTGTCACCAATTCCTAAATCATGGTTTGGATGAGAATCATTAAATCTGGAATCCAGGGGCAATGGTACCTTCAGGGTTATCTCTGGATATCTGAGACCCTCTTGGGGATATAGTCCAGCCTGGGGAGCTGCCAAGTGAAAACTCGGGAACCTGGCAGGGACTTTCCGCTCTCTCTACTGCCTCAAGAGCAGCTGGGTCAACTGCTGACTGAGCCCTTTCTCTTCCGCTTACTACCCTCCTCTGATCCACCCCTTGAGGACCAGAGGGGGCGTAAAAAGATGACGTCAGGACTCCAAGTGACAGCAATCCAGAACTAGCAGAGCCACTGAAAGAGTGACCCGGAAGAGCTGAACCTGAGGCCCAAGAGTACAATTTTATCACAACTAGACAACTGGATCCAAGGAAATTTTGAGAAAGACTGTTAAGACGTGAGGGAAAGAAACATGGAGAGTATTAGACCATGGATTGTATTCCCTGGGGAAATTCTGGAAAGCTCCAGTATGCAATCCCTTTGATCCTTTCCTCATCCCCTTCTCCTCTTCTTTCCCCTTTTGTACCCCCACCGCCACCCCATGCAATGTACTCAACATCTCTACAAAGGCTGCACAAAGCGATGCCAGGGAATGATCCAGACTCATCCCAGGGTCCACACCGATGCCCCAAGAGTCAAGACCTGTTTAACGTTTATGATCCTCAACTTCTTAGAGAAGGGCTGTACAAAACAGAGGCCCTTTTCTTTCATAATGCTAAGTCCAGGGTCCCAAGCTAGACTCTGAACACAGCCTTCATTCACAGGGTAGCTTCTCAAGGAGACATGGTTTGCTTTTACTGCCATCTTGGTGAGATCAGGCGGCATGAGTTTCAATTGTCCTGAGTCTCTGCTGATGAGCCAAGATAAAACTACACGGGCAGCAGCACCCGAAATGACCATGAAAATATCATTTGGGTTCTTTGCTAACTTTCTGCTTGGAGGGATCAAATGCTCCTGACTAGAGGAGAGAAAAAAAATACAAATCTTGGTGTTATGGTAATGGGAATTGAAAACTTTTGTTGTTAGTATTACCAAAAAGAAAAGGTTTTACTGGAATTCTTGTGAGAAGACAGTCATATTCTTTTATTAGTAAGGAGTTTGGCTTAGAGTATCTTTTTATTTTATTTTTTTAAATGTATGTTTTATTTATTTTTCAAAGATCCATAGATCACACAAAAGAGTCCCTTTTTAAAATTCAAAAATTAACTAATCTGACCTTAATTCCAAGTATGGAGTCTGGCTAAGGCTACACTTAGCTAGAGAAATAACAGAGGCATAGACCAATTATTGGTGAATTCTTTTTAAAAAAGAAAAAGGCAAAAAGACTTTAAGGCCAGATGGACCTTGGTTTGAATTCCATCTCCTCTGCTTTCTGGCCATGGAACCATGGGTCAGTGATGAAATCCTTATAGACCTCAGTTTCCATATCTGAGATAGGTGGTGTTAGACCTAGCTTATCAGCCCCTGGGGGGTACCACAGGTGGTAGTACCTGCACAGCATCTGCCTTGGGAGCATTCAGGAAGACTATGGTGAGGAGCCTGGCACGCCAGAAGGTATTCTGCAATGCAGGTTCCCTTCCAGCCCATGCCTGCCCATCCCTGCCTCCTAATCCTTAGTAACACTTTACCCCCTCATGCAGAAGGTTCAGCTAGACTTGTTCTTTGGTGAGTTTATTCAGATGTCGCTGCCAAATCCTGGCTTTGATGGTAAGGTACAAAAAATGTCTCCAGGGTTAGTAATTATTTCCATTTGCTTATAAGTAAATCATATAAGCTTTAACTGGTGTCCCGTGATCGATAATTCACCTTTGGGGCACCAAAGTCACTTGCTTGGCTCTGGGGTCTCTGTAATGCAAAGAAACCATTTCAGTAAGTGTGGGGACACCATCAGAGTCCATAAAACCAATGAGATGCTTGCGGGAGAAGGATTTGGGGAGGGAACCTGTCATCCTTGTGCCCCGCACGAACTAGTGATGTTAGCATTCTCGGGACTGACACGGGATGATCACCAAGTCAGCACCAAAGCTCATCCTTTGCTGGGAAAGTTATGTGACATCCTTCTAAAAGAGATGCAGAGGCTGGAGGGGGAGGAGGTAGACCCTTCCTGTGCCCAGCAATCCAGGTCCAAGAGGAGGAAGACTGGTCAGCACCAAAACTCAGGGATTTCCCCTTGTCTCAGAGCCCCACTCTCTCCTTGGATCCTGTTCTTTATGGCAGTTGGCTCATCTCAGAACCTTGTGCTTGGTGACAGGTGTGGCTCCAGTTCTGCCTCTCTCTTCGCTGTGGCTCAGTCACCTGTCACAGGGAAGAAAGCAAAGCTGACGCAGAAAGGTGGATGGGGCTGGGAGAGGATCTGCTCACAAATCCGAGGGGCAGAGCTAGTGGGAAGCCTCCTTGTAATCCTCACTGCATGTGGGAGAGATCTCTAATTTAGCTTAATACTTCTGCAAGGTGGGGTATTCTTTTTGTTGGTTCATTTTAACATGACACTCTTGGTTCTGCTTGTGAACTCTTGAGAACAGGAGCTGAGTCTTAGTCATCTTTGCATCTCTACCACCTGGTATGAAGTACTCAGTAATGTTTGTTGAGTTCAGGAAAGAACCCAGTGGAAAGAGCACTGGAGAGGGAATCAGGAGACATGAATTCTAAGCCTGCCTCTCATATCATCTAAACCTAACCTTGGGAAAGTCACCGTCTTTTGGGGCTGCAGTTTTCACCTCTGCAAAATGAAACTTTTGGACTTGATAATCTCTGAGATCCTTTTTGTTCTGTGAATCTGTGAGATTCTCCTTAGATGTTTCCTTCCTTTTCCTTATGTAGCAAATTGTCTATTATCTGCACCATCTGGCTGTGTGACATTCAGATTTAATCATATATTCCAGTTAATCAAGAGTTATCATGTAAGGTATTTAGAGACTCCTGACTTTCAAAGTATCAGAATACAAGAGAATACAGTTAATACTAAAGTTATTATGAGTTTTGCCCTCTGAAGAACCAGAAAGTAGAGTTCAGGGTTCTGAGGACCTGAGGGTCATTGTAAAGACATAGCAGAATGTTCTGCAATAATGGAAAAGCTCCAGAATCTGTGCTGCCCAGTATGGTACCTGTTAGCTACATGGTTCTATTGAGCACTAGAAATGTGGCTTGTGTGGTTGAGGAACAGGATCTTTAATTTAATTCATCATTATATATATTTTTAGGAGGTACTGGGGATTGAACCCAGGACCTCATACATGGGAAGCAGGCACTCAACCACTGAGGTATACCCCTCCCCAGTTTAACTTAAAATTTTTTTAAGATTTATTTTTATTTATTTCTCTCCCCTTCCCCCCACCCCCATTGTCATCTGCTCTGTGTCCATTCACTGTGTGTTCTTCTGTGTCACATTCTTGTCAGTGGCACACCGGGAATCTTTGTCTCTTTTTGTTGCGTCATCTTGCTGCGTCAGCTCTCTGTGCGCCACTCCTGGGCAGTCTGCGCTTATTTCACGCAGGGCGGCTCTCCTTATGGGGCGCACTCCTTGTGCGTGGGGCTCCCCTACACGGGGGACACCCCTGCGTGGCACGGCACTCCTTGTGCGCATCAGCACTGCGCATGGGCCAGCTCCACACGGGTCAGGAGGCCCTGGGTTTGAACCCTGGACCTCCTGTGTGGTAGGTGGATGCTCTATCAGTTGAGCCAAATCAGCTTCCCTAATTTAATTTTAATCCATTTAAATTTAAATAGTCACAAGTGGCTGGTGCTACCATATTGGAGAGTGCAGATCTAGAATATGAGTTCCCTGAGTAGAGGGTTTTTTTTCTTCTTTTGTTCTAAGTGCTAAGTACCAATGCCAGTATCTGGTACATGGTAGATGTGCAATAAATGGCATCTTCTGTAGATGTTCAGGAGAGCTTGTCAGGAGAGTGCTGATGAAGAGAAGGCTCCATAACTGGCTGTTTGTGGCCCCAAATTTGGAATACCTACTTCCTTAGGGAACCTTTAAAGAGCGATTCACTGGCTAACTGCCAACATGTGCAACTATGTCCAACAGTGCTGCTCTTCCTAGAATGTAACACCCTAATCGTGTCCAGTTCTGGGCACCAGAGGCTAAGAGGAATAAAGAAACTTCTAAGAGGAATCAGAGAGCCACAGAGCTGATGAAAGATTGGAGAAGGCCTAAGAGGAAGAGCCAGAGATGTTCCATTGTCCAGGCCACTGAGGCAGCTTTGGGGCTGTGAAGGGTTATCACTGCACAGGCTTTGAACTACTTCTCCCCAGCTCTGTCAAGAAGGCGAGCCAACAGCTGCACCGCAGCCTCTCTGAGTTAAGTTGAGCAAGGAGGTTTTGGGCATTGGAGAGAGGTTAACTATCCCCTATCCTGGGTGTCTTTAAAAATGAGGAGCTTCCTCGTTTATCTGAAATGAACCACCTGGAAATAGAGAGGTGCCCATTATGACCTTTAGAGAGGGGTCCACGGCTCCGGCTTGGAGAAGAGCTGCCAGGCCAGGCCGTGGGAGGCGGGGCGGTGGCGCTGGACCCCGCCCAGGGCAGAGCGCAGCTGTCGCAGGCCCGGCCAAGCGCTGCCCTCAAAAAGCAAGAGAATGCTAGAGCTGGGAAAGGGCTCTAGATTACTACTGCAAATCCTTCATTTTCTTCATTTTACAGTTGAGGAAACCAAGTCTCAGAAAGGAACTGACCTTTCAGAGGTCACCTAACTAATTAGCAGCTACAACTAGAAGAACCCAGATTTCTGACTCCCAACCTGGGTCTTTTCCCCCTCTATCATACTAACAAGAATTAGCAACCTAATGGGCACCCCTCTATTCTAGACCCTGGGCGCAGGCCTGGGATGGAGATTAGCTCTCTTCTTAATGCTCAAGCCACAGAGGCACACACAGAGAAACATACTGAAAATGAGCCCTAAACAGAATAAGCTCACTGCTGAATAAGAGTGACTTACAGGGAGCGGATGGAGCCCAGTGGTTGAGCACCTGCCTCCCACATACGAGGTCCCGGGTTCACCCCCCATTACCTCCTTTTAAAAAAAAAAGTCTGATTTTCATGGTGTACGTGCACAGGAAACCAAGCCTGAGCAGACAATGTAGGAGGATAATAGATTCCATTTTCCCAACCCCTTTTCTAACCAAAGTGTGCTTCCCAAGAAAGAAATTTGAAAATGATAGGAATGAGGAAATTTCGCTTCAATAAAGATGGGAGGTTTAGTAAAACGTGATGATAGGCGAAGAGGAAACCAGTTCCGAGTGATCTGAATGCCTCTGGTTCTTCACATGGAGATATGGCGGCATCAGCAGATTACAGAGGGAAACACCAGAGGGGAAACAGTAGTGGAAGCTGATAAGGCAAGTGCAGGGTACTTTTCTCTGGGCTTGAGCCAGGACTGTTAGAATCGGCCCAGCCAGCACTGTGGTTGGAAGGAAATGTGCCTTTGAGGTGGAAGAGGAGTTAGGCTGGCAGTACCATGGGACAGCCACCTGGCCCCCTGGCTCCTCTGAAGGCTTGGCAGAAGTTGTCCCCTCCAGCTACATCCCTGCTACTGAGGCAGGAAGCTGCGAGGAGGGAGCCACGAGGTAAGGACAAGATTTGATGCCTGGTTCAAGGGAGACGTGGAAAGCACTGCAGGCATGCCTGATCTAGGTTGGAGCAGGGCAGTCTATTTCCAAGCGTACTTCTCCCTTGGGGAAGAGATTTGAGTCTAACTGAACTAGAAGTTCCCAAAAGCCTGATTCGCAGAGGTTTCGTGTTAGCCAGCATCTTCAGGAGATGACCTATGGCTTCCAAGGTCAGGTCCAGTGGGAAGACCTAGAAGCCGTCCATTTCCTTTCACTTCATCTCCTTCCCAGACACTGCTCAACGCCAACCTTGTTCATTGGGCTACTTGGTCCAGCACCCTGTGCAGTGAACTAGCCCCTTGAGTCCGGGAGACCCATGGAGGCCTGGAGAAGCTTGAATAAAGGGAATCTTGGTCCTCCTCCCCCGCACCTGTACCCTACTGGGAATCAAGCGAGTGGTTCTGAAGGGATTTGCCTCGGCCAGCTGAGGCTGCCTGGCTCACGAAGGGGTCTCGCTCTCCCTCAGCTCTTTGCTATTTTCGCCTTCGGGTCCTGCGGCTCCTACAGCGGGGAGACAGGAGCAACGGTTCGCTGCAACAACGAAGCCAAGGACGTGAGCGCCATCCTCGTTTCATTCGGCTATCCCTTCAGGTGAGAGGAATTGCTGCGCCCAGCACCCCAGCAGGACCTCGCCCACGGGATTGGCGGGACCTGGTTGGTGCTCCCCTCCTCCCCCTCCCCCTCCTCCCCCCTCCCCTCCCCCTCCTCCTCTACTTCCTCCTCCCCCTCCTCCTCCTCTCCCTGCTCCTCCCCCTCATCGTCCTCCTCCATGTCCTTCAGAAGCCTAAAGGTCATCTGTTGTGTGCCACCCCATATTCAAATAGAAAGAATTACAGGAGTTGTGTTCTTTCTGCCCTTTGGGAATTTTTCAGACACACTGACCAGAGGAAAACATCAGGGAAACACAGATCATTGTGACAAAAATGTTCCGGTTCATAGTCAGCCAACAGCAGTGAACAATAGTGCAGAAAGAACCCGTGCAGCGCGGGATGGCAGCTTAGAGAAGTCCGGGCCAGTTGGGCAGGTCTCTCTGGCCCTCAGCAGCTCCCTTCCTGCCTTGCTAGTACTTAAACCCTTGAGAGGTGATGAACACAAGGAGGTACAACTTGACCAGGAGGGAGAAGAGAACACTCTTCTGGGTATCTGGGAGCTTAGGGAGGGAAATGCGAGTGTTGAGAGGAGAATGCGGACAGGAATTTCTAGTATCAGCACCCAAGTTAGTGAACTACCTTTGGATGCAATAGGCAGTTTTCCTCTAATATTTTGTTCAAACAGTCTCATTTTGGGGCCTAAATAAGGCCTGAGAATGGGAGGTTCCAACCTTGTAGACCTCTGCTTCCCAGGGGGAGAATGAAGCTGACTTGTCTGGTAGTTTGGTTACCAGAAAAAAGATTGACCCTATTGTGGCTGTGACCTAAAGGTCCTTGAAAATCCTGGAAATCCATGGTCTCCACGACTGAGCAGGTGGCTGAGTGTGGGGTGGCAGCAGAGGGGGAGGTAGGGTTTGCCTGGGGCCCCGGGAAGTGTGTGAGAGCCCTGTCTTGGCTTAAGCCTCCCTCCACCGCTGTTACTCCTTAAGGGCCCCCGTGCCGGCGCTGTAAGAGTCCCGGGTGAGAACAGCACGGGACTCCTCCCGGGGCAGCGAGTGCTCCCCGCCTCCCCGGGGAGAGGCCCGTCGCGAGCTCGGGGCGCTTCTCTCCCACCCTCAGGTTGAACCGGGTCCAATATGAGATGCCTCTCTGTGACGAGGACTCCACCTCCAAGACGCTGCACCTCATGGGGGACTTCTCTGCCCCTGCCGAGTTCTTTGTGACCCTGGCCATCTTTTCCTTCTTCTACACAATGGCCGCGCTTGTCCTCTACCTGCGCTTCCACAAGCTCTACACGGAGAATAAGCGCTTCCCGCTGGTGGTGAGTGGGTGGCTGCCTGGGTCAGGAGGGGCGCAGCGGAGGAGGCTGAGCTGGGAGCTGGCAAGCCAGAACTGCAGGTTAGGGAGGACACACACGGTGCCTTTCCTGGGGCTCTGACATCCGTACGGGGAGCCTCCTGAATCTCCCTGCCAGCGCTTGGCTGTGGGTTCCTTGAGGGCTAGTGGGAGGCCCAAGTCTCAGGACCCTGCCCCTACCAGCCTCCCGTCACTTGCTCCTGCTCACAGAAAGCTCAATAGCAGCACAGAGAAGCAGGCTTGGGCTCAGATTGCCTGGCTTCAAATCCCAGCTCTGTCCCTTACTAGCTGTATGGTCGTGACAAGGTACTTATGCTCTCTAAGCCTCAGTTTCCTTGACTGTCAAATGGGGATGAGCCTAGTGTGTTCCTCATAGTGTCTTGGGGAATGAAATGAGACAGTGCATGAACAGTCTCTGGTACACAGTTAGCCTCAGTAAGTGTTGGCTGTTACGATGACTATTGCCCTGTACTCTCTCTCTATCCCAGACATGCAAGGTGGACTTGGGGGATCCGATTTGTCCCCCTGCAATCTGCCCTTACTCTGCCTCTAGTTACAGCTGAGCAATGGAGAGCAAAGGAGAGGCTGGGAGAGCAGAGTGGGGCATCTTGGCCACTTGGGCTTGGGGTGAAGCTGATAGCAGATGTCGTAGTGCATTGTTGCCTGACCTTAGCTCTAAGGACAGGGGCAGGGGAAGCCGAGAGGCAGGAGTCCTTTGGTGGCAGTGAACAGCTTCTTCTGATGTGCTCCCTGGGGTTCCAGGTTTGGGGCAGAATCGGAAGAGGCAGCTCTCCCAGCACCCCAGAGTCCTAGTGCCTCATGGCAAGAGGAAAAGAAGTGGGAGATCATGGAGTCTGAGTGTATTTCCTGTTCATCTGCTTCTCCCAGGACTTCTGTGTGACTGTCTCCTTCACCTTCTTCTGGCTGGTAGCTGCAGCTGCCTGGGGCAAGGGCCTGACCGACGTCAAAGGAGCCACGCGGCCATCCAGCCTGACCGCAGCCATGTCCGTGTGCCATGGCGAGGAAGCCGTGTGCAGTGCTGGGGCCACGCCCTCCATGGGGCTGGCCAACATCTCCGTGGTGAGACCTGTGGCCACTGCAAGGGTCTGGGGGGAGCCAGTGCCATCCCAACTGCCGAGGCCCATCCCAGCTAGCAGGTTCTGAGAGCGACAGGAAGACATCCCCAGAGCTGGTATCCCCTGCACCTGCCGTTGGTTGCTGGCTCCTGTTAGACCCTGAGAAGACATTATGTGACCCATTTAGCCTCCCGTTCCTCTCTCCTGCACTCTGCCTTCCCATTTCCCTTCTCGTCTTTCCACCTCCGGGCAGGCCTTGACTGCCTTCCATTTCTCCTGCCTGTTTTATGATGCATGGTGTGTGTGTGTGTGTGTGTGTATACACACGGGCAGGTGAAGGGGAGCACTGTCAGGAGCAGGGCTGGGACTGGGTTCAAAATTGGAAGCAGATCCAGAGTGAGTAAGAAGGGGCTCATGGCTCCTCAGGCCTCCAGACTGTAAAGGGGCTTGAGGCAGTGGTGGGTCCTGCTGTAGTGCACGTTTGGCCAGGTCAGTTGTTAAAATGCTGAAATAGTTCCATACCAGTTGGTAAACAGTTTGGGCTTTGAGCTTCTCAAATGCTCCCTGTCATTCCAGCCACCCCGGCCCTGCCCCCAGCATGCTTTGGACCTCACCATAGCCCAGCAACTGAAGGGTTTCGTGGCTGGCACCCCACGGAGGCTGGTGCTTGCTGGACCCCTGCTGATAAATTGTTTCCGCCAACATTTTATTGTGAACATGTGCACACATTCCGCAAAGTTGAAAGAACGTTACCGTGAACACCCACATGCTCACCCCCTGTACCGTGCCATTAACATTTTATTAGACTTGCTTTATCACTTATCTATCTGCCGTTCTCCATTCATCAAACCAATTTTTAATGCACTTCAAAGTTAATTGCAGACATCAATACATTTCCTCCTAAATACTTCTGTGGATAGGTTTTAAAATATTTTGAATAAATATTTGAACATAGCCCATCCGAGTCCCCGGCCTTAGAGAGCGGTACCTTGGACAGCTCCGGCCACACCCACCCTGCGGAAGATGCTCCAGACAGGGCCTGCGTGTCATGTGGGACGCTCCAACGAGACCCTGACTCTTGGCTCTTCTGCATGAAACTCCACCCAGGAGCCAGGTTCTCCTAGCAACCAAGCTGCTCCCTGGGCGCATGCAGAGACAGAGTTGGACACTAACCAGAGAACCCCTTAGAGGAAGGTGGCCTTAAACCCCGCCTCTCTACAGTGCTGTCTCTAGTCTTCCTAGATCGCTGTGCCTCTTCCCACCACACCCTCGCATGCGCGGGTGCACACTCAGTGACTTTCCCCTCGTTGTTCCCACGATGCCCCCCCCCCACTAGTCTCACAAACTCCCTTGATGTCTTTGCAGCTCTTTGGCTTCATCAACTTCTTCCTGTGGGCCGGGAACTGTTGGTTTGTGTTCAAGGAGACCCCGTGGCATGGGCAGGGCCAGGACCAGGGCCAGGGCCAGGGCCAGAGCCCCAGCCAAGAGAGCGCAGCCGAGCAGGGAGCGGTGGAGAAGCAGTAAGCAGCCCCCATCTGGCTCCTCCCGAACAGGACAGCACCTCTTCAACCACCTCCAGCTGCCAGGACCTTCCTCCTTCCTCCTCCAACTCCCACCCCCCATCATCCTGGGCTTTGACCTCTGAGACAACAGATGGGCAGCCATCAGCAGTTGGACACCTGGGCAGCCCTGACCATGGCTTCCTATCTCTCCTCCTGCTCAAGCCCCGGATGGCCGGAGCTCAGTCCTTCTCATCTACTGCATGGACCGAGGCCTCTTACTTGGGGTCTTACCATCTCTTAGAAAGCCTCTGTTGGAGGTGAGGGTTGGGGCAGGAGACCAGGGGCCTGAGACTGGTTCCTGGCAACTTCCTCTATATCAACCTGTCAAGCTTCAATAAAAGGGGGAGGGAGGGGAAATTGGCTGGCAATCTTCTCCCTGGTCCTCTTGCATGGAGGGCCCAGCAGTGGTTTAGTGACTCCTCCTCAATGGCTGTCATACCGATCCTTGTGTCTACACTGATCACTGGTCAGTCCAGAGCTCAGTGTCCTTTCCACTGTCCTCTCTGGCCTCTGCTAGCCCGTGTGTGAAACCAGGAGGCCCACTAGCCTAGAAAACACCCCTTTAGAGGGTCCCCATGAGCCTGGACTCAGTGGGGAGCAGACAAATTGCAACTGAGTTGCACCTTCAGTCATCCCCACAAGAAACTAAAACCAGAAAACTTGCTGGCAAAATCCATTTCTTCTATTCCCTCAGTTCCCCAGCTTCCCGGACTGGGGCACTTTCCACCAACACTTTAAACTTATACTTACCCTAGAAACTCCTGACCTCCCTCCCTGTCCTCCTTCTTAGACTTGGTCTCACATTTGGGACACAAGAGGAGGGGTCTAGGGACATTTCCATTTCAGACCCTACCTGCTACTCCAACCTCTCTGTTCATCTCCCTTCCCCAGCCTCTTGGGTCTGAGGCACTCGAGATCCTTTTCAAAGTCTGTCCAGGCCTTCTTTTCATTCCTGTGGGGCCAGGTAGGGGCTTTGGAAGGGCTCGAAGGACCACCCATGAGGCTAAGTTGTCCCAGAGCCCCAGGACGTGGATCGATGGACCCATTTCTTCCTCACTCTCTGCTCATTTTATTCTTCCTGCTCCTCCTCTCTCATACTTCCCCTTCTAACCTTTACAAAAGAATGGGCCCCTTCTCACTGCCCCCTCTACCCTCCCCTTACTTCCTCATTTCTCCCAGGCCCTACCCCTTCCCCAGTCCAGGGCAGGCCAAAGCTATTGGTGCTTCTTCACTTCGGGACCCAGTTCCATATTTGTCGTTGTGTGTCTCCTCTCCTTGACAGTGCCTTCACTTCTCTCTGGACCCCAAGGCCTGAGAGTAAGGGCTGACTGGGTAAGGGCCATCCATTTCCTGCTCAGCTCAAAACACCTCAATCCACCCTGGTCATCCGGCTGCCCAGGGAGGGATGAAGAGGGAATCCAGTGCCACTTGGCCCACTGACCATCCCCAAAGTGAAAGTGCCCTGTGTCCATCTCTCCCGCAGGGCTGAGTCAAACCCTCCAACCTTCTCCCGTCCCTGAAAGTCATTCATAGTAATGAGTGCATTGGCACCCAGGAGTCAGGACCTCTGACTTAGGGCCAGTCATTTCCTCTTTGAATCAGAGTTTCCCCACTTGTCAGAGGGAGTGTGCGATTTACATCAAGTCCTTTCGTGAAAGAGCTATCTGGTTTTGTTTTTTAGATTTTGGGAAAGGGATTTGAGGAGGGAAGAAAGGATGATGAGAGTGTTTCTAAGTCTGAACGTCTCTCTCTGTCCTGAGCTTCCCTATCATTTCTCAAGGACAATGGGGAACAGTTTTGCCTAACAGTTCCAGGGACACAGAGAACAAAGGGGTAAAATTGATTCTTCTTCACGCGGGCCCCCGTGAGGGTCTGTGAGCAGCTTCTACTGGAACTTTGGATTCTGTGTATGTATTTATAATTTTTTTTTTTTTTTTGAAATGTCATGGATATAAAGTGTTCTTATTTGGGGGCCGAAATTAGCAACTGGCCTTTCCGCTAGGGAAAGAGGAGTATTTACTCCTTCCCAGAATTCCCAGCTCAGAACCTGCCCTAGAGCAGAGAAGGCTCTTTCTCCTTCTCCTCTTGTTCTCAGCCAGAGGAGCCTTGGTTTAGGTTATAGCCTCTCTCTCCATGGCCACCCTTACAAGTAAGGCCATTTCACCTCATCACCTCCAGAGAGCCAGGCTAGGCCAAGTGCCAAGGTAGGGCTGTCCTCAAAGGACTCCCGGTCCCTCCAACCAGGGCTGGCATTACTGTTTTGCCTAGTGGGGCCTGAGGTAGGAGAAGGTGTCTGGTTTCTTCAGCTGTTGCAGGAGGCCAACAAGCAGGATACTTGTCCTTTGCCCTAGTAAACCCTGACCCTGCCAGGGTGCCCACCTAGGACCTTTCCTGGACATGAGTTCTATTTGCCATCATGGTCATAGGTCTCCTACTTCCGGGATTGCAGACGGGGGTGGTGGGGGGGTGGAGAATGTTGCATGTTGTTTTCTGGTGCTTGTTATTACACATTTGAATAAACAGTGCTGCAAGCATTGCTATGAAGGAGCCAAGATTGGAAACCCTCTGGGGATTTAAGAGAAAAAAAAATGTCCTCTCCCTTGCTTTAAGTTCTTGGACTGATATCAGTATTTCCACCAAGAGTTATACTACTCCTCACCAGCCTGCACTCCAAGCCATGGGTTCTGCTGGATGAGTAGTTGTTCCTAGCAGGCCCCAGTCTGGCGACATCTTTTTTGGTTGCACCCAATTAGTTCAAAGTAACTGGGACTCCGTAGCAAATGTGGGGCGAACTCAAAAGGTGAGGGAGAGTGGTTTCCACAGATGCTGTTTGCTTTTGCTATCTTAACATCTGTGGACTAGACAAGCCTCCTAGCAGGAGGTGAGGGTCATATGCTTTGCCCTCTTAACTGTAAGTTTCTTGATGAGCAAACCTGCACCTCTTTCCACCTTCCAACAGTCAGTATCCGTGTTACCTTAGCATTTTCTAGCAAAATACACTTGATCGCAATTTCCCATTCAATTTCTGGGGATTCCTGGATCCTCTAAGGATCATCTATGGATCTCAGGCTAAGATCCCTGCTCTGAGAGACTATCCTTTGAAGTACTTAAAACTCCCCTGGGTGAAAAGGAGAAGAAAGTCTTAAGTTCCAAAGTCATAGACCTTGGCTTCTTTGCCTCCAAATTTGGTTTCTTCTCAGCTGAGTATGGTGTGAGGTGTGAGGGCTGAGGAGGGAAAAGAGGATTAGTATCTCTTTTCTGATGTGGTAGCGAGGGGAGGGGCAAGGCACACTTTTGTCTCTTAATTGTGTGAGGGTGGGAAGAAATGTCATCAGCTGAGAAGAATACAGCGGTGGCTGATTAAGGCACTTTCCAGGCTGAAGGTAGCAAGGAAAATGACAGATCCGATGAGAAATCTCCCTATGCCGAGGCTCCAGTAGCAACACTTCCAGCAGAGAAAATATTCATTAGAAAAAGAAGCCAAAGTGATGGATGGAGTCAGGGTCCTGCCAGGGTTTGGGAAGAGGCGGTACAGGGTATCGATCGCAGATCTCAAGAGAGAGACGGATCAGCAGAGATGCTGCAAACACCAGCAGCCTCAGGGCTGGCTCTTGGCTGGCAGGCAGCCTTCTGTCATCCTGACAGGTGATCATGGCCAGTTCAGTTAGGTCCTCCCAAACCCAGACAACGCCGCTCCAACCTCCTGCTCTGCATCAGGGCAGCGCGGGCTTCCCACGGAGGAGGCACAACACGGGAGCAGAGGATCCTCCCCCACGCCAACCCCTGTGTCCTTCAGCAGACTCCCTCCCCTTGCCCTTCTGATTCACAGCGCCCACCTCCCTGCACCTACCCTACTCGATCTACGCGGGAGCCGAGTCGCTTCGTGGCCGCCAGACCGGGGAGGGGCGCCAGCCAGCTGGCTGACTCACGGCTTACAGGGGCGTCTTGGGCAGTGAGAGGTTTGGGGCAGGGGCGCGTGTGAAGTGAGCTTGGGAGAGTGGGCAGGCAGCACGAAGAATGTGTGCACAAGGGTCAGGAGCGGAGGTCCTGGGCTTTGGGTCGTCTTTTATTCCCCTTCAAGCGTGCATTTCCGAGCGGCTCTCGCGGCAACACGGGTAGGCACCAGCATTCCCTCCGAGACTACACCTCCCAGAAGGCTATGCGGGCGGGACGGGGGAGGGGCAGGCGACCTGCGCTGCGCTTGCGCAAACAGTGAGCTGGAAAGATAGGGGGGGAGAGGGGAGGCGTGCTCGCGGAGGGGCGGGGGGAGGGGGCCGCGCGGCGGCGGCGCCGGGGCGGGCGCGCGTCCGCGGCGGTGATGGCGGTGCGTGAACGCGCGGCGGCAGCAATGGCCGCTCTGGAGCGGCGGGTGCCGAGTCTCGATGACTTCGCCGGACAGAGCTGGAGCTCGTGGGTGGAGCGGGCCGACTTGCCCGCGGCCGACGGTGAGTGAAACCCTCCTGGAATCCGGAGACCCCATCACTGTCTCCCCTCCCCCCCTCCGGGCCCCCGCCAGCTGAGGGGAGCCGCCGACGGGAGCCGCCGTCCGGCTCCCCGGCCCCCCAAACAAAGGACCCGCCGGGTCCTAGTGCCCGCCCGCCCGCCACCTTCGCTCCTCCGGGTCCTAGCGCCGACTCACCTCCCGCAGCCCACCCTGCCCACCTCGGCTGCTGCCCGTGCTCAATACCTGCTCCTACATCTGCTTGCCTTTCTCTTTCTCCTTGCCTGCTGGCCTCCGGCTTCCGCCCCTCCTGCATCTGCCTTGGCTTTCTCCATCCGCAGCAGTCCTCTCCACGTGTTTCCCACGCACCCCACTTCTGTGCTCCCTCCCACCCGCCTTCCCCTTGTTCCTTCGCCTTCTGCCCCACACCTCCTGCTCCTTTTCGGCGTTTCCCTGACGGCTGCAGTGCTCCTGGACCCCCGCCCCCTCCGCATTAGTTCTTCTGTCCTTCCATCTACCCATCCTTGCTTCCTTCCTCGCCCCTTCCGTCCATCCATCCATTCCTCCAACCTTCCGCCCTTTCCCGGGCCTCTTGCCCTGCCTCTTGGCTCTCTCCCCTGATCCCCACCTTCTTTAGGCCCCTGAGTGCCTTTGGTGAGCAGCCAACAGCCCCTTCCCCTGATCTTTGTCTCCTGGGCCCCTGGGGGCACCTGGCCTCGTGGCCTTTGGGGGTGACAGCAGGCATCGCACCCCTGAAGAAGTTTGCAAGTGAGAGGAGGTGGAGGGGGAGACCACATGGAGTGGTCTCTGATGACACTTGTTCTCCCCTGAGACATCCGACTCCAAGCTTCCAAGCTCAGTTCTGCCCATCATTCCCCACACTTGAATTTAACTGACTTGAGAGAGGGAGCTGTCCCTTATCGCTTGCATGCCTAACCCATCACCCCTCATAACTGGAGATTATATGTGACTGTCAACAATTTTCTTATCCTAGAAAGGGACAAATCTGTTAGTGAGTGTCAGAGAGCAGACTTAGGTGGGAGCCCAGGCCACCCCGGGACTGTCCCGCTCTGGGTGGGCAAGGATGGGGCCATTGTCAGGGTCTGGGTGCATTGAGAACCGGAAATGGAATCAGACGGGTTTGGTGACTCAGAATTGATTTTTTTTCCAAGGGACAGGGAGGGGGTGTAGAGGAGGGAGGGGGAGAGGAGTAAGGAAGGGGGATGGGGAAAGAGCGGTTTTGCACAGCTAAGATGTTTTTGTCATCAACCCAGAAACTGAGGTATAAGGGTCACCCTTGCCCAGAGTGGGCATAGCTGACCAAGGGGCCTTTGAAGATGCCAAGGGCCCCGAGACAGCAGTTTCTCCAATCTGTGGCCATCATAGCAGTCCAGGACCTGAGCAGCTAGGTGTAACTTTGACAATGCTATGGTAACTCAAGTGGCACAACATTGAGTTCATGGGGGCCGGGACCTGGGAGAGTGTCCAGGATACCACAGGGTAGTTGGAAGGACCCATCTGAGAAATCTCAAGGAGGGACTCAGAGATAGATAGGAAAATTTGTTAAGGACCATTTCTTCTTGTAATGGGGAAGCAGGCCCAGAAAAGAGGTGATATTTACCCACGATCACCTAACTAGTCAGCAGTGGAATCTTGAACTGCACCTTGGAGTGACGGGGTCCAGAAGAAAGGTGCCTGGATCCCTCTGAACGGGGTCAGCTCATCCTAAAGGTGGCAGGTGAAGGAAGGTGGGCCCTTGAGAATGACCCAGTGGAAGGTTCTCCAAGTTGTCCCAAGCACCAGCAGCTTGTCAGGGAGTGGGCTTCGTACTGCCTGCCTGCAGGCCCTGGTGGGGTAGGAGATGGGGCTTCTGAGCTGCGTTTCTCCTCCAGGGGCAGAACTGGAGGACAGTAACAAAAACACGAAGAAATTGGATGCCATGACCCTCATTAAAGAAGGTGGGAGTCAACACACATTAGGGCTGGGGCCCAGGGCAGACAGGACCGCCCTCCCATCCCTGTCCCCCTCCCCCAGAAGGAGGTAGCTGCTGGGAGCAGCAGGTCTGGGGATCCTCACTTTGAGAGATCTCAGTCAATTCATCCCCCTGGCTCCCGTGACCTAATCACGGGAGACGGGCGCCCACTCACCCGAGAGCCCATTCTTACGGACTCGGGAAGCCGGGAGGCTCCAGCATGAAGCCTGTCCTGCCAGATGGGAGGGAAAATGCCTTCTGGGTAGGGTGGGGGGTGGGGTGGGAGTGCTCTCTGATCTTACAGGGAAATCCTGGGGCCCCCAGCCCCAGTGATGAGGGCTTCTGTCATTGCAGACATGTCCATCTTCGGGCACTGCCCTGCCCATGATGACTTCTATTTGGTTGTGTGTAACCACTGCAGCCAAGTGGTGAAGCCTCAAGCTTTCCAGAAGCACTGCGGTGAGGGGAGCCCTAGGGAGGAGAGAGAGGGGCAGGGGAAGGTGGAACGGGGAACTCCAAGGACAGGGGCGGTTGGGATGCTCGTGTGGGCTGATGGAGGGAGGCGCTGGGGACGGGAGGTCCTGGGGTTGGTTTCACAGGATGGTGAGGGTTGGGGTTACTGTTTGAGCAAAGCATCTGGAGGCGTTAAGGGAAGACCTAAGAGGTGCAGGAAGCTGGAGCCTAGGATTTTGAGTCTTTAAGGCTCAACCCCAAAAGGGAAGAAGGCACATTTAAATCTAAGCTATGGAAATGCCAGATTCTCTAACTTGAGCCTGTGGGCAGGGCTAGGAGGTGGGGGAGGGAGGCAGTGGCTACCGCTCACCTTGATGACTCTCTCCACCTCCTGGTGACAGAAAGAAGACATGGGCCCCTCAGCAAGCTTTACGCCCGGGCCCCACCCCCACCACCAGCCCCCGCCAGCTCTCAGAAATGCCATGTAGTCAATGGGCAGGGCCCAGCTTGTAGGGCCCCAGGTTCCACCAAAACCTCCTCCAGGGAGAAGGGCCAGGGGTCCCGGAGCCGCGGCCACCAGCCTCCTGAGAAGACCCAGAAGGACAACCTCTGGTAAGGAGAGGCTTGAGACTCCCTGGGACCAGCCCTGACCCCAGCCCACCGAAGGGTTGACATGCACAGAGGCAGCTCTGGGCTGATGGGTCCCTGCTCACAGTCAGCAGGAGGCAGCCGGCCCAATCTGCAGCCCCCTTCCATGTACCCCAGGGAAATACGGGGTCCCCTTTTCTTCTGTTCTGCGCCCATGCTGGAGCCTACCCAAGTTCCAGGGCTGGGAAGGAGAAGACTCTAGGCTAGAGTCCAGGCCCCAGACGTAGCTTCCCTACTCACTCCCAGCCCACACCTTCTCTCCCCATGTAGCCTTTTCGTGCCTGTGGTGAATCTGGAGAAGATGTCCAGTCTCCCGAAGCCCGATGGACACGGAATCAGGGTGGCTCCGCCCTCTGCTTTCCTCAGCCAGCCAGGCGGCCCCACCAAGGACTCCCCTGGAAAAACCCCCATGGCTCCCCCTTCTAAAGAACCTCCTGGCAGGGAGAGCGCCGAGGTAGCCCCCAGCGAGGGCCCTAGTCACCGGGCTGAAGGCAGCCCCCCTGAAAAGGAGCCTGGTGGGACCAGGCTGCCCCCCAAAACACACCGGAAGATGGCTCGTGAGTAGTTGTGGTCTTGGGGGTCAGGAAGATAGAGTGGGGACTCCTCTGGGCTACCCTGTCCTTGGGCCAGATGGGGAGGAGGTCGGGAAGGACTGGCTGCCAGGGCGCCGAAGGCCCTGGAGATTCACGGGGGCCCTTGTCCCCCCTTGAGGCCAGCACACACTGGACCTGTTTGTTCCCTGGGGAGTGTCTCTCCAGTCCAGGTCTCCTGATGGAGGCTCAGGGAGCCTGTGCCCGAGCAGGTGAAGTTACACCCCTGCACCTGGGGCTGTTGACGTTTATCTCTTTTCTCACCTCGATCCAGGGCACCAGGCTTCTCTCACAGCTGGCTTCTCTGCCATCCCAGAGGCCTGGGGCTGCTCCTGTTTCTTGAGATGTGTGGGCTTGGAGTCCTTAAAAGGAGCGCCTGGGCCAGGGGTGGGGGTGGTTCTCTCGCCCAGCAGAGAGATGCTGATACTCAGAGGAGTAGTTCTGGAAGGCTTGGGGGCCAGAGCCCCATCTGCCTTTGACCTGGTTCTTCCCCAGCCCTTGGTAGGAAGAGGCCAGATCCTCCCCCGAGCCCCCTAGAAATGTCTTCAGGGTTCACGGGAACCACTTTCCCCACAGGGAAGGAGTGCGACCTCAACAGGCAGTGTGGGGTGATAAATCCAGAGACCAAAAAGATCTGTACCCGCCTGCTCACCTGCAAGGTAAGCCCCAGCCCCTTGGCAAGGAGGGGAATTTAGATGCTACCAAACCTACACCTCAGTAGATAGGGGCCAGGCCCAGACCTGGGAAGGGAGAAGAGGTTGCCCCCAGTGGGTACAAGGTGGGACCAACAGGCAGGGGGTGGCTTCCCAATCCCCCACTGCAGAGGAGGGTTCTGGCCCTTTGGGAGAGTGAAACAAAGACACACAAATACACTCATGTACCCTCTCTCTCCGCTTGCCCAGGCCAGAGCACACTGCTGCCCCTTTCCCCTGCTCAGCTCACACCCCCCACCCCTCCACCCTGCTGTATTCTAGATCCACTCGGTGCACCAGCGCCGGGAGGTCCAGGGCCGGGCCAAGGACTTTGATGTGCTGGTGGCAGAGCTGAAGGCCAACTCCCGCAAAGGAGAGTCTCCCAAGGAGAAGAGCCCAGGGCGCAAGGAGCCAACTGTCGAGCGCCCCTCCCTGGAGCCCTCTTTCTCGGTCCCAGTTGTCACAGCGGCGGCTCCCCCCGGCAGCACCTTCTCCGCTCGTGCCAAGCAGACCTACCCGTACTGTGCGCTGCCCAGGTATGTCTAGGATCCAGCCCCCACCTCACCTGGGGACAGTTGGACCCTAAGCCACCAGGGATCCCCGGAGACAAGCCCAGAGGTGTCCTGGAGTATACTACACACTCAGCCCTTGCGTGTGGGGGCTCCCTGGGGCGCCTGGCATGATGTGGACGTGGGTGATCCCCCTGTTCCTAACCAAGCATACCAAGTACCCCAGCCTCTCTGTAGTGGGCCAGACCTAACCCCCGGCATATGCACATTTTCCCAGCACCTTCCAAGAGGCAAAGGGCTTGTCCCTGGGGAGCCCAAAGGCTCACGGCCTGGGTGAGGCAGTCCTGGTTGGATTCATTCGCTGGCGCCTTTGTGTGCAGAGGCTGTGCTGGTCCCCGGAACACGAGGGGCAGACACAAAACCCGGGCTCAGCTCACAGACAGGCTCACAGCAAGATGGGATGCCACAAGGGGGTTGAAAGAATTGATGGGGGGCTGACCAGAGCGGGGGACAGTTAAACTTGGAAGATTTTCTGGAGGAGGCAAATCTGGAGCAGGTGTTTCTCACCGCCCCCCCCCCAAGGAGGCAGGGCTTGGGAAGTGAAAGGGCTGGGGAGAGAATCCCTCAGGAGCTTTGGCCCCTGATTCATCCTGTCTCGTATTTTTCGAGCTCTATTGTCCCTTCCCTTCCTTTGCTTCTTCCTCCTCTTCCTCTGATTGCCCAGCCAGGCATCTGCCCTGGCTTTCCGGACTCCGGTTCAGGGACACCCGCACCCCAACCCCACTTCAGTCCTACCCCTTTGGCCCTTCCAGGTCCCGGGCTTCCTCTGACAGTGAGTTGGAAGATGAAGGCCCCAGCGGTGGTGATGGGGACCCAGGCCTGTTCCCCTTCCCCCTGCCCCGGGGGGGGGCCCCGGCCTCCAGCGAGGAGAGCGAGGAGGAGGGGACATCTGAGGACCTCCACCTCCCCCCCGACTGCCACTATGCAACCCGGCCCCCGCGGCCACAGGCGGTAAGGAGTGGGGGTGCGGGCCTGGGGCCGGGGGTGGCCCAGCCCTCCTGGTCCATGACGGGGTCAGATCCTGTGCAGGGTGCCCTCCCCGCGTCTCGGGTCCCACTAACCATGTCCGTTCCCTCCGCCTCCAGTTCTGCACCTTCGGGAGCCGGTTGGTGAGCCCAGGATGCTACGTGTTTAGCCGCCGGCTGGACCGGTTCTGCTCGGCTCTCAGCTCCATGCTGGAACGGCACCTTAGCTCCCACATGTGGAAGTGAGTCTCTGGGGCCCAGAACTTCCTTCCCTAGGCATACACGGATTTCTGAAGCCCTGCTCTGCACCCCACCCCCAGCCGCATAGATAGGCCAGGAAGACTGCAGATGGAGAGTGGGCTGCAGAGGAGGTGGGGAGACTTAGCAGCCTGGGGCTGGACTACGGCAAGGCCCGAATGGGTGGCCTGGGGCCCGATTGAGACTTTATCAATTCCTTTCAGTGTCTTTGGGGGAACTATGGATAGGGGATGTCCAAACTGAGATTTAAAGTGAGGTTCTTAGTGTGCTAGCTAGTTCTTGTGCACGCCTTCCTGTCTCTGTGCCTTCCCCCTAATCCTCACTTCCACTGTCTCCCAGCAGATGGCAGCATCTGCTGCCATCCACAGGGTCTCTGCAGTCCGTGAATAGGTGAGGCAGAGACACCAGTGTATGCTTGTGGGGTGACCCTCTCATCTGCCGAGCAGTCACGGTGGGGCTTTCTTTTTGCCGCAGGAAGATCCCGCCGGCGGCCGAGCCACCATCCCACCTCGTCAATTCCCCTCTCCGTGCTCCCCTGAGCCCCTCCTCCATGGGCACCTGCCCCCGCCTTGCAGGCCCGCCCCCCAGACCAGCCTGCCCAGCCTCCACACCCCCCACCAAGGACAGCCTTGTCCCCAGCTACCCCGCAGGCTCCCCCAGCGTGGCAGCCGCCTGCAGCCAGGCGGAGTGCACAGGCGGGAGCCAGGCTATCACCTCGCCACTGCCTGCCAACACGCCGTCCCCGTCCTTCAGCAAGCTCCCGCCTTCCAAGGCCAGCAAGTTGTCCAAAGGCAAGGACGGGGCTGGGCTGGAGGCCCCTTCTCGAAAACGGAAGTTATCCCCCGGCCCCACCACTTTCAAACGGACCTGCATCCTGGAGCCCCCTGGAAAAGGCAAGCCCTCTGGGTGCCGGGGCCTCTCTGCTAAGACTAAAGCAGCCCTGGGCATGGGACTGAATGGGACGGTGGGGCCAAGAATGAAGAGAGCAGGGCCCCTGGACTGTCGGGGTTCCCCTCATCAGCCCCCCACACCGGTCAAGGCATCTCAGCTGGAGAACCGGGGAGCGGCCGGACACCCAGCCAAGGCCCTGCCAACCACCTGCCTCTCTGAGGAGGAGGTAGCCAAGAAGCGGAAAAACCTGGCCACTTACTGCCGGCCGGTGAAGGCCAAGCACTGTCAGGCTGGCGGTCCTGCCGACGCGGCCTGCTCGGTGCGCCGCAAGAAGCCGGGCCCGGCCCTGGCCTTCGAGGAGAAGTGCTCCACCCTGAAGGTACCAGCCCAGCTCCCTGAAGAGCACAGGCAGGGAAGGATCAGGCCGGGTCAGGGCGGGTGCACGGTGGGTGCCTGATCCAGAGAATCCAGGGGAGGAAGGGGAAGTTGAGAGCGTTCCCGGGTTGTCTTCTTCAAGGAGAGGCAGGTCAGCCCTTAGCAGGGTGACCCCAGCTTTTGCCTGAGGGACCTTCCCCTATCCCCAGCCCTCTCCCTTGGGCTAAGGAGCTGCTGCCTTTCCCGACCCCTTTTGCTTTTGCTTCTGCTTCAAAGGGCCACTTCCTCCTGAACTGACTGTGGTTCGCACTCCAGGAACTAGTTACCTTCTGTCTGCTGCAAAAAGAGCAGTTGGGCACCCTGATCCCTAAAACGAAGGGTGCTTGGGGCGGTGGGGTTGAGCGTGGGTCCCTGAGCTGTGGCCGGACGTGCTGAACACCAGGGCTGCTCTTGATCTGCCTCTGCCTCTGGGCAACAGGGCAGAGAAGGGCCGGAATGCACCTCAGCGTCCTCCTATGCATGTGCTCCTGCCTCATACGTGTGCCCACTTCCAGGTTTCCAGTGCCAGGCGAGTTCTCCAGGGCTTCTGGTTCAGCCCACAGCCAGGTTGAGTTTCTCCTTCCGAGGGGAGTCCTGGAGGAACAGGCCACGGGCTCTCTATATGCTCTCAGCCAGGAGGGACTTCACGGAGATGGGAGGGGGGATGTGCCTCTGATTCAGGCCACACGCACCAACTCCAGTGTGACAGTTGCCCAGGGCCTGAGCCTGTGCATACGCATGCGTGCTCCCCAGCTTTGCTCCCCAGCTGCTCCTGCCGGGCGGGCACTCATCTTTCCCCTTGCCCAGCTCTACTCACCACACCAACAGGAGGAAATCAAGCTTAAGCCCTCACGGTCCACAGATTCCTGGGCAGAACTAGCAGGCGCCCTCCTGACCCTGTCTCTTGCCTCTTGTCTTCCTGCAGTCAAAAGCCCATTAACGAGAAAGTGCCTGCCCACTGCGATGGAGCCGCCAGCACCTCCTCCCCTCCAGATCCGGGCCCCAGGCTGCTGCCGCTTTTTATAACTTTATATTATTTTTTTTAAGAAAAAAAAAAACCTCTTTAAAATACCTCAAGACTGTCTCCCTGTTCTGTTTGCTGCTAAGAAAATATATAAAAACAGAAACATAGAAAAGGAAGAAAAAAAATTGAGCAAAATGAGTGTCCTTACTGTCCCCACCCCCGCCCAGGGAGGCTGAGATGCAAGGCAGCCAGACTCCAGCCCCCATCGCCTGCCCGCCAAAGTCTCCAGTGCTCGTTTGTTGTTGTTGTTTCCTTTGAAGCAGTTAGGAAATGGCTGGGGTTTGTATCATGGGACTCTGCAGATCGGCTGTTGAAGAGTGGCTTGGAGCAAGGAAGGTGCTGCAGAATTTAGTTTTTTGTTTATTAATTTTTGGAGGTTCCAGGGCTGGGGATTGAACCTGGGACCTCATGTGTGGGAAGCCGGAGCTCAACCCTGGAGCCACATGGGCTCCCCTCTGCAGAATCTTTTTTTTTTTAATATTACATTAAAAAAATATGAGGTCCCCATATACCCCCCACCCCCCTCACCCCACTCCTTCCCCCATAAGAACAATCTCCTCCATCATCATCAGACATTCCTTGCATTTGGTGAATACATCTCTGAGCACCGCTGCACCTCATGGTCAATGGTCCACACCATAGCCCACACTCTCCCAAAGTCCACCCAGTGGGCCATGGGAGGACATACAATGTCCGGTAATTGTCCCTGCAGCACCACCCAGGACAACTCCAAGTCCCGAAAACGCCCCCACATCATATCTCTTCCTCCCACTCCCTACCCCCAGCAGCCACCATGGCCACTTTCTCCACACCAATGCCACATTTTCTTTCATTACTAATCACAATAGTTCAAGAATAGAATATCAGTAAGTCCACTCTAATCTATACTGTATTCCTCCATCCCGTGGACCTTAGAATGGTTCTGTCCACGGCTTAGATTCCACGTGGATGCTGGATGCACTTCTGCTTTCAGGTGTAGGCACTCTTGGCTCCATGGTGTGGTGGTTGACCTTCTTCACCTCCATGTTAGCTGAGTGGGGTAAGTCCAATAAACCAGAGTGTAGGAGTTGCAAGTCTCTTGAGGCTCAGGGCCTGGCTATCACATGGTCAGTCCAGAGATTCAGGTCCCCTGGGTATACACTAAACTCCAGTACCCACTACAGTTCCGGTAAAAGGAACAGGAGAGGCTTTTGAACAAAGATCACATCTGAGTCCAGCTCCATCACACAGAAACACAAACTCCAAAGTAGGGCCAACTGACATGGCACTGAACTCCATCTGCCATGACCATAGAACCTGTGGGTCTCTCTAGCCCTCAGAAGAACCAGTACCTGGGGTTTTATCTACTTTATCTGTCTCTGGGATTCTGCTCAGGTGTGCATAAGGGCGACCCCTCTGATAACCTCCCGGCTCTTTTTGGCTACTCTAGCACTCCCTCCCAGCATTCTGGGGCTGGAGGCTGACCATTCTGATTCCTCTAGTCTCACTGGGAAGGAAACTTGACTCGGGGGTAGGGAACCACACCTCTGGCTTTACGTGTTGTCCTGAGGGTCTGTAGGAATGTGTTACTGGCCCCTTTCTGGTCCTCCAGCAATTGGAGGTCTCAGTTTTTTTCAGCTGTTCCTGTCCTTCCCACCTCTTAACAGCCTCATTTTCTCGGCCACTTGAGGGCTTGAGCTGAGTTGTCACCTGCTCTCAGGAGGTCCCTGGTTTCTGTTAGACAGCCTGTCAGGTCTCTTTCTCCCTCGCCTGTGATTTGCCCTTAAGGAAGGGGTAGAGCGTCTCCCAGGTAGTCCTCCTTCGACACCACCATTTTTGGAGGCTGGAAGGACAAAGATAATCACTCGTGGAACTCCCAGTGGGGTGGGAGGCAGCGAGAGTATCGGAGGACCTGGGCTCTTGGGATCCCTGGCTCTGCGGGGCCCAGCAATTGGCATGGAGGTGTCCAGGGCTGGGAGCGCCCCAGTTCTTCAGTTTCTCTCCTTGGGGACACCTACTGTGCAGAGGGGGGATGGGGCTGTTACACCTCCTCCCTCAACCCCCAGTTCCCCAGCTCACAGGCCATTATTTTCTGGCCTTGTCCTTTCCTTTCATTCCCCTTGCTTTTAGGCAGGAAGGAATCTTATTCCCTTAGCAAGACGGAAGACGGGATGGTGGGAGAGAGTGAGCAGCCAAGGAAACCCAGGACTTCTGGAGAACTACTGAAAAGCTGGTCTCATATCCTTAGTCCAGTGGCCAAGGCTATGACTTGGGGTTTCACTGAAATCATTTGTCATGAGTGTAATTTCCAAGTGTACAGGCCGCTTGAGACAAAGCCTCTTGTCGTCATAAAGATCCAGAGGAGGTTGGCTGGCAGGACGCGGGGTCTGGAGCCGCCGGCTCCCCTGGGGTCGTCGGGGTTCTAGGAGCCGGCCTCTCTCCGGGGCGGGTGCGCTGCCTCCCCAGCCCCCAGGGGGCGCTGTGGGCGAGGCCGCGCGCTGTCGGCGGCATCCCGGGGGAGGAGCCTCTCCTGCAGCCGCCGCCGCCTCTGCGATGACAAACCCGGAAGACACTCCCTGGCAGCCGGGAGTGTGCGGCCAGCCCGGCCCGGCCATGCAGTCCCTGGAGGTAGGTCTGGTTCCCGCTTCAGCGAAGGAGCCGCGACTGACTCGCTGGCTGCGGAGGGGCAGCGGGATCTTGGCGCACCTGGTGGCTCTGGGCTTCACCATCTTCCTGACTGTGCTGTCCCGGCCAGGAACCAGTGAGTGTGCGGGGCGGGGCGGGGCCAGGAAGGGGCGGGGCAGCGCCCGGCTCGGCGTGGGGGCCCGAGAGGTGGGAAGGCGGACTGCGGCGGGCTCGTGAGGGTGGGGTGGTGCCCGCAGGTCTCGGAGGGGTGAGGCTTGGGGTGCTGGAAGGAGAGGGGCAGACGACTGAATACCACTGACCCGAACAGTTTACCCTGATGGAGGATGCGAGTAAAGGAGGGAGGTCGAGGACCATCTAAGGACTGGGCTGAGAGTTGAGAAGTGCCAAATGGGGAACCCAGTCTAGACCAATATATGTTGGCAGGGAGGCCCTCTTGTTTGCTCACCCTGAGGTTCCTTGGCTGCTCCATTTTGCCCTGAGTTCTTGATTAGGGTTGGGGATGATGCACTGACCCTGGAGCCAGTTTCTTTGGCTTCCACCAGCCACAGGAGCAGGAACAATGGTGCCCAGCCATCAGCCTGTTTTCTTTGATTCTCAGGTCTTTTCTCGTGGCACCCTGTATTCATGGCCTTGGCGGTGAGTTTGGGCTGCTCCCTGCAGCTGATTTGTTCGGATATGCCTACCTTCACCTCTAAGGAAGCATCCAGCCTTCGAAGGCTTAGCTCTTCTAAGGCCCAGAGAGGTGGAAGAAACAGCGAGGGCCCCATCTTTCCCTACAACCTATAGGAATCAGGAAACATGGAGGGCTGACCCACTGGTAAAACGTCAGGTGGTTGAAGGGGAGAGAGGCTTGGGAGATACTTCTTTTTCTCCTGGGGCCTGAAAGGAAGAAGGTGAAGGAGTGCTCTTGGCAAACACACCACCTTCCCACCCACCCCCACACCCCCTACACGCACACACCTGTTTAGGAGGAGGTTGAGAAATGTGTACAGAAGTTGGAAGGGGGATGGAGGTGGGGTGGTCAGCCTGAATGATGAAACTCTACTCAATTATCGATTCCCAGTTGTTCCCAGAAATGCTGGCCTGTGAGGCAGGAAGCCCTGGTGGAGGCCCTTTAGCTCCCACCCCTGGCCCTCCTTTTTTGGATGAATGAGCTTACCCCTTTTCAGCTGGGCCTGAGGCTCACTGTTCCTCTCCTATGTCCACAGTTCTGCCTCTGCATGGCCGAGGCCATCCTACTCTTCTCGCCTGAGCACTCCCCGTTCTTCTTCTGCTCCCGCAAGGCCCGGATCTGGCTCCACTGGGCAGGGCAGACCCTGGCCCTCTTCTGTGCAGTCCTGGGCCTGGGCTTCATCATCTCCAGCAGGAGCCGCAGTGAGCTGCCTCACCTGTCATCCTGGCACAGCTGGTCAGGGGCTCTGACCCTGCTGGCCACCGGCGGCCAGGCCCTCTGCGGGCTCTGCCTTCTCTGTCCCCGGGTGGCCAGGGTCTCTAGGGTGGCTCGCCTCAAACTCTACCATCTGACCTGTGGACTGGTGATTTACCTGATGGCCACAGTGACGGTGCTCCTGGGCATGTGCTCAGTATGGTTCCAGGCCCAGATCAAAGGAGCAGCCTGGTATCTGTGCCTGGCACTGCCCCTCTACCCTGCCCTGGTGATCATGCACCAGATCTCCAGCTCCTACTTGCCCAAGAAGAAAATGGAAATATGAGTTCCTCCAAACTCCGAATTCAAGTGGGACGCTTACCTTGGAGTTCCATGGTTTTTGGCAACTTTTGAGGGACTCATTTCAGAAGTAGCAGGGGTTTTATACTTCTTGGCCTGGCCCAGGGTTGCAGAAACCCAAACTGCTACTGCTGAGGTGATGACTCAGTGGGCCACAATGGGGACCTGCACTGGGTGCAAGTGGAAGGGCATGGGACATGTGAGCTTGTAGCCCCCATTCTTGATGGGAGACAGAAATAGTGGGTGATGGTGGCGGTAGAGGTCATTTTTTGCTTGGGTGCTTGATGAAGAGTTGCATTCCTGTGAGTTATGAATGACAGCTATGGGCTTTTTTGGATGACTTTTGAGAAAGCGGTGTGCCATGGTGGAGAGAGTCCATGGGTCTCCTTATGGGTTGTGGGTGTCTTAGGTTCTGTTGTGCAACCTTAGGCATGTTGCAGGTCTCAGCACCTCAGCAATTTCCTTACCTGCCAAGTGAATGAATGGTTCTAGATAATCTATAAGCCCCTCCATCTCTAACATTCAGTGGCTGACAGGTTGATGTCACAGAGCACCCTCCCAGCTCTGGACTGTGGGCCGGCAGACTCAGGGTTCTGTTTTTGCATTCATTCTCCCCCTATTCTCTGGAGGGACAGTTCTACCCTTGGGGCCTGTCAGGAATCTGTGCCTATTTATTTGGCAGCTGGACCAGGGCACAAGGGGTCAGGCTCTTGGAGAGAAGGGGCTCAGGTGAGGGTCTCCTGGACTCGTAAGACAGTAAAGGCACTCAAGTCACTTTAAAACTTTTGGAGGAAGAAAAGGGCATTGGCTTAATTCACTAAGCCTCCAGCTCCTGGCTGCACCAAAGAGGAAGAGGAGGAATCTGGCAAAGAACTTCAGCCCACCTTGCGTCAGGATCTGTCAGGACCCGGGCGTGGAGGCTGCAGGATGGTGTGCTCCTTCTGACACGTATTCTCAGGGACAAAGCATTCTTGGCCGTCATATGCTTTGCCCTTCCAAAAGTTCAGGTTTTTGCCATAGCACACGAGTTTGTGGAGCGGATGGTCACTTGCAGAACAAAATAAGGGTCAAGGAAGTGGGGCAGGGCTCCTCCGATCCAGGAGAAACAAATGCCCCTGGCTCCCCTTCTCCCTTTGTCATCTAACCTTTCCTCAGTTGTCGGTTCTTGCCAGCTTTTTGGCCCAGGAGGGGACTGAGTTTGGTGTCAGCTGGCAGCTGAGGGCTGGGCCCTCTCCCTGCAGAGATCCCTCCTTGTTCCAGGCCGAACCTGGTTTCCCAGACTGGGCTGGGTGGCAAAGGCTCGGTGGAAATTCTGGGATGCATGGGGTATAGAGGCTGGAGCTGTAGATCCTGGGAGCAAGGGGGTGTCAGTATTTTGGATGCCCGAAGTCTTCCGAATCCTCAGAACCTCTTCTTGGGTTGCTGGGTGGTTAGAGCCAGGGAGGTTGGTGTGACCCAACACGATGGGATCTGGGACTGTGAGTGCAAAAGCACCCTGCGAATGGGCTTGTTAGGCTCCCCCTGGGTCAGATGGCATCTCCCAGAGCTCCCCAGCCTCGGAGCACCTAAAGGGAGCCCCCCCTTGCAGAGGGTGACTGTTCCTGTCTCCTTCATCACCCTCTCTCCCTTCTCAAACTGTCTGGTGTGGTCTGAACTCAGAAGGACTGGTTCCTGGAGCTGCGTGGAGGAGAGTCTCATCTGCATCCCCTCTCCTCCCCGGAGCTCACCTAGATCCAGGGATTTCATCGCTCCTTCCCTCCTACCTCCACCAGCCCCAGTGCCGAGGCTCCTCCCGTCTCCAGGAGAGTCCAGGGCTCTGGGTGAGGTTCACCAGCTTGCTCTGCGAGCCGGGCAGGCCACACCACAAAGCCCGAGCCTGCCTGCGGTGTCGCCTCCTCCCAGGTGGTGCGGGGGCCGGCGGGCAGGCGGGCGGGCGTGCTGACAGCCGGCGGTTTGCGTGGGCTGTGCCAGCTGATGTCTATTCCCAGCCCTGGGAGGAAGGGGGAAGTCATTTATATTCTGCAGGAGGAAGGAGCCCCAGCTGTCACCTCCCTGACCTGTGCCGGAGGGCAGGGGCCCGGGGCAGAGGAAGGCGCAGGTGGGCCCTTCTGCACGGCGGTGTCTGGCTGTTGTACGGGGAGGGCGTCAGCCCAGGGAGGCTTTTCTGGCAGGCTAGGTTGAGAGGGTCTTTGTGCCCCTCTTTCCAGCTCCCCTGCCACGACCTGCCCGCCCAGCCTGGGGCAGCAGCTGGACTGGCATTCGCCCTCGGGCCAGGGCGCTGCTCCTCCAGCTGGGGTCACCAAGGCTGCTGGCCGCGTGTGTGCCCCCTGCTGTGTGTGTCCTCTTCGCACCCCCATTTCCTCCCCCCCACCCATATCTCCCCATCTGGGATACTAGCCGGGCTCCTCAGCAGTGAGGCTGGAGCCTCGGGGGTGAAACAAATGCCCGCCTCTTTGCCCTTGTACCTATGCTAGGGAAAGCTGTTAGTAGCCACCCTGTTTTCCTTTTTTAAAGAATGCCAGGGTGCTCAGATTAAAATCTGCGTGTCATTTGCACAGATTTGCATATCAGGCTCACCGAGTCCTGATTCTCAAGTGTGATTATTTCCAACTCAGTCTTGAGGACACTAGAACTATAGTGGGGCTTTGGATCCAAATCCAGAACGGTGATGGAGTTGCTATTCTGGGTTCGGATGGCCCTCTAAAGGAAGCCCTCTTTCGGTCCCCACCCCTTCCCCGAGCCTTATCCTGCTGGGGGGGCGGGGTGAGCGGCGGGAGCTCTTGCGGGGGAGGTGTTCCAGCCTCACCTTTGTGGAAGGTAGGCAGGTCTCCCGCCTGCGCCTCCTCTCCCCCCACCCTCGCAGGGCACGCCGCCCTCCCGGCTCCCTGATACTGGCCGGGTCCTTCTTTCTTTGTCCCCACCCTCCCACTCCGGTGCCTGGCTGCCGTGGGTCTTGTTTTTGAAACCTCACTGTGGGAGAGCCAGGCAGCCTCCCCGAGCCAGCTGGCAGCTGTGCTGAGGCCTGTTTGGAGTTAATAATCATCATTAGCTGAATGGTGCTGGGCCTTGCGCTGGCTGGGGACCTCTAAGCACTCGCAGGCTGAGTCAGCCGGCCCTCACCTCCCCCTGCTCCTGGGCTGTGGAGTAGAAGAGGATGGGAGGGGAGGGAGCCGGGAGTCGGCGAAACCCAGGAGGCCTTGGCACCCACCTCCAGAGGGGGTGGGAGAGCAGTGTCTTGGCTGAGATGCCCGTGGTGACTGCTGACCCTGGACTTCTGATGCTCCAGCTCCTCCTGCGTACCTACCTCGGCCTCCAGAGGACACCGCTGGTCCTGACACCCCAGCCTCAGCCTTCCCAGTGCCCTTGTGCAGGCCGAGCCAGCAGGGAGGCTTCTGGCTGCGCACCCCAGATGCCCCTTTGTCTGGCTGGCATAGAGGGCCTGCGTGGCACGGACTGAAAGGCGCTGGCCTGGCAGCTAGAAGATCTAGCAGCTCCCACGCGGCCCTGGGCAGGTCACACACTGCTCCACCTACCTCACAGGGATGTTGTGAGGGTTAGAGGAGAGAATGAATGACTGGTGACAGGCGCTGGGAGGTACTGAGCATTAAACACGTGGAAGTGGCGGAATTGCGACCTTGTCCTTATCTCTCCGTGGCTGAATCTGGCTCTGGGCTTTATGCTTCCTAGGGAGGCAACGAACAATTACGCACATGGCTTAGGGGACCTGGGTCTCAGAGAGGCTGTGCTGCTGGCCGCTGTAAGAGAGCACAGACGCGTCTCTTCCTGCTAGAGGCAAGGTCAGCGCTCAGCCACTCCTGTCAGAAATGCAGGAAGGGCGGGGACCCTAGTGACTGCTCGCCTGAGTTGTCCACGTGGTGCTGACGGCAAATCTGGGAGTCAGTGCAGTTGCCCCCGAGGCCCAGCCTGAAGTTTCTGAAGCTGCTCGGCCTGGGTCTATACGGACCCCTCCCACTAACTCTGCCCTTCTGAGAGAAAACCCCCGGGCAAGAGGAGTGAGCACAGCCCTGCCCCCTGCCCCTCCCCTGGTTTCCTTCCCCACCGCAGGCTGAGCCCTGCCTGCCCCATGCCCCCGTGCCAGGCACGGGGGACCCAGAGCTGTGAGAGACGCCGAGCTGTGAGAGACGTGGCCGCCGCCCTGCAGGGCTTGCGCTTTCTCTTTCCGTTTCAGGCCCTTGGTGTAGGATCACAGTCCACTCTTCCTCAGAGCAGCTTAGTGAATGAAAACGCACCAAGTGTGCACATGCACACACACCCCCACCCACCGCAGAAGCAATCCTGTTTAAGTCAGGGGACAGGGAGTTTCCATTCCATCTCTGAGAACGGTCAGCACGCCGAGGCAGGCGCTGTGGCGGCACAGAGCCTTGGGTATTTGGTTTGCATTGTAATTGCCCGCCCCCCCTCTTGCTGTCCTGGGATACAGGAGTGAACCACCAGTCAGGCATTATAGCGTCGCCCTGGCAGTTCTGGCCCGCATGGGCAGAGAGGACGGAGGCTGAAAGTCAGGAAGACGCGGCCCCAGAACTGCCCTGGACGGTGGTCTGTGGCCTGGGGCTGGCCTTCGAGCAGGCCCAAGTTCCCTCCAGCAAGGCGACCCTCCTTCCCCCCTGTGGAGGCCCAGCCAGTCACCAGAGCGGTCAGGGACAGGAGTCCCAGGTTTTAATCCACCTGCACTGTCAGAATCTCCCACGGGATTTTTTTAGCCTCTGCTGGAAGCAGGTTAAGTAGCTATCCATGCTCTTCCGTGGTACCAGGAGATTCAGCGCGGTCTCCCCGAGCGCAGCGTCCCTGTCATTAAAGCAGGTGCCCCGCTACCTCACAGTGCTCTCTCAGGACGCCTCCGGGTGTGGGTAATCCAGAATCGCGGTAGGCCTCTCTGATTAGACCCACGCCAGAACCAATCCACCACCGAGGGAGGGAACAGGGGGAGGTGAGGGACTAGCAGCACAGCACTGTCAAGCTACAGTGCTCCCCGCTCCCAGGCCCCACGCGGCTGCACAGGCGCCCGCGCACACACAGCGCCTCGAGCTTTGAGGACAGTGGCACTGGCCTTACGTACAGCTGCCCCCAGAAACTCCACTGCTCCATGTCTTGCCCGTTGAAGGCTGGATCTCTCAGGCCTCAGCCTCTGTGTGATCCTGGGGCAGCAACCAGGCTGGGGTGAACTGGGGAGCCTCGGGGCAGGTCTAAATAGCTTCACCACTTGATACTTGCTCCCTGACAGAATATAAGCCTGATGAAGGGGCTTGACTCAGTAGCTGAACAGCCTTCCTCCCCTGGGAAGCAGCCAACCGAGGCTCACTGTAGCCACACCAGAAAAGCCATCCATCCTACTGCAGAGGCCCAAGCCTTTTCTGCAGTATGGGTGGGAAAGTACAGCCTCTCTCCTGGGTTCCCGGGAAGCAAGATAAGTGGTTCAAGAACTTCAGTAGCAGAAAGGGAAGGTGCTGAAAGATCAGGTGAAGAGAGACTAGGCAAGCCAACCCACTAAAGGTTCATATTCTGTTCTAAAAGGCAACTGTCATATTAGCCATCCCTTCTTACCCAAGTGTTACCTAACTTGACAGGGAAAGTGCTACAAGACCTGACAGACAAAACTGCACACCTTGCCCAGAATCTAGGGAACTTACTATGGCTTGGGTGAGCAGTGAAGAGATGCACCCATTGACTTCCTTGGGATGATGGAGAAAGGAGTATCAAAACGTCTTAGGGGGAGCAGACGTGGCTCAAGTGGTTGAGCACCTACTTCTCACATGGGAGGTCCCAGGTTCACTCTAGTGTCCCCTAAGGAAATCAGAAACAACAAGCAAAAACAAATTTAAAAAACCAACGCAGGGGCACCAATGTGGCTCAGTGGTTGAGCACCAGCTTCCCACATATGAGGTTCCAGGTTCACTCCCCAGCCCTCCGTACCTAAAAAAACAAGAACAAACAAACAAAAACAAAACTTCTTAGGCCAAGAGGTAGGGCTTGGCACAGGCCCAACCACAAGCCAGAGATGAGGACTCCCAGTAGTCTTCCTCTAACTGGTTCTCTTTACCAGCTTCATCCCCTTGGCCAAACTGGCAACCATAGCAAAAACTGCATTGAAAAGATGAAAAAAATGTAGACTATGGGGGCGCACTGGCAACCAGCACCTGTCATTTCATTGACTACCAAAGTTGATTTTGCTGGTGTGGTTGGCTGTGAGGTATTTCCTCTCCTCACCAGTTTGGATGTTCCTCCTGAAGTGCAAAAAACAACTTTCCACACAGCGGAAGACTGTCCTTTGGTCAAGATTTTATAAATGTAAGAAATTTGGTAATTATTCAAATTCAGATTATTTAAAGTTTTTTCCTTATGCCATTTCCTCTCCCCCTTTAGATTCTACTATAATACTTCCCCTGCCAGTGTACCAAAGGATTTTGCATCTTCAGATTTAGTAGAATCCAGTCCAATTTCTGGTAAGCTGTACCTGTACCAAGAAAGAGGGGATTGCATTTCTCCATTTCATGCAATGCCTAGGATGTGCTGAATTGTCAGTGAACATTAACCTGTTGGTTAGATGAATACACACACTTTTAGCCCAAGATGGATACCATTTACAACATGCTATTCATCTTAATCAAAATACTGTGTAATAATCAAAATATTGTGAAAGTGGGCTGCTCCCCACCAAGTCTGTTAGCCCAGTCCAAGCATTTTCCCACCGTACACTCAGTAGGCTTGAACCAGACTTTCAAGAGAACTCTGCAGAGGCAGCCTTCTTCCCCACGGATTCAGAAAGCTTTCATTATCTACAGGCACTAGACCCAAATCGTGGCGTTTCTTAACTCTACCACCAAAGCCTCAGTGATCTTTTGTGACTTTTTGTCTGGTCCGCGAGTTTAGGATAGGTTTTACATTTTTAAATGGTCGAAAAATAAAACCAATGGCATGGTCAAAGTATAGGAAATTCAAATTTCAATATCCAGAAATGTAATTCTATTGGAACACAGCCACAGTCATTGGCTTAGATACTGTCTGCGGCTGCTTCGGGGCTACAGCATCACAGCTGAGTCGAGGCTGCAGGGCCTGCTTCACCGTGTGGCTCGTGACAGGAGACATTTGCCAACTCCCAGGCTCTCTCAATGCCTAGATGTGGATCCTACCTGTGTCCTCATAACACATTTAAATATTCTTTCCCTAGACAGGCCACATCCTTCTGAGGTAGAGTAAGCCTCAGCCACAGTCTGAAAAAAGAAATAAACCAGTCACAGACTATGCCAGCACAGAGACTCAAGCCAGGTTTAATGATCAGTGTCTAGTTTTCAGAGCCCAGAGGCTCCAAGGTTTGCCAGCCTAGGAGCACACACGGGGAGGGACAGGGTCCTGGACACAGGGAGGCCCGCTGGCTTTGCCAGCAGGGCTACAAAAAGAAGTACAGAGGTAAGAACACACAGAGAATTCGAATCAGTCGGCTCTGCTCTCCCCAACTGGAGTGTGCCCTCTCCTGGCCCCTTCCTGGGAGCCCCATGAATACAGGCACAGAAAAAAAAAAATCACAAATAACCACACAGACAGATGGTAGAGCCCTGCCACACGCTGTCTCCAGGGATACCTGCTTCCTGGAGGACACGTCTGGTTGACGGGGAGTAGCCTGAGGGGAGGTGATCTCCCTGCGTTTTCTTATAACCAGACCTGGCAGTTTTCTACACAGGGTTCTCGCGAGCTTACGTAATGCTGAGTACTTAATCCTCCACGTAGATAGCCCCCCTTTGGGGTTCCATCAACCCAAACCACAGAAGAGACTGCTCATCAGCCAGTTGTATCTCTGGGTGGGGCAGCGGTCAGGCACAGCCACCAAGTATCTCCAACCAGGGGCTCTAGTATGGAGACTTAGCGCCGCAGGGCCTTCCCTTATTCCCTCATCTAGGTAGGACTTTTGAAGAAAATGGCCCTCCTAGTCCTCAGGAGCTCAGCTGGAACGCCCCAATAGGCCTGTTTCATTTGACATTCACTTTAAAGATTTTCAGAGCCTTACTTGTTGCCTCAAGGGGGAAACTGCCGCACAAAGATGCGATTTTCCCAGGTTCCTTGATAGGTCTGAGGAGTGAGCTCCAGTAACAAAATGCTCAGAAGTCTCTAGCGCATAAGGAGGTAACTTTTCCCTCCTGCCCCTTTCTTACCAGAGCAGGTAACAGAGAAAAGGCAATTCAAAGTTACTTAGCCCCCCTGCCAGATTCCTTTGGAGCCTTCATTGGCCTAATTATGTCTTAACTTCTCAGACTTATTGTCTTTAATCTAAGGGAGGTTTCTGAAGAGTTTGGAGAACCAGCTAGCATCTCACCACCACTTTCCCCCAGGGTCTTCAACCGGAGGTTCTCCTACCTCCAACCTTTGCAGAGAAGTGATTCAGTGCCTTGAAGACATGGGCGAAGTGTCAGGGAGCTCAGAAATTCGAGTACACGAGTTTGCGTCATGGGGGACCCTGGCGTGGTCGCTGTCTCTCCTACGGGGCGTACAGGTGGAGACTGTTCTGAGAGTGGGTGTTAGTGGGGGCTAAGGATCGCTGCCCGATGGAAGCCCAGGTGCTGGTGTGCATGCGTACCTATGAGCATGCATACCTATGAGCATGCAAGTACTGGAGGGAAATGCTGCACCTCTCTCTTGACAAAACCAGGTCTCTAATAAAGGATGGACAGCAATTTTAAGATCCCAGGAACGGGCAGGGCGAAAATGTTGAGTTCCAGTCCCCGTCCCCAATCTTAATAGGCAGCTGGATGCAGGGCCTCCTAGCAAGCAGGCCTCAGCTTCGGGGCCTAAAGAGTAGGTTAGATAACTGGAGTACCTGAAGGACTTCCTATGGACAGAGAACCTGGTGGGAGAGGGGAGACTGAAAAAGACCAACATCAGAGAATATTACCCTGCTCGTGCCCCTGCCAAAGCTCAGAAGAGCCACCTCCCAGGGCCTGCACTGTGGTCACAGGGAGACGTTAAAGGGACCAGTCGCCTCCACATCCAAAGTGTTCGGGATGGAGTGGTGGGCTCCTCTGGCCTGAAGACCACAACGGCACACACCTCTGGCTGAGCGGGGTGGGGGCGGCAGAACTTCCCCGCCGGTGATTTAGTACCACTGTCTGCCACAGGACTGATGGCCTGGAGCTTTGTGGAGAGGGCAGAATTCTAAGCCCCACTCCAAGTTGCCATTCTGTGGCAGAGACCGCCCGATTCCAACAGTGCAGACAAAGAAACCCCATGCTCTGGCTTTGCAGCAGGGATGACAGCTCTGAGAGAGGACCAGGGAAGCCCGTCAACCCAGAGGAGACACCTGCTGGATCTCTTCTACTCCCAAGCTCGGTGTAACCCAGCTGGGGCCAGACTCTGCTGGGCTTCTCCTTCCTCTGCAGAGCAGCATATTAGGGAGAGCACAGGACCCCACCTGAGCCCTGGTAAGGAGACTGAATGGAGAGATGGCGCACACAGCAAACCAGGCAGGTCCAGCTGGATGCTACGTAAGAGAGGCCGCTGTACCCTCATCCCGTTCGTGGGAAGTGGCTCTACTTCTCCTGGTTATGGCAGGTAGCCATAAAAACTCTGCCTTCAGCAGCCCCCACCCTGGTCTGACACGCAGGCGCTGGGAATGAAATGCTAACCAAGGGTTTCACGAACCAGGAAATTAGCCGCTCTCAAGTCCGCCTCCCCCCCACACACCCGTCTACCAGTTTTAGGCTGGCACCTCTGCAGTACCCCTCTGTGCCACTGATCTGAGGACAAGACACAAACGCCACACCTCACTTTGTTGCCATATCTGACAGGCAACGGGCCAGGGGTCCTGCGAGGATCCATCCACCCAGGGGACACTGTGCAGGAGGAAGGCATCGGTGGGAAGTCACAGCTCTGGGGGGCGGTTACTGATGGACGTCTCAACCAGTTCCTGACTCATTTTCCTAGGTCCTCCATTGCCCCAGCTGGGAAGTGTGGCTTCCTGGCCAAAGAAGATACTCCAGCTTTCCCCCAGTGTAGCCCTGGTGGAAGGCCTCCCCCCGTTACAGGTGTGGGAGGGCAGAGATAGGGAAAGAAAATCTGATTGTTTTTTTTCTTCAAATGACTATCTCTTACAGAGCTAGGGATGACCTCGATGAAGTTTAGAGACTCTATGTGCTCTTCCTCCCACCGTCTTCTCTTTCCCACCCAACTCAGAAACGCTCCTGCTTCTCCACCACACTCAGAATTTCCAATGCTGTGGACAGGGGTGTAGCATTTGCCCGAGGATTAATAAATCCGTATTTGAAAACCACGGCAGCCACACCCTGGTTGGGCCTTCCCTGCTAGTGTACCTGTGACCCATTCCCTTGAGGCCGGGGGGACCCACTCCCTCGGGCAGCCAGCCCTCTCTTCCATCCCCTCACATCCTTCAGGGGTGCAATACCTCTCCTGGGGCAGAATCTCCCCACCAACCCATCCTGCTCACACCACAATGGGTGTATCGGAGAAGACGGAGCTGACCGATTCTGGATCCGACATCCTCCTCTGGCCCTTGCCCGAAGCCTCGGGCACCGGCAGGGTATTGCCAGGCTTGAGCTTGCTGTTTGGACCCTGCCCGGGGCCGGCAGGTTCCAGGAAGGCCACGCGCCGGTCAAAACCGTCATCTTTGTCCCCACCAGCCATGGGATCGTGGTTGGGGGTGGTGCTAAGCATGGACGAGCTGAGGCTGTCTCCCTGATGGCTGGCAGGCTTCTCGACACCCCGGCACCAGCAGCGGCACGGGGTGAGGTACAGGTAGATGAGGACCAGGACGACGCTGAGGATACAGCCCACCAGCGTGGTGTAGGCTGTGTTGAGAGTATCGTGGTGTCCGTGCAAGGTGAAATTGTACACTTTCAACTCCACGGACAGCGTCTCGTTGAACGCCTCCCCCATGGCATAGCAGGTGTACACACCCCCATCCTCAACCCGCACCTCCCGGAAATGAAGGCTGCCGTCCTGGGACACTGTCACCGAGCCGTTGGCCTCCTTGCCTAGCACCTGCTCATTGTCCGGCGTCATCCACACCTTGGTCATCCCCTGCTGCTTGGTGTCGCACTTGATGGTCAAGTTCTCGCCCAGGTGGGCCTCCCAGGCCCGCTCCTTGTACTCGCTGCAGTTGAGGAAACTCAGGTTGAAGACATTGTGCATCTTGTGGGCGTTCACGCAGCACAGGTCCTCCTGAAAGTCCGTCACGGAGCTCAGCTGCCGGTACTGCCAGTGTGAGAAGAGCTGGTAGAGCTCACAGTTGCAGGGCAGGGGGTTGTTATGCAGGTAGAGTCCATTCTTGATCCACGCGGGCAGCTTCTGCAGGTCGGGCAAGGGCAAGCTCTTCAGCCGGTTGGAGGAGAGATCCAGGAGCGTGAGTTTGGGTAGCTTCGCTCCTTCCTTGACCAGCTCCAGCGGGAAGCGGGAGATCTGGTTCTGGCTCAAGTAGAGTTTCTGCAGCTGGGCCATCTCGTCGAAGGCGCAGCGGTCCACCTCCGTGATGTGGTTATTGTAGAGCAGCAGCACCTCCAGTGCTTGCAGCTCACTGAACAGGAACTCGTCCAGGGTACGCAGCTGGTTGGAGGAGAGGTCCAGGTAGCGCAAGTTGGGTACGGGGGAAAAGGCCTCGGAGGAGATGAAGTTCAGGTGGTTGTGGCTGAGCAGCAAGGAGTGCAGGTGGGTCAGGCGCGTGGGGGTCCACTCGGCCCGCAGGCGGCTCAGGTTGTTGTGGCTAAGGTCCAGCAGGGCTGTGTAGCGGGGCAGGGAGGAGGGCACGTGGAGCAGCTGCTGCTTGGAGCAGCTGAGGATGTTGCTGGCACACAGGCAGGCGGCAGGGCAGCTGACCACGGGACGGCCAGCTCTGGCCACCTCGAGGAGGAGCAGGAACAAGGAGAGCAGCAGGAGCCAGAGGCCTCGCAGGTCGTGCAGGGGTTGCATAGTGTCACAGGGGAGGCTGAGGAAGGCCACAGGCGGATCTGGGAGGGAGTCCCCCTGGCGTGTGCTGGTAGACTTTGACTATGGGCTAGAAAGAGAGAGGGTGGGTTTATGCTCACCAGGGACTCCGGGAGGGAAGGACAGTCCCCTCCTCCCTCCGCATTCCCCATCCACCCCTCTGGCTAAGAAGAAAAAGGAAGAGATGCTGGGACGTTCCCAGGCGCCGTGCGGGCCCAGGAGGACGAGGTGGACACAGACCCGCGCGGCTGCGGTTCCTGGGCGTGGGAAAGGGCGATGCGCGGGGTCAGGGGGCTAGCCTGGGCCGGGTCCGGAGGCGGGTCGGCGGGGCCTTTGGGGAGGAGCTGAGGGAAGGTCATCGGGGCTGGGGAGCGCGCTTCGGAAGGAGACCGGGGGGTCCCCGGGGCCTGTCGCGGCGGGCTCCCCCCGGGGACCTCCGGTCACTGCACCTGCTCGCCGAGGACGCGTCTCAGCCCATGGCCGGCCCGCGGGCTCCGTCGCGGCCTCCCTCGGCAGCGCCCGGCGGCCTGTCACGGCGCGCGCCCGCCGCAGGGGCCCGCGCCCGGCGGCATCACCTCCCGCCGACTCGCCGCGCGCCGCTCGTCGCTCGCGCGCCGCGGCCCGCCGACCCCGGCCGCCGCCGCCCAGCCCGCGGGCCCGGCCAGCCCCGGGCGCTGCAGGCGCCGCGATCCGCCGGGAGGGAGCGGCGTGGGGGCAGGAGCGCCGCGCGCGCGCCCGTCGCCGCCGGAGCCCCGGGGCGCGTGCGCGGCGGGGGCGGGGCGCACGTGCGTGTGCCGGGCGCGCGCGCGGGGCCGGGGGGTCCGAGCGCCGTGGCCCGCGCCCCCGGCGCCCGGCTGCCTGCGGGAGGCCCCGCGCCCAGCCCTTCTCTCCGGACCGGGCCGGGGCGCTGAGCTGCCGGGCAGGGGCACACTGGCCCCGCCGCCCCTCGGCTGGCGCCGCCGCCTGCCCCCGTCCCCTCACACCCCCGGGCCCTTCCTCCCGCCCGAGCGCGCACGCTGGAAAAGTATTTCGAACTGAAGTGGATTCGCTTCACCCGACTCCGCTGCGGGAAACGTCGCCTGTCTTTTAATTTTCTAAATTAAAAAAAATTTTTTTAAAAACCTGGCTCAGCTCCCACCTGTCAGTGGGAATTCATTAGTCACGTCTTGAGGTTCCCTCTCCCCCCTCTGGTGCTCTGAAGTCTGGAAAATTTAGGCAAGGGTGTGTTTTTTTCAGTCCTGGTGCTACGAGTCAGTGGCCCCTGGGGGACGGGTAAAGGGCACAGCTCCACAGCCCGCAAGCCAGTTGGGGTGGGGGTGAGGGGATAAGGGGGCGGGTCTTTGGTGCGTGTCCGGGCGCAGGCCCCGGGATTCCACGCCCCCAGACCCGCCGTAGAACTCTTCTGTACCCCACCTTCCCCCCACCCCTACAGGGGCTGCCTACCAGCCAGGGATGGATTTCCACTCCAGGAAGCGCCAAAACCCTTCCCAGGCTGGAGGAAGCCATTCATCCCATAGGCGGGGCTGCTCGCCCCTTTTCTGTCCCAGTGCCAATTTTTTCCCCCCTCCATATGGGGCAATGCCAGCCTAGTTTCTGTTATCTAATCCTCAAGGTGAAGGCCTGGGAGAGAGGGTCTTCTTTGGGGTGGCCCCTGAAACTTCAAGCAGGTATTAACCATCCTGTGTTGCTGGGAGTTGGGGTGGAGAGACGATGATATAGGAAGAGCCCAGACGTTATAATTCAAAATTGTAGCTATTCTTGGGATGGTAGACCCTGAAAGAGAAATGACCTTTTTATTCTTTCTAGTCTCCTACAACAGCAAGAGCAAGACTGAAATTAATGTCTCGATAGATTAGCCAGCTAAGAGTTTTTAAAAGAAAGAATTTATATCTGTCACATGTGTTTTACCATGAATTTAAGTGGAGGTATTATCTCTTCGAACGGTATTAGCATGTTAACCTTATGCGTACTGGGTAAAGGTCTTTTCCTGTTCATTTCAGGCACCCGTGATAAGGTGAGGAGGGTATTCCTTTTGTAGAACAGGGAGTGGGAAACACTGCATCAGCTATTCATTGCTGCGTAACAAATTATCCCAAAACCTAGTGGCTTGAAATGACACTATACATTTATTCCAGAGTTTCTGTTGGTCAGGGATTCGGGAATGGCTTGGCAGGCAGTTCTGGCTTGAAGGTCTTGTGGCTATAGGCGCATCACTTACATGGCTCGTTCACGTGCACTGTTGGTGGGCAACCTCGGCTCCTATCTGTAAGGGCCTCTCCACAGAAGTTCTTGAGTGTCCTCGTAGCGTGGTGGCTGACTTCCCCCAGAGCAAGAGAGCCAAGACAGGACAAGGTAGAAGCCAAGGTGACCTAGCTCTCTGAAGAAACACCTACCCCCTCCACTGTGCCCTGTTGGTTAAATGGACAAACTCAGATTCCATATGAGAGGAGACTACACAGGGGCATGAACAGCAGTGGGGGCGGATTAGTGGGGCTGTCCTGGAGGCTGGCTACCACTTACATACTCTGCAATTGCATCTGTTTTTTTTAAAGATTCATTTTATTTATTTCTCTCCCCCCCCCTTCCCTCCCCCCTTGTCTGCTCTCTGTGTCCATTTGCTGTGTGTTCTTCTGTGTCTGCTTGGATTCTCATTAGGCTGCTCCAGGAACCGATCCTGGGACCTTCTGGAGTGGGAGAGAGGCCATTACTCTCTTGCGTCACCTCAACTCCCTGTTCTGCTCTGTCTCTTATTTTCTCTCCTCTGTGTCTCTTGTTGCGTCATCTTGCTGTGCCAGCTCTCTGCATCAGCTAGCACTCCTGTGCGGGGCGGCTTTCCTGCGCTGGGCAGCATTCCCATGCAGGGCGGCACTCCTGCTCAGGCTGGCACTCCGTGTGGGCCAGCTTGCCCTCACCAGGAAGCCCTGGGCATAGAACCCTGGAACCCCTATATGGTAGACAGGAGCCCAATTGGTTGAGCCAAATCCGTTTCCCCACATCTGTTTTTAATTTTGAAAAATTTTTAATCGTATGCAGAAGTAGAGAAAGTGATACAATAAATCCCCACAAACTCATCATGCATTTTCAGTAACTACCAAGGAAATGCTATCGTTTTATCGTGTACAGCAAAACCTGCGAGATACATGCTCCTCCCCTCTCCCTGTCCCTGCGTGCAGGGGATGTCCAGGCTCTGTCCTCGCCTCTCCCCGGTGCTGCTGTGTTTAAGCCGAGAACACCGTGACGTTACTAACATCTGCAGAGTTCTTATAGTTTTTGAGGTGTCTCAAAAAAGGGGGGCTCTCTAAAACTAGGTTATTTCTGAGGGGATAGTAATAAAGATGAGTCCCTTGTTAAGGGATAGGGGAGAAATGGATAAAAAGAAAAAGAGCAGGCCCCCTGACTCCGGATACCAGTCTCAAATGTGCATATCTACGTTTGAAGGGGACACGACATATGTGGTCCTCAGTTAAGCTTTTTCTTCAGCCCATTCTGAAGTAAGCTGTTTTGGTCTGCAAAGCTGCTGAACGCAACGTATGAGAAATGGGTTGGCTTTTACAATTGGGATTTATTACTATAGTGTACAAGCTTACAGTTTTGAGGCCGTGAAAATGTCCAAGGCAAGGTATCTCCAAGACAATCCCTTCCTCCTAAAGACCGGCTACTGGCGATTCTGGAGTCCTCTGTCACATGGCAGGGCACACGGTTCTGCTGGTCTCTCCTTTCTCTTCCGGGTTTCAATGCTTCCAGCTTCTTCTTCCATGGCGTTCTCTCTTTCTCTGAATTTCATTCTCTTATAAGGGACTCCAGCAAGAAGATTAAGACCCACCCTGGGCCATGCCTTTACTGAAACAACCTAATCAAAAGGTCCTACATACAATAGGCTTACACCCACGGGAGTGGATTAGCTTTAAGCGCAGGATTTTTCTGGGGTACATACAGCTTCAAACCATCACATAACTGTTCCCTTTTCAAACTTTAATATGCATACAAATCACCTGGGAATATTATTAGTATGTGGATTTTGACTCAGGTATAGAGTGAGGTCTGAGATTTTACATTTCTAACAAGATTCCACACTTTTGAGTACCAAGAGTCTAGAGCTATCCTTCCAATACTATAGCCACATAAGGCTATTCAAATTAATAAAAATTAAATAACGTAAATCAGTTCCTCAGTTTTACTAGTCACGTTTCAAATGTTGCATAGCTATATGTGACTAGCTACCCTATAGGATAGCACAGATACAGAACATTTCTATCATCACAGAAACTTCCACGGGTAGTGCTGGCCGAGAGAACTGACTCATAAGAACTCTCCCAAATTGCTTCCTAGACCAGAACAATTGTTTATTAATTCACAATGTACGATGACCTGGGCTGGATAAAGAGCAACAGTTTGTTCTCTCCTGTGGGGAAAAAACCAACCCAGTGTTTCTAACTACAGTTTGGAAGCTTCTTTGGTCAGCTCCGCATCTGACCAGAAGAGACTGGGTGTTCAGAAGGGAAATGTCCACCAGGTGATGAGGCTGAACGAATTGCTTTATACCGCACTAGAAATACTTTTTTTTCTGTCTCAGTAACTGGTACCGGTCATGAGAATCAGAGCCAGAGAATGCTGGGGGGTGACACTCTATTAAAAAGCTACCTTTTATCACTGATATTAAGGCAGTGGCCACCAGAAGTTCTGAGGGGAGGGAGAAGGAAGAATACGTGTAACATGGGGGCATTTTCAGGACATTTGAATTGTCCTGCATGACGTTGCTATGACCGAAACAGGCAATTCTATATTTTGTCATAACCTACAAAATTGTGAGGGATAGAGTGTACACTATAATGTAAACTATAGTCTGCGGGTAGTAGCAATGCTTCAATATGTGTTCATCAGTTTTAGCAAATGCACCACACTAACGAAGGTTGCTGTTACGGAAAGTGTGGGAAGGGGGAGGGGTAGGGCATATGGGAATCCCCTATATTTTTTATGTATCATTTATGTACTCTAAAGTATCTTTGGAATTTTTAATTTTAATTTAAAAAAGAAGGGATGACTGAATAATAATATAACCATTTTGCAGCCCCTAATAAATTAATGAAATTTTAAAAAAAAGAAGGTACCTTTTGACTTCTTTTAAAGAGTCCTTGCAGTTGGTCACCCTTCTTTTAGAACAGTGTGGTCCAATTTGCTGGACACACTTAGGTGTTCCTTTCTATGATTCCATTTCCTGTTGTCTGTATGTCCCTGCAGCACTTTTCATATACTATTTTAACTATCTGTTTACATACCTGCTTCCCCATTAGATTGTAAGCTCCTTGAGAACAGGGATTTGCCCCGGGCCTGGCTCCTAATAAGCATGGAAAATAAATTCTTTAAATTTGTTAGTGATTATATCAAATTAGCTCATTTGTTACATGTTAGCCTCCTTGATGCCGGATGTAGGGGTAAGGATGGAGCATGGGGTTTGGGCCCAGACTAGTCACAGCTGGCTATTGGCTGCGGTACTTTGACATTTCACTTCATTCTATTGCATCTCCTTCCATCATCTGTAAAATGGGAACAAAATAACCCCTGACTTATTTCATAGGGTTATTTTGAGGCTCAAATGAGCTAATAGTTGTGAAAGTGCTTAATCATTGATAATTACTATCTTTATTTAAAATCCTAGTTTTCTCGCAAGTTGGGAGATACCCTGGTCTTGACATCAGCACAGGTACAGTTGCTGCCCTGTTCTCACATTCTAGGGTAGCATTCATATTTTCAAGTTCTCCCTCTCTGGCCTATCTTTTGCCCTTTAAAAATATTTACACATTTTAAATAAAAACTGAACATTTAAAAAGTTTATACATATTTAAAATATTCCTGCATTTTGCTAAGAATTCCAGTGGTGTTACTGACATCAGCATAGTTCCTATAGTTCTTGAGGTATGTCCAAAAAGAGGGGACCTCTAAAATAAGGTTATTTCTGGGGTGAAGGTAATAAAGATGAGTCCCTTGTTAAGTACTGCTTTGACGGCTGGCATTTCAGCCCTCACCATTGGGCTCATCCACGTTTCCATTTTTGCTTTGTCCTCTTGCCATCCCCTGCTTCCTACCCACAGTCAAAGCCCTAATCATAACACAGTCATACCCAGTATTAAGCCATCACTCATATCATGAATGCTTTTAACCTTGACGTGGTAAGGAGTGTGTTTAACTTGTGATAACCGATACTATGTTGTAAAAGGTTGTGCTGATCTTCTGTAAGTTAGTACTATAATGAATTTGGTGGTGTGCAGCTCACAAATTTACACACTCAGTGCCCTACTTTCCCCTGAGAAAACTGACTTTTAAGTGGACCTTATCATGGTGGTTTTAAAAAAAAATTATTTATTTTTATTTATTTTTAGTTTATTTCTCTCCCCTTCCCCGCCCCCACAGTTGTCTGCTCTCTGTGTCCATTTTCTGTGTGTTCTTCTGTGTCAGCTTGTATTCTTGTCAGTAGCACCAGGAATCTGTCTTTTTTTGTTGCGTCATCTTGCTGCATCAGCTCTCTGTGTGTGCAGCGCCACTCCTGGGCAGGCTACACTTTTTTTCTTTCTTGCTGGGCGGCTCTCCTTACAGGACGCGCTCCTTGTGCTTGGGGCTCCCCTACGTGGGGGACACCCCTGCGTGGCACGGTGCTCCTTGCGCGCATCAGCACTGCACTGGGCCAGCTTATCACATGGGTCAGGAGGCCCTGGGTTTGAACCCTGACCTCCCATGTGGTAGGCGGATGCTCTATCCTTTGAGCCAAATCTGCTTCCCTATCATGGTGCTTTAAGGCTACCTTATTACAGAGCTCCTTGGTTTCTGACTTTTGTGCCCTAATGACTTGGCCCAATCAAAGCCCTAATCATAACTCAATCATGCCCAGTAATAGACCAGATTACAAATATCATCCAGTATCTATTTTTGGAATTCATAACTATATCCAACTGCTACACCATCCTTCTGTAAATACTGATTTTCCCCTGTTGTTTGGCACTGTGCTGCTTCTGGCTGTCTGAGTGCTGGTGGTTTTTTTTTAAAGATTTATTTATTTATTTTTAATTCCACCCCCCCCCCTCGGTTGTCTGTTCTCTGTGTCTATTTTCTGCGTCTTGTTTCTTTGTCCGCTTCTGTTGTCGTCAGCGGCACGGGGAGTGTGGGCGGCGCCATTCCTGGACAGGCTGAACTTTCCTTCGCACTGGGTGGCTCTCCTCACGGAGGCACTCCTTGCGCGTGGGGCTCCCCTATGCGGGGGACACCCCTGCGTGGCAGGGCACTCCTTGCGCGCATCAGCACTGCGCATGGGCCAGCTGCACACGGGTCAAGGAGGCCCGGGATTTGAACCGCAGACCTCCCATGTGGTAGACGGACACCCTAACCACTAGGCCAAGTCCACTTCCCTGAGTGCTGGTATTAAGATCATGAGCCCTATTTCTGCAATAGTGCAGACTTTGAAAACTACTTTTATTAAGTTATTGATGCAATTTGATATTTTTTACAGCCTCTATTTAAACAAAATTACATCATTGCATCATCTTTTCTAAATTCATCTCCATTAAAACTTGCCTTAAGCTACCAGTTGCTTTTGCCACCATTAGCCCTACTATGTGTTATATGTTTAATTTACTTTCACAATAAACTTCTATGGGGGGGGGGTGCTATCCAGGAGACAAACATTTCCTTTTGAGGGACATCTGACTCTTTTTGCCACACCTTACCCTTTTCCTTCTCAACCCTACACACTTCTCGGAAGCACCACGTGCTCTGCGGAACCACGAGGACAAGGATATTAACTCGGGGACAGCAGGGGAGCCACTGGTGTGGGCGGATGGCTGCCACAGGCGCCTTTCAGGGCTCTGGGCTCTTTGGGTTGGAAGCCTCAGGAGAGCAAGCCTGTCCAACCAATCTGAAGGCACCTTTGGAAATCTACAATTCCTGCTCTCGGTTAGGGCTATCCCGCCTCCAGGGAAGCCATCATTCCAGAAGGCCAAATCATGAACATTTTATTGACTTTTGACACCCACATAGGGACATCTCAAAATAGTCCTGCACTGAGTCATTGGATGTGCCTTTGAAATAGGGCTGACAAATAAATTCGTGGTTCAATATGCTATTTCAGCCTTTACGGGCGGAGCTTCTCTACCATGGTCAGCTGACCGGACATCCCCGAGATAGGAGAATTTGGTTACAGGCATTGTTACAAATAAGACTTCCCTGGAACTCCTTCCTGCATCTAAATAACCAGGAGGTCCTCCCAGAGGAGTGTGGTATTTTTTCATAAGAAGTTTTGTCATAAATCTGAAAACGTTTTGTTTTCATGTAGTGCAGCCCTCTCTTTTGATTTCTAAAGGCTTTACGTCTACACTTAAATCCTAGCTCATGTAACTTCTCACCTCATTTCCACAGCCTAGGAATCCTTGACCAGTTTGTATTGTTATTCGCAAAATTAATACTCCAGGTTAGGAAGTCGGTGCTTTTATGATTTGGAGGATTTTAGTTGAACTAAATATTCAGCCTGTAGTCAAGGATCTTCTCCCTGATCTGCGGCCGTTTGACCAACTCCACTCTTTCTGGGTCTTCCCGGCTGTTTCATTCTATGCTTCAACATGGAACTGTTCTTAGCTGATTTCCAGGCTAATCTTTGTTAGCCAGTCTGGGCCTTGCCTGTGATGAACGAACCTCAGACTGGAAGAGACCTGAGCAGTCAAGGGCACACGCCGGTTAGGGGAGGAGCTGAACCGAGAACCTGGGAGAGAGCGCCGCCCTGTGGTTAAGGGCGTGCCAGCCTTCCCAGGATCAAACCCCTGCTCTGCGTGACTGTAAAATGGGCATCCTAAAAGTACCCTGACCTAATAGGGTTGTTGTGAGGATTTAATGAGTTCATGCAAGGAAAGCATCCTGAACAGAGTCTGACACACAGTAGGCTCTTTGTGAATGTGGAAAGGTGGGAGTGGCCCATCTCCTGCAACCTTGTTCAGGATTTTTTTTTTCAATGCAGCGTGACATTTCCAGGGGGCAGTGCAAAGCAGACAGAATGGGGGAAAAGCTGTGATCTGTGGCTGCAGCTCTCCCAGGGCAGGTGTCAGTTCCTTTAAAACTGCGGAGAAGGTCCTCCTGTGCTCAGTTTGGGTCAGACCATAGCTGGAGCATCACGTCCAGTTCTGGGCAGCTCATTTACAGCCTGGAGTACAGCCAGAGGTGGTTGACGGAGCAGTGCACAGTCCAGTAATCATCTCATATGAATTTGCTCACAAACATCTGTTGAGCCCCTAGAGCAGAGTCCTGAGTTATGGGTCCGGGGGTGGGGGTGGGGCTGGGTGGAGTGGCCGCAAATATGCTTTAGAAATGGTTGCTTCTCCCTAGGATGGAAAAAGACAGATACGTGTACTCTATTCAATTTAACAAACCTTTATGAGTGCTGTTATGTTGAGGCCTCTGTCACGTAGTATTGCCTCCGTGGGCTGGTGGAAATAACCCTGAATTGAGTCTCAAGAGAGCTGGGTTCCGGCTCACCCCTGTCATCAGCGAGCTGTGAGACTGTGGGTAGGTTGCTCTGTGCCTCGGTGTTTTCACATCTACAACAGAAGTTAGGGTGCCTGCCCTATTAAAAGTACACGTTCTAGAGCCCCTGATCCACTGAATTAGGATCTCCATGGAAGTAGCCTGGGAAGCATTTTTGTATCAGGGAAGTTTAGAAAAACCACCATTTAGGGAAGTGTTCTCCAGGTGTGGGCCTCAGACTACCTACAGCAGCATCTCAGGGGAACTTTCCTAAAAGGAGGATTCCAGGGCCCACTCCTGACTTGCTTAGAAGGGGGCCTGGGCATCTGTATTTAAGCTGATCCTTGTTGATTCTTTGTACCCTCCAAATTTGAAGACCTATATTGTAGGATTTTTGAGAGGCTTAAATGAGAACAAATGTGCATACTTTGGTAGTCATATATGAGGGATGATTTAGTAAAGGGGAACTTTTACTTTGGGAGGAGGTTATAATAACCACCTCTGAAAGGTGAAAGGTTGTGTATTTGAATTCTCCGAGCTGCAAAGGTAGGTTGCAGTGAGAGCAATTTATTCCAGGAATCCACAGGATAGCTGGGGAGTTGCCTTATTAGCTGTGTGCTCCTAAGACCTGGAGAATAGTGGTTTTAAATGACACAAGAGGCTTGCAACCCCAAAGTTACCCTCCTTCTGGGGGTTCTACTAGGATGTTGACGTCCCCAAAGAGGGGCTCTGAGTGGGTCACATTGCTACCAGCCAATGGGGAGCACTCTTTCAGGTGGACTTTTATCAATCCCTTTCCTTTGGCCCCCTGTGTGCCCCACCCATATGTGGTTAATTTCAGTATTTAGTCTAATCTCTGTGATCAAATGTGGTCAGAGTAGCAGAATTTGTCTTGCTCAAGATACATGGCATAAGCCATAACAATTTGGGGAGCTGCTTTCTTCAGAAAAGTAAGGAGGGAAAATCTTAACAAGTAAGCATTTCGAGGCATCATAGTTTGTCTAATACAGGTTTCCATGAGAAAGAGAGAGTAAACAAATGGAATATGGCTCTAAAATTTGATAATACAATACTTACCGGGCAGGGGAGATAGCATGTTCGTGAAGGTGGTTTTCCCAGGGCAAGGCTTATCCATTACTCCAGATGTGCTGACCCTGGAGATTTCCCCAAATGTGGAGCGCTTGACTGTGTAATTTGTGGTAGTGGGGAACTGCAATCGCCTCTCTCCTGATGAAAAAAAAAAGTGATAATACAGAGCCTTTTGTAAAACCAATGAATTTCCTCTCCCTGAGCACATGGGCAGAGACACACAATTTTACATACACTTTTGGGTGGGCATGGACCTTTTAAGGTCCTCCATGGATTCCTGGGTTGAGAACTTCTGCTCTTCTGGGCCCCTTAAGTACAGATGATGTGGGAGGAGGGGTATATGGGAACCTCTTATATTTTTTAATGTAACATTTTTTGCGATCTATGTATCTTCAACAAAATACAATTTTAAATAAGTAAGCAAATAAATGAGGAAGGAAAAAAAAAGTGCAGAACTGTCCTAAGGGGTAGAAGTGAAAGAGAAGTAGATTTATATTCCATGCAGAATAGCATCTTCTTTCTTTTTTTTTTAAAGATTTATTTATTTATTTATTTCTCTCCACTTCCCCCCACCTCAGCTGTGTGCTCTCTGTGTCTATTTGTTGCGTCGTCTTCTTTGTCTGCTTCTGTTGTTGTCAGTGGCACCAGGAATCTGTGTTTCTTTTTGTTGCGTCATCTTGTTGTATCAGCTCTCCGTGTGTGCGACACCATTCCTGGGCAGGCTGCACTGGGCAGTTCTCCTTACGGGGTGCACTCCTTGCGCGTGGGGCTCCCCTACGCGGGGGACACCCCTGCGTGGCATGGCACTCCTTACGTGCATCAGCACTGCGCATGGGCTGGCCCCACATGGGTCAAGGAGGCCCGGGGTTTGAACCGCGGACCTCCCATGTGGTAGACGGACGCCTTAACCACTGGGCCAAGTCCGCTTTCCGAGAGTAGCATCTTCTAATGTTTCAACTGTCCAATAATAGATGACCCATCTTGAGGTAGTCAGCTCCCCATCACAGGAATCATTCAAGCAGGGGTTGGATGAACACTTTGACATATGGTCATGCATTCATTTGTTGATTCATTCATTCTATCACACACGCACACACCCATTCAAGAACCCCGGTGAGTGTATAGGAGTAGAAAAATGGCTTTCAAAAGTAGACAAAGAAGAAACAGTCCCTGTTCTCAAGGTGCCAAGGGAAACTGAGACATTGATAGTCACCGTGCATGGTGACAGGTGAGGAAAGAGCCGATGAGTAAAAGACTTAGGAGGCCAGAGGAAAGAAGTAAGCAAATGTGTGGTGGGGTCCTGCCTGGGGCCTGAGGTTGACCAGATAATTCCCAAGTCCTTTCACAATTCTGGTACCCTGGGCAGTGACGGGGCCGAGGGGTGGCTTGATTTCTAAAGGCTTTATAGATAAAATTAAATCCTAACTAATATAACTTCTCACGTCATTTCCATAACATATGAATCCTTGACTGGCTTGTGTTGTGTTTGCAAAGTTACGATTCCAGGTTAGGAAGTCAGGGCCACTCCAGACCTGTTTTTCAATATATGTAACGATGTGCTTGCTTTGTAAACACAGCTCCAGGACAAGTCTTCCAGCCACCCCCTACCCCCCATGCTTCCAACCAAATGACCCCTCTTAGTCACCCCATATGGAAATTCTGGAACTGCCACACAGCCCATGATTCTTTATTTCTCTAAGTTATCAAACCACAGAATTGAGCCCTTCCCAGAGATTGTTCTTTGGATGGAGCATCTGGGAATGGAAAGCCACCGACGGCCAGTGCGAGTGTGCCAGTGAGGGTGAGGAAGGCAGCGGGAGGTGCTGGGAGCAGCTGTGCTCGGACCTCGAGCCACCTCCACCAGCCTTGCAACAACTTTGAGGCTTGAAAGCATTGCCGTGCCCTCCTGCTTTTCCTTTTGTTTTGCCTGCTTCCACAGACAGTACACCAGCCCTCTCTCCCTCCTACCAAGGTCACCACTCAGCAGGCTTTGATAAATGTCATCTTTTTTTTGAAAGTCGCCTTGGAAAAAGGCAATTTGACTGCAGTGAGGCAGAACAGGGAGCTGAACGCAGCCGCCCTTCACCGACCAGAGGCAAGCCCCAGAACAGAATGAAAGCAGGGGGGCTCTGCCCTGGGCTGCCGGGCTTCCCCAGACCCCTTCTCCCCAGGATCTGTTGCACTTTGCAGAAGCCTGCAGTGCCTGGGTTTCGGGGGTCCGTGTCCCCTCCTCCCACTCTCCCTCTCCGCAGCCTTTTGTCTTCTGCTACTTGTTTCCTGGCTGGTAACTAAAGGTCCCTGAGAACCCCCACAGCTCTGGGGGCGGGAGCCCTCTCCACTGTGCAAGCAGTGGGCTGCTGATTAGTGCGGGGAATAAATAACAGCAAGCTAATTATCTCCCTGATTGCGCCTTGCCTCACTAACAAGGCTGGGCTGGAGTGGTGATGTGGCAGTTGATACTATTCCAAGCGTGCTTCTGGGTTCAGGGAAATTTCCATGCCTTTCCAGGCTGGAGACACTTTCCCTTCCCAGATGCCCTAAAGTTCTAAGCGGAGGTATCCCCACTCCTGCTTCACCTTGGAATGGAGAGGCTCACCCCGGATAGCCAGACTGTGTCCGTCGCCAGAGGGTGATGGGAGCTGACTTCTCGGAGAAGCAGGGCAAGTCTCTGGGTTGGCCAAGGGCACGGAGAGATGGGTCCTTGGGGATCACGCACGCCAGCACTTAGTATCCTAATTACATCTGCTAACGGAGCGCTTCCCGTTAGACCTGAGAGCAGTGAAGAAAAGTGCCAAGGGCCCCGGGCTGGGCTCTAGCCCTGGCCCTGGCTAATGCTGGGATTGGGACATGCGCCTTCACCACTCGGGGTCTCCACCTGCTCCCCATGAAACTAAGGAGTCAGGCATGCACGCAGCCCTAGGAAGGTGGTTCTGTGACTCCAACTCTGAAATTCAGACTGAGATGTTTCTCCGAGGCCCAGGCTGGGAAACTCCGGGTGCCTCCTGTGTCCTCACGGCCAGGCTGAGGTTTTCCTTTCCCCCACACCGCTGCATCGCCCCATGCCCACCCTCCCGCTTCGCCTGACTGCCCCGACTTCTCTAACTCTAAGAACTGTCTTGTGTGGAGGGAGAGGGGCAAGAGCGTCCTCTTCAGGAAGATCTCCCTTCCTGCAGCTGGACTGTGTTGACTTGCTGAACCACTAGCTACGAGCCGAGGGAAAGGCAGGATGTAGAGGTAACCAGGAGCCTGCTCTGGGTGGAAGAAGACGTTTAATTTGCCTCCCAGGCCCTTTGGCCCCTCTCTGGACTCCTGGCTCTCTACCACCTTCACACCAAACCCGTGTCTATGTGGGAAACTGAAGGATGCTAGGGAAATGCGTCTCTACAGGGCGGGGAAGTGTCCCGCTGCTGGAGTTCCGGGGGTAGACACACCAGATGTTTTCATCTAACCAAGACGATCCATGAAAGAGGAAACCGGAGCCACTTGTCCCCTTAGGAAAGGGAAGGGAGAAGAGGTAGGACTAGGGTCCTCAGACTAGGGGAAGTTTCCAAAAGATAGGGTACAGCCCCCAGGGTCACAATGTCCATGCGACCCGGTTGGATCCGATGGAAAGAGCCTTCAGGGAGGGACCAGAGGGTCACTTCTAAAGGGCAAACTTGGGCACTCTATTTACTTTCTGTAATAGTTGGGATGAGCTAACCGATGTGGCTAATGACCCCCAAATCTCAGTGGCTTATCACGACAGACATCGACATCTCACACACATCACAGTTTAATGACGGTTATCAGTCGCCAGCCCCCCCAGGAGGTGACGCAGGGGCCCAGCGCTGTCATCCGGGGGCGTGGCTAGCTGGGGGGTGGGGTCTTGTCGTCCCCTGCTGGACCCTCTGTCTTCAGCCAGCAGAGGGGAGAAGAGGCGGGCACACACAGGGCCAGGTCTACAAGTGGCATTCGTCACTTCTCCCCACATTCCACTGCCCAAAACTCAGCCGTGTGACCTTCCCTGACGGCAAGGGAGGCTGGGAAGTGCAGGCAGCTGTGAGCCCACAGGGGAAAGGAAGTGGTTTGGTGAACCCCTAGTCTGTCTCTGACACACTTTCTTTGAACTTTTATTTCTGAATTTGTTAGTAGGGTAAAGGGCCTCTACTTTGTCATCCCCGCAGAGCTGGCATGAATATAAAATAGAAGAACAGATTATGAGAAAGCAAATGTAGAATGAATATCTACACACTCACATATTGTAATGTTTCTCAGATTAATCTAGAAAGAACATCATAACCGTCCTGGCTCTACTGGAAACATTAAAGGGCCCTGTTTTTGGAACAAAGAACTTTGGGTTACATAACAAGTGTCCGAATAACTGTGGAATTGATTGCAGTGTGTGGTGAAGACCAAACTCTGTCATCAACCCAATGCTTTAAAAAAATTGTAGACTGTGCCCCTTCCTTTTCCCTGCCCCTTTGGTCTGGATGGAGGATTCAGCTGGCTAGCTGGCATGGTCAGCAGGGTTGGGGTCGAGAGCTGGCTGGTCCAGCCAACATGTTTGGTGAGGCTGGGGCAGAGGACACGGCCAGGGTGATTAGGAGATCAGTTACAAGCTGAGGGACTGAACAAATGGAAAGTAGATTGAAGATAACGGGAGCCATATTTCTCATGGTTGGTGTCTTCATTTGCTAAACGGCTGCCGATGCAAAACACTAGAAATACGGGTTGGCTTTTATAATGGGAATTTTATTTAGGGTAAAAGCTTACAGTTCCAAGGCCAAGAATTGTCCAGATCAAAGCATCAGCAGAGACGCTTTCTCATGCAAGTCAGCTCCTGGTGATCCTGGGGTCCTGCCTGCTTGCTTTGCCAGCAAGACGGCCACAGATCTCAGCCGAGGGCCACAGATCTCAGCCGAGGGCCCTGCCTTCCCTTCCAGAATCTACGGTCTCCCAGAGCTCAGCTGTGGGCAACCAGGCATAAGGGAGGCTTTCTTTCTGGGCCTCCCCTCTGTCTCGGCTGCTCCACTTTATTCCTGAGTTTAGCTGCGGATGATCAGGCATGTGGCTCATCCTTCAACCTTGAGCTGCACTGCGGGCCCAGCCTCCTGGGGCTTCATGCTTCCGCTTCGGCTGCTAGTGATCCTCCAGTCCTCTCTCACAGGGAAGGATAAAATGGCAGCTTCCTTTCTCTGTGTGTCTCTCTCTGTCTCCATTTATATAAAACTCCAGCAAGAGGGCGGACACTCAACCTGAGTAATGCCTCACAGTCCAGTCAAAAGGCTCTCACACCCACAGGAAGGGATTCACTCGAAAACATAAACTTTTTCTTTTTGGGATTCATAATAGAACTTCCAATGTCACAGTTAGTGAAGGGAATTACATATATGGGAAGGGAGAAGACTGGAATAAACCCTGAGGTACTAGATTAGAAGTGGAAGTATAAGTTTGAAGTCATGTCAAAAGATAAATAGAGATAGATATGGATGTGTGTGTGTAATTTTCTAGCTCTGTCCTAGATGTCCTGAGATGTCCTAGAAGCAATGACATTTCAATAGCAGTGAGCACATCAACCACCCAGACCTTGGCTTCTAAATACCATTTTCCATTAAAAGCAAGCAGGAGTATTTATGGGGGAGAGGGGCAGAGAGAGAACAATTGAGTGGGGAGAGGAACACAGGAGTTCTTGTACTCTTGCAACTTCTCTGTAACTTTGAAATTATTTCAAAATAAAAAAGTTAATAGAGCATAGAATGTGTGGCATCTCTGGACTCAGACAGGAGAGGCACTTGGTGAGAATTAGAAGTTAAGGATGGAAGCAGCTATGGCTCAGGCATCAGGCAATTGAACTCCCTTTTACCATATGGAGGACCTGGGTTCGATTCCTGGAACCTCCTGGTTAAAAATAAGATATAAGACGTCCCAGCCCCACGTGGCACAGCAAGGTGATGTCACCGCAACCAGAGAGGAAAAAAATAATTAAGGAAAGGTGAGAAGCAGTAAAGTGTCATAGAAAAGGAACAGGATTCAGGATAAATCACCTGGATTGGGTCTGTTCTTGTCCCCTACCAGCCGGGTGATCTGGAGGAAGGTAGCTCATCTCTCTGAGATTCAGATAATTGTACTAATCTCACAAGAGTGCCATGTGGCTTAAATAATGATATACGTGAGAGAACTCTGAACATCCTAATACATGATACCAAATATAAATCAGTAGTCGTAGCTTCTTTTTCCTGGAAAATAGTTCTTCCACCAGCTACCATCTCAACTCTGGTTTTCTCAGAGAAATCACTTCCCTGTTGGCCTGGGAACCGAGGTGGCCTGGCACCTAAGAAGGGGACACAGTTGATGGCAAAGCCACCAGGGATTGCGCTGACGTGCGTGCGTGTGCAGGCGTGTGCTCACGTGTGCTTAGGCATGTGCACACGTCCCGGAAGCCTCGGTTTTGGGCGCCTTCTTTGTGAGCAGAGAGGCCCTGTGGGGACCGATGCGTACTGTTAGAGATTCATAAACATCTGCTGGAGTGGCTTCGGTAGTCCCTTCTAGAAGGAAAGCCCCTGTGCATCACTCCTGACAAAAATACTTGTCTACACAGTGTTAGGATGCGAACCATTCCCTGGCAACTCAGGAAGCAGGGTCCTAAGGCGCCGCAGATAAGCGGAGAGCCAGCAGCGTGCGGTAATAACAGTCATCATTACTGTTTGCACACTTTCCAGAGCCTTTCGCCGACATTCCCTCATGTGAACCGTAGAGACACAGCAACCTGTGAGGCAAATGCTTTTGCATTTTTTTTTTTTTAATCAGGAGATGAACTGTCAGGGAGAGTGGAACTTACTCTAGTCCACAGAGGTAGGAAATGGCACAGATGGGATGGAAAGCCGGGACTTTAACAATGTCTCTCCATGCCATGGACCTTTTTATTTTAATTTAAAAAATTTTTTTAAAGGAGCTTTATAAGCAGGTGCAAGGGCTGTACTCGCACTCTCTTGCCTTTGGAGCCCTGTTCCTGCCCTCTGCACCCTGCTCTCGCCGTTTTTCCCCTGCCATGGTCGCAGGTAAAGCCTGGGCATTTGTAGATTTATAACGTGGAACTGTGGTCTGTACATCAGCCCACTCTGTCACTTTTCACCCCTTCCTCTTCACCTGGGACCCAGGGTCTGTTATTTTCTCCCATTTCTTGTCCCTCCCTGCCTGAATAAATTACAGGCCCAACCCAAAAAAAACAAAAGAAGATTTTTATATTGCATAAATGTTATATCAAAAATATATGGGATTAAAAACTATCCAGGGGACTCCCCCCTACCCCTCACGGGCCTCTTGACACAGGAGATGGTTCGTCATTGACACCCCTCTTTCCGTTTCCAGGTCCCCTTTGCTGCCTCCCTGTGCCCGTGGCTTCTCAAGGCTCCATCCCTAGATCTCTGGTCCCCTAAGAACCTTAAGCTGGGGTTCTCTCTCCACACCATCTGGCTGACCCCACCGTTCCAGCTAGAACACAGGAGTCCAGCGTCTTAGCCTCTGCTGCTTCAGGCTGCCATTCCCTGCTCTGGCACCAAAGAGAAGAAAGCAAGGATGAAGCTGGCCCCACGAGCCCTTTTATGTGCCCTCTCTGACGGCCAGGCCAGTTGCTATGGCACCTTCTAGCCCACGCTGACCTCGTCTTTCCTCCCGGCACCCGCAGAAGGGACAATGCCTGCTTGTCATTCACTCCCTTCCCGCGGATCATGCCGGAAGAAGGGCCGGCAACGCCACGTGGTTGTTAGGCTCCTTCTGCCCCAAGGACCTCCCGGACCTGGCCGACAGCTGGATCAACATCAGACCACCTTCTCCTGCTGCACCTCGAGCCCGGTGCTCTCTGCCGGGCGGTAGTTCTGCTGACCTGCCAGGGGTGCACCTGAGACGGGGCTGCAGGTGCTCTGACAGGCCCCAGACCTGGTGCTGCTCTGAGAGTCCTGAGGAAGGGGCTTCACTCTGGCTTTGTTAGGGAGAGGGGTTGGGGCATGCTGGATGGGTCAAGGGTGGCGTGCCAGGCCTGGATCAGTGGCTTTTGGACTCAGCGCTCAGGCCCCGTGGGGGCGTGGGACCGACCCTGACCACTTTGGGAGCCCTGGTCTCAGATCTGCCTCTGTCCAGCTGGGTGTCCTCGGGCAGCTCACTTCCCCTTGCCGGACACAGTTTCCACATCTCGACGGGAGGAATACAAGGTGAGGGCCCTACTGCCCTCACTTTGTGTCCTGCTGGTTAGATCAGTCTGCTGGGCAGAAAACAGGTCTAGAAAGAACTCGAGCCTTCTGACACCTGCGCTCTGTTCGTGGCTGAGCAGTTGAAGCCAGCAACAGGCTGCTCTTTCCCAGGGTGGCGCTGGGTGGGGCTGGAGGGTGAGGGTGGGCTGCCTGCCGGGCGGTGAGACCTTCCTCCGTGACCTGAGACCTGTGCCCGAGGAGGGCTCCGTAGAACTCAGTACAGGGCAAGCAGGAGGGCAACGCGCCAGACGTGTGAGGGCTCGGCGGAGCAGGATATTTTGGAGGTGTCTTCCCTTCCTGACATTTTATAACTCCAGTAAGAAGCCAGCTCATTAAGTAACGCCAAACTCCCCTCTGACAGCGGGATTCCTGGGGTCAGGCAGTGGGGACAGTCCCCCACCTGTCCCAGGGGCTCCCCAGCTGGGAAAGGTGGTGGGAGAAAGAAAGTGAGAACTGGTGTCTCTCCCCTGCCTTCTCCTACTACCCCATGCCCCAAGAGCCTGAGGGTCCCCTGCAATCTCCCCACCCCACGGGAAACCGAACGGCGGAGCCCCAGGGGCCAGAGAGAGGTGGACCTGGGGCCAGCAGAAACAGCTGCCTTCGGTGTCGTCTTGCTGTGGGGGTGGAGAGGAGCCGGACTTGGAAGGGCCCCTCTGAGAGCAGCGTAGGTAACCCGAGCCCCCGTCCTGCCCCTCTTAATCCCCCCGAGAGATAAGGCTCCCAGGGTCCCTTGCAGGCCAGATCGGGGTCAGCCAAGAGGCCATGAGCCCATCTACCTTCCGGGGCTCCAGGAGGGAAGGAGTCGAGCTCTGCTGTGTGAAGGAGCTCAGCTAGTGCGCGGCCTGCGGCCCGAGAGCAGCTCAGCCCAGAATGCCGCGTCCCCCCCAGACAGACAGGGTATTGATCCTGCCCGCCCGCCCCCTCCCTCTCTCCACTTCATGGCGCAGCTAATGGCCTGGAAAAAACTGGCCAGCTGTTCCCCAGCTGTGACATAATGAGCTCAGGGACGATCAATGCCCGTTCCAGTCTCTAATTAGGCCGGGTTGCTGGCTGGGGTGAGAGTGGCCTGTTTCCTGAGGGGGCCGCTTCCACTCCAGCCCCCAGCTGCTGTCTGCTGGCAGCCACCTGGGCCCACGCATCTGGGCCCCGGAGGAGCAGCCACCGGGGTCCCCTGACTCAGAGCTCCTTCTCCAGCAGCAGAAGCAGGGACTCCGTGACCGTGATGGGTGGGGGTGGATAGGCCGGGGGAGAGGTGGCAGTCCTGGCCTGCCTGTGCAGCTCAGGGCCCCCTGGCTGGCTGTCACATCACCTCTCTCTGCCTGGGTGCGTCCCTCCGCCCAGGGGCCCCTGATCCTCCCACTCCCTCTCCCTGAGGCCTGCCCAGGACCCTGCCCACCACTGCCCTCGATGCCCAAGGCCCAGGGCTGCGAGGCAGAGGCTGGTAGCGAGCTTGGCTCCTGGCCCAGCCTCCTTTGGCTATTTATACCCTCAGTCCAGGGAGGGCTGGATCAGGTTCTTGATGTCCTCAATGCGGAGGAGGAAGTGAGGGTGGAGAGAGCTGGAAAAAAGAAAAGTGTCCACAGAGGCAAAGAAGAGAGAAGCAGGGAGGACGGAGACCCGCGCCGAGAGGCGCAGAGTCTCGGGGAGTCCTGACAACAGGAAACAGAAAGCAAAGAAGAGAAAAAGCAAAGGAAGGAAATTGAATGAGGGAGGCCGAACAAGTGAGAAATGAGGCTGGCAACGGAAGGAAGAGGAGACGGGACCCTAGAACCACACCCTGTGTTTGGTGGGGCCGGGCCCTGGGTGCTAGATCAAATGCCGGTCAGGGAAGCGGAGGTGGGGGGCAGTGTGAGTCCCAGGGCCGGGCGTGCCATTACAGGATTCCAGAGAGAATGCCTGAGGTCAAAGGGCAGGCCAGCAGGGCGTGGCTGTGGCTCAAGGGGCGGGGCGCCTGCTTCCCACGTGAGAGGGCCTGGGTTGGATTTCTGCTGCTTCCTCAGTATACAAATAAAAAGCCAACAAGCCAAGCAAATGGAAAAACCACTTCAGGGCAGCCAATTGTAGCTCAGTCATGGAGCACTGAGGTCCTGGGTTCAATCCCCAGCCCCAGGTACCTAAAAAAAAATTATAAAAATTTAAAAAGCAGGCAGGAATCAGAGCACTGAGACCATGGACAGAGGCTGGTAGGGATGGGGCGAGGATGAGGAAGGGGCGTCCAGACTTGGGGGAGGCTGGGCAGTACCCTCCCCTAGAATTGAAGCTGCAGACTCTACTTTCTGGAGGTGGGGGTGCTGGCAGGAGCTAGAAGCCGGGCTCAGAGCAAGGTGGGAGACGGAGAGAAGGTGACTGCTGGGGGATCTGGGGGGCGGGGTCTAGGCTTTCTGCAGCCTCTTCTTCAGGGCAGCGCCATCCCGCTCCACTGTCCTTTGGGTACCCTGGTCTGGGAGGGATACTCTTCTGCAGCGGCTGTCCCCTCCCACAAATTTGCACACAAAACAATCACAAGGACCCCCTTGAAGGGGTCCGGCTCCACCCCTCCCCATCCTAGGACTGCCTGTCTTCCCGTCTGTGATTCCCAGAGCCATGATCCGGTTTGCAGAGGTCAGAGCGTCCACCAATATTTCCTGCACCGACTCCCAACCCCAGCCCCGAGCCTCGCAAGCCGTGGAGGGAGAAGCTACTCAAGGACAGCAGCTGCTGACTCAGACACTTAAAACCTAGAGCTGAAGGAGACCTGAGAGAACATCTAAAATTCACACCCAACCCCTCATTCGACGCTGGGGCTCAGGGACGCCAGGCGAGGAGCCCAAAGCGCGCTGCTCAGTTAACGGCAGGTGCAGACTCAGACTTTGCAAGTTCAGCGCCCCTTCCAGGGCACCAGTCGCCCGTCTCTTTCCCAACCACCTCCTAGAGGAGGATTTTCTCTTTTGCCTGGCTTTCCCAGGTGAGACTGTGACGGCCTGAAAAGGTGGGGGCCCACAGGACGGCAAGCACCCCACCTTTTCAGGGAGAAAGCGGGGGGGGGGGGTGGGGGGGGGTGGGGTTTGGAAGGGAGAAGCTGGTCCCTGGAGACCGCAGCCGACTGTTGGCGTCTCTGCGGCCAACACTGCCCCCCTGTGGCCGCTGGCTGCAGGGGCGGCCTGGGACCCTCAGTGGGCATAGCTGGCTCTTCTCTCCCGTCCATGCCCTCAGCATTCAGGGAACCTGCCCCGGAGAGGAGCTCAATTTAGACCCTTCGGGGCTAGCCCTCCAGGCTAGACCCCCCGAGAGACTGCGTTTCCACACCCACGCATTCTCCAGCAGGGTCTCTGGGCAGGTGGGGGCTGAGCATGGCTCCCCTCTGGGGGGCCACTCACAAGCCCGGGCTCCACCCGTAAGGAACTCCCAGAGAGTTCTGGGCTGGGCACCTGTCCCTCCCATGGACTGAGGGGGCGTGAGAGTTGGGGGCGGTCCTGTTCTGAGGTGGCGAGAAAGCAGGGAGAGGACGTTGAGGGAAGGAGAACGACTGGGAAAGAGGCGACAGGGCCGGGATCTCTGTGCCCACGGCCGCCCCAGACAGAAGCGGGAAGAGGAAGGCTGCCCCCCGGTCAGCAGGGTTTGCCGTGGGGGGGACTCTTCCAGAGATGCCAGCAGGGGTGCCCCACAGGGTCAGAGGGGAGGGCCCCTGGGAGGGCTGTGTGGAAACCCAGCCCAGCTCTTGGACCCAGAGCCTCGGAAGGTGGCCTTGATGGGGTGTCCCAGGACGGCCCGACCAGCTAAGCGGTTCAGAGCGCCCTATTCCCCCCGGGCAGGCCGGGCATCTTCCTAGGGCTCCATGAACCTATAGAGAGAATTCCCAGGCAGCCAAACGACCACCCCACCCCTTTTTTACCTCCTCCCCAAAGAATAGACTTGCGGGTTACTCCCAGGTCCCAGGGCCACTTCTCCGAGCTCCGCCCGGGAAGCACGGGTAGCATCTGCTCTGTCGGTTCACCTCTGGCCCTCCTTTCCTCCGGGCGCCCTGTGATGGGCGCACATGTTCCAGTTCTGTTGACCTCTGTGGTTTTTCTCCTCTCTGTGGGCCTGGATGGCTAGGAAAATTCCCAGCCTCTAGTTCAGCCCCTCTCTCTGGAACTTGTGGGTTCCATACATACTTATTGACTGACTCTGTGGCCCCGTGCCTTCCTGCTCAGGACACTTGGCTGTTAGTCTGGTTTGCAAGGCCTTCCACAGTCTGGACAATCTACCTTTCTATTCTCGCTTTTTCCCTACAGATGTGTTCTTTTTCAGTCCAACTGGACAAGTCACAGTGTCCTGATGTTCCTCGCACTGGCTTGTTTTCCTGTGTGCTTTGCTGGGACCTCTCTCCTCTTCGACCTCCTCCAATCCTACCTCTCCTTCAAGACCCCTCCCTCTTCCATCTTGAAGCCTTCCCAGATTTCCTGAGTGGGGCCGCTTTCTCCTTTGACTCTTCCCAGCACTGTGACCTTCCTTGGCGCTTGTAACCTGCTCTGTCCCCACCCTAGTTTGTAAGCACTGAGGGGTCTGCCTTTCTTGCATCTTTGTATCCCTCTTTCTCATACCTCCCACCCCCGCAGAGCTTTTACATGTAGTAGGTGCTTAATAAACCTTTCCTGAATTGAGTGGACTGAAGCTGAGGAGGGTGGAGCCTGCGGTCTAGGCTGCTGGGAGCTGAAAGAGGAGGAACAGGCTTTGGGCTTTAGGCCTGTGCTAAGAGTGGGGAGTAGAAGACCCGTACAGGGAGGCTAGTGGGGTGTCTGGGCCTCCTCAGAACTGGGCTTTGGGGCACTTTACTGAGGAGAACAGGCAGCTGGGTGAGCCTTGGGGCTGCAGTGGGTTGAGGAAGGAACTGGAAGTTGGGGGGACCCCAGATTGGCCCCAGCACCATGTCTGATGGGCCCCAACTGTCTGCCACCTTAGTTTTAATAGAAGGAGTGGGAAACTGGAGGCCTGAATTCTGGGCATACTTCCTTCGCCCTCTAGCTATGTGACCTTGGGCAAGTTACTTGCCCTCTCTGGGCCTACTCATCTGTACAACACAGGGTTAGACACCCGACCACCCGACGAGCCTTTTGGCTCTACCGGTCTGACTCCAGGTCCAGTGCCAAGCAGAGAGGGGAGCTGAACAATGGGGATTTACATATGCCACCACCTGCCACCTCCCGGGCCTGAGCACAGTTATGACCCCACCAGGTCCTGAACAGTTTCTCAGAGAAGGGAACAGAACTGAAAGCCATGAGGAAAGAGGCAGTACGGCGGGGCAGGCTGGGGTCTGCTGGGAGGACGTAGAGGGGGGTGGCAGGGGGAAATGGCATCTCCAACTTTCACCGAACTTCCAGGCCCCAGGGCAGGGTTTTCAGGGGATCCTCTTCCTTGCCTGCCCCCCCCTTCCCCTCTGAGAAACTATCGATCTGGGGTTGGAATCTCAGTGGCTCCTCTGTGCAACTCTGAGAAAGCCACGTACCCCTTCTGCGCCTCCGTCCTTCCACCTGTAAACGGAATGATAGAAACTAGCTCTGAAGGTGCTTGTGAGAGAGCTCGTGGGCAAGGGCCCGGGACTGAGTCTGGAAAAGGACAACTGGTGCAGGTTGCCCTGCCGGCCACAGGGTGAATGGTCACCGTGGCTAGGCCGGCGCTTTGGGGTGGCTAAGGGCACGTGGGGCGCCAGGCCTGTGACGGGGCGGTTGGCTGGGGAGACGGGCACAGGGGCATGGTGTGGCCGTCCCTGATTACGGGTGAGGAGGGGCCACTGAGCCTGCGGATCCAGTTACTGTGCAGTGACTGAGGACCCTCGGGCCCTTGGGGAATTTTTTTTTTTTGGGTCCCAGCATTGAGCCCCCCAGCTGAGGGGTGGGGCGGGGGGTCGGCTCGGCCGCCTGGTCCACAGCAGACGGGCCTGCACACGCACTGTGGGTGTTCTTGCCGCTCTTTTGAGCCCGGTTCATCCCAGGCCCCTGGTTTCTAATCTGGTTGGGAAGAATTTATTTTTGGGTTCCTGTAACCTAGCAATGGGCTCACATGACCAGTGGCAGCTGCAGGCTGAATATACAGTTGGAGCTCGGCTCCTGGCAGGGGGTGTGGGCCAGACCATGGAGGAAGAAAGGGAACGGAAAGGCTCTCACCTTTGCTGTCCTCCGCCTCCCGCCTCGGCCCCTCCGCCTGGTCCCCGGATGGTGGGCAGGGGGAGGTGGGTGCCTGGGGGTCTGGCACAGGGGGCCCTAGACAGCTGGGAGCTGAGCCGCGATGGGCCGGTCCCATTTGTGGGCCTGCTGTCTGCGCGGGGAGGGCCACGGGTCCATGCGGATGGAGGTGGATGGAGAGAGCGCGTGACGCCGGCATCCTGGGGGGTGAGGCCAGCCTGGGGTGCAGGTGGTCCAAGTGACAGTCTACAGGGTAGCGTCTCAGGGGCACCCCTGGCTGGGTGCTGGGATGCCAGCATTCCGGCTTCTTCCCTTTGTTCCTTGTCAAATTGTTAATATTCCTGGGTGAGAGGACACATTAAACTGCTATCGGTGCGGACGGATTTATCAGTCTCTTTCCAGAGAGCAGGTTTTGACAACAGCAGAGCAGAGAAGGAGTGCAGCGGGCAGCCCTCAGGGGCGGGGGCTGCAGGCGGGCCCCATTGCCGTCATTCCGTAGACATCGAGCGCATGGGTGCCGGGAGGAAAGAGAACTCGACCGGCTTCCAGGGCTCGGGCTGCAGGGGGAGAGGCTGGGTGGGTGGGGTGGACATAACCCTGTCGAGGTGCTGGGGGGCCAGGGCAGGGCAGGGGTGAAATTGGTCCTCGCCCCAAGGCCCCGCCGTGACCTGGGGGATGCGGTGTTGCTCCTGGGAGGTGGGCCTGGCCCCGTCCTGTACCAGGAGGCCCCTCGGGGGTGGGTGCGCGGCAAGGCTGGGCCCTGAGGCTCTCCCTCCGTTGGTAGGGCCGCACCCAGAAGTTTCTGCGCCTGGGTCCCTCTGATCCCCTCCACTGTGCAAAGCTCTAAAAGGAGGGCGTGGCCGGGTGGGGTAGGGATCTGCGATGCCAAGGCTACTCGGAACCCTGGTTCAGATCGTTTAATGAGATGCAGCCTATAAAGCGCCTCCCCTGAGCCGGTCCTAAAGCACTAGGAGCACAGTATAGGATCAGCTGCTCCCAGGATGGGGGGGGGGGGTGGGGGGGGGTGGGGCCGTCCTGCACACCCCCTGTCCTCCGCCCCAGCCCTCTCCCCTCTCTCCTGGCTTCCGGGAGCTGAGCAGATGCTCTAGTGTCCCCTGCCCCCAGCTCTGTGGGAGGAGCCCCGAGGGCGGGCCCGGGGACCTTGCCTGCCAGCCCCCACCTCGGCTGTCCGACCAGCCCGGGCTGCTGAGCCATCTCCCCCGAGCCTGAGAAGGACGCCGTGTTGGGTTCGCAGGGCCCCTGACCCCACTGGATAAGCTGGGGAGGAAGGGAGTTTGCCCACTTTAGAGGCAGAGGTGACCAACACGCATAGGACAGCGCCAAGGCAGGCGGGCTCCTGGGTGGGCACGCTTTCCATAACCCTGCTCCGGCCAGCCCAGGTCTGCTCAGGGGCCTTCCGGACCCCGGGGAAGGGGCCGTGCCGGTCTGGGCTGGACCCCAGCAGGGAGAAAGCAGGTGCTGAGCAGGGACAGGCTTGACCTGATCTCAGACACCTAATCGATGCCAAGGTCATCTCCCCAACACGACAGCGCACGGTTTGATTGAAATCCCTTTGCCGTCCACAGGTTTTAAATTCGATAGGTCTATTCAATTGCCCTGCACGTGGGTGCATCGAATGCTGTCGCTTGCTTTAGGCTGTCTCCTAGAGGACAGAGGCTACTCTATGGGACCCGCTTGAGGGCTCAAGCCCAGAGCCTTCTGTCAGGCTCCCTGTGAGGGAACCCCCGGGGAAAGGAGCCAGCACCTTAGCTTCAGACAGCCCTGGGCTCAAACATTGGCTTTGGCACTGGCTAGCTATGTGACCTGGCGAAAGTCACCTAACCTCTTGAAACCTGCTTTCCTCCTCTAGAAGACAGGGTGAGTATCGGCTGCCTTGACGAGTTCCTGCGAGGGTTGAAGATGCTGTATGTAAAGGATCTGGAACTCGACAGAGCTCAAAGACGGGGGCTGGCGAAAGCGCTGGCCGCATCGCTCTCGGCTGGCCAGCGGCCTCTTTGTGGCTGACCTGGGGCCGACGATGTGCCTTCTCTGAATTCCCTGAGGAATCCACTGATTTTATGACCCTCTGGGGTGGTCCAGTAACGATTCTACAATTCCCTTCCTTCCCTTTTGGAGAGCAAAGGAACTGCAAGCCTCAGAGCAGAAGGTTTTAGAGTGGACATCATGCTGAAACTCCCTGTCTAAACTCATGGCTGAGACAGGAGAGCAGCTGTGTGACTTTGGGCAATCTCTTCACCTGATCTGTGCTGGAGGCTGTCATGCAGCTCTACACTCTCGTGCGCCTATCCTTGGCTGAGCCAGCCATGGCTGACCTGTTCGTGGGGGAACTGACCATTTTCTCCTTATCTAGTGGGACACTCTGCCCCTTCACCTGGCCTTCAAAGATGCCAGTGTGTGGGGGTGCCTGGTTTTGAGTGGGGAAGCCCTTCACACAGCCGTGGGCCTTCTAGGGATGATGCTTCTCAGCTCTGTCCAGTCACAAACCCAGACCAATCTGAGCCTCCCTGGGTACCTGGCACTTACTTTGCCTTCAGGAAGAGTGTTGCGATGGGGTCAAAAGGGGATATTACACCACCCCTCCAGCCTCTACAGACCCACTTGAAATAAACATACAATCTAAGAAAAAAATAAGTATGTGCTTTGGGGGGGGGGGTTGTGTGGCAAATGCAGGTCGAGACAAGTCCCTTGAAATCCAACTGCCATTCCCAAACCTGCCCTCTGTCCATCTTCAGCAGCTGCCAAGGAGCCAGGCTTTGGGCTACCCCCTGGAGCCTCAGCCCCTGCCAGGCCTAACCTTGGGGCTCTGTGTCCGTGCTGACCTGCTTGCTACAAAAACACCTGGTTCCGATGGCACACACAGCCACTGGCAGAGCTGGAGGGAACCTCAGGGAGCATCTGCCCTATGGTCCTTCTGAACAGAAAAGAAAACCAGGGCCAGAAATGGGAAGGGACTTGCCTAAGGTCACCCAGCTGTTAGGTGCCAGAGCTAGGTCTTAAACTTGGGTTATTCTGACTCTAAGAGCTCTTTTTAGATCATCAGGCTGGCCAGAAGGATGTCCCCTGCCCACCTTTGCCTGGTGCCCACCAGGCTTTTGAGATGCCACTCCAGCAACTTGAGGGAAGGGAGAGGGCTTGTGCTCACTCCTGGGAGCCTCGGCTCAGGCACTGGTGTTAGGCTCCGTGCTCCAGAAGTGGCTCCAAAGGGCTGGGTGGGAAGCAGGAGGCCCTTAGGACCCAGAAGCTCTCGAAGCATCCTGCCCTGCCGGCTGCCTCTCACCGCTCACTGCAGTGGTTCAGGCTTCAGCAGCCTTGGAGAAGCATCAGCTGAGAGGCGCTATCACATGGGAGCCGGGAACTGCTCAGCAAAGGTAGGAGTTGCCGACTAGGCCAGGCACAGGAGCCAGACCCGGGGCCTGGTGGTGAGAGCTAAGGTACCCCATGGAGGTATCTCAAGGAACAGCCTACTCTGCCTTATGTTTGACAGGATGGTCAGGAGATGGGCCCCCAGGTATCCCACAGGCAGAATTCGGGTGTGGGCATGTATGAAGCCGAGAGATGGGGGGCTGATCTCCTGCCGTCAGGAGCACCCACATCCTGCAGACAAACAGGACTCTTCATCTGTCTTGCTCCATGCCATAGAGATGGGTCTCCCACATCCTAGGAATGGGTCCGGCTGATGGGCAACTCCGTGTCCTGGGCATGGGCAACTCTGAGGGGAGAGGTGCTGTAGCTCCTAGAAAGGCACCAGGGCATCTCGTCTAGCTCAGGTCCTTGGGATGGAAGCTCAAAAACAGGTGCTTGTGAATTCCAGGGACACCTCTGTGGCGGTGGGCTGGGCACTTAAGGCAGTCTTGGGGCAAGCCTATCTTGCATCCTGAGACAAGGATATTTGTACTTGACTGTGCCCCTGCTAGAGGTCCAGACCTCTTCACCTCTGGTGGCAAAGCCCTCCAGGGACAGAGAGGCCCTGGAGGTGGGAGGGGAGCTGCTGGGAGGGAGCAGTGGGGGAACGGGGTAGGAGTCATGAGAGATGAGCCAGCAGTGGAGGTAGGCTCCCCGGGTTTTCCCCTATGAAACCGGTACACTGTGGCCCTCCCCTCCACGGCCACAGGCCATCAGTGAGGGAGTGCTGAGAAGCCTGGTCTATCGATCCATCTGTTAGGAGGTAAATTGGAATCCTGAAAATTGGGAGTCAGTGTGGAGAGATGGACAAGGATGAGGAACCTACGAGAAAAAGAAATGTCCAGTGCCTTCTTGCCCAGGGGCTCTGTCATGGCCGCAAGATTCCTCTCCGTCTCCACGTGGAAACCATGTCGGATTCCCTCAGGCTGGGACCTACTAGATGAGGCTCCTTGAGGCCCACCTACACACGGTGGCCCTTTCCTTCCTTAGCCGGGCACCGCTGGTGGCAGGACCTACCAGGGCCTCGGGGCCACGTCTCCTGGGCCCCACTCACAGGGGAGGGATGGATTCATGGAGGCATGGAGACTAAGGGGCAAGTGTGCCTTCCCTAGTATTTATTTTTTTGGCATTTTCCCTGATAGCCTGTCTTATGAGAGGCTGAGGACTTAGTATCTTCTCTGCAGACCCCAGGTCTATGTGGCCATTTTAACTTAGAAAAGAGCTTTCGGCTATCCCTGGAGAGAGGCATGTTTCTAGGCAGTTGTCCAAAGTTAGGGCTGCCTCGAGTCCAGGAGCCGTGTTACCCTTTCTGGAAGAGAGTCCGCTGGGTGGCTCGCAGCTGACTGAGTATTCTTGGAGTGTGTACTTGGGGGCAGGGATTCAACCGATGAATTTGAGTTTAATTCAGTTCACAACATTGTATTGAGCACCTATTACATGCACAGCATGCTAGAAGTTAGATTAGTGAGTGGTGACACCAAAACCCCAGGGGTGACTGAAAGGCTCTAACTCTGGAGTGAGGCCTGTCTGCCTCGTGTGGTCCTCTTTTTCAGTCAGAAAAATGATTAAAAAAAAAAAAAAGGAACTACCAGCCTTCTGTACCCAGGAACTCACGGAGTTCTCAGATGTTATCATGTGTGGAAACCTTGGAGGTTGTACAGCTCAACCGCCCCATCCTCGCTCCCTCAGCTCCTACCCCCCACTTTACAGATGAGGAAACTGTGGTCCCGGGAACTTGTGATTTGTCTACAGAAAGGCCATCAGACTTGGCAGGTCCACGTACGCCTCTGATCATGCACAGCTTCACATGCTACTCTTAGTGAATCTTGACTGCAAGAAGAGTATACAGGAATGAGGAGGACTTTTTATTATATTGGGCAACCTATTTCAATTAAACGGAAACTCAGCAAGTTAATGAGAGTTGATCTGCTGCCTGGATGAGGAGAAATGGGAGTCACTGAGACCACTGACTTCCGCCTCTCCAGTTTCTTTCCGCTTTCTCCTCTGCTTTATGCTCACCCACTTCCACGTTCACAGGCACCTACCCCCTCTCCCTGTACCCATCCTCTTTCACCAGGGGTCATGAACAAGGGGTCCGTGAGCTTGAACTGAAATTCAAAAAAAATTTTTTCTTGTGGGAATGTGCTGGGGCAGGTGTGATACATTTATGAAATAATACACAGTATAGCGTGAACTCAGGAAGGGGTCCATGGTTTTCATCTGACTGGCAATGGGGTTGAGGTACAAAGAAAGGTTAAGAGCCCCTGCCTTAACAGATGCCCACTCTCCTCTCCTTGTTCCGTGGCTGGTAACACTAGAAGAGCCACCTTCTCCTTTCCTCTTCAGGAGCAAGAGGATTTGGGGGCAGGCCTCCTCCGAAGACCAGAGACCTGGAGAGCTGGGGAGTGGGAGGAGGGGAGCAGCTCCCCTTCCCACGAAGGGGCACAGTGGCCCTGAGATGTTAATGAGTGGATGGAGAAGGGAAGCGTTTGTGACATATGGCCTTCTGGCTCTGGGAAGAGTGGAGGCTAGATGAGCTGGTCCCCCACGTTCCTTCCACCTGGGCCATTTTGTTTTCACTGCTCCTTCTCATAAAGTTCTCTGTGCTTGGGGGTGAGGTGGGACAAGGGGATGTCAGAGGAGGCTAAAGCACAGTCCTTTCCTTTCCAGGTGATCTCTTAGACCCTAGAGCAGTGAGGGAAATTTTTAGAGATGGTTCAAATGCAACAAATATTTACTGAATGCCTATTCTGTCCTAGCCGCCATGGAGGAGCCCTCCCCACGTAGAATGGCACAGCGGGCTGGGGTACCGCCTGCGTGTGTGCCTGGATCTTGCCACTTACTAGCTGTGTGACCTTGGGTAAGTAACTTAACCTCTGTAGTCCTCAGTTTTATCACTTGTAAAATGAGGATAAGAACAATATTGATCTTAGAGGGTTGTTCTGAGGATCAAAATGAGTTCATGCATGTAGAGTGCTCAGACAGGTCCTGGCATGTGGTAAGCAGCGCATAAACGTCACTGCTTATTAGTATTAATAAATCATGCAGGAGCCTCCCAGCATAGCTGTGAAGTAAGTATTATTCCCTTCCTCTTGCAGATCCCTTTAGGAGGAAACTGAAGTTCAGATGAGTCACATAGTCAGTCATTTCCAGGCCTGGGACAGGGACCCAAATCTTGTGCTCCTTCTGCTCCCCAACAGCTTCTGCAGCTCTGAGGAGACAAGAAACCTGGAAACGTACATAAGTAACATCCCACCCGGGGCACTATCCCAGAGCTCAGCAGGACCCTGGGGAAGGGAGACAGAGGATCTAGAGTCCCTGGATAACAGTCCTTGAAAGGGGAGAAGGGTATGGAGAATAGGGGAACAGCAGTGGAAAAGAAGGAGCTGGAGGACCCGCGGAAGGCGGAGCGCTGAGTGGCCGGATTACCCACGTCTTCTCACGTGTCGCGCTTCTTTGCAGGCACCGGGGCGGCGGCCTCCTGCCGGAAAGGGAACATGCGCCGCTGAGCCCTCGGCGGCCTGGCCTGGCGTTCAGGACCTGGAGCAGCCAGGACGCCAGGGAGGCTCCGGCGGGAGGCGCCCACCACGAAAGGGACGCCTGGGCCTGGGCTGGTCATCCCAGGGTCGCTGGCCTAGGATGGGGGATGGGCCTGTGACAGGCGGTGGCCAGGGCGTCCCCTTCCGGCCCCATGGAGTCCTCGCCCATGCCCCAGGCATCAGGGAACGCTTCCGCTTCGGGCAGGGTCCCTCAAACCCCAGGCCCCTCTACCGCCAGTGGGGTCCCGGAGGCGGGGCTGCGGGATGTGGCTTCGGAGTCTGTGGCCCTCTTCTTCATGCTGCTGATGGACTTGACCGCTGTGGCCGGCAACGCCGCCGTGATGGCCGTTATCGCCAAGACGCCTGCGCTCCGGAAATTTGTCTTCGTCTTCCACCTCTGCCTGGTGGACCTGCTGGCGGCGCTGACCCTCATGCCCCTGGCCATGCTCTCCACCTCCACCCTCTTTGACCACGCTCTCTTCGGGGAGGTCACCTGCCGCCTCTACTTGTTTCTGAGCGTGGGCTTCGTCAGCCTGGCCATCCTCTCCGTGTCGGCCATCAACGTGGAGCGCTACTATTACGTGGTCCACCCCATGCGCTACGAGGTGCGCATGACGCTGGGGCTGGTGGCCTCTGTGCTGGTGGGTGTGTGGGTGAAGGCCTTGGCCATGGCTGCTGTGCCCGTGTTGGGCAGGGTCTCCCGGGAGGAAGGCGCTCGCAGCGGCCCCCCGGGCTGCTCGCTCCAGTGGAACCACAGTGCCTACTGCCAGCTCTTTGTGGTGGTCTTTGCCGTCCTTTACTTCCTGTTGCCCCTGCTCCTCATCCTCGTGGTCTACTGCAGCATGTTCCGGGTGGCGCGCGTGGCCGCCATGCAGCACGGTCCCCTGCCCACGTGGATGGAGACGCCCCGGCAGCGCTCCGAGTCTCTCAGCAGCCGCTCGACGATGGTCACCAGTTCGGGGGCCCCCCAGACCACCCCGCACCGGACGTTTGGTGGAGGAAAGGCGGCAGTGGTCCTCCTGGCGGTGGGGGGACAGTTCCTGCTCTGCTGGTTGCCCTACTTCTCCTTCCACCTCTACGTCGCCCTGAGTGCTCAGCCCATTTCGGCCGGGCAGGTGGAGAGTGTAGTGACCTGGATCGGCTACTTCTGCTTCACTTCCAACCCTTTCTTCTACGGATGTCTCAACCGGCAGATCCGGGGGGAGCTCAGCAAGCAGTTTGTATGCTTCTTCAAGCCGGCTCCGGAGGAGGAGCTGCGGCTGCCGAGCAGGGAGGGCTCCATTGAGGAGAACTTCCTGCAGTTCCTTCAGGGGACTGGCTGTCCCACGGAGTCCTGGGTCTCCCGACCCCTGCCCAGCCCCAAGCAGGAGCCAGCTGCTGTGGACTTTCGAATTCCAGGCCAGATAGCTGAGGAGACCTCTGAGTTCCTGGAACAGCAGCTCACTAACGACATCATCATGTCGGACAGCTACCTCCATCCTATCCCCTCACCCCGGCTGGAATCATGATGGGCCGTGGACACCGGGAGGGAGATGGGGCTGGGGGCCGGTTACGATTGCAAGGACCACCTTGTGGGACCACCTTTTCCCAGCTGGCAGGGACTGGGACTGCGGTCTCTGCCCACAGCTTTTGCTTAGTGTTTCCTGGGTCGGGAACAGAGCCGACAGGATGGACATATGACAAAAGCCTTGGACTTGGCAGTGATCCTTGACTCTGGGGGAGGGAACCTGGGAGTGGTGAGACGATGACAAGAGAAAAGGGTCACAAAGGTGAGGTGAAGCCTCTCCACTAGCAAACTTTCCTGGCCTTAGGAAGCAGGGAAACTGTAAGGGTAGGATGTGGAGGCTGCAGGGCAGCAGGCCAGGTTTGGAGTTATTCTGGGACCATTTAGAATATTGTACTTTTCAGTGTAATTGTCCAGGGCAGTAACTGCACAACGAGCAAGGTAAGAAAATGACCCATGTCTTCTTAATTTCTTGGTAGGTTTCACAAGAACTAAATTACAGCCAAGTGTTTCCATTTGCATTAATAGATGAATTTCTAGCTTTATACCTGAGAGTTCCTTAAAGTGAGAGAAATATCTGGGTATATTACCTTACAGTGAGAGAACCAGCTGGCCAAACTCAGGAAACTGAATGGTGGGGAGTTAGCGTCAGGGTATATGGAGTAGAAGACAGGAAAGCTGACTGCAGCTACTCTCTCCTATTCTTCAGGAGCAGTCCTTTTGTTCTATTTCCCTGTGTCTCTCCTCTACACAGAGACCAAGCTTGAGGCTTAATCCTCAAAGCAAGAATAAGACAGGATGGTTTTTCCTCCTGTATTTTCAGAGTCAGACTGCTGAGGGTGGGAAGGGGGGGTGCTGCTACATTGTCTGGGTACAGAGGGGCCAGGTATTCACCTTGATTAATAATACTGATCATCTTTTCCTTCCAGGACTGGCCCTCCTGATCTTTCTCCTCCCGGCAGTGACTCACCTCCAGCCCTCTGGACAACCGGGTACAAGAGACTAAGGTTGGGCATGGGAAGTGTGGGGTTTCCATGGTCCATTAAATGCCTTCCTACTCTCATTCATCGCTCTCAAAATTAGCTTCAGTGACAAAAACCTTAAATCTCTCTCCTAGGCACGGGCTCAGATGTTCACTGATTTAGACTGCAGGAACTGTGTTGGTTGTACTGGTGGTCAATGCAAGGACCAACCAAATTTTCAAGGGAGTGGGAATAATTGCAACCTGGACAGGATACCCATCTGGGACTTCCTGTCAATCCCGTTTCCCTCTATATAATCAGGTGACACTAAAGGATCAAAACAGGAACAGAGGGTGGTGTGGTCTGTATTTGAACAACACCTGGCTCAAAAGCATCAAAGGGGAAAATGGGCTGGTGGGAGTGGGATAGTTTCCCCTTTGGATAGCCAATAAATAATTTTGATTATAAAAGATGATACTGATATCAACATTGACTCCTTCAGTTCAACTCCATGCATAACATTTGAACACTCACTCTTCTCTGTGACCCACACAGAGGACGTGAGGTCACTGCCCTCAAGGAGTTCATAGTCTAATTTGATCAGATATCTTATATTTTATACAGAGTTTACAGCTGGTAAAGCACCGTTAAAATGTTTGAGAACTATTTCAAAGAATATATCCAGGGTTCTAACTTTTCAGAGTTCAGTGCATTGCAGTAAAATATTTATATGGGAACTTCCTGCAGATTGTGATGAGTGTGGAGGTTGTAAAAGAAAATTCTCTAGTGAAGAAATGAATGAAATGAAACTGGCAAACATAGCTTTCCCCCTCTTTACCTTGGACATTTTCCAGGTTTCTGTCTTTCTGCCACTTAACTACTCCAGTCTAGTGCCTACTATTATATTGAGGACATCCCTTAGGAAGATTTCCAGAGAGAGGAGTCCTTTGTGATTGGAAAACATGCTTGTGCTCTTCTATCTTCTCCAGTTTAAGAGAAATTCATACTGAGGAATTTCATTCCTAGGTGGTGGGGAAAATCTCTTCTTCCTAAAACCACTGATCAGCTAGTAGACTCTGAGCCTCGCCAGAAGGTGGCAGTATGAGTCCAGTGGAAACAGGAAAGGGGCCAGGTCTTGGGGGGGGAGGGCATTAAACGTTGCCTGGCAGCCATTTTGTTAATTTATTTTGCTTTTTTCTTTGGCTTTGCCTTCCAATCTTTCTTTCCCATACATAAAAGAAGAAAAGTTTTAAGTGCAAGGATCTCTCTAATTCAGACTGAAATTTCCTGACACCGTGCTCTCACTAGCATTTATTACAGAGTATGACATAACACAGGAACATGTGCCATGTGTTTTTCCCTGTCCAAGAGAATAAAGAAAGAAGACTGTTCTATTATGCTGAGAACTTTCCCAGCAATTTCTAACATGGTGACCTTCCAGACTCCAGTCACCAGAATGGCTTGATAAAGTTTGCTATGTAATCCTTAGCTCTGAAAGCAGGTCCTGGGCGTAACTTGAACTCTCTAATTCATTGAAGGATTAACAGGTTCCAGTACCTAAAGTGTCCATTACTTTTTCCTGCATCCTGGTAGTGTTAGGATAACTCTCGATCAAATGTGAAAATTTTAGAGCTTCTGTTGTCAGGTCTTCCCAAGTAACACCCATTAGAGACATGTAGAAAAAGTGCAAATTTGGAGTCAGATCTACTTACTCACTGTGTGATTTTGGGAAAGCTGCTTAATTTCTGAGCCTATTTCCTCATCTGTAAAATGGGGATAATATTACCTACCTCACAGGGTTGTTGTGAGGATTAAAAGAGATGAAACATGGAAGCACTAGCTGTACCTGGCAAATAGGTACTCAATAAATATTGGTTTTTCTTCCCTTTCCTCTTACCCTTTTTCCCCAGAAGTATTGATTATGGAAAAGCAGTCTCTTTCATCCTAACAGTCATTTTGGAATGAGTGGGAGAGTATAAACTTCGAAGAATTCCCATTGATAAGAGTAATGGAGGGTGTCCTGTTTAAGGTGGCTCTCAAGGAATCGCTCTAATTAATAAATCATCACTATACATGCCTGTCTTTCTGTTAGGGACCTTAGATTTTAAGGCTTAGATTCAATTAGAGTAATGATATTCATTTTTAATCACAGAAAAGTTTTGGGGGCTACCAAGAGTCCTTCTCCTTAGAACTTATCGTGAGAGTCATTGAGGGGCTATTTGGCAGTAAAGGAAATAATTAGGGCCACCTTCACACTAGTACCCAGGATTACCAGGGAAAGATGGTCAGTCTGGAGCTTTCACCGGAATTTACGAACATTTAGGTGATATCAGAGCTGTGAGGCAAATTTTACTAATACTTCCCTTTTCGTGTGGTACAACAGGAAAGTTAAGGAGATTCACAGGATGCAATGGGTGGTTTTGGGGGTGGGACTGAGGTTGAGTAATTTTGGCATAAGTCCTAATCTCCAAACCCAAGATACTGTAAATGCTAAAATTGGCTTATACTGGGGAGAAGGGCAGCAAAGAAATTTTATGGAGGAACTACACACTTAACCTTGAGGTTAAAGAGGATCTGTTGGCGACTGCAAATGGCCCTTAACCAACATAGGACTGGGCAACTCCCAAGCCACAGTGTAAGTTACGGGATAAGGAGCAGGATACATTCTGAAAGGAGGCAATGAGCCGAGGAGAGAGCAGAAAGGGATCAATAAGGCTGGATCAATAAAGCTCCACGCACGGTGTTACAGATCTGACATGTGAGGCGTGGCCGGGGCCCAGGCTAGACAGTCTGTTCCCATCCTATGTATCTGAGACGACCGTGGAGGAGAAAGTGACCTACACTTGGGAAGGGGCCCAAGGTCTCCATGACCAGAGATTAAAGACGCTTTCTGGCCAGGATAGACGGGTTGCACCCAGCAACGCCTTCGGTGTGGACTAAGGGCTCTTATCTGGGAATTACACCACCCCCCACCGCCACCTCCACCACCGGTCCAAACCCGGCTGTGCGACCTCGGGAAGCCTCTATGAGCTGGAGAAGCCAGGCCCCGGTTTTTCTACTTAAGGAAATCAGGAAGCCGAAAATGGAAAAGGGGACTAAGCTCGCGTAGCGCTCGGGCTCGACAAGACCCTGCAGCTTCCCCGAAACGCAACCCGGTCCCATCTCCCCTTTGCCAGCACTTCCGTTTTCGGCCGCCCCTTCTCTCCCGGAGCAACCGAGACTCGAACGGGGACGGCCGCGGGGCGTCGCCGGAAGTGTCGCAAACACCGGATATCCGTTTTCTCTGGGCGCTCCCGGAGCCGACCGAGAGGGCCGCCGCCCAGTAGCAGACGCCGTCTCTGCCGTTTGAGCCGCAGTCGCCGTGGTGTGTGAGTGTGCCCGGGCTCGGTCCCCTCTCCCGCCGCCGCCATGGGCTGCACGTTGAGCGCCGAAGACAAGGCGGCGGTGGAACGGAGCAAGATGATCGACCGCAACTTGCGAGAGGACGGGGAGAAGGCAGCCAAAGAAGTGAAACTGCTGCTGCTTGGTGAGGGTCTCGGGGCGGGGCCATCGAGGTGGTGGGGAGGGCCTAGGCAGTCGGGAGGCCTGACGGGTGTCACGCTAGGCCTGCAGAAAGCACCCTGACGGGGTCTAGAGAGCGCGACACGTATGGGGCGGGGTGTTGAGGTTGGTGGCTGAGGCCCGGGAGGGCGTGTTGAGGGGGTGGGGTTTTGGGGTTGTAGGAATTAGGTTGTAGAGGGTGTGACTCCTTGCTGGAATTGGGTTTAGCCAAATTTGAGAGCATGGGGCGGTAGGATATTTGGACTGTGTTGGAAATATGAAATGCTTAAAGGAAGAGTTTTGCATGGGATTGGAGTGTGTTCATAGCAAAGAGGACGGGATGGAGTACGATGTGTTGGGTTTGTGTAATTTCTTGGCAGAATGGAGTTGGGAGGCTTGAACCATTCATATAAATAGGCTGAAACGTGGTGGTCACATAGGGACCCTGTTAATGTTAAGAAAGTAGGCATTTTGAACTGTTTGTGAGGTGGAGGAACCCTGGACTATCCAGGAACATGGAGGTAGGTGGTTGAGATAAATGACAAAAGTTCTCTGGTTTAAAGGAAATGGGCTTGGGTGCTGAAGCAGTCTTTATACTTTCTCCCCTTTTTCTATCATTTTTGTTCTTTTAGGGTTTTATACCATACCCGTTTTTTTTTTATAGAGAGGGTGGTTGGTGTGAGCTGAGGAATTTAAAGAATGGCTTGTTTTGTGGCAGAAGAGGTAGTGGACAATAGATTACACATTGAGAGTTGCTGCATAGCTGCTAGGGCTGATGTGCAGTGGGAACGAGGAGTTGTCTTAGGATAAATTATGGAATTGTATGCATTTACTGTAAAGGCTGTGACAGATTTCTGGTGAACTGTTTTATCTTCTCTGGTTTCTTCAAAAATACTGGCTTTAGGAATTACTGTTTATGTTACCTGGCATTTGTTCTAAGTGACTTTTATGTGTAGTCACATGCAGTTTACTCAGAATGAATTGGTCTGAACATTTTTTGAGAAACTGGCTTCTAAAGGCCCAGTAAATCATATAAAGTACATTGACTTTAGCCTCCCAATAAATCAAACAAATTTCTTCTCTGTTATTATTTTCTAGGGATCTGTTAAAGAAGAATCAGTAGGAGTAATGGTTTCTGTAAGCAGTAATAGAACTTTACTTTTTAAAACATTTGACTTTTGAACAAAAGTAGTTGCTTTAAGGGAAGTGCCAAATTTTCTGCCCTAGAGAAGGGAATGCTTCACCATAACCCAAGTCTTGTTTTGTATTCCTCTTCATGTTAATTTACTTGATTGTTTGCAGATTGCAAAAGCCCCAGTAATGACTTTTTTGGATATAGGGGCAAAGTTATGCATTGGAACTTGAGCTTCTAGTTTGAATATATCTGGACTTAAGAAGGCATGAATTCTAACTGTTCTAGGCTGCCATTATTTATTAGGTGTCATTTGTGGAGGAGCATGGTCCCTGGCACACGATAGGGACTCCTTAAACATTTGCTGTCAATGTTGGATATTGGTCCTGGGGGCCTTTTAAATCTTTGATATAAACCACAACACTCAAGGCATTAGCATTTTCTGTATCGATTGATTGGTTATGAAATTAAAGATGTTTTCTCATCTTCTCTAAGTGTTTTGATTTACATTGGTTATCAGAAATCCCCTTGGGATATTAGCCTGTCGTAATATAGATATAAACTGTGAGGCATTCTTCCAGATGACAGGAGTTGGCAGGCAGAACTTGAGCAAGCAAAACCTGTTCAGATATCTAGAAAAGTCTTTATTCAGGACTTTATAAGTAGAACATTTAATTAAAAACAAACACCTGACTTAGGGAACTTGAAAAGCGGTTGTATTCTCAAGCAAGTTCAGTCAAATTCAGATAGGTTGCAGAGACAAATGCTCTTGCTTCAACCATATTCTAATGCATATATGAAATTAAAATTATCTTCCTTGTTAGTTTTATAAATAAATGGTACCCAAGATAGTATGCATATAATTTTTTTTTGTTGTAGAATATCTCCTTTGATGTACATATAAACCATTTTTACTTCAACACTGTGAAACTATCAAATTTAGTCTAATTTGAGATCTGTCTACATTACTCTTGTCTTCCTGGCACATAATAGGTGTTCAGTAAATATTAATGTGTTTTTCTTTATAGGGATGTAGTTTAGCATAGTAGTTAATAGCCCGGGTTCTGAAATCAGACTGCTTCAAATCCTAATTCCCACTTACCAGCTTTAACCTGGGAAAAGTGATTTGTTCTCTGCCTCAGTTTCCTCATTTTTAAAATGGAGAAAATAAAGTTTCTTCTTAGTATTGCTGTGAGGATTAACTATGATGATACTGTAAAGTAGAACACAGCTGCACCATACTAGCTCAGTGAATACTAACCATTGTTATTAAACCAAAATGAACGTTACAATTATAGATACCACAGAAGTTCAAATAAAGAAACTGGTGTGGGCTGATTTAGTTAAGGAAGACTTCAGTATTATGATTTTTCCTTTCTTATGTACGTTTGAATTTCCTTTAGGTGTTCCTAGGAAAATCTTGATACGTCAAATTAGTGTTCGGTAAGACAACGTAACATTATGCAAAGTTTCCCAACCAGTGTACCCAGATCATAGGATGCTTTACAGATACACTGCTTGCACATTTTTTATGGTGTTGAAATTTTAAGTCATTTTTGTAATTTTTCACAATTTTATGACAGTTGAAATGATATTTGAACATTTTTTGGTATAATTTCTCTGTGAACTTCCTAAATTGGATAATTTGAAAATATTTCATTTGGAAGGTTTATGCCAAATCAGTATTATATCTGTAATATTTTGTATTTTATTTTTCATGTCCAACTTTCATAGTATAAAGAAAAAAATGTTCTACTACATCCCACCATTTTACCCCAATAAGCCTTACAAATACTATAATTTTCAGTGTGTGCCATGATGTGACAAAAGTTGGGAAGCACTAGAGTAATGGATAAGAGCACTCCTTTGGAGTCACACAAAACTGAATTCAATTCCCACTTTCACTTGCTAGCAGTGAGGCAAGTAACTTAACTCTGTGAAGTTCAGGATGATGAAGCCTACTTCATTATATGAAATGAGATAACTTATAGAAAATGCTAAGCATTAGTGCCCAGCAAATAATATATTCAATAAATGGTAACTCCTATTATTGTGATGATATTTGTGAAGCTTTTCATTTCAGCTACCTTTTTTTTTCCAGGAATGTTACACATAGGTATTCGATTAATTTAAAAATATTAATGTACCCTTTTCAAGAGTCTTCAGGGAATTTTAATATTCTTTTGTGGAGGAATTAAACATTACCATTTAGTGTTGAAACTTCTTGAATGATCTACTCCTGTGCTATTTCCAAATTTCCATTTCTTGATAGCTTCCCTTAGTAGGTCCTGAGAAAACATTATTATCAAAATGAGATTAATGCTTTGTTCTTTGAGATTTTGCTGCATGTAGAAAATTGGAATCATCTAATTCATTAAAACCCTATATTGATTTCACATTTAAATTTCTGCATATTACTGACTGAAAGTCCTTTGATAAATATGAATTTACATTGTGACCGTCTAAAGAATGTATTTATAATATTTGCCATTTATTTGGGATAAGATTCAGAAACTGTTGTCAAATTTCTTGTGAAGATGTATCTTGTACCTGGGCAAAAAATAAATTGGCGTACACACCAGAAACTGGCATTACGAAAGATTGCTTTATATAAGCATTTATTCTTTGTGTCTTTTACCTAAATGCGTTAATCACTTCTGCAGTCTAAAAATATGGCCCTTTTCAGTAATTATAACATTATAATTTTCCCTGACTATGCTAATCCAAGTGGTTTTCTCTCTTAACTGAATTTCTAGAGTATCATGATGACCATTGAGTAGGGTGCTTAGTACTGTTCTTACTAGAGTGGCAAGGCATCTAGCCTTTTACTCAGGACTGCAACTATATCTCTTTAAAAATAGTTTTTAGGGGAGCAGATGTGGCTCAGTGGTTTGAGCGCCAGCTTCCCACATATGAGGTCCAGGCTTCAGTCCCTGGCCCTGGTACTTCAAAAAAGAAAATAGTTTTTAGAAGGGAAGTGGATGTGGCTCAAGCAATTGAGCTCCCGCCTACCACATGGGAGGTCCTGGGTTCAGTTTCTGGTGTCTTCCTAAAGAAGACAAGCAAGATAATGAGCTGACGTGACAGGCTGGTGCGGCACGCTGATGCAACAAGAAACATGAGAAAGAAAACATAGTGAAAGACACAACAAAGCAGGCAGTGGAGGTGGCTCAAGTGATTAGGTGCCTCCCTCCCACATGGGAGGTCCTGGGTTCCTTTCCCAGGGCCTCCTAAAAAGTAAATGAGCACACAATGAACAGACACAGCAAGTGCAGACTATGAAGGGATGGGGAGAAATAAAGAAAATGAATCTCTAAAAAAGTCTTTTAGTTTTTGTGCTATTGTCTGTAATAAAAGTGGTTCCTGGTGGGAGACACCTCATTTAAGGAACATTGGTGAGACCTAAAGCATTGCTGTTTACTCTGTCCCTCCCCTATAATGCTGAGGACAGGGGGGACTAGGTATTTCTCATCTATATATCTGCTGCATGACCTAAGACTAAGGTTTTTCCCCTTTAAAGAACAGAACCCCACTCCAACCAGTTTCGAGTAAAGGAGAGGTTTACTGAAAGGACATAATTGACACATTCATAGGCATCATCCGTCAGGCATTCAAGATAGATAGGAAATGAAACAACCAGGTTGCAGCAATTGTGGGATCCCTCCCCCTCCCCCATTCCATAGTCACTTGCTCTATATGCTTGCTGGTCAGTCTGCTCTTCAGACCAGCTTTTTCTGCTCGTTTATGACTTCTCCTGCCCCTGCCCATCCCCTTTCCAGTCTTCAGTTTGCTCTGTGGTTTTGGCTTACTCTGGCACTGGCTCACATACTGCCTGGCCAGGTAGTTCAAGAGCTCCATGTCATCTGACTCAGGTTCCTGGGAAAGAGTATCTGATTGGCCCACATAGCTGTGGTGGAGTCTGGCAAGGAAGAAGGGGTATCATGAATTTTATAAGTACCGCAGTGGGTCAAATTCTCTAAAAAGAAGACATGGCAGGGAGTTAATAATTAATAGCAGACACATTAAATATGTTGAACATATGGTATGAGCTGGAATATGAGGAACTAAATGTATTACTGCTCTCATTTCTCATTAATTCTTGAGACCATGTCTGCTAATTCTGAATGTTAAGTTGTCATTTTGTATGATTGGGAGATAAAATTAAATTTAACCTGAGGTAAGGTGGAAGGCTTTGAAATTCCCATTATCAGCACATCTGACTCAGAATAACCTGAATTTAATTTTATTTTAATTCAGGAATTAATTTTAAAAAATACTTATAATCAGTTTAAGGGTCTATGCTTCATCACCCTTACTTCTTCCTTGCTAGTTTTTTTCCTCTACTACTTTTGTGAGCACCAGAAAGTAGTCTGAGACTTGAGGGAAGAGGTAAAACAGATTATTTTGCTCTTTGTTAATAACCTTGCTTATAGGTTTTTTGTTAAAAAAAGTAAGTAAAAACTTTTGACAAAATAGATTACTCATAGATTAGCTGTCCATGCTCTGTCTTGTCCTTATGTTAGTTAAGTTTAGTTTTATTAGGAGTTAGGACTTTTGGGGAGAAGTGGAGAGAAAGAGATGCTTTAAGTACTTGGGAACTAGAATATTAGTAGGAAAGACCAAAAAATTAATATGTATATTGTGACTCTCATGAGAATTGAGAGCAGTGGACACTAAATTTGTTCAGATTATTGAACTTTGTTTTAAAATTTGTTTTCTAGCTAACAATATACTAGACAAGCACGAGTAAAATACATCTCTTTGAACTGGTAACTCAATTTAGAAATAGGAGATACCATGTAATATAGGGCAGAGAGCAAAGAGACTGAAAGTTGGTACATTTGTTTTAGTCCTAATCTCTGACCTTCATTTTCCTTTCCCTGTACCAGTGATGGATTTAAATTAGTTCTTTGGTCCCTTGTCTATGAAGTTAGTATTATCAAAGAGGCGGAGTATTTTAGCAAGCTATACAAAAGTCGATTTTTGTGTTGTTGTTTATCTTTTTCTTTAGTTTGATTGAAATTAGTTTAACATAATAAAGCTGTTTGGGAAGATATTTTAAAACTGAAGTTAAAAACCTGAACATCTACATTCATAGAGTGTGTAAAATATAAATGTTACCAAGAGAAGAATACAAAGGCAAGAAAGTGTTCTAAGTATTTTATTTTCTCCACAATTTTATTTGTCTTGATTTTGGTATAATTCTTTTTCAGTGTTTAGCAAGTTAGAGTTATCTTTAAAGCCTCTTATCTATCCAGGCTATCCTAGTACCTTCTTAGTAATCAGCCTATCATTTCTGTAATTCAAGCTGCTTGAACTGAATAATGTTGTGTTAGGATCACTGATTAATTGTTCTAGTTTTGATACAGTGCCCTATGGAATAATATCCTATTTTCTTATACTTGCTGTTAAGTTGTAACAGAAATTAATATATCTGATATGAACCAAAGAAGGACACGAAAAAAGACAAAATTGGTTCGACTTGTACCTGAATAATGGCCTGGTGTGCTCAGAAACAAGTTTCAGGAGAATCAAGTTTTTTTGTTTTTGTTTTTTATATTTTTTATTTCCCCTCCTCCTCCCCTGCCGTGCTGTTTTTGCTGTCTGTGTCCATTCACTGTGTGATCTTTTGCATCTATTTATCTTTTTGTCTTCACTTCTCATCTCTCTCCTTTAGGATTCACTGGGATTCGATCCTGGGGACCTCTGAGGCGGAGAGAGAGTTTCCCCGTCAGTTGCACCACCTCAGTTCCTGGTCTCTGCTGCGCTTCACCTTGACTCTCCTCTTCGTCTCTCTTTTTGTGTCATCATCTTGCTGCGGGACTCAGTTGTGTGGGCACTCGGCTCACCGTGAGGGCACTTGGCTTGCCATGCGGGCACTGGCTTGCCATGCTGGCACTGGCTCACCATGAGGGCACTCGGTTGCCATGTGGGCACTTGCATGGGCGCTCAGCTCACCGTGCAGGTACTCGCATGGGCATTTGGCTCACCACGTGGGCACTTGGCTCGTCACATGGGCACTGGCTCACGGAGCAGGCATGCTTTCTCTTCTTTTTCACCAGGAGGCCCCAGGGATCAAACTGGGTCCTCCCATGTCGTAGGTGGAAGCCCTATCATTTGAGCCACATCCACTTCCCGAGGATCTAGTTTTTAGACCTGTATTTCCTCTGATTGCCAAGTTGTGCTTGGAAGATTCTTAAAGGTTTAAGAAAGATGGTTAGGGATTGGCTGAAAATTTAGCATGTTCATTGACCCATTACTATTTTGCATCTCAGGACCTCTTTTTGTCACCAAGTCTAACTCTCAGATGGATAAGTGTTTTTTTAGTATTTATGCAAAACTCTATTGTTTGAATGATATCAGTATTTTACATCTCAAGAAATTCTTGTTGCTTAACTTAAAAGTTAATAGTATTCTGTTTTTTCTAGCTGCTCATGTACATCTGCAGCTCTTAATAAGGAGTCAGACATATCTTGCCATGATCAAAACTTATAGTCTGTATATTTAAAAGTGCTTGCCTCTCTTATTGATCTGGCTTGCTAGTTACACTTATTACACAGGTGATACGGGACCATTAACGTCAGACATTAAAGTTAGCAAGGTAGCTTGATTCTTACCATCTTGTAATTAATCTCCCTGTAGTGATTGATTGTGCAACCTATTTAGACTGGGTCAAATACTAAAAATTTCATTTATCCTTTCAAGTTGGATTTTTGAAATCAAAAGAATTCTAAGAACTTATTATGGAAAGGTTACACAATCTTTGGATTTCTTTTCAGTGTTGATAATTCTTAGTTTTGTACATGCTTATTAAATGGATAGTCTTGTGTATTTATGATATGACCTTGAGACTCTCCAATATGATCTTAGAATTATTTATTAGGTTAAAAATATTTTAAAAGCATTTGAGAAACAATAAGACTCCTCTTTTTTCACTGCACTTGAGGAGCTATTGTGAAAATGGATTTTGCCTAGGGCCTTGGAAATTACATTTTAACAAATGTAATTATGAATTGTAGAGCAATAGTTTTAGCATGATATACTTTAATGGAACTTTTCCCCCCTCTATTCCTGAAGTTAGAACTTAGACCATTAGCTTCAAAACAGTGTTTGATGAAATGTTGTAACTACCACTATGATTTACATTGATGACTTCGTTCTGATGAATGTGATTTGATAGTGTTTTCCATGGAAGTTATTTCAATGTTATTTATGTATTTCTGAAAATAGAAATTGAAACTACTTCAGTTTAATGGTATAAATGTTTTTTAGTATTTTGCAGCCTTAATAAATCCTCACATTTTTGTTCATTGCAGGGTATTAAAAAGAATTTCCTTTCTTCCTTCTCCTTATAAGAGAAGTATATTTCTTATTCTATTTTTGTTATTATGGTTGCAATTAAATTTGTATTCATGTCCTCTGTCAATATTGGTAGTTCTTTCAGCTGTTTCCAGAGTACTTAAAAAATTTTTAATAAGCTTTTTTCTTTTTAACTTTTTTATTTTAAAATAAATTTCAAACTTACAAAAATAATACAAAATGCATATGGAGAACTCAGTAAGCCTTTTGTTTGGAATAATTTTAGATTTACAGAAAAGTTGCAAAGCTAGTACAGAGTGTTCCTATGTGCTCTTCACCTGATTTCCCATTACGTTGACATCATATATCACTATGGCACATTTGTCAAACAAAGAGATTAATATTGGTGCATTACTCTTTATTAGAGAAGTTGCAAGTTTACAAGACAATCATGTGTAACATAAAGTATCCCCATACATCATCCTACCACCAACACCTTGCATTGTTGTGGAACGTTTGTTATTAATGATGAAAGAAGGGCATTGAAATATTACTGTTAACTATAGTCCATAGCTTACATTTGGTGTGCTTTTCCCATAAACCACCCTCTTTTTAACACTATGTATTCGTATTGGATGCCTATTTTAGTTCATGAGAAAATGTTCCCATATCTGTACCAATAGTCCATCATCTTCCACAGGGTTCACTGTGTTGTACCGTCCCAGGCCTGTACAATCCATCCCAAGTATATCCCCACTGGCTTTGAGTTTCATCACAGCGTTGTGCTGTCATCATCTCAGTCAATTTCAGAACATTTATATTACTCCGAAAAGAAAATCCTGTACCCTCTTATACCTACTGATCCTTGACCCTTGGCATTGATATAGTGCCTTTTTTGCCATTGATGCAAATGTATTACAGTATTAGCTAACTATATCCTATAAGTTAGAGTAGTTGTATTTCTCCCACAAATCACCATATTCTTGACACCTTGTAGTGCATTACTCTTTTTTTAAAAGATTATATTTATTTATTTCTCTCCTCTTCCCTGCCCTCCGCCCGCCAGTTTTCTGTTCTCTGTATCCATTCACTATGTGTTCCTCTGTGTCCGCTTACATTCTTGTCAGCGGCACCGGGAATCTGGGTCTCTTTTTGTTGCGTCCTCTTGCTGTGTCAGCTCTCCATGTGTGTGGCGCCACTCCTGGGAAGGCTGGACTTTGTTTCACGTGGGGCGGCTCTCCTTACAGAGTGCACTCCTTGCGTGTGGGATCCCTTACGCAGGGGACACCCCTGTGTATTACGGCACTCCTTATGCGCATCAGCACTGCATGTGGGCCAGCTCATCACGGGTCAGGACGTCCGGGGTTTGAACCCTGGACTTCCCATGTGGTAGGCGAACCCTTATCTATTGAGCCAGATCCGCTTCCCTGCATTACTCTTAACATCACACTTTATTTGGATTTTAGCAGGTGTTTCATTAATGTTCTTTTTTTTGTTCGAGAATTGAATCCAGGAATACCGCATTGCATCTAGCTGAGGCTACTTTTTATTGAGTTTTTTGGTTTTCAGTGTTGCATTGTCCAGAAGGAGGCTCATTTATTAGTTTATTTATGATTATGTGATCTTATTGTCTTGCCTGGTGACATTGATGAGAAGCACATTAATTCCTAAGCTAGGTAAATGCAAGAAATGGATAAAACCTTTTAAACAGGTAAAGTTGGAGAGATATATAGGTGAGCACTGATAGTGTATGTGGAAGGTGATGCGGGAGTAGCCCATTTTGGAATGAGAAAGAAGAAGAGAGGCATTTATGTCAGGGAAGTCCTCACAGAGGAGATGATGTTTGAGATGGGCCTTGAAGAATGAATAGGAACTCTGAAGGCAGACTGTAGAGAAGCACATCCAGAAGGAATAGTGTGCCTGCAGACCTGGAAGCATGAGATACTGGGATGAAGGGTGGTATGGGAGGAAGAGTGCAGGAGATAAGGCCGGAAAGGTATGCATAGGGGATTTGGCGTATTTAGAACTTGGCATCCTCTCACATATTACTTACCTTTTTCCCTCCATTACTCATTCATTGCTGTAATATAAGGGTGAATAGAAGTAAATCTGTGAAACTTTATTGGATTTTGGTTTAACATGATGTGGTATATATTTTAAAGGAATTGAAATTGTAGGCATCCTTTTCATCTGGCAACTCAAGAATATATAAAAATTTATATTGTTTTGCTATTGGTGCTTTTAAAAAGGTGAGGTGTTAATATGCATTTGATTAAATAGGCATGTAGATCAATGTTCTGTGGCATTTCTGTTCTCTGTTAAGTCCTTTTTTTAATATACAGTTTTATTTTATTTCTTTAAAGAAACTTAGATTATGTAAATGTTACACACAAAAAAATAGGGGATTATCATATACCCCACTCCCTAGCCCTCCTACATTTTCCTACATTAGCAACATCCTTCATTAGTGTGGTACATTTGTCACAATTGATTAATTCATCTTGGAGCATTGCCACTAAGTGATGATTATAGTTTACATTGTAGTTTACACCCTCTCCCACACATATTTTAGCATTTTTTAAAAAGATATTTAGATTACATAAATGCTACATAAAAATATAGGGGATTCCCATATGCCCTGCTCCCCACACTGCCCACATTTACCCACCCTGACACATCCTTCTTTAGTGTGGCACATTCATTACAATTGTTGAACACATTTTGGAGTATTGCCACTAAGCGTGGAGTATAGTTTACACTCTCTCCCACACAGTTCTGTAGGTTATGGCAGGATACCTCATAGCAGTATCTGTCATTGCAGTGTCATTCAGGACAATTCCCAAGTCCCAAAAATGCCACCGTATTATACCGGTTTTCCCTCTCCCTGACCTCAGAACCTCCAGTGGCCACTGCCTCCACATCAATGATAAAAGTTCTTCCATTGCTAGAATCACAATAATTCTAAACGAAATATAGCTGCAATTAAAATCTTTGGTGCGTATTGGACATGATACTTCAAATTTATTCTCCTGTATTTCTATATCACAAAGAAATTTTGAGGCAGAGATGATAAGAAATGTGCCTTTGCAAAAGTAGTTTTCAGTCATGCTCTATGTAAATGTATGAACATGAATGTATGAACCATACAGTTCAGCATTAGCTCCAAAATGGTTTTCTGTTGCCCTGCTTTCAAAGAATTAAAAGAAAGCTTACCAGAGGCCAAAATTAGAACATTGAGGCAGCCAGAGGTTAATCCCCTTGTTCACAAATGACTGCTGCCTTAACCATTCTTCTAATGTTGCACTAAGATGAGGAAGAAACTTCCACTTCTCCCCCTTCATTGGCCAGTTGCCCAAAGAGAACACATGCTCTTTAACAACACTCAAGTTACATTGTTTATATTCTCAAGGGATAACATTTTGAGATCTACTTGGCTCCATGCAACAGTTTTTAAAAAATCTCAAACCACCATCTTCCTTAGGTGATTTATGAATGTTAAAGTGGCAAATTGGCTTTCTGCTTTATTTGGTTTATAAAGCTTGTAAAATGATAGGATCATGTCCATGTAATTGGTAAAAGAACAAACCATACACTAATGCATAAATTACGGACATTTTAAAGCTGGGTGATGGGTACACAGTGTTTGTTTTGCTACACATATGTTATAAATATTCCCTTGTAGGGAAGCTGATGTGGCTCAAGTGATAAAGCCTCTGCCTAGGGAAGTGGATTTGGCCCAATGGATAGGGCGTCCGACTACTGCATAGGAGGTCCAAGGTTCAAACCCAGGACCTCCTGACCCATGTGACGAGCTGGCCCACGCACAGTGCTGATGCGCGCAAGGAGTGCCATGCCACACAGGGGTGTCCCTTGCATTGGGGAGCCCCACGCACAGGGGGTGCACCCCATAAGGAGAGCCACCCAGTGCAGAAAACAGTGAGCCTGCCCAGGAATGGCGCCACATACATGGAGAGCTGATGCAGCAAGATGACACAACAAAAAGAGACACAGATTCTGGGTGCTGCTGACAAGAATACAAGTGGACACAGAAGAACACACAGCAAATGGACACAGATGGCAGACAATGGGGTGGGGAGAGAGAAATAAATAAAAAATAAATCTTTAAAATAAAGCCACTGCCTACTATATGGGATTACCCAGGTTCGATCCCTGGGGCCTCCTGGTGAAACAGAAGAGAAAGCGTGCCTGTGCGGCGAGCCAGTGCCCGCGTGGTGAGCTGAGTGCCTGCATGAGTGCCCGCATGGTGAGCCAGTGCCCGTGCAAGTGAGTCATGTAGCAAGATGATGACACAACAAAAGCGAGATGAAGGGGAGAGTTAAGGTGAAGTGTAGCAGAGACCAGGAACTGAGGTGGCGCAGTTGACAGGGAACCTCTCTCCACATCATAGGTCCCCAGGATCAAATCCTGGTGAATCCCAGGAAGAAAGACGAAAAGAGAAGACAAGAAAAGAAATAGATATAGAAGATCACACAGCGAATGGACATAGCAAAAACAGTGGGGCAGGGGAGGGGAAGAGGGGGAAAAATAAATAAAATCTTTTTAAAATAATTCTCTTGTTATATATTTGATATTTGATAGAAACAAACTATTTTTAAAGGCAAAAGAAAGGGTAATTGAGTCTTAATTTCCTTAAAGCCGGTTCCATTCTATTTTTTTCCCCTCAGAAACAAATAATTTAAAGTAGCTCAAAAAGGGTGTGTGTGTAGGGTTATTGTTATATATAGAGAGAGGTTTTGTGAGAATGTAGGAAAAACTGAATAATCAAGCTGCAGGCGCCACGGCAGGTCTGGAACTGGACAGGGCCAGTCCCCTGTCTCTGCCTTCCTTCTGTCCTTAGTCTGCCTCCTTCTGTTTGGTTCTCGTTGACTTCCCTATTTCTGCCTCTTCTTTCTGTCTTCACGTGTTCTCTGCCCCTCTCCCTCTTCTGTCTCCTTAACCCATCCATGTTCTCTCCTTGCTCACTTTCTCGCTCTTCTTTTGCGTGCCCTTTCTTCTCTTTTCTCATGGCATCTCTGTACGTTGTTCTCTTTCCTCTCTAGACCAGTTTCCTCTGAATCCTTTCCTTTATGACCTCGGTATAGGCGTAGCCCTGTAATGTTTTTCACACTTTGTGGCCTTTTTGTTTAGGACATCGTTTTCTCTATCCCTAGTTCAGATTCTTCAGATAATTTGTTGGTCCTTCTCATCTTTTGGAGCTAGGTCAAACAGGTCGTGGTCCCTGGCCAGCCTGTGACTGGGCCACTCCTCTGCCAAGTGTTTACTGAGGGGAGGAACGTCGCCCGGATTATGTGGGCCATTGTACACTGAAGAGGTGACGTAGAGATTTCTCTGTGATTATGGGCAGGCAGGTATTATGAAATTTTTATCTAAGATATCAATTATGTTTTATCAAAATTTTATTTTATGCTCCCTAAGCCTTTTTGATGAATTAGGTATGTGATTGCTTCCTAGAAAAAGTCTTTTTTCGGAGAAGAGACCCATTTTTTCTGTCTCACTGCCTTCTTTTATCCTTAAGATAATAATTCATTCATTACTCCTTTGAATAGATAGTTAATGAGTGCCCACTATGTTTCATGCACTTTTTTAGGTGTTAGGGATTCAGGGGAACAGGACAACATCATAGCAGCTTATTACTGAAGTGGCGGGGTGGGTGCAGGGGAGTTTGGATAAGATTTGAGAGTGAGGGTAGAGACGAGTGAGGCTAGTGAGTGAGTCTAAAATTTTTGTTGGCTATAGTCATAGTCATGGGGTAATAGTTGCAGGCATACCCAGCAGTGGGAGTGGGGCTGAGTAATGTAGCAGAGAAATGGAAATCTTCTGTTTCTGTTAACTGCCCACATTGAAAATTCCATTCTTTGCAATTGGTATTTACAGTGTGATTAAGCAACTGCTGAAGCCATTCATCCCACAGATAGTTATTAAGTGCCTACTCTGTCCTAGATTGTGCTCTAGATTTGGTGGTGGTGGTGGTGGTGGTGACATACCAAAAAAAAAAAAAAGTCACATTTTGTGCTTTTGAGGACTGTGCTTTTGAGCTCAAGGCTCGTGGAGTCTTAAAACAGGCACAAACCCAAATAATTACAGTAGTTTGACCAAATACTAGTGATTTGGTGTTGGACACTAGCCTGTAGGGCCTACTTGAGCCTGGTAGAGTGTCCTTGAGGGGGAAGTACACAAGTATGGGAGGGTTTTTCAGGTCATGCCAAAAAGGGTTTCATTACCATTTTAATAAAAATTAAGAAAACCAATTAGTTTATGAGAAGCAAGGAGATTAGGAACTGGAAAGATAGTCAAATAATTGTTTTTGATATAGCCAGAGCTGGCCAGAGATAAAATGAGGAAAGAGTGCCTGTGAAGAACAGTTTGGGAATTATTTTCTTAAATCATCAACCTCTGGGACTGATACTGAAAGGGAATAATTTAGGCCAGCCATCAGAGTAAGAGTGCTAGCTAATGTTCAGGGGGAATGGGGAAGGCTTCAGCACCTAGGGGATATGTTTGTTCATGAAAATGAATGAATAACAATTTTCATTTGCACAGTAACATTTTTCCCATCTGTAGTTTTTCAAAACTTTTCTTTTACTGAATTAGGAAGCAACTTTTTTTTTTTTTACTGAAGTTGTAGGTTTACAGAAAAGTCATATATAAAATAGAGTTCCCATATACCACCCTATTATTAACACCTTGCGTAAGTGTGATATATTTGTTAAAATTCATAAAAGTTTCATAATTGTGTTATTAGCTATAATTATACTGTTAGCTGTAGTCCATCATTTACAATATAAAACATCATTTGTGTTTGTGTAGATTACATAAAGTTCTATGTTGTATTTTATTATTTTTATTCTAGTAGCATATATACAACCTAAAATTTTAACCACATTCATATATAATTCAGTGCTGTTAATTATATTCAGTGTTGTTCCACCATCACCACCATCCATTACCAAAGCTTTACAATGAACCCAAGTGGGAACCCTGTGTGTTTCAAGCCTTAACTTCCCATTCCTATCCCCACCCTGTCCCCTGGTAACCTATATTCTAGATTCTGACTGTATACATTTGCTTATTCTAATTATTTCAAATCAGTGAGATCATACAATATTTGTTCTTTTGTGTCTGGCTTATCTCACTCAACATGATGTCTTCAAGGTTCATCCATGTTGTCACATATATCAGGACTTCATTTCTTTTTACAGCTGAATATTCCATTGTATGTACATACTGCATTTATCCATTCATTAGGTTGGTGGACTCTTGGATTGGAAGCAACTGGTTTTTGTATTAATTATAATACCTTCAAAAATATTTTAAATAAAGTGTCATTTTTAAACTTCCTTGGAATTTTTACTCCACTAGCTACTTATTATATATACCTATTAGGTTGGTGCAAAAGGAATGCAGTTTTGGACTGTGAATTTTAAATCATCATAACTGGGCTCAAACACATCTTTATTAATCAAAATAGGAGCCATTACAATCAACACATTTTTGCCAATGAGAAATAGAAGTTTGTTTATTCTTGTAGTGTAAAAATCCGTGCTTCAGGATTTGATGAAGTCTTGGAAAGCATATTCTGTGTCCTGCTGGTTGTGGAAGCGTTTTTTCCCTGCAAAAAGTTAACTGAGATGCTTGAGGAAATGGTAGTTGGTTGGCAAGAGGTCAGATGAATATGGCGGATGAGGCAAAACTTCGTAGCCAAGTTCATTCAACTTTTGAAGCATTGATTGTGCAACGAGTTGGGTGTTGTCATGGAGAAGAATTGGGCCCTTTCTATTGACCAATGCTGGCTGCAAGCATTGGAGTTTTCGATGTATCTCACTGATTTGCTGAGGATTCTTCTCAGATAATAATGGTTTCGCGGGGATTCAGAAAGCTGTAATGGGTCTGACCGGTAGCAGCTGCCCAACAGTGACCATGAACTTTTTTTTTTGGTGCAAGTTTGGGTTTGGGAAGTGCCTTGGAGCTTCTTTGTGGTCCATGCACTGAGCTAGTCATCGTCGGTTGTGTATAAAATCCACTGTTCGTCACATGTCACAATCCAGTCAAGAAATGGTTTGTTGTTGTTGCATAGAATAAGAGAAGACGACACTTCAAAACGACAACTTTCTAAAATTTTCAGTCAGCTCATGAGGCACCAACTTATTGAGCTTTTTCACCTTTCCAATTTACTTCAAATGCCAAATCACCGTAGAATGGCTGTCGTTGAGTTCTTTGGCAACTTCTCGTGTAGTTTAAGAGGATCAGCTTTAATGATCGCTCTCAGTTGGTCCTCAGCTTCCGATGGCCAAGCCACTAGGCTCCTCATCTTCAAGGCTCGTCTCCTTTGCAAAACTTCTTAACCACCACTGCATTGTATGTTTGTTAAGCAGTTTCTGGCCAAATACAGTTGTTGATGTTGCAAGTTGTCTCTGCTGCTTTACGACCCATTTTGAACTCAAATAAGAAAATCGCTCGGGAATTTGCTTTTTGTCTAACATCATTTCCATAGTCTAAAATAAATATAAAATAAAGAGCAAGTAATGTCATTAGCAAAAAAAAAAAAAAAAACAAAGCGAAAAATGCACACTAAAATGATGTGTAATATAACCACTTTTATTTAAGAATGTGTTCCAGTATCAAATGGCAAATTTCAACAGTGCAAAACTGCAGTAAGTTTTGCACCAACCCAATATTAATAGAGAATCATTGGGAATAATAGATATTTTACTTAGAAATAAGGTGGACATTTAATCTTTAGTTACAGGTATTCTTTTTTTTTTTATGCATAATAGTCTGACTTGAATTAATCTACCTTGTATAACTTGAACTGTTAGTTTGAGACTATTAATTATAGAATACCCGCAAGCATGAATATAGGAAGTTGGTGTGCCAGACATCTTACTTGTCCTCAGGATGGAGGAATAAAATATGGATTAGAGTGGACTTCTGGTATTCTACTATAGAATTATTGTGACTCTAGCAATGGAAGAGACTATCATTGATGTGGAGACAATGGCTATGGGAGTTGCTGAGGGCAGGGAGAGGGAAGAAGAGGTGATATGGGGGCATTTTCAGGGCTTGACGTTGTCCTGAATGATATTGCAGGGACCGATGTAGGACATTATATATCCTGCCATAACCCACTGAATGGACTGGGAGAGAATGTAAACTACAGTGTAAACTATATTCCATGCTGTGCAGCAGTGCTCCAAATTGTAATCATCAAATGCAATGAATGTGCCACACTGACGAAAGAGGTGGTTGATGTAGGAAGGGGAGTGGGGGTATATGGGAACCTCTTATATATATTTTTTGCTTTTTTAAAAAAGATTTATTCATTTTATTCCCCTTCCTTTCTCCTCCCCCTCCTCCTCCCCCTCTCCCCACCCTGCTGTTTTGCTGTGTCCATTCACTGTGTGAACTTCTGTATCTATTTCTTTTTTTGGTTTTCTTATTTTTTCTCCTCTAGGATTCACCAGGATTCGAACCTGGGGACCTCTAATGTGGAGAGAGGTTCCCTGTTAGCTGTGCCACCTCAGTTCCTGGTCTCTGCTGCGCTTCACCTTGACTCTCCCTTTGTCTCTCTTTTGTTAAATCATCATCTTGCTGTGTGACTCACTTGCGCAGGCACTGACTCACTGTGCAGGCACTCTCGCTGCGTGGGCACTCTCACCACACAGGCACTGGCTCACCGCACAGGCATGCTTTCTCCTCTTCTTTTTCACTAAGAGGCCCCTGGGATTGAACCTGGGTCCTCCCATATGGTAGGCGGAAGCCCTATCACTTGAACCACATCTGTTTCCCTCTTATATTTTTTAATGTAACATTTTGTGTAATCTATGTATCTTTAAAAAAAAATCTAATAAAAAAAGGAAAAAAAGTGAATTGGGAGTGAAAAAAAATTCTTTCTGCTCTGTGTCCCTTCTTTTGCAGGAGTACATGATTAGAGAATACATTAATCACCATGCTGTGTTAGCTTTTGTACGTAGTTGAGTTGATAGGAAGATGTGTCTCCACAGTTTGATTTGAGGCCTATGTGTGACAGGGTAAGAGATTTAGTATATTTTTCATGTTATAATAATTATAGTGATAGAATATTAGAATGCAGCCATAGAGAGCATCTAGGCCAAAACCCATAACATTTTATATATAAGGAAGCAGGCATTATGGTGATAGGTGACTTGACCAGGATTACACAGCTAAGCTAGTCTTGGCAGAGCTGGGACTAAAATCTTGTCTTCCGTGGAGTTTATTGCTACATGATATCATTAGTCAAAAAATCTTTTTAAGTACCAGTGTCATAAATGAATGGTGAGAATCAAAAAAATAAAATAAAATATTTCTTAATCAGGCTTTTCAGTGCTGTGGGAGAGGAGCTGTCTATGTGTATTCTAGTCACATATTTGATATTGGAGACCTGTAGAGGGAGAGTCTTGGTCTATCACTGCTAGAGAGTTATCTCCAAATAGTGCCGTAATGGAACTTAGCTGCCCATACCTCTGGAAGATGACCTCTTCTCTAGTTAAAATCTTGAGCTATTAGAAGTTTCAAGATTTCTCCACAGGAACAAGTATTTAAAAGGAAAAAGAGGTATTTCAGGTGCCACTAGAATAACCACTGGCACAGGTGGTAGTGGTACAAAGACCTCTGAGGAAACTTCAAGGAAAAACGATAAAGGTACAGATGATGACAAGTGTGGGAGAGGTTATAGATAGGAATATCTAGAGCTGAAAATATATTTAAGGAAAATGAAGTAGGATAGAGAAAATGACTAATGCTTTGGTGTAGCTTTTAGCTTATAAGTTGCCATTTTACTGTGTGAGTGCAGATTCCATCTAGAGTTGTGTTTCTGTTAAACTGTTCTAACATTTCTACTGGATTTTGGCCCAGCACACAAATATCCAAGGAGTTTTATTAGATTAAACTCTTTGGGCCATAGTATCCCTTGGTAGTATTCACAAATAATAGGTAGCTAACATTTATTGAACACTTACTATGTGCCAAGCACTGTTCTAAACATTTTCTGTGAATTAACTCATTCAGTTCTTTCAAAATACTTAAGATAGTGTTATTGACTCTTTTATAGATGAGGAAATTCATTGTGCCTAAAGGAACGTAAGTATGAAAGAGTATAATATACTCTTTCTTTGGTGTTATCTTTTAGTCAAAATGAAACAAAAAGGAGAAGGCATCAAGTGGCTCAGTGTTTTTGAGTATCAGCCATCTCTTAGGGTTAGTTTTCAGAATTGGTCTATATGTAAACTGGATGAGTTTGCTTGTATGGCAATGATTACATTTAATCTTTAATCTTTTAGTGATTCTATTAATTGACCTTTTTGTTTTTCAATATCTTGAAAAGAAATCATCACCATTTCTTTAATAATATATACTACCACAATGTGGTATACGTAATGGAAAGAAATAGGGGAGCATATGATGTGATGTCTGCTCTTAGAGATTTTTAAAAAAATAAAAATTAGGTAAATACAGTGTTCCTATAGACCTCTAGTCAGTAGACTGTGTATTTAATTGTTTTTTTTCCTAACAGTTGTGGTGATTATATATGCCAAATTGTACACATGCCTCTTGTTCTGTTTGGTTGTTTATGATTTTCTAAATGAATTTTCTCCAGATTGCCTTGCCTCCTTTATTGAGAATAAGACCACCTAACATAGGTTCCTCAGGTTCCCTCTTTTTCTCTCAAAAATTTCTGTAACTTCACCCTTCATCTTTCCTTTTTAAAATTTATTTATTTCTGCCTGCCTGCCTCATTGTTTGCCCTCACTGTCTGCTCTCAGTGCTGGCTCATCTTTTTAGAAGGCACTGGGAACTGAACCCGGGACCTCCCACGTCCAATCACTTGAACCAGTTCCACTCCCTGCTTGTTATATCTCTCATTGTGTTTCCTCATTGTGTCAGCCTGTCACATCAGCATGCTGTCTTGCTCGTCTTCTTTAGGAGACATGGGGAACTGAACCTGGGGACCCCCCATATGGTAGGTGGGTACCCAGCTGCTTGAGCCACATCCTTCTTCCTAATTTAAAAGGCGTGTCCTTTTAAGGATAAAGCTAAATTGAACTGATCCTATTCCCTCTGACTCTGTCATTTCAGAATTTCCCCGCCAATATATTCTCCCCTGCCCAGTTCCACCCCTTCTGCCTACAAGTCCTTTTCAGTTCCTCTCTCTCCAAGCCGTGGATTGTCTCTGTCATATTCTTTGCACGTATCCCATTCTTAGCATCCCCACTATTATTGCCATGGTGGATTGAAAATGGGCAAATAAATCTCCCTCGTAAACTTGTGATAAATTTTGAAGGGAGTTGAGTAACAAATGTAGAAAATCAGGAAGTTGTTCCAAGCACCACACATGTATTGGGGGTGGGGACAGGACATGGGAAACAGTTTGGGGAAAACCTGGGAGTACAGTATCACAAAAGGAGCACTGAGGATTGAGGTAAAAACGAAGAGTTCAGACCTAGTAAGAAAAGGCTGCAGTAAGTATTTGAAGAATTTGAAGAATTATTAGATAAACTGACACTGTTTTTTAAGTGCCATTTGGAAATGTTGAGAAAGGAGAGGGCCTTGGAGCTAGAAGTTTGAGAAAATTATAGCAGTAACAGACATAGTAGGCTCAAAGTCAGGCTCAGACCTGTGAGGATCAGAAAGGATTAATTTGAGAAACATGCATAAGGAGAGAGAAAATTTTGTTACAGCTTAATGTAAGGAAAGAAGAGGAGTAAGTTCCAGATGACTCTTAGATTTCATCCTTGGAAGACAGGTGAGATGTGGCAATCTTAGAAGCTCAACAAGTTGAAGACTTTTTTTGGTATAAAGTGATTCCGTCTGTATTTGTATAAAATGCTCTGGAGTAGCCATTGAAACAAATCTTGTATTTAGTTCTGTGATCAGTAAGTATAAAGTGCTTTCTTTTAAGAGATGGAATTGGATGCCACATAAAAGCGCGGAAGAAAATAGATAGCATGACAATAAAGGAGAAAGAAAGAGGACCAAAAAAAAACCCCACATTTTATCAGGGAGCCTGGGAAAGATGTACGAGAGGTAGGGCAATGTAATTTAAAAAAAATCAATTCCTTGATGAGGCAAAATTTAGTGAATAGGTAGAAATTGAATCTGAGATTAAAAATTTCATTCAAAATAATTCAGCATGAGTGGTAAAATGCTGTTTTTAATATATAAAAAATGTTGGACTTCATTAATATTTACTTTTTCCTAGTTAACCTAGTAGCTCTTGCTAACATGAGATAATCTGGGAATTCTGTGCTTTAAGCAATTTAAAATATAACTCGTATGCATTTTTATTCTGTTCACTTGTATAGTAACTATTTTAGTGCTATCCCTGATAATCAATTAGACAATAAGAACAGAGGTAAAATAATACATAAATGTTCCTTTTGCTTCTGTAAGAATGTGGATATCTGGAATTTTTATATTATTTGAATTTTATTTCAATATTTTTGGTTAATAGAGGTGAGAGGTATTTGGTAAAGGATCGTGTTTTACTAAACAGGATCCATTCATTTGTCCAACTTTATTTTGGTAATTAATTTATGTCAGATTCAGTTCTAGGTCTTGGGAATATATAGGTGAACAGGCCTTCATGGAGCTTGCATTTTAGTGGGGAAGACAGCAAATAAACAGATCTGTAATGTGGAAAGCAAAAAGTGCTATGAAAAAAAAGGAACACCTGGTAAATGAGAGTGTGTGGTGGGGGAAGGGAGGGGATGTTTAGGTAGATTAGTCAAGAAGACTGAGCTGAGGAAAGCCGAAACCTGAGTTATGGAGAAAATCTTGTAAAAATTACTCCTGGCAGAGGGAACAGTAAATGCAAAGACCCTGAGTCAGGATGTCGCTCGGTGTAAACCAGTTTTGTAGGTTGGAGAAAAAGCAACCTGGTTTGACGAGCAGAGAGAACGAAGTGGAGAGAGGTAGGAGATGAGGGTGAGAGGCAGGCAGGAACCAGAGTATATTGGGCCTCTTGCTCATGGATTTTATTTTTGATGTAACTGGAGGCCATGCTAAGGGTTTGGGGAAGAGTTGTGGCACATTCTGGTTTACATTTTAACAGAGTTCATTCTGGCTGGCTCATGAATGGAAAACTGACTATATAAGAAGGTAAGATTTGAAAAATTGGATGTTTCGTCAAGCTTCTACAGAGATCTAGGCCTGTAGTTTCTTAAGTGCTCATGATGATCCTTAGTGGTTCAAGATATTTCTATTTCTTTTTCTTAAAAATTAAGCATTACTAGTATTTAATGTACAAATTGGCACTGGTGTCCACAGACTATCTGTTTGTTTGTCATATGCCACTTACCATTTTTGATTTGAGCAACTGCTTGAATGCTGCTGCCATTTACCGAGATAAGAATACTGAGGGAAGTGCAGGGTTTGTTTTGGGGTAGGGCTGGGCAATCAGTAGCTCAGTGTTGGGATGTTAAGTTTGAGATGCCTACCAGAAATCTAATGAGATACAGGGTAGGTGGTTTAGGTAAATGAGTCTGGGACCAAGGTTAGAAGCCAAGATTAGAGATCCAAATTTGGAAATTAATAGTATACCAAATTTAAAGCCACGTTGTGTGAATGCAAATTTTAGCTCTGCCACTTAGAAACTGTAATTTTGGGGCAAATTTCTTGACATCTCCGCTTCAGTGTCCTCATCTGTAAAATGCAGATATTGCTTACCTCACGGGGTAGTGAAGTGCTTAGCACAGTGTGCAGCACATAGTAGGTAATCACGAAGTGTTAACTCTTATTATTAATTTATGAATGGTGTTTAAAACCATGAGATTAGATGAGATAATCTATAAATAGTGAGCATGGAGAAAAGGCCTAGGGCAGAGCTCTGAAGCAGTACACCTTTAGAATTTGAAAACCGGAGGAAGTGAATAAGAAGGAGTCAAACCAGGAGTGTGTGGTGTCTAGAAGCCTGCCTAGTGAAGAAAGTATTTCAAGGAGAAGTCATGACTTGGGCAAATGCTGCTTGAGAGTTTGAATAGGATGAGGACTGAGAATTGACCATTGTGTTTGTCAGGATGGACGTTGTTTGAGACCTTGAGACGTGGTTTCAGCAGAGTAGTGGGGATGAAAGCCTGATTGGAGTGGGTTAAGTAGAGAATTGGATGTGGGGAATCAGAAACAGTGAGTATAGATGACTTGTTTGAGGCAATTTGCTGTAAAGGGGAACAGAGAAATGGAGCAGTAGCTGGAGGAAGATGTGTAGCATCAAGGAAAGATACAGGTGGGGTGTGTATTGATTTAACGATGGGAGATAATATAGCATGTTTATATGCTGGTGCGAATGACCCAGTAGGAAGAAAAATCAGTGATTGAGTGGCCTGGGATTATTGCAGCAGCCAAGACCTTGAGTAGGTTAAATGATGGAGATAAGTGCACACGTAGAGGAGTTAGGCTTAAACATTGGCTGAGATAGTTCATCTGTTGATGAAGGAAGAGAGTAAAATGCAAGTGCAGATAGATTTGGTTATGGAAAAATGAGGTTGTTTCTTGATTGCTTTAGCTTTCCAGTAAAAGAAAGAGAGGCAGGATCATCAGCTGAGAGTCAGGAGAGTCAGGAGGGGGTAGGGGTTTGTAAGTAAATAGGCCAGAAAATATCATCCCCTCATTTTTGCCTATGTTTGGTGCCTATATCATGATGTTTCATGTAGTGGATGAGTTCCTAAAGGTGTTTAAGTTACCATCTCTCCTTGGGTACACCTGCTTTTCACAAATGATATCAAGCAGGCCCTGGGACGCTTTTAGTGAATTACATTTGGTTGCTGAGTTATGTGAAGAAGGTGAAATGCTCAAATGGAGAAGTAGATGTTCAGTAGTTTTTGTTGCTGGGTATCCCTCGGTTACCTGTGGTTCTCATTAATCTAGAATTACCACTCATGTTGATTTCATACTGCTTTGTTTGATTACAGATAAATTCAAGGTCTGTACTTTTTTTTCTTTCAGGTGCTGGAGAATCTGGTAAAAGCACCATTGTGAAACAGATGAAGTAAGTTGGAACATGGCCTTTTTGTCAGGCTAGGTTTCCTTAGAGTCTATAGCATCTTTTCATTTTAGGTCCATGATAATGTCTTGTGGTTTTTCTCCTTTTTAAAGAATCATTCATGAGGATGGATATTCAGAGGAAGAATGTAAACAATATAAAGTAGTTGTCTACAGCAATACTATACAGTCCATCATTGCAATCATAAGAGCCATGGGACGGCTAAAGATTGACTTTGGGGAAGCTGCCAGAGCAGTAAGTGTTTCTCATTTCCTCATTGCTTGATTTTATTCAGTAGGTAAAGTTAAAGGAGAAGCAAAATTTGCTTCATGTTTTAAGGAAATGAATTTAATAAACAAGATAAAATATGTAGCAAAGTACTATGTCATCATTTGAGAAGTGTTAGCAATCTGCTTTAGGAGATATTAGATTACCATTACAAAGAAGAGTCTAGGAAATGGAATTCTGTTTATATACTGTAGGTTTCTGTAACAACTTTTATTCAGATGCTTCTTTCACATCCCTGTTAACTTTTATTTGATAGTAAAATAATAAATTGAAATAATCTAGAAGAAAGGCTGCCGTTATAGGTAGCTCTGCTCTCTGAAATATAAAGATTTAAGGCAAAAATTGATTTCCCAGAATAAATTAATAAGGACATGAACATGAAGTCTAAATTTTAGAGACCGTTTTCAGGAATTCAAGAATACTATATCCCTATACTACATTGAAGTTTAGGCTATAGTATTGAATTATACTGTATCCCAGTATAATTATTTAATGCCTTGCACATGACAGATGTTCAGAAGTTGTATTGATTAGTTATAATATTCAGTATTATAACCCGGAAGGTCTAGATTACAAATTAAGATATTTGATGTCTTTGGGGAGAGGGCCAAAATGAAGATAGAGGTGGGGATCTTTTATATCATCATCAACTAAAGTCCCAAGAGCAGGCTAGGAATGTATAGAATTATTTCTTGGAACTAAGGGCATCATCAGCATCTCTTGAGCCCTTTGTTCAGAGTATCAAACTTAGTTGCATGGAAAAATAAGAGGAAATGACTTGGGGAGTTTGCCTGGAAAGGCAAAGCCTATGTCTGTGAAGCAGCTTAGAAACTCTTATAAGCACCCTCTCAACTTAACAGATGTAAATTAATATTCACCAAAAAAGTAGGGAAATTGTTGAGGGGAGAATAGTAAAAGGGCAGTCACAGTTGGATGGCTTTAGTATAAGAGTGTCTTAAGAGTGGCATAGGGAAGCGGAGCTATATTATGGACTGTGAGATTGGGAGAGAAGAGTGGCAAAAGAAGAAAGGAAGAGGAAATGTGTGGGGCATGAATTTTGTATACTTTAAAAGGTACCATACATAAATTAGAAACTTCGTTTTTTCTAAGTCTGAGCGAGGGGGAAAATGAAAGCTAAAACAAAAATAAAATCTTTATTATTTTACACCTTTCTATTTTCTTTCACCTCCTGCTTTTCTTTCCTTCTTCCTACCATTTCTCTCCTATATTATTATTTTCTCTATTCCTATCACCTAACTGCTTCTCTGCTGAACTTGCTATGTCAGATAAATGGTCAGTAATACTTTATTTATTCTCTTCCTTTTCTTTGTTGGTTTTTCTCCATCAGTTATTTACTTCTCTTAGTTTCTCCCCTTTTTTCTTTTTCCTTTTTTATTTCTCCTCTTGTCTTGTCCTCCTTTATTTCTCTTGATCACGCCTCCTTTCATTTCTTTCCTTTATAAATTAGCATTAATCTTTGGGTCCTGATACTCCTCTGTCACCAGATGCAGTTGATATCATTGATCCTTGTCAGGCCTCCTGAATCACCCAGTTTTCCAGCATCCACCCATCCTAATCTACAATTCTATTCGATTTTTAAAAATTTCTCCTTTTTAAAAATCCTTTCATATGTGAGGATTTATATCTATAGCTCCTCTCTGATCTTTCTCTTAGTTTTTTATGATTGGTGAATGGATAAGAGTAGAGCCAGGTGCAGGATAGATTGCTTTTCCTTATTTGCTTAGGCTGGAGGTATGAAGTTCACTGTAAAGAGGAACCCCTTTATAGATTTATAGAGGGTTTATTGTGGGGAAGCAAGACCAGGTCAATAGAAGAGAATAAGTAGTAAGAGAAAAGTGTTTCCTCCTTGAATGTTTCAGAGTCAGGACAGCAAAAATACATAGCAGCAGCACCCTCTTTTTTTTTTTAAGGTTTCTAATATTAAATCATGGTATTCAAAAAAAGTCATCCTTTTTAAAGTTACTTGAATACCTGCATGAGTATGGTTCAGATTTCAGAACCAAGAGACTGTAAAGTCATCAAATGTTAGGTTAAGCCTGATACCACACATATAGAAGGGCATGCTCACTGTTGAGTATGTTAGCCAGTTTGTGCAGTTTTTCAGCTTTCTCAGTCATTTGTTCCTTTCTTCAAAATTTTTATCTCTGAAAAGAGAAGGGAAATATAGATCTTAGGTTCCTAGATAAGATTTTCTAGAGGGTTGGCCCTAATGTAATACTCGAAAGAATACAGGGAAGATCTTAAAGGAGGAATGTTACTAGGTAAAGACTATTAAGACTGAAGACCCTGAGTATGACAAAATTAATTTGAGTGCAGTGTGGGTGGTTTTGTTTGATTTTGCTTAGGTGGATACACATCTTCTAGTAATATACAAGTCTTAGAAGTTTTGGGTTATAATTTTACCTGTGGTCTGAATTGCTTTACTCGCTAGTTGACTTTGTTTTAATGACTATTTTTGATGCAATTGATTGCATCCTTCCCCCCTTTACTTTTTCTTTGCCCAATATGCTTTTTTAAGTATCTGTGGTTTTAAGAGTTATTTGGAAATCTCCTGAGTCAGATAAATATTAGATTTGAGGTGGGGATATCATCCCATGAAACCTATGTTTATTTTTTAGTTGTTTTCCCTTAGTTTTTTTTTTCTTTTTCTTTCTTTTTTTTTTTTTAATTATTTATTTTTAAAAATTACATTAAAAAAATATGAGGTCCCATTCAACCCCACCCCCCCACCCCCCACTCCCCCCACAGCGACACTCTCTCCCATCATCGTGACACATCCATTGGCACCTGGTAAGTACATCTCTGAGCATCACTGCACCCCTAGTCAGTGGTCCACATTATAGCCCACACTTTCTTTTGTTTTTGTGTTTTATTTTTAAACTATCTGAGAAGTAGTGATGGATAAGATAAAGCAAAAGAAACTCTATAATAATAGCTTTTTTTCTATCTTTTTACCTCGCACATATTTTTACTTTAAAACCTGTCTTTATAATTCATGAATGGTTTGATGACATTTCTACTTGTTACTCTTTTTCCTCCCGCTGCCTTCCTCCCTTTCTGTTACATATAGAGTTACTATTATTCCTTTTGGGAAATCTAGAGACCACATGTTTTCCTTAGAGATCTATTCCCCCTGCTAGGTTTCTAGACCTCTTCTTTAATGCCTCCAACTCCTCTGCTTCCTGTTGTGTCCTGAGCTGACTGGAAAAGCTTTTTCCTTAGACTTGATGAACGCTTTATCCCCTTCGATGTGTTTAGACTTCACCTCTTCTTTTGCCACTTGTCTTCTCACTTCTATTTTTATGACCGGTTTCCTCTGTAGAATGGGAATGTTGTATTACCTACACTAGTCTGCAGGATCCTTGTCTCACAGACCAATTTTTTTTTTTCTGTTGAAAATCCTAACTGGAATGGAGATTTATGGGCCAGCCAGAAGAGATCTTTTCTGGTGATGGCGGTGTATGTGGAGGCATCTAGGGGGAATGACAGCACCTTTCAGCTCAGTTCTGGGTTTTTAACTATGATCCCATCCTTTAGGTGGAGTGATGGGGGCATAGACTTAATTGTAAATTCCCTCAGACCGACCTTCCTGAAAAGGTCTTTTTAGTACCTCTCTTAAAATAATGACATAAAATGTATTTCTTTTAAAGAGCCTGTTATCAAGGTTTTAAGAACTAGAGAATCATGTATCTCTTTTTCTTAACTGCTTTCTCCAGGACGATGCCCGGCAATTATTTGTTTTAGCTGGCAGTGCTGAGGAAGGAGTCATGACTCCAGAACTAGCAGGAGTGATTAAACGGTTATGGCGTGATGGTGGGGTACAAGCTTGCTTCAGCAGATCCAGGGAATATCAGCTCAATGATTCTGCTTCATAGTAAGTAACTTTTCTCTGTGAAACTATGCCAGAAAATAGTTCAAGTAACAGATACTACTACCACTACTGCTACTACCACTATTACTATTACTACTACTACTACACTAGTCTGCAGGATCCTTACGGAAATGTTTAAGTAACAGATACTACTGCTACTACCACTATTACTATTACTACTACTACTACTACACTAGTCTGCAGGATCCTTTATAAAGATTGTCTCAGTTTAGGGTTTATAACCCCAGGTCATTTATATGACTTAGAGAAAAGAGTTTCCTCTTGGATGTAGATGGGAGATGGGAGGCTTGGCACCATGAAAATAGTTCCATGACGTGTTTATAATAAGCAGGTGAAGAAGGAGAGCTCCGTTAGAGGTAGGACTTGGATCCCTTCCAATTCAGTAATTTCCCACTGCTTAAGTGCTTTTGGAGAGGGAAAGTAGAATTGTGATCTCCCTTTTCATGCAGCTAATTTTGTGACTGGCTTCACTATGGATTTATCTGGTACTAGTCACTGCTTGCAAGTCTTTTGCCAAATTATAATAATAATTGACTTTATATAGAAAAACAGTGCTGAGTATTGGAATGAAATTGAAAGCATCTATTTGTCAAGGAAATTCTCTTGGGTATTCCATAGGTTTGAAGAATATGTAATTAATCTTTCTATTAAGCTATTGCTATCCTGTTTTCCCTCTTTTGTACATGTTTATTTATAAAATCTATATTCAGAATGTATTTTTTTTTAGTGTACGTTTGGGGATATGATGAGCTCTTATCCATCGTTGTATTATATTTTCCTGCTTTTCTCTTCCTCATTCTGGCTTAATTGATATAAAACAAAATTAAATGATATTTGAAACCCTTGTGCTTCCAGTGAAACCATGGCTTTAGAGACATGTCAGGATTTTTTCATCATCTTTTATTTACTTGACAGTTTTTAGTTGCAGATATCGATAGTTTAAATATTAAGTCTCCCAGTGGTCATCAAAATTAGGTTGCAGTTGTCTTTTTTATCAGATACTCAGTAAATGCTGAATCCCCTAACAAAGCTGAAGAGATGTGTTATTATAGAGGTTTCCCTCACCCATAACTCTTGATCTAAACTTGACTGATTCCTTAACATTTGGTTTTATAAAAAGCCATTAAATATTTACTTGTAATATTGTCACATGTGCTTCAGTTTTTTAGCCAAAAAATCTTTAGGAATCCTGGAATCAGTGAAGAATTTAGCTCTGAAGCATCTTTTAATTATTCTACCAAACAAATTAAATTTCTTTTGGAGATATTTGTGGCTCGTTTTTGGCTTTAGATGAAAAGCTCCACAATTCTGTTTCCTGAAGGAAAACAATAGTTACTCATTCTTAATTAGTATAATTGTTTTTTTAGCTTAAGTAATTCAAACGTCATTCTTTAATGTCCTATTAAATGATTAAACATGCAGTGATCTATTAACTTTAAATGTCTGAGAGTTTTTGTTTAAGGTTTGTTTTTGTACTGTACAGTGCACAGTTGATTTCATATCAAATTTTAGAAATCTTTAGTATTTCTGTTTCTGTTTTTTTTTAAATTGGCCTTCAGAGTTTAATTCTGTAGAATTAAAACCACTTTTGTTTAGTGTTTATAGAACCTACTTTAATTGTCCCATCCTAGGGTCACATTTTTTCTATGATACTGAAGATGTGATTTTATTCCGCCACTTTAGTGACAGGTTCAGAAGCTATGTTTGGCAAGGAGCTAGTTGAGTCTGTTCACTTGCTGTGCTCATGATTGGCTTTACCAGGTAAAAATAAACATGTGTTTTATTTAGTTACCTGAATGATTTGGATAGAATATCCCAAATCAACTATATTCCAACTCAGCAAGATGTCCTGCGGACAAGAGTGAAGACCACAGGCATTGTGGAAACACACTTCACCTTCAAAGACCTGTACTTCAAGTAAGTCGTTAGTCTTTTTGCTACATGTGCCAAATGCAGGAGTATCTTTATTTTAGTATCTCTTAATTGGTGTAAAATTTCTATAGTTTAGAAACTTATCATCATATTCATCAGCCAGTATTTGAATGTTTTAATTGAATGGGGGTACAAATATTTCTTCCTTCTCAAATGGTGTCAATTATTTTTGTCCATTTGGAGGGCTTAAAATAATATAAAATTAATCATGTGGTTACTGATTTATTTTATTTTTAATTTTATTCTTTTCAGTGGAAATTGCCAAAGCAGGTATTCTACGTTTGTGGTTTAGAAGGCTAACAACAATATCAAAAGGATAGAAAGCCAGTTTTTTGGTTTAGTTATATGGCTTTGTTCTGCCATTTTGATATTAAAACAGAAATGCTTTTCTTATTGTTCTGCATTTCCCTTTACATTTAATGTAATGGACCGAATATTGCCATGACTCTTGGACTGATTTGTCTACTGCATCATGCACAACTAAGTTCTTAATACAGTATAGAATGGAAAATTCACCTGGAGATAGACATTATTTTGGGGAAGCATCATGGATATATAAACAGGTTGCTTTTGCGAGAGAGAGAATTCTAGTATTCTACTACAAAGGATTTTCTTATCAGCATAAGTAATATTAAAACAGGCTTCGGCTTGTCTCTGTCATGGTCTTTTATAAATATTAGACATGTCTTTTGGGGTTCTGGTTTTCTGTTTTGTGATCTTTGAGATTAGGAGTAAACTCTCCCCCCTAAATATATGATAACTTTTGGCTACCTCATTATGCTTGTATGTAGAATGTGATGTTCAGCTGTTGGTTGTATGCAAATGTAACTGTAGCCTCTTGATTTTCTTTTCTCTGAGAACAGTTACTGTACAGGCTTTGTGAAACCCACAAAGTTTTAGGCATTACTGGATACCAGTGGAGGTCTTGAGATCTGAATATATCAAACCAGATTTGAAATCTGGTGCATGAAAATAGCAGTTTAGCTGAACGCTTTTAGAATAGAATGCTTGCTTATTTTCAGTACTGATGAATTTATCTAATAAGAGCAAGAAAAGCCACATAGATTATAACCTGTGAAACCATTAGAATGAGATGTTTCTTTGGGTGCTGTAAGATTAGTAATCCATTTATAGTTAAATGTTGTGCCCTTTATTTATTTGGTGTGGGAATCTTGTTTTTTAGGTTGTCGTAGATTGATCTTTAGTTAGATGAATCGTACCAGTCTTTTATGCCAGGATCAATAGCCAGCTCTAAGTTAGGTGCCACACCCATTTAGGTGCCACACCCAGTTAATTGTTGGCTTATAGATATCTTGTTATGAAGTACTATCACTTCTTCCTTTTCCTCTTTCTCTCTAGGAAAAACCACTATCCATTTATTCATTTATTGAGCATCTCCTATATGCAAGGCATTGTATAATTGCTTACTTGCCTCTCAGTTTTGAGGTAATGTTTATAAAATGTTGGTCTGTTAGTGAATGGTATTGTAAATGCTAATATGTGCTAAAAGCACCACTTAGAACTTCACAGTGTTCTACCAGTTTTATGGATTTTATAGAAGAAAATGGAATAGTAAACAAATTATTAGTATACCAGTGTCTTCTCTTGGAAGACTTGCATGGTGAAATGTATGGTGTTAGCCTTCCTAAAACCTATAATATGACCCTGTTTTAAGCCAAATTGTGATTGTATCATTCCATGTGTCGTGACCAAAGGATGAAAAGAACTGTGCAAAATCAACCAAAAGAAAAAGTTGGGTCATGAAGGGATAAGGTCAATGTTCCCTTTCCAGTATACACTGAGACATTGCCATCCATGTCTTATTTCTCTCAATGTCTGGAAGGGAAAATCTCTGAAAGCTTAGCCCTTAATCATTGTAGATCTTATACACTCTAGCTAGCTTGACATTAGTAAACCTTTAAAAAATTTATCATTGTCATCAAACATAGCTCTTTATGAGAATTAGACCATTTGCATGCATACCTCATCAGACCTTAGCATCAGCTAAAAGACAAAGAGGTGCAGGTGTTTTTTTGCTAAAGGAGGTGCTATTGGCAGAAATTCAGCAATTGAATTAGGATATCAAGCAAGTTCTCCAGAAGAGTACTAAAAGTAATCTGGAGAAGAACATAAAGTGTGTAAACAGTTGAGACTTTATTATTATTAATTAAGTTCAAATAAAATTTGGTAGAGTTGAGAAATACTGGTTAAGTTTTGCTTTTAGATACTGGATTCTTAAGGTCCTACCATAAAACGTGATTTATTTTTTAACAATCTCAAGATTTTTTTCCCCTCATAATTAGGAAAACAAATTTGAATCAGTAGGGAGAGATTGTGAAAGCAGAATGCAAGTTAGAGGTTTACAGTTTTTCACTGTTCTCTTTTAACCAAAGAGGTGAAACATTTTAAAAAGTAGTGGTATTGTGGTTAAGAGTATGGGTTTAGAGTACTTCAGTTCATATCCCCAGTCCCCATTTGTTAACGGTATCCCCTTGGGCAAATTATTTAACATATCTCTACGTCAATTTCCTCATCTGTAAAATGAGGATAATAATAGTACTTAGGGGATTATTATGAAGTAAAAGAAGTTGATGAATTTAAGGCATATAGGGTAGTGTCTGACACCGTGATAAACACAATAAGTATTATTGTCTTAAGCTGTATTACTCAGTTCTTCATTTTTCCTATTCCCTCCCTTCTCCTTCCCTCCCCCCCAGTCCATTTCAGTGCTTATTCTGCTGACTTGGCACATTTGGTACAAGCTTTGATAGAGAGGAAGGAGACTCACCTGTTTATCTAAAATGAAGTTTCCAGTTATTCCTAAATTTTAATTTATCATGTTCTCCTTTACTTTTAACCATACATAATTATTTTGACCACATTGTATATGTCCTTATTTGTCTTTTCTCTTATAAATGAGGCTTTGAATATGCATGTGGGAAGTTCCCTAACCATTTAAATTAGGGAAAGGTATATGTGTGACCTTGCTGAAGCAGTGCTCTTTCCCCTTACTCAGGATGTTTGATGTAGGTGGCCAAAGATCAGAACGAAAAAAGTGGATTCACTGTTTTGAGGGAGTGACGGCAATTATCTTCTGTGTGGCCCTCAGTGATTATGACCTTGTTCTGGCAGAGGATGAGGAGATGGTATGTTGGAGCCCCTGGTAAAAAGCCTGTCTACTGCAGTCAGGAAATGGAAAATAACTTTAGAAAGACTTTGTTTATCCATTTGGTCATTGAATCAAAACTTAATATCCTTAATTTTTTTCCTTGTCAGTGAGATTAGATTTTCAGAATATCTGTGATCTATGACCTATTCCTTTTGAAGAGATGTGATAGCCCCATAGAGTAGGTGGGCAGGATTAAGCCCTCTTATTAGTCAGTCCTTCTTCCCAGCCCCAACTCCCAAGAATTACCAAAATGAAAACTGACCCAGCTTTTGGGTTGTCATTGTCTGGCTTATTTCTGTGACTGTCAGAAACAGTCTTTTAAAACTTGTTCTGTTTTTTTTTTTCATTAACAGTTAATTCACTTTGCACTTTTTGCTACTAGCCTATCATCCTTGGTTTCTTTTTCAGAACCGAATGCATGAAAGCATGAAACTGTTTGACAGCATTTGTAACAACAAATGGTTTACAGACACTTCGATCATTCTCTTCCTCAACAAAAAAGACCTTTTTGAGGAAAAAATAAAGCGGAGTCCATTAACTATCTGTTATCCAGAATACACAGGTAAGGGGTCACGAAAGATTTTATTGGAGGTGCATATCTTAGATCACACATTGGTGATATTCATACAGTTGCCTTTTGTTTTGAGTGATGCAGGTATAATATATTTTTATGGAGATATAAGTTGAATCAACTGATAGTTAAATCAGTATTAAGCTATGACTTAGACTTCTTAGGCTGAAGTGCTATTCCAGACCTCATGAAGTTAATTATGTTTATTTTAAATTGTTATCCTCATATCTTGAGGAAAACGAAGTGGGATAAAATGAAAATTTGGTATAAATGTATCCAAGGAAGTACAGGGATAAGGTGCTGTCATTGTGTTCAAGAAACTTGAAAGCTAGTTGCAGAGGGAGGGAGACATGAATAATTTCATTGTAGTATAAAATGTGCATTAATAGAAATAGCTGCAATAGAAGTGGAATAGAAGAAGTGGTTACCTCTCGTGGGGTCAGTGTAGTCTTTTCTCTTTTTTCTTTTTAAATAGGAAATGACTGTTGCCTGAGTTATTGAGAGGATGAATTAGAGATCACTAGGCAAATGGGAGAGTAAACACATTTTAGGAAGAGGGAATAGTATATATGAAATATGGAGTAAAGAAAGGCATGATTTGTTCTGGAACCCAAAAGGAGTTTGGTATTGCTGAAGTTTAAAGTTGTGGGGGAAGGGGTGGTTGGAGAAATGGGCAAGGATCAGCTCATGATGGACCTTGTATCTCATGCTGAGACAGCAGGGAACTTTTGAAGGATTTTAATTGGGGACGTGATGTACTTGAAGCTGTGCTTACAAAAATTAAGCAATAAATGGTAAGAAAAATACATGGTAGATGTTGAATTAGTAAAGACTCTCTTAGGATGCAAATAAAGATCATTTAGTAAAGATACAGAAATATACCATAGCAGGATTGCAACCAGATCTTAGAATGGAATTTTAACTAAGAAATAGAAAACTGTCCAATCAATGTACCACACTAATGGAAGAAGTTGTCAGTGTTGTAGGAGTGGGGGGTGTAGGGAGCGGGGTAAGTGGGAACCTCTTATATTTTTTAATGTAGCATTTTGTGTCATCTGTGTATCTTAAAAAAAAAAAAGATAAAAAAATTAAGGGGAAAAAAACCTCTCAGGAACCCTGGAAGCCCTCTCTTTCCCTATCTCTTTTATCTCTTTTTCTCTGTGTAGCTTCTTTATTCTTTTCTCTCTCCTTTCCAACTTTCTCTGCTACTCAGTTTATGTGATGAAAGATAAAACACCATTTGTTTCTTTGTCTCATCCATTGAAGAGACCAAGCTAGAGTGGGATTGCTTGGGCCCAGGTTTAGATTCCTAGGAGAGTGACTCTGGACTAAGTCAAGTCAGATATACATCCTTTGCGTAGTCAATACTCAGTTGACATCAGGGGCACCAACATGATTGTCAGGTGTTCTTATTACTGTTAACTGAGCAGGTACTGTAAATGCTTTCTTTATAAAGTGAAGGAAGAAAGTGGGAAGAATCAAAGATACTCCCAGATTTCTGTCTTGTTTGGATGTTGGTATTGTAATCTGCATTCATATTTAGGAAAATTAATTTTGAGGAATCTGGAACAACCAGATAGAGCTATCTAATAATTGGCAGTTACATACATGGCTTCAGGTTGCTGAGAGGTTGGGATTACATATATTGATTTAGGAATCATGGTAAATAAAGTATGGAAATAGATGAGATGACCCAGAGAAATCATATAGAATGAGGAGAGAAAAAGGCTATAGATAGAATGAGAGAGAATGCCAGCCTCTTGGCAGGTAAAAAAGGAAAGTTTATATGAGATACAAAGAGGAGAACTAAGAAAGTCAAAATATATAAACCAAGAGGAGAATTTAAAAAAAAAAAAGATGAGTCACCACAATGTCATGTGCAGATAAAGATACACTCTGGAAGTAGGCATTTGGATTAGCAGTTAGGTCAGGGGTTCTTAACCTTTTTTGTTCCACAGACCCCTTTGCCCATCAGGTGATAACCATGGATCCCTTACTAATTATTTAATAAATATATCATACCTGCACCAACTCGTCCCCACAAGAGTAATGTTTTTTTTGAATTTCAGTTTGAGCTCATTGGCCCCTTGTTAAGAACCCCTGCGGTAGATGTTTTTTGATCATTACTGAGAGGAGTGTCAGTGGAATGGTGAGACTAAAGCCAGATGCAGTGAGTTATTGAATGGAAAGTGAAGAAATGAAGATAGTAATAAGTGTAGACTATAGAGCAGGTTGGATTAAAGGAGGAAAGACTTAAGAATATTTAGAGGAGCGGCGGACTTGGCCCAGTGGTTAGGGCGTCGTCTACCACATGGGAGGTCCACTGTTCAAAACCCGGGCCACCTTGACCTATGTGGACCTGGCCCATGCGCAGTGCTGGTGCGTCCAACGAGTGCCATGCCGCGCAGGGGTGTCCCCCACACACAAGGAGTGCGCCCCTTAAGGAGAGCTGCCCAGCGTGAAAGAAAGTTCAGCCTGCCCAGGAATGGTGCTGCACACACGGAGAGCTGACACAGCAAGATGACGCAACAAAAAGAAACACAGATTCCTGTGCCGCTGATGACAACAGAAGTGGACAAAGGAGAAGACGCAGCAAATAGACACAGAGAACAGAAAACTGGGGTGGGGGGGACGGGAGATAAATAAATAAATAAATAAATCTTTTTTTAAGAAAAAGAATGTTTAGAGAGTAGCACAACATAGTGAATATACTTAACAGCACTGAATTATATATGCAAATGTGATTAAAAGGGGAAATTTTTAGGTTGTATATGTTACCAGAATAAAAATTTAAAACAAAATGAAACAAAACCACCAAGGAACTGTACAGCACAAACAGGGAGACAACCCTAATAAACCATGTACTATACAGTTAATACTAAACTTATAATATTCTTTCATCAGTTGTATTACACTAACGCAAGATGTTAATAATGGGGTGTATGGGGACTCTATATTTCCTGCATGATTTTTCTGTAAACATACAACACCCTAATAATTATAAACAAGAATGTTTAAAGGTATAGAGGTAAGACCATGTAGTAAAAGAGAAGTGGGTGTGATTGGTACAGCATGATTTCCTAGCAGGTGGGAAAAGAAGCAATCAAGATTCTAGGTAAGATGAATGGATAGATTGTGGTAGAGCCATATGGGGGACTAGTAAAAGGAACCATAAAAAGGAACAAAGTACTGATGCATAATACAATTTGGATGAATCTTGAACATATTATGTGAAGTTAAAGAAGCCAGGCACAGATGGTGACATAGTGTGTGATTCCTTTTATATGGCATATCTAGATTAGGCAAATCAGTAGAGACCGAAAACAGAGTGGTTGTTACCAGGTGATGGGGAAAGGAAGGAATGATTGCTTAATGGATATGGGGTGTTTTTCTGGGGCCATGAAAAGGTTTTGAAATTAGAGAGAGGCAGTGGTTATACTACATTGTGAATACACTAAATGCCACTGAATTGTACACTTTTAAAGTGGAAAATTGGGGGAAGCTGATGTGGCTCAAGCAATTGGGTGCCCACCTACCACATGGGAGGTCCCGGGTTTGGTTCTGGGTGCCTCCTAAAGAAGACAAGCAAAGCAGTGAGCTGACGTGATGGGCTGGTGCAGTGAGCTGATGCAACAGGATGATGCAATAAAGAGGCACAACAAAGAAACGCAATGAGAGACACAACAAGCAGAGAGTGGAGGTGGCTCAAGCCATTGTGTGCCTCCCTCCCATATGAAAGGGTCCCACATTCCTGGGTTTGGTTCCTGGTGCCTTCTAAAAATAAAAGGAGCACACAAGGAACAGACACAGCAGAGAGCGAATACAAACAACCCAGGATGGGAGGGTAGGGTGGGGAATAAATTTTAAAAATCTTAAAAAAAAAAGTTTAAGTGAATTTCACTTCAACTTTTAAAATAAAGAGTCTGCAATAATAATTAAAAAAAGAGTCTAGGTAGAGAAATTGATTTTTGATCTGGAAGGAAGATACCTCCAGAGATGCAAAAAACTATGCATTTAGTTAACTTTTTAAGTGAAGTAGTGGCTAAAATATTGAGATGTGGTTTAAGCCCCATAGGCCTCTGTTTTCTTAGGTAAGTTGGAAATGTGATCTATTCAGAGTGAGGAAGGTTAGAATGAGGGAAGGAGTTTTAGGATGGGAGAGAAATCTTAACACAAGTGAAAGGATTGAAATTAATATTGAAGGCTTAGCTGGGAATCTTTACAGATAGCAAACCTACTTTCAATATCATACCCAGTTGTGTGTGTGTGAACATCTGGACCTATCATCATCATCCATTGACTTCATGTTCTTATTTCCCAAGTATCAATATCTGTTCCCAACAGGCACACTCACTTTTCAATCAGCTGCCTCCTTTAATTTACAGAGGTGGTTCAGCATATCTCAAGAAACATATCTTCAAGCACCTACCAAGTTGTTTTCCCTTCATTTCTTTAAATATTTGGTTTTATTGGTGTTCCTTTCTTTCTTATGCTTTTCTTTGTTATTTAGTCTTTGTACACATACTTGGCATTTTAAAATCATGCTTAATGTCAACTGAAAATATCCTCTGGTTCACTGGAATAACTTGTGTTGTCTTTGTCAGTTTCCCTGGCTCTGATCCCCTGCCTAGGGCTACCCTAAAGGCTCCATAAATAGGCAGGATGTAGGAAACAGGTGATTGAGTGTTAGTTACAATTGCTTCTTGGCCTTTTGGCTACAAGTGTAAGAGTGTTAGTTACAAATGGTGAAAATAGGTTTTACCTTTGGCTGTCTCCCTCCCCTCTTAAAAAGTAATGGCTTTATTGAGATATAATTCACTTATCTTAAAGTTCACCCTATTAAAGTGTATATAATTCAGATCTTCCATTTTGCATCTACTAGGTTGTCTTTGGTTATTTAAATTATTGCCATGAAGGCTGAGGCTAAGCCCCTTAAAACTGCAGAATGATTTTGAAAAAAGCCCTTTAAATAAATTTTGGTTTTCAAGATCACTCCAGGGAGCACAGGCTCTCTGACCTTTTAAACAATTATGTTCTCTAGAAATGCATCCTCCTACTTCCATTATTTCAGCTGAAAATCAAGATGAAAGGAGAAAGACTTAGTTTTATTTTTCTTGATCTTTGTGTATGATTTCAATTTAGTTATAATGAGAATCAGTTCTCATGAAAAATCTCATGATTTATTTTAAAAAAGCGAATAATTCTAGAAATACAGAATACGAGGAGCAGATGTGGCTCAGACACATGAGAAGTCCCAGGTTCGGTTTCCGGTGTCTCTTAAAAACAAAGACAACAAGCAAACAAATGAAAAAACGAATTTAGGGGAGCTGGCGTGGCTCAGTGTTTGAGCACCAGCTTCCCACTACAAGGTGCTGGGTTCAATCCCCAACCTTGGTACATAAAAAAAAAAAACAAAAAAAAAAACCACAGAATTCTGTCTTGGTCATGTTCCCTCTATTCCTAAATAAATGGTGATGACCAGATTTAATTGAGTTCAGGCAGCTCTTATAATAGGAAATGAAAATACAGGCTGTCTGTTTCAGGTTCCAATACATATGAAGAGGCAGCTGCTTACATTCAGTGCCAGTTTGAAGATCTGAACAGAAGAAAAGACACCAAGGAGATCTATACCCACTTCACCTGTGCCACAGACACCAAGAATGTGCAGTTTGTTTTTGATGCTGTTACTGATGTCATCATTAAAAACAACTTAAAGGAATGTGGACTTTATTAAAGAATTTGGATATCAGTAAAAGGTAAACTCTCGAACAGTTTATAGTACTGCAGTGATATTTCTTGGCCTTGTACACTTTTTCTAATTAAGAATGTTCTTCTTTTCTAGTTATTACAGTGTGGAGTATTGAGACCAGACTTCTTTTGCTGTCTTGTGGGACAGCTGCAAGCATGAACGGGACCAGGGGAATGGCAGCAGCATGCAGAATCTTAGCATTCTTTAGCACAGTCTTCTGTATTAGGGAACTTTTAATTGACATGAGATGCTAAAGTCAGACATTGGAATTGGAACATCTGTAAAGTATGATTCAGTCATTAAGATATCACTTGGATTTCATAATCTAAAATGTTTAAGGCAGTTGGGAAGTTGCGGTGCTGCATTCCAGAACTTCAGTATGTAGCTTACTTTTTTTTTTCTCCTTAACAAACCACCAGTAGTTCATTTTTAAAGGTTTTCTTTTTCCCATCAAGAGAAGAATAACTTTACCGAGTTTTATTTCTTTGTTTTGGGAAAGAATCTTTACTAAAACACAAACATTATCTTAACTATGCACACGATATGACCAGATCATGTTGAAAATATTCCTCTTAGTAGGAACTCTTTTGTTTTTAACTCTTGGTATGGTCAGAATATATTTCTGTAATTACTTAAAATTCTTCCCAGTTCTTGGGGCTATAATTATAGCTTTTTTTGGATGCAATTTATGTTACTCTCCTGCTCAAAGTATCATTATGGTTTCTAAATGGAAATTACATTGGAGAGTTCTGCAATAAGATTCTAACTCTCCTTTTTAAGCTTACGGTTGAAGGTTTACCTGGTTTATGCCGATTACCAAATTACTAGATAAATACTGATAGAGTATGATAAAGGCAGCTTTTTGGGTACAGATACCGCCAGGACAGCTGCCAATTAGAAATGCAAATTGCTAAATTCCATACAGAACCAATGACTTTGCTGCTACATATCTGTTAAATTGACCACTTTGATTCTTGCGTGTTTGTCTCAGTCATAGGGAGTTTTGTAAAAGGTGCCCTTTGTTTTCCATCTTCCCTGGCCTTTTCTGTTGGGAGACATCTAAAGTGTATTAACAGTGCATGCTTTTACTTTGTAAATGTGGTGCCAAATCCCTGTTTGCCATTGTTTTTATTGTAGCAATGTTAACTGTAGTAACCCTTTAGTCAGTATGTTCTTTTGCTGAAACGATTGCATTTTGGAAATTTTTTCCACTTTGTCATGTGTACAGATTTTAATCTGTTATAGTTGGCGGCAGTATTAAAATGGTGAGTAAAGAGTCCAGGTTTGCTTCTGTTTGTAATTAGTCCTTTCTGGAAATATTTTCTTCTCTTTCTTTTTTACCCATGTTACGTGTGTTTTTGGCCTTTGTCTGAGAATAGATTTAGGTAGGTTTCCCTGAAGGCCTCGTCCTTTGATGTGATAATATTGTTGACTCTTAGCCTAATACTGAGGATGTTATTTTGTATCTGTGTAAGTGACATGCAGTCATAATCCATTTTCCACATTTAGGTTTTGGTTGTGTGGAGTGCTGTATTCACTGCAGGTCCTTTTGTACAATGTACAGCAAATGTCATGAAATACTGAATGGTCTGTTGGGGGAAGGCAAATGAAGAGAATGCATTTTGAGCATTTCAGATCAATAGTTTGAGCAGTGCCTTTTTGGGTCCAATCTTTTTGGATTGGGTTATTTTTAATCTTTTGATGTGACCTTTTACTAGTTTTTTTTATTATTATTTTTTTATTTTTAAAATTCAGAGTAGTATAACTATGCATATGTGTAACTATTGTCTAACAAATTTTTTAGGGTGGGAAAACTTGATCTGAAAGAAAATTTTATCAGCTTCAATTGGTGACTGACTTAGGTCCACACTGTAAATAGGGTTGACAGTTCTTATTTGTTCATTTTGAATATCTTTTCCGTATTGTATTCTGTAATATAGGATCATCTGGAAATGAGAACTGGTGGAATGTTGTTTTCAACTGTAGACTTTCTATACTCTGGGCTATTGGAATATTGTTGTTGATAATCTAATAACAGATAATCCAAAAAAGTTCATTTTACTTTGGAATGCATTTTGTATTTTAATTTAAATGTCTATTCTGATACATTTATCATTTCAGTCCTTCTCTTAATGCAAAATAGTAGTTCTCCATCTTTTTTCTGCCTATACGCCATTCACATGTGCTCTATACTTACATGATGACCACCCCTACCCCACCATCCCAAATTACTAATTGAACTGCGTATTCCTTGAGGACACAGGGAGGCGATTTAAATCAATTTTTCAAACACGACTTAAGTCAAAATCACCTAAAGAAAAAAATATCACCTGGACATCTCAGAAATTGACTCTTGCCAGGCAGTTTATAATTTTAAAAAGGTGATTCTGATCATCAATCAAGTTTGCAAAACACTAATTTGTATTTTGAAATAAAATATCTTTTCTCATAACAGGGCCAGAATTTGGAGGTGAAAAGTCACATTTACTAGCCTGGTTTCAGAAAAAGGATTGATATTGGTAACCAGAGAAGCTAAAAGCTGCCTTGTATCTCTTCCCTGGAAAATTCTTGAGATTTGTGTTGGGTAATGCTTCCAAATACAGGTGGTCAGTTTTCGACCATCTAAGAAGTCAGCACAGCTAAGAAAATTAAATTTAATGCTTGAAGAAGAGTAGAAAAATTGCAATAAAAACTTAATTTTGTTAACAGTCATATCTCCACCTGATTTAAAACTCTTGGGTCATAGAATTGCCATTCATTAGTCTCTATATAAATAGGAATTATTCTGCTCTTTAATGGCTGACCTTCCCATACGTTATAAATTCAGCTTTGCAACACATTTCAAATTCCAAGAACATTTACAATTTACATTTATTTATGTAAAGTTACAATTTTTTATAAGTGGATCTCCAGATGACATTTTCATCTTGGCCAATTTTAATTCTAAATCTCTAGTTCCATGTAACATTTTGTTATTATTTTTACTGATGGATTGTTACTTTTCACTGGTGCTGCTTCTATCTATAAGAATAGATTTGACCAAATTTTTAAAAACTGTTTTTTGCCTTATTTTTTATTCTCATGTTTTCTATAATTCATGTTTTACTATATGTTCATTTTGGAGTATTTAAAAATAACCTACCTTATATTCTTAATCCTGGCTACTGTTCTCTGATTTGTAGCTGTGACTTTTCTTTGGACATTGACTAATCATTTCATAGATTTATCCATTTCCTTAGCAAGTATGAAGTTCTGGTGTTTCCTGTTGCAGAACTCCTTCCTGTATTAGCTGTTAGGTATAAGGTAAAGTCAGTATCTTGTTCCAGTTAAAAACCTGCTTTTGATAGATTCTTTCCCTTCCACATGTTCAAAAAATCATAGTCATCTATTCATTTGTACATATCAAACTGCACTAATTCCCTTCAGTCTCACTTCTTGAAGCTTTCCTTCTGGTATAGAATACTGACTTTAAAGACAAAGTTATCTTGGTTTTCCAGTACTGCGGGTAAGTATTGTGTTCTACTTCAGCCTTTATAATACAAATGAGAGATCTGACCTGCACCAGCCCGGGCTCTCCACTTAAGTTTTCTGGCCATCTATTTTGTTAAATTGCTTCCAAAAAGCACAAGAGAGAAAGCAGGCTGCCTAGAGTCCTGAAATTGAAAGTTGATTTGCTGTCAGCTGTCAAGAAGTAAGAGAAAGGTTTTTTAAGGAGGCACTGGAGAACCAACTTCCAGGATAGTCAAAGTCTCTTCCTTTTTCTTTGTTTACTTTTAAAATTGTCTCCCCAGTTTTCTCATTACCCTTTCTGAGTTGCTTCTGCTAAGGGCAGCGTAATTCAGAACAGTACAGGGCAGGGCATTTTTTTGTTTGATACCATGTCTGGCCTAGGCTGGCCTGACTTCAAGTCTTTTTAGGATAGTTAGAAGTGTTACCCAGCTGGCGTTTCATCATTCAATAAATAGACATTCCCTGGCTACACCCTACTAAGTTAGAATGTCTGAGACCAGTCTGGAAATCTGTTGTGTGTTTTTTTTTTTCTTCTTCAATTCCTTAGGTGGTTCTGATACAGTCAACTTTGGCCAGCATTTGGGGATAACTGAATAGGACTTAATATTAAAGGTCAACACAAATATTAAAAATAAACACTTTCAGTGGACAGATAACCTCAACATCACTAGTGAGTGACTGAGTTATTTTTTATTTACCAATAAGTAAGAAACACCTTTTGCATGACTTAAAGTGCCTTTCACCAAAATATTAGTATGAAGACTATTTGGTCAAAGGAACTTTTCCCACATTTTAGATACAATGTATTTACTGTAGTTTTTATACAAAAATAAGATGAAACAAGAACTTGGGATATCCAAAAATTTATTTTATTTTATTTCACTGCATTTGTTTAAAGCAGTGAAAATTGAAAGACACACTGCATTAAAGATAGAAAATTATGAGACAGGTGACTATATGCAATAATATGAAAATTCATTGAAAGAGTGCAGACCTAGCTGGCTATGAACTATATAAATGAAAGTCTTTCAGAGAGCATGGGAAGGAGTAGGAAAAGGGAATGATTGTAGAGTCAAATATAAAACCAAGGGCTCAGGTTTTCTCTTCTTGAAATCTAGTGGGCATCAACAAGATAGGAGAAATGATCAGTGAATATACTCCTGGGACACACTATCTCAGTGAGTTAGCATTCCCTAAGCCTGTCCTGTCTTTGACACCTGGAATAATAAATCCTGTGCAACCTGGTTTATCTCTTCTAACCTCTCTGCTGCTTCTTCATGTACCTTTGGTTTATCCTTGACTAGACTTATTTATATATGTTAGAGATGCCTGTGGGCATAACAAAAAGCAAGTTGTCTTTATATTGCATAGTTTTTCTAACTGTTCCTTCTTTCTCACGTGGGATAAAGGTCCTGAGACCTCTCAATCTTGTGATGTTGGAGTATTGTCTTTTCTCTGCTACCAACTAGCTATGAAATCTGTGCAGGTCACTTTCAGTCCTCTCTAACTTCACTCACTTGTTACCCAAAGGTGGACTGCATTTCTCTTTCCAGCTATGATTATCTAAAGTTCTGATCAAATAGAAATAATATGTTTGAAAGCCCTTTGTAAATGTTTTTTTATGATACTCAGGATTATACTGCACTGCAAAAAACAAAGTCATCTCCTAAGGCAATATCAATAAATGTTTTCATTATAGCTGGTTGTCTTCTCAGCATCAGTGTTCTCATATTCATTTGAAGACCTGAAATGAAGTTCAGCTATAAATTACTCTAAAATTTGTGAGGCAGGGTAAAAAAGTCTTTGCTTTGTTTTGCATTTAAATCTAGTTCTTTATTTTCTTTTTATCTTCTAGTCATACTAGTGCTTACTCTTTCATGGCCAAAACATAGAAAAATTCCCTTCTACCATCTCCAGTACGTCTGTTTGACCTCACAGAAATGTCTTAATGCTTTTACCTAGCAGAACCACCAGAGGCTCTGGCACACTTGCAGTCCCTGGTCCAACACTGAAGTCCTGCTGGAATCTGTGCTCCGGGGGCTGTGCCGGGTAGAGAGGGCAGTGGGAGGTAAGAGCTCTTCACCCTTCACCACCTTCTCCACTCAGCATGGCCGGCACACTTTGGTCTACGGCACATCTCCAAGTATAAGACTGAAGTTTGTGCTCCATCCTTTTTTTTTTTTTATCCACAGAAACATAATAACATGTTTCCAATTGTATTTTTATTTAAAAGAAAACTGTCATCAAATTTATGTGAAAATGGAACCTAATTTACCTGTGGTTGGCTGTCATCAGTGCCTCTAATCATGCTATGCTATGGAAGTTCTTTGGGATCCTCTCTAAGGACTTGCTGGAAACGATTCCGTCAGCAAACATTGATGTTTTTGTGATTTCATGCAAATTTTACATTCCATTTGGAGAGGTATTTGTGTTGAGTTTGAAGATGGTTTTGTTCAAATATCTATGGTTTAGAGATGGCATAACTTTAAAAATAAGAATTTGGGGATGAAAGGAGCTTAGGAGAATGGGAAGTTGACTGATTTTATGGTGGGCTGTTTGTAGCAGCATGTATATAGTTTCTGGATTCAGAAGACCTGTTTTTCGAGTTCTAGTTCTGCTACTTTCTGGCAGTGTGATCTTGATAAAGAATCTACCTCCCTGGGCCTCAGTTTCCTATCTGTAAACTGCTAGTGATGGGCCTGGAATATTTTTTAAGTTTCTTTAGTTTTATCATTCCAAGAATTAAAAATGCAATTCAAGAAAACAGGATTGAATATTTATTTTTTACCTACTTTGTTACAAACAATTTCTGGTTATTTATAAAGGTACCCAAAATTCAACATGATAGGGTAAATTTTAAATGAGGCAGAAGAAGAGAGATAAAAATAGACAGCAGGGTATATGGCTTAATTTTGGTTTTAAGCTTTCTAGCAGCCATTTTATGAAAAAGGAAACCTTTTCATGGTCACAATCAAAATGTCCATAAGATAAAAATAAGCTAGCTGTGTAGGAGAAACACAAATGCATCTGGTCCCTAGTTCTAACAGTGTAAGGTTAGGGAACAGTCTGTGGATAAGGGTTAACATCTTTTTGACTTTATTCTAAAGTACAGGTGAATGGATAACCAAGAAGTGTGTGGTACTCCATGTAGCACTGACAGAAAATCTTTGGCTTGAAAACATCAATAGATGAATGTGACCAGGTCCTTACCTCAGCCAAAAGAGAACCTCTGTAAAGTAGCTGTAGAATACATTACTTTAAGCACTGTTTCCCGCATCCATCCTCCGAGGTAAACTTTCTGCAAAGTGTTATACAAGGTAGCTTGTGTGAATTTGTTTATAAACCAGTTGAAAGTTGGGATGTCTACAGAGAAAAAGAGGGGGACTAAAATACAACCCTCTTTTATCCTATAGGGATTTCTAATGGTTCCACCAAAAGCCGGTCCCACTGTGCCTGCGTTTAAAAAGTTCTATATGAACATGAGTTAACAAGAGAGCCTGTGTTGAACTTTTATCGTTCAGCCCATAACCAATTCCTATCTAGATTCAAAGACCAAGGGGAAGTTAATAAAAGCCACAAACACTGGTACATCCTGAGGGGAGGTGAAGATGGAATAAAGGGGATGAATTCTGTTCGGGGCCTGAATAGACAAGATATTACCTGTGGTGAGGGTTCTTAACCTGGGGCTTCAAAGCTCCAGAGACTCCATGGACAGAACTGTATTCATTATGTTAATTTCCATTGGGATTCTCTGAATTTTATTTTATACATTTAAAAATATGAATCTGAAAAGGTATCTGGAGACTTCATTAGACTGCCAGAGGAATCCATGATAATAAAAAGAAGGGAGTAGGTTAATGAGGGTTGGCATGTGTTGCTCAGAGTAGCCCATGGACAGCTCTTGGATTAAGAAGTCTTGCCCAGGTTTTTCTTTGGCTTAAATTTTAAAATTGACAATAGCTAGACTAATGTCCCTTCTTTTTCTGGTAATTCTGTTCCCAAGTTGTTTTCTTTTCAGGGACTCAGAAAGACTATTAAATGAATCCAGTTTTAACAGCTGCACATTTTTTTCTTCAGTGTATTTCAAGCTCATATGGCTCTCTAGTATCAATATTGCTAGTAGCAGCCTAAGTGTGAATGTGTGTTTCTGGCAAGAAGCAGGCTTTCGTTTTAATTGACACTTTCTTTTATATATGAAATCCTGGATGCCAAGAGATTTCCTCACTACTAGTTGTAAGTGCTAAATCTGTACTTGACGTCACCACCTCCTGCCAAGATATATCCACCCTTTCCCCTCAGAACTGAGCTCCAAGGAATAATTTACTTGTTGGCTTGATTGGGGAGATGCCATTTGTTTTCAGCTAGCATCACATGGACCCAACTGCAAAGATTTTTCAGCCTAAAGTAAGAGCACTTGCCTTTTTTGTTCTGGAACATGCAGCAGTTGAAATAAGAATTGTATGATTGTTCACTTACTCTAAATTCTGTAATAGTGAAGTGGGAGTAATATGAATTCACCAAGTGAGAGTATATTGATGTCCTCTAAGTTTATTCAGAAACTGTCTTGTATAGCTGAGAAACTGTTATTTATAGAGTTAGAGGAAACTCAGTCTTTTTGGCAGACTGGGGTTGGGGACAGAGGGGTAATCTTTGCTTAATAAAGATGATCATTTGTGGGTTTGTTTGTACCTTTGCCTTGGAAGCTAACAAACATCTCCTATGTAGTGGTGCACATCTGTGAGGTAAGGCATGTAGAGGTCTGTTAGCAAAAAGGAGGTGGAAGGTTAATCAAGGTTTTGTTTATAATTGTTTTTGCAGAGTGTTAGGGAAATGGCTCTTTTGCTTAGAAGATGTTCTTGGAGTAGTTTATTTTAAAAACGCAAAACGATTAATTTTATAAAGGGCAGCTTTTACATTGGATTTCTTTCTGTGACTTCTAATTACCTTAGCTTCTTTATGGCTTCCCTTCATTTTATAGATGAGGGATTCAACACTCAGAAAAAGGAAGTAAAGTATTCACTTACCTGCCATAAGTTGCAGAACCAGAACTTCTGCACCCTTGGTCTTCTGCCTGCTGACCTCGTGCTCTTCCAACTGCACTAGCTATCCCATTTTGAGAAGAATGTATGAGACACAGTTGTACTCATGCATACTCCATCTCCAAAGGCGAATGGATTTACTCTTTGTATCGTGGTATATTCACCTGTAATTTTCTGCTTAGAATTATCCAAATTCCAAGCCTGGTTATAGAATGTATACCTGACGAATGGTGGAGATTAGAAGAGCCCACAGTCCTTAAGGGTTTATTTGATGATAATATCTGTAACTGTGTCAATCACAGATTTGACATTCTGTGTATCTGGAGCACAGGTCATGTAACTATAGAGTTCTTTGACATCTCTTCACATATTGAAGTCAAGGAACTGGCTCTTGCTGTAGTTCACTACATCCTCATAAGAGTTGTTCCCTAATTTTCCAGAAAAATAATGAAGAGATGGGGTAAATTAACCCGTCTTACTTGCTCATTTTTTTGGAGACTGATTCTCAAAATGTTTTGTTAGACACTGAGGTTGGGGGCCTGTTTTTGGAGGAGGGCTCCCTCTATTGCACTTCCATTGTTTCTTACCTGAGCTGATGAGCAATGCAGTTAAAGGGCAAGGTGTCTCTAATACCTAGCTATGTTTCTGCCCTTGGTTTCTTTCTTTTTTAAAAATTTCTCTCCATCCCCGCCACCCCCGATCTGCTCTCTATGCCCATTCACTGTGTGCTCTTGTGTCCGCTTCTATCCTTATCAGCAGCACAGGAAATCTGTATCTCTTTTTGTTGCACCATCTTGCTGCATCAGCGCTCCATGTGTGCGGTGCCATTCCTGGGCAGGCTGCACTTTTTTTTTTCCCCACGTGTGGCGGTGCGCCATATCAGGCGCACTCCTTGCGCATGGGGCTCCCCTACGCGGGGGACACCCCTGCATGGCACAGCACTCCTTGCGTGCATCAGCCGTGTGCGTGGGTCAGCTCACCACATGGGCCAGGAGGCCCTGGGTTGGAACCCTGGACCTCCCATGTGGTAGGCGGATGCTCTGTCAGTTGAGCCAAATCTGCTTCGTCCCTTGGTTTCTAGTAGGTCTTATTTGAACCATCAGTGACTCTCCTGCACCCAACATCTATTCCAGAGACATCTGGATTAAAACTCTGTAACTGAAAGCCCAAGTTTCTCCCATAAGGTAACCTCCTTTATGTCTCCGTGGCATAGGGAATGAGGCAATCACCAGTCATTATGAGGAAAGCATTACCATTGTCTCTAGCCCTTGATTCTTGATCATCATACACTGGAAAACAAATGCTGAGATGGACTTTTCTTGATTTTTTTCCTCAAAGAGGTCCTTCTTGTTGAGAAGAAGGACAATGGAAGTAGCCACAAAAAAATTGTGGTTATACAGACTGTTGAATGGGTACAAAGACTCGTGCATAAAGAAAATGCCATCGGAAGTATCAAAGTGGGCTTACAGGCTGTCTGTCTAATTCCTATTCTCCCCTTGGAGAGACCAGTGCTCCAAATGTAGAAAGACAGGGAACAGGCTATCTTTTTAATGTGGTGGAATAGAACCAAACAGATCTGGGTTCCACTTCCCCTTCCACCATCTTAATAGTTGTGTGACTTGGGGAAAATAATTGAGCTTTTCTGAGCCTCAGTTTCCCTTGTCTCATAGGATTATTAGGCAAGGTGAATGAGATCATATACGTACCCATTGTAGAGGTATAATACATTGTAGAGGTATAATACCCATTGTGCATCTTTGGCCCAGTCAGGGCACAGCTGAGGACTTTGACATTCCATAAGTTCTGCTAGAATAGAACTCTGCAGGCTCAAGAGAAGCACCCTCAGGTAGTCCTCCAGCTTCCAGTCTAATTAGTGTGTGAGAAACCTGGTCTTTCAGTCTCTCCTTGGAGCTAGTTAGCAGTAAGATGAGAAGTGGAGAAGAGAGTAATTCAGGTTGGACTTCAGCAAAGACCAAGCATGCCCATTCCCCTTTTTTAGATTCCACCTGTGTATCTGAGATGCCCTAGGGAACCATGCACTCACCTGAAATTCAAGTCTTTGATTGAAAATTTGGTCTCAGTGATGCCTTTGGTTTTGACTCTGGATCGTAGCACATCTTGCTCATTAGGGAGGTACTTAGGGCATGTAATCTGGTCTAATATTGGTTCAGGCAGCTACAGAAATAGTGATTGGCATTGGCGACATTAAATTTTCTACAGCCAAGGACAAGAGAGGTAAAGGGTCTTACCTAAAGTCACATGGTAGTTTGGTGATGGAGCCAGAACTGGAATTCATATTAAACCAAGGATTCCTTCCTTAGACCCTCTTGTGTCCTTGTAAAAGGAAGTGGGGAGTGGGCTGAGGGACACGTCCTTTTGAGACAGGGTTCCATCCTGTTAAATCAGATAACTTTTCCTTGGGTTTAGTCTGATTGTAAGCTTTTGTAGGCCCTTAAAATGAGATTTAGTGGTTTAAGTGAGTGCGAAAAGTTCCATTGAGAGGCAGGAGTATATTAAAAGAGATTGAGAGACCTATAAACCAAATGTGATTATGGATTATGGCCTGTGTTTGTATTCTGAAATCAAAATGGGGGAAAACATTTCAGATAACTGGGGAACTTTGAAGACTGACGTGAATATTTGATGATAGTGAGAAATTTTAAGAGTTTTAGGTGTGATTTTTTTTTTTGTTTAAATTTCAAGCCCTTTTCTTTCGAGATCCAAAATGAAATATTTAGTATGAGATGATGTGATATTTGGGATTTGCTTCACAATAATCTGATGGGGGGTGGAGGTAAAATGAAACAAGGTTGACCATAAGTTGATAACATTTGAAGCTAGATGATTCATTACATTATTCTATTTTTATGTTTGAAAGTTACCATAAAATAGCTTAAAAGTTTTTTTTTAGAAAAGGGCAGGAGGAAGGCAATTGTGAATTGAAATGACTGAGAGGAGTGCCTACTGTATGCCAAGCGTTTTCACACTTAAACTTTCATTTAACCCTAGTAAGTCTTCAAGTTTATACCCCTATTTTACAGATGAAGGGAAAGTATAGATGAGTTAAATAACTTGCCCAGAGTTAAGAGGCTTTGTGGTATATTGTATTGTAAATAAGATTCAGCTTCCTAATCAAGCAGACCAAGAAATTAAATCCTCTCTCTGCCAGTCGTCTCTGTAACCATGGGCAAGTTAATTAACCTCTCTGAACCTCAGTTTTTCATTTATAAAATGGGGCTAATGAAAGTACTGTTCACCTTGAAGTCTGTGCAGATTAATGAGACGGTGTATGTACTGCATCTGGCAGTGGCTGGGCCTTAGTGAGTGCTCTTACAATAGTAGGTGGCAGAACAGGCCTTAAACCCAGATCTGTTTGATTCCCAAGTCCATGCTGCCTGAGGAAGAGTGGCACTCTGTGTCCCTGTCTTTTAAGAACCAACATTGGATATCTCTGATCCTTTCTTTTTTTGACCTGGCATCGTGGCATAAGCTCCTGTGGGTGAAGGGGAGTTTTTCTAGTTAGTGGCCTATGTAAAGCCTGTGACCAGCTAGGAAATTCAGATCTGAAAGGGCCATCAACAGTCACATGCCTCCTGGGCCAAACTGCACGGTGTCTTGGTGTCCCTGGTGCTGAGAGGTGAGTCTTAAGTTTATCCTCATTAAGAGATAGGTGCTGGACAGAGCACCTCTGTTTTGAATTTTTTGCGTGTTCAACTCTAGCAGAAAACAGGTGCTCCAGTGTGTCAGTGAAAGACTATACAGAGTGGTGGGGAGTGTGGCAAATGTCCTATCTAAAGGAGTTAAATTCAAGATACAGAAAACATTGCTCAATCCTAACAAAACAGATCTGCAAACTGAATTCATTCCATATGACTCCAGCTTTCAATTCCTGAAATTTTAGGCTGGATAAGATATCTCCTGACAGGTTGCTTAAGCCTCATCCCTGCCCTCCCCAGTCAGAGACTTACTAAGGTGCCGAATCATTTAGCTGGTACTCTGCAGCTCTGTTGAAGCAGGCATGCACCCGGCCATCCTTCACAATGCTTCCCGTTGACGCGCACCAGCTGGGGAGGCATGGTGTCCTCTTCATTGGAGTCCTGTTGCGATGCCACCCACCATCCTGTATGGCAGAAACCTGGCTGAGAACCACAGAGAATAACGGCCCTTCAGGAGGCTTCTGGGAATACTGCTGGATGGACAGCATTTTGCATTGCTCCCAGAGCCTAAGTTGGAGGCAGTCTCCAGCAAAGATTCTATGCTAAGAAAACATACTGATTGATTTTTGAGTTGTTGCTACCCAAGATGTACAGGGTGGCAATATATCCAGCCTTAGGGACTAGCAAGGGTCTCAGGTGCTTCCTTTCTGGTATTTGTCTTCCATCCATAGTCTCGAGGTATACTGCCACAAAATGTGGGTTCTCTCTTGCAGGGAGATTGGATGTTTAAAGGCTAAACAGACCATGAAATCAAGAAGATGGAAAACAGGAACCCACCACCTTTGTTCTTTTCAATGATTTAAATCTAGGAAAAGGCCAGTACTAGAACTAGGGATTTAGCTAATAAAAGTTCCTTGGCCAGGGCAAGGAGCCCACAGGGAGCAATTTAAATGGTAAAATAAAACAAAAAGTAAGAGGAAACTGTAAGCTGATTTTGTAAATATACAGGTAGTAGCTGCATGGTTCTCCAGGACTGAAAAACAGATTTAAAGCTCAGCAGACGGAATTTTAGTTATAAACTTTTTTAGACCCATATTTCCTTACAGCCTCTCATCTGTTTCTTCTCCTCATTAGTCTTCACTGCTTCCACCCTTAAACACATACCACTCGGCCTCGTTCAGCATAGTCGATGCCCAGCGTGGACATAGCCAGGATGGACTGCAGCATGTTCCCACGGGTGATGGACTTGAACTCCAGACATTTTCCTGGTGAATCGCCATCCTGGTGAATGATCCTGCAAGTGGCAGACTCCTAGCCCTCAGCCAGATCTGAGTAACCAGACCTAAGGGGTTGGGAATCTGGGGGTTTAAAGGGTCACAAGAACCCTTTCTCTCTCCCTGTGGCTGTCCCAAAGCGGAGGGTACAGCAAGGCAGGGCCAGGGGCATGCAGATGGAGGGGCACTGGGCACCAGATCCTTTATCTCTTTTCCATCTGGGTTCCATAAGGCCACCCTAGTCTTTTGGGGTTTCTTCTTCTGTTTGATGATAGTGCTCTTTCCTGACTCCCCAGCAGCCGGAAGGGAAAACCCTTAGGCTTCAAATTTCTGCTAGGGCTCGTGGATGCCTGTGAGAATTCGGAGTCCCTGCATGGTCAGGAGCCTTGTTAGGGGAGAACACAGGCATAACTGCTGCCTCCGGGTTCTGCCTGCCCGAGCTCAGAGCTCCTCATCTGAATTTAGACTAGGGTATCTCAGCGTGGCCCTATTGGCATTTGGGGCTGGGTTTTCTTTGGGGGGTTGGGATGGGGGGCTGTCCTGTGCACTGCAGGGTGTTCAGCAGCATCCCTGGCCTCTATCCACTGAAGGCCAGCAGAACCCCCAAACCCCCATTGTGACAACTAAACTTGTCTCCAGACATTGCTGAATGCCCTTGGGGCAGGGGGTGGGGCAGATTTTTCTCTTTTGAGAACCACTGATGGGTACAGGGGAATTCTTTAACACATTTCTCCTTTCTGTCCATTTTGACTCAGAAGAGTGGTCTTAGGGTAGACTTGGAGAGTTAGGTCATTTCACTGATTTACTATTTTTTCATCATTTTGCTGATTTCTTTTATTGACTGAAATGTCCTGATACTCATTCCACTCTCCTCCCCCAAAAATCCCCTATATCCTTAAACTCTTCCCTCCCCCCTATACACACACAATCTATTCAACCCTGATGCTTCAATCCCTCCCCATTAGCCTGTGCTTCTTCCCTCTAAGCTGCTTATCCAGAGACCTTAGGGGAGAGCTGCGTTGTTTTTTTTTTTGTTTTTTTGTTTTGTTTTTTTTTGAGGTACTGGGGCCAGATATTGAACCTGGGACCTCACATGTGGGAAGCTGGTGCTCAACCACTGAGCCACATTAGCGTCCCTGAATTGGTTTTTCCATTTGTTCTGCTTGTTGTTTGTTTGTTTTGTTTGTTTATTCAGGAGGCACTGGGAACCAAACCCCAGACCTCCCATGTGGGAGGTGGGCACTCAACCACTTGAGCCACATCTGCTCCCTGCTTAGATTTAAAAGGCCTCCCAGTGGCCCTGCCAGCTCCCAGATTCCCCTTCTGTAACTTCCTGGGCACCTTGGATTCTGCATCCACCTTACAGAGCTGTGATTCTTTAGTGTGGCCTTAGGGAGCTGTACTTCCCACTGCTTGGGAAAAAGGGGTGTCTTAGCCTGGTGCAAGTCTCAAGCTCTTCTTGCCTTACTCTATTTACGGCCACGGTCGTTTCTCAGACTGGCTGAGGTGCTCTTATTTTCTCAACACAGACCAGTGACCTGCTTCAGAGCTCACCATCTTAGCAGGTGCTGAACCTCCCACCTGGCAGGAGCTTCCGAGGCAGCCACTGACTAGAAGCCAGGCAGGGGCTGGTGTGGAAGACCCCACTCCTCCTCGGGGCTCCCTGCTGCCTAATGGTTTAGATTCCTCAGCTCAGGCTTCGCTGCTGCAGACAGGGACAGTGCCGGAAGCCTGGGGTTCTCGGTATTTGATAAGGCATAAGGAGATCATAGGTTTGTTTAACTTAGAAGAGAGGATCCACCCTGACTCTGTATTATTCCTGGCTCAAGGAAGAACAGAAAAATTCCAGAGTAGCTTTGGCATTCTGGATCACCTTGGGAGTGGCTGTGCAAGCCCTATTTTAACTCAACCCTACATCTCCCAACTCCTAGCCTGAGCCTGGATGGCAGAGAGGGAAAACCAACGGCCACCGCTCCTTCCCATGGGATGGGCCAGAGGACCTGCCTGCTACCCAGGATAAGCCAGAAGGAGCAGTGCCTACTCCTTTTCTGGCTCATCTTCCCATCTCACCCAGCAGTAGCAGCTTGACTGTCTTGGCTTCCTTGTCAGCATCCTCCAGCTTCTTTTCTAGCACCTTGGACCTCTTGGCCAAGTCTTTGTCCTCAGCACTGATTGCACTCCCCATCTTTCTGCCTACTCCTTGGCTGTTGCTTCAGGCTCTTAAGCGTCTCCTCTAGGGCAGATGAAAGACAAGGGAAAAATAAGTGGGAATTGAATGCCAGGTCCTTAGCCCTCCTAACAGCTGGCCTATATGGGGCTGGGTGAGGGAGCAGGCTAAAAGTTCCTGTACCCTGCCTCCCTTGGCTGAGATTCCCTACCCCAACTGGAGACCTACTTACCCTCGGGATTGTAGCGATGTGAGGGGTCAAACCCATTAAGGGCTTAATATGACAAAGGGCAAAGACTCAAATGTTCGTGTAACTAGGGAAATGATCTGGGTTCTGACATAGGAGTATAGCGTGTGGGTGCTGGAGCTCTCTGGAGCAAGATAACAGCTGCTCCCATTATTTGAGGGACCCATCCCCTAGAAATCTTCCTCAGATTCACTTGCCTCTTGGAACTAGAGATTGGGGGCATAAACATGGGAGCACGCCCCATGCTAAGTCTCCAGAGGACAGGGGCTTGGTTTCACGGGCTTTGTGGCATCAAAGCATACTCCTCTGTTATCGCAAGCTTGTCCTGGCAAGGGAATTTTGTTTGGGGTGGTGCCTTTCCTTGGAAAGATTAGATATGTTTCAGTGAGCTCCGGCAGTGGCAGCTGCTCCAGGAAGCCATTAACTCGGTCCTTTGTATTTGTATTTGCTCGCTTGGTTGTACCTACTTATGTAAACACATCACTTTATATTGTATTTTAAAATCTATTTCCCCCAGATTAAACTTCCTCTGGAGGTCAGGGACCAAATCTCATTCATCTTTGAATCTCTCAGACCTTGTGGTTTCTTAGTGGGTCCTCAAGGAAGGCTCGGAGAATGAATGAAAGATAAAGGGAGGGGGATGGTAGGGAGAATGAGGCTGCTTCCTGAGGCCCAACTTCACTTGGTGACCAAACCTGGCTAGTATTTTGTGTGTGTGTGCCGCCTCCCATTACATATCACAAGCTCTACTGCTTCCTTGAGAAACTGGACTCTCTTTAGTCTCTGGTTTCCCAGGTTGGGGCAGCTTGCCCTCTGGCCCTCGTAACAGCTGCCTCTTTCTAGGGAGAAATGAGAGTGCAGTCTAGCAGTCACTTCACAGAAGACTCGCCGGTGATTGTAGTTCTCCATGCCAGTTATTTCAGTTTACTTAAATGGGTCTTGCAGGTGTAGTCTTCCTCAGAAGGAGATACTTTAGAACTTTGCTATCCAAACTGTGGTCCAAGGACTAGAAACATCAGATCACCTGGAAGCTTAATAGAAATGCAGCATTTCAGGCCTTAGCCCAGGCTTTCTGATTCAGAATCTGCGTTTCAGCAGGATCCGTCATTTCAGCAGGATACCTAAGGACCTTAAGGGTTGAGATGCACTGCCCCAGGGACACGATTTTTCCTCCAGCCTTGCCTAATCATAAGAATCACCTGGGACGCTTGTTTCTGTATCTCAGCAAATCTTAGAAGCCACTGACTGGAAGATGCACCCTGATTTCAAAGGTGTTAAAATAGATGTTAAAAGTTGTGTTTTAGAATCAATAAATTCTAATAATAGTAGATTCCAGAGCCTGAGAAACTATTTTTAACTAATTTAGGTGATTATCATTACCTGGCAAGTTTGAAAAACCCTGAGAACAGTCGTTCTCAATTGTTGGTGCACAGTGGAGTTTACCTGGGGCTGGAGGGTTTTCCTGATTGGTTTTTAATACTGATTTAATTGGTCTGGAGTGCAGTCCAGATATAGAGGGTTTTAAACTTCCCACGATATTGTGATGTGCGGCCACGGCGGCGCACCACTGAGCTAGAAGGGCTGGATTTGTGCAGCAGTGGCCAGTTGGATTGCGAATGTGCCACCAACCAGGTACCCTGAGCCATCGCTGATCATCTTCCTCCTCCTCACCGCCTTTCAGCTGCACATCTGGGTAACTGGCAGAGAAGCCCCGGCCTGACGCCCGGACCTTCGGGGCTGATGGGGGAATAGACAGCCAAGGTGATTGTGTTGTCCCGATCAAAAATTGGCAAGTGCTTATTGACAGAAAGGAAAAGAGGAGAATCTACTTGAAAGTGTGACTCTTGGAATTGTGGCTGTAGGTTTCAGTAATCATACCTCACCACCAGCCCCACCCTTGCCTGCCCACGGTATTGGTAATTTATACCTAGGCCAGAGCTGCCCTGAAGGCTGCACTCTTCAAAGCAAGGGGCCACCAGGAACTGTGCTAGACAATTTATGTGGCTCCTGTCAGTTCTCACAGTAACGCCAAAGTAAGTGCTGTTGTCCCCAATTTGCAGACCAGATAATTGAGACTTGAGGGTAACTTGTTGAAGGTCAAATAGCTTAGTAATCAGACAACCCAAATTGGTCCCATTCCCAGGGTAGTGATCTTTCCACTACCCCCACACGAGGACCCAGTGAGAGAAAGAACACTTGGGCGGAAAATACAGGCAAATCCGTGAACTTGATAACAGCAGCATTGCACTGTTAGAGGAACCACTCGTTTTACACAAGGAGAAAATGTTTGAGTTTGTTCCTTTTTCAGCTACCGCCTCTGCAGGCATCAGTGCAGCTTCTTATTTCCTAGCTTGCTGGGGAAAGTTCCCCATTCTCACTACTAAGCTGAGCGAGGGCACTGCTGACCCTAGCCTGGCCTCTGCGAGCACAGGCCCCATCTGTGTACACACCGTCCTGATGCCAGTGTCCTCCCCGCTCTGGTCTTTAGTTCCTGTGCCTTTTTGTGGCTGTTTACTTCCATCTCCTAGGAGAAAGAGGCATTGGAAAACAAAAACAAAAAAACGATACTGTGAATTTGTGTGATGCTAGTTTTCAAAAGCTTTTGGTGATGTTGGTAAGGCATGTAGGTGCTAGTCCCAGTTTATAGGTAAGGAAATAAAATTGGTAAGGCACAGAAAAATGACCCCCGTATTAATAAACAAGTTTCTGTCAGAATCAGAGCGGGAGCTTAGGTGTCCTGGTTCACAGCCCTTATGGCCATAACATTTTGATTGAAAAAGGAATGACCACTTCTCAAAGAATTGGGGCGTGTTTCCTGAATTAAGGGGAGATCTCAGCATCTGTTTCACATCCAGGGGTAGGATTGTGGATAAAGTCTTGTCCCAGACGGGTTGGGGCAGACATGAAAAATGAGGTACTGCCTTCAGGATCTCCCAGGCCAAAGGACAAGAGGTAAAATTGCAGAAACAATTTAACCAAAAGAACACTGCACTAGTGGTGGGGGGGTTCAGAGCTGTTTAAACCTAGCCTCCACGTCTGGTAGGAAAAACATTCCTGCACACATCTAGCAGTCAGGCTGGTAAGTTCTATGGTGGAAGAAAGGGGTGGGTGATTGTAAAATGAACAAGCTTTCAGTAGAAACGAAAAAACAGCAGAAGGGTAGGGGCTAGGCATTTGGGAGAGAGGAAATAGCATGAAGAAAAGATGTGGAGGTAAGAGGTACAAAGTGTTCCCTGAGAAGAGTGGGAAGCCCGATATGTGACTGGAGGGGACGGTGGGAGATGAGGACAGGAAAGGGAAACGGGGCAGCCAGTATAGGACCTTAAATAACAAACTAAGGGGTTTGGCCAAAATCCAGTGGGGTCTTACAAACAAGCACAGAAGAGGCATCTGCGGGGACTTAACAATGCTGGTAGTGGAGAGTGGGTGGGACTGACTGCTGGGACAAGTTGAAAGCTAGAGCAGAACAGCTGGTTTGAACTGACTGCTGAGAGGAGGCGGGGAAAGCCCGGGCTGGGTGGAGAGGTGGGGCAGTGGTGTGACTCCGGACTTGAGTAAGGCTTGGCTGGAAGGTGCACTCAAGCCTGTGGGAAGCCTGGAGCAAAATTAGGACACAATTTAGTGGGCCAGAGCCTAGCCAAGTCTAGGCGTAGGGTGTGGTTGGGGAAACTGCCCTGGCCTTGGGTGCTTTGGGAAGCTGCAGGTATTCTCCCCCAAATCTAATATCCGGGGAGAGTGGTGTGGCCTGAGCAGGAGGCTAGCAGCATGGAGAAGTAGTTCTTCAGAGAAACAGGAGTGCACCCTCAGAGGGCCTGGAATTCTAGGAGGGCGATTAAGGACCCTGCAGGAGGATAGGCTGGGTGGGGAGGAAGCAGTGTTGGGAGCTAGGAAAAACCCTGTACGCAACTTTCAGGCCCCAACTTGAGAAAAGCCAGAGGCCAAAGGCATGACTCACTCCTTTATTTCCCAAGCCCTGTTGTACAGAGACAGTGAAATCCCGGCTGAGATTCTTGGTGGTGTCAAGTAGGTGGGGAGGCTGGTGCTCAGCTGTAATCAGGGCAGACTTCCTAGCAGTGACAACACCCCCGATGGCCTGGAAATAGGGAAGGGTCACAGGGTGAAGGGTGTGTCTCCCCTGGGACCAGGTAGGAGCCCAGAGGGAGGAGGGAACCAGTTTGCCCAGGTGGAGGGTAGGTAGGAGGTAGGTGTGGACAGAGGGGAGGTCTTGAAGAGGGCTGGCCCAGGGCAAGAGACCACCCTTCAAAGCTCAAGTCAAAGTTTGCATCTTAACAGAGAATAGATGATGTTCTACTTGGTCACATGGTGCGTGGCTTTTACTTTTGAGATGTATTTTATTCATTGCTGAGAGCCCAATGGTTTCATAATTCCTATGGTCCCCGCGAGCAGTTTGGAGACCATATTAAATAAGGCTAGTTTTAAGCCTGGGGTTAAGACGTAAGGGAGTTGGGGTGTGCGTGTAGGCTTCTAGATGTTTACAGACTTTCATTTTTTCCTTTCCCTTGATAATGGATAGACACTGTGACAATGTTTAAATGCAGGTAAGTATAAAGAAGAAAATAAATATCCATAAATCCACCACTCACAAGAAAATCATTTGTAAAGTTTTAGCTGTGTTTCTCTCTTCTATACATATATATTACATAATTAGTACCACACTGTATGTACAATTCCTTATATCCATTTTTTTTCACATAACATTTCCACATCATTAAATTTCCAAGAACAAATTTTAATGTCTCTATTTTATTGTATGCATTTAAAATAATTTAAGCATTCTATTGTTGGACCTTTAAGTTTTCAGCCATTCTCTGTAAAAAACTTTGCAGTGATGAACAACTTTAATCATACTTATTTTTCTGGCAGCTGAAGAAAAAACAATTTCCTTGAAGTGGAATTATACTGGGTCAAATAACAGGAACCTTTTAAAAACTTGACTGTATGTTTCCACACGGCATTCAGAAAGATGCTATCAGCTCTTACATCCACCAGCCGTGCTTGACTGTATGTTGCCACACGGCATTCAGAAAGATGCTATCAGCTCTTACATCCACCACCGTGCTTGTCTGTGTGCCCCATCTCACTAACTCCACCCTTGCCTGCATTGTCTTTTAAGGGTAATTAAAATAACTTTTTTTAAACTTATCTTGCTAATTTGATAGGGAAATGTGGGATCTCCTTGTTTTGTTTTGTTGTAGTTTTATCAGTTCCTTATGGACTTGGGTGTATCCTTGTGGATGCTGGGGTTTTTTTTTTTTTTTTTTTTTCATTTTATTGGGGCGAGGCGCAGTGGGCTGGGGAGCAATGGAGGCAGCACTTGATGTAGGAAGAGTTCGGGGTCTAGAACCCAACCTGGGAAGAGGTGGGTGAGGCAAAATTCAGCGAGAAACTTGGCTGTTGGGGTGGTTAGTAGTGGGAGGAGGTGAGTACACAGTACAGTTGGATGTTGGGGGTGGGGGTGGCGGGTCAAAGGGCCCTCCCATAAGGGTGAGAAATGGGGATGAGACCATTCTAATTGCAGCTAAGGCACTTAATTCTAGGCAAGGAGATCTCATGGACTTAAACCCCTCTCCCTACACACACGTTCCCTTTGGGTAGGTTTCTCTGCCACTGGGGGTGGGGGCGCTAGCTGGTTGGAGTACCTGCAGCACCCCCCCTAACAGCCCACTTATTTATAGGCTGGAAGGTGAATTACCCCGCGAAAGTGTCCATAAGAAACTAAAGCATAGGACAGAGGACGTGAACATGCACGGCGCTGCAGCTACAGGCCAGGCATAAGCCCTTGGCGCGTGTTAGCTCCTTCTCCTCACCACCACCCCAGGGAGGGCACTCTTACACTCATCTTTCAGATGACGTGGAAGCGCAGCAAAGTAACTTGCACAGCTTCAGTCAGGTCAATGCGTGGAGAAGCCGGGATGTGAATCCTCACAATTGGGCTACAGAGCCTAAGCCCTTAACCACCCAATATAGAAATAACTGAGGAAAGGGGAGCCAGAATTGCAGGCTTCACCCTGCCTACCTCTGCTGGCCAGAAGAAAACAAGCGACCTCGAGTGGGAATGCTGGGCTTCTGCGGCTCAGAGCGAATCCTGAGACACTAAGAATAGCTACTTTTTATTGCGCGCTGGCCCCGTGCCAGGCCCTGCGCAAGGGGGTTTACATTTAAGCCGCCCAACAACCCCTCTGAGTGAGGTGCCGTCATTGCCCCCATGCCATCGCCTGATGAGGAAGCTGACGCACAGGAGGGTTATGAGCTTGCCCAATCGCGCGGGGAGCCCCGCCAGGCCGGCCGCGGCGCCGAGGCTGCCCACGTGGCGCCGGGAAGCGGAAAAATGGCGGGGGCGGGTCCGGGCGAGGGCGGTGCCACGGGGACCCGCGCGGCGCCGGCGAGTTGTTAGTGGGGTCGCACCTGTTGTCTGACTCCCCCACTCTCCAGCGACAGGAGACCGAGCCCAGAGACCCAGAGAGCGGTGAGAGAAGCCGGGGCGCGTTCCGGGTCCCGCTCTCTGGGGAGCACGTGGCCTGCCCCCCTCACGCGGGCCGGGCCGGGGGCTCGGGGCTGCGGGGTGCGCTGCGGCGCTGGGCAGCAGGGGACCTCCCGCCACCTGGCGGTTTTGAAAGACTGCCTTATTTCCCCCACCGCAGAGCCAGGGCAGGCGCCCTCGGAGCGACTTGGCGTGGGACTGGGAGCCAGCGCCCCCCTTTCCGAGTCCCAGGTTTTCCCGCTCTGCAGACCCCTCCCGGGCCGCCTCCCCGGTGCCCCTGGGGGTTCTGGCAGCATGGCCTCAGGTGAGTGCGTGCGCGTGTTGGGGGGAGGGTCTCCGGCATAGAAAAGTGCAGTAGCCGGGGTGACAGGAGGGGGCGGGGGGAGGGGGCAGAGCAGCCAGCGGGACGTGGGGAGGGCCAGGGGAGGGAGAGCCTGCGTGGGGAAGGACAAAGGGGAAGTTCGAAGAGACTGGGTCTCCCACAGACCCGGGGCTAAGCCCCCTCCTCCCGGCCTCCCCAAAGGGTATTTTGTGGAATCTTCCCAAGACTGGGCCCTGGCTACTTCCTCAGTGCTACCCTGGTCCTCCTAGAGCTGGGCTACCCATGTCGCTGGGGGTCAGACAAGAAAATCATGGGGGGCTGTGCCCCAGAGGGCTCAGGTTTTCCCTGAGTGTGCCAGGGTGCCTGGGTGCCCAGAGCAGCGCGCGCTGAGCGTGGAGGCAGCGGCTGGGTTCCTGCTGACGGCTCTCCCTGCCGGGTTGGCTGGACCAGCTCACCTAGACTTTGCCCCGAAGCCCTGGCCAGCGGCGAGGGCTCCTGGCCCCGGCTGGCGCAGAGCTGGGGCTGGCCTTCCCCATCTTGTTTTCTCTATCTGCACCTGCCAGGTCCAGCCCCCGTCAGCCCCGTCCCTCCGGGGACTGAGGGAGGGAGGGCAGGGCTGAGGGGTGGGGAAAGAGGCCCCACCATGTGAGGTTGCCTAGACAACCCCAGGAATCGTGGCCAGGGCCTCTTCCGCCGCAGGGGCCTCTGCTTCCTGCATCAGTCACTCCCGCGGGGGGCGGGGCGGGGCGGAGGAAGAGGCTGGATGTGGCAGAGCGAGGTCCCAGCCGCGCTGCTCAGCCTGCCACCCCCCCGCCGTGGCGCGGCCCCGGCCATGGCATCCTACCCAGCTGCCCCCAGCAAGCCCAAGGCCAGATACCACTTTAAGAAGCGGGCCAGCCTGCAGGCCTCCGCCGCCGTGCAGGGTGAGTCTCTGCCACCCGGCCTTGGCCCCCCGGGCTCCGTGTCACCTCTTCCCACCCAGGCCACTGGCCCCTCGGAGAGGCAGGTCTCTCTCCCAGGGCCCCCCCTCTGTGGTCGTGCCCCTCCACCTCGGTCCCGGGGAGAGCCGGCTTGAGAGGTGGCGGGGGGAGGGAAGGGGGTGACTGAGGTCTCCAGGTGGGGGATGCTGCCCTTTGTAACAAGGGTGGTAACAAGGGTGGGCGTGGGTGCAGCAAGCAGTGTGTTTGCACACGTGCCGGCGTGTGTACGTGCTGAGACGGTGGGGACTGTGTGAATGGGGGGGGCACGTGTGGGACTGGCCGCTCGGGCTGGTGGAGGCGCCTCCGCGGGCAGGCTCTTCCTTCCAGGACCCCAGACCTGGAGTCCCCAGGTGGGGTGGGGTGGGGGGCCTGACATCGGGGCGCACCCGTTGCTGGGTGGCCACCGAGAGCTGGGAGACCTGGCTGTGTGCTCGCTCGCTCGGGGTTTGTGTGTGAGTGTGAGCCCCCTCGAGTGAGGGGGAGCTTGGGTCGGGGCTGGGGGGCAGCTTCAGGCTGCGGCTGCTGCCGGGCCATGCTCCTGCGCCCTTGGGGTTCAGCTCCCGCTCTGGTAGGCACCTCTGCACCATCCAGAGCAGGCGGTGCGGTGCAGCCGGGCTGCCTCAGCCAGGGCTTGGCTGCCAGGGTCTGTGCTTGCTGAGGGAGGTCTCCCTGCCCCCACCCCCGCGCCCCCAGGCCCTGCCACCAAGGAAAGCAGGTCAAGCCGGCTCCCCCACCCCACTCCCCAGAGACTCTCTACCTCTCGCCTGAGCGGTCTCCCTGCTGTATTTATTGTTTAATGTCACAGAAGATGCCTGGCCTGAGACCTGTACTGACCCGAGGCCAGGTCTGTGCCTTGCAGACGGTGTGTCCCCCGGGGCTGGGGCTGCACTGCTTGCCCTATTATGAGACCTTGGGGTGGTCGAGGGTGAGAGCAGCTGAGACTTGTGAGTCACAGCCTTGGGCACCCCCCTGCCTCCCGAGGCAGCCTTGGCTGTGAGCCGGGGGTACCAGAACCCCAGAGTTGGAGGGAGTGGCTGGGGAGTAGCTGTGTGTGGACCGGGGGGCTTGTGGTTGACCCTCCCCCGTGTGGGTGGCGTGTGGTGCTGTGGGCAGGGGCCTCCAGCACTGGCCCCGGGGGAAGGGACCAGCGCTGAGCCACCTAGCCTCTGACCTCCCGCAGAGGCTGCTTCTGTTTGTCACCTCCACTGGGGGATGGACCCCTGGCAGCCCCTGTGCAGTGGCACGGCAGGTCGGGGGGACGGCTCACTGCCGGAACCTGTCCTTGTCACCCTCAGCATAGGTGGGAGCAGGGGTCGAGACGAGGGCCCCTTGCTGGGAGGCTGTTGTCCCTGCACAGATGAACTGTGGAGGTCTGCTTCCCCTTGACGGGGTAGAAGCGCACTAGGGCCCTGGGGGGGGGGGGGCGCAGCATCAGGTTCATGGGCAAGCCAGGACCTTAGGCTCTGCCTTCTGCCCTGGGGTGAAGCAGCGGGTGCCCGTCTTCTGTTCCCTTCCTGCTCTGCCCTCTGCCAAGTACGGGGTGCATCCTACTCCCCCCCCAGCCTGTCACACCTCCCCTGCCAAGTTCTCATCTCTGCCCTTCACTGCTCAGTTGCCCCCGGGCAGGGCCCAGGGGACCTTCCCGCCCTGGGTGGGTGGGGCTACATGTGGAAAGTGTTCTGGGGGTCCCAGGAGCTCACAACAGCAGATGCTCGTGGGGTGCCGTGCTTGTGTTTTAAGATCCCTGCCCGAGCCGTTATCTCTGTAAGTCTTTTGGCAGCAGCTTTGGCTGAGGGGGGGCAGGAACTGCTTATCGCCCCATTTTTACGAGGACTTGAAGCCGCTGGAAGTAGAGACTTGCCAGTCAGGGGGAACGGAGGGGTCTAGTTCTTCTCCAAACCTCTCCTCTGGACCTTTTGTCCTGTCCCTGACTGTAGACTTGGGACGGGCTGTGAGCCAGCCCCCCCGAGAAGCTGGGCAGGGGGGACCCCTGCTACCTGACCCCTACCTGGGCTAGGCCCCTGCTCCTCTCCCCAGCTCCCCCCCCCCCCCCCCCCCCCCCCCCCCGCCCCACCATGGGACCTCCTCTTCGGAAGGAGAAGGCAGCAGGGCCCCAGGGCAGAGGAGAAGGCCCTGGGCTAGTGGGCGTGAGGGGAGGAGGGCTCCCCTTCGTTTTCTCCCCTCTCCCACCCTTTTGCCAGCTCCATCCTGCCCTAGGGGACTCCCTGGGGCAGTGGATTTTAAGGAGGCTTGGCCCCTGGCTGCCAGGCTGCCCTGTCCCTATCAGCATACCCTTCTCCTCCCCGTTGGGGCCCCCCGTGCCCCTGCGTTTGACTGGCCCTGGCCCTGCACCGGTTAAGGCGCTGTTCAGTTTTGGGGTTCAACTCCCAACTCCAAGACCCCTTCCCTGATTTCTGGTTTCCCTTGAACTCCTCCAGCCCCCTGCTTGCCGCCATCCCCGGGTCTCCCCTCCCTGCAGCTGCACTTGGTACGGTCCGTGCCGGCCCCTGAGCTGTCCTGGGGGACTGGCTGCAGCTCTGCTCAGCAGGCAGGCGGGCAGGGGGCACAGGGCTGCTGCCGGAGGGGCCTGAAGGCGGCAGGTAGGGCTGGGGCGGCGACCCCAGTGAGCGGGGGTCTGGGTGCTGGAGCTGAGGTGGGCGCTACCACCTCTCTTTCCTTTGGGTCCAGCCTGGGGACCAGACTCTGGAGTGCCGGGAAGTGGGCAGACTTTAAGGCGCGCTACCCAGGCAGAGCCCTCAGTCCTTCCCTACACCGGGGAGGAGAGGAGAAGGGCGGGCTCTGGACGGGGCACCCCCAGAGCTGGCCGGGAGCGCAGTTTGAGTGGAGAGCGCCCTGCCCGTGAGGGTAGGGCTCAGGAGATCAGGGGAGGGCCCCTCAGGGTGGGCTGGCAGCTTCACCACGGTGCCGGGCCCTGGCGGCACAGCCGAGGAGCTCTTCCCTCCATGGGGAGGACCCTGGCTTCGGATCCTCCCTCTCCAGGGCCCTCTGTGGGGCCTCCCGCCCAGGTCCTGGGGCCTCCCCGTGGCGCAGCCTGTTTGTGGCAGCTCCTTTTGGAGGGGCTGCCAGCGGTGGGAGGGCCAGGCTGGGGCCAGGCCACGTCTTGGCAGCCCCGGGGTCCGGGGGGAGAGGGCAGGCCTCCAGGGAGGAGGCCGGGTTCTGCTGCCAACCAGCTCCTCCACCTCCTCTCCCCTGCCCTGAGAGGCTGCTCCCCAGGTCAGAGCCAGGCTGCCCCTGGGGTCTCAGGGCAGCCCGGCGGGGGTCCTGGCCCTCTGGGTGAGGATCTGCTGGCCCCATCCTGGTCGGCTTGCCCTGGGAGCTGCGCCTGGGCATCCCCAGGGCCACATCGTCCTTAGTGAGCGCCTGCTGTTGTTTGTGGGGACGGGGAGAGGGGGGAGAAGGTGTGTGTGTCACCTGGGGGGCGGGGGACTCTCGTGGAGGCTCCCAGCCGGGGAAGTGGGTCCTAGTCCAGGTTCTTATTCCCAGAGCGGATGAAGCCACTAGTTCCAGAGCCAGACTCAGGGCCCCCTGCCCCAGCCTGGAATGGGTGAGGGGTGCACTGCCAGGGGTGGTCTCGGGGAGCAGGTTCGCTCCTCAGCCCGACGGAGCCCTGCCTCCAGGGCTGGCCCGGGGTGGGCAGGCCCTGCTCCGCAGCCCACTGACCCACCTGCTGTCTCCGCAGAGGCCCGGGGTGGGCTGGGGGCCCCTCCGCTGCAGTCTGCCCGCTCCCTGCCGGGCCCCGCCCCCTGCCTCAAGCACTTCCCGCTGGACCTGCGCACCTCCATGGACGGCAAGTGCAAGGAGATCGCAGAGGTACGGCCTGGCTCCGCCTCACGCCCCCCCCTCGGCTGTCCCCTGATCCCCACCTCGGGCTGCCCAGTCCACCCCGGGCCAGGCGCTGACCTTCCCGCCCGGCCTTGCTTCCTGCCCCAGGAGCTGTTCAGCCGCTCGCTGGCCGAGAGCGAGCTCCGGAGCGCCCCTTACGAGTTCCCCGAGGAGAGCCCCATCGAGCAGCTGGAGGAGCGGCGGCAGCGCCTGGAGCGGCAGATCAGCCAGGATGTCAAGTGCGCCCCCCCACCTCCCTCCGGGGCCTGGCCGGCTCTCAGGACGCTTTTAGAGCCCTCCTTTGTCCCCTTTCCCTTTGGGGCCCCCGGGGGAGGCAGCCTCGAGCAGTGGTTCAGGCTTTGGAAGCGGCCGCGGGGGCTGTGGTTCGGTCTTCCTCCCACAGGCGTGGCCCCGAACACCGCCTGGGTCTGTTTTCCTTTCTCTCAAGTGGGGGTTCTGCAGCCCAGGGAGGTCCTGTGTGATGACAGCAGGCGTGCGGTGCCTGGTGGTCCCACATCTGCCTGAACCCCCTCCCCTCTCACCTGCAGGCTGGAGCCCGACATCCTGCTTCGCGCCAAGCAGGATTTCCTGAAGACAGACAGTGACTCAGATTTACAGTGAGGAGGGCGGAGGGGCGAGGGGGAGGCCGAGCCGGGGCCTGGGCCTCGCTGCCTCCCACCTGGCTCCCGTCCCCTTCCCCTGCAGGCTCTACAAGGAGCAGGGCGAGGGGCAGGGCGACCGGGGCCTGCGGGAGCGCGACGGGCTGCTGGAGCGGGAGTTCCAGCGGGTCACCATCTCCGGGGAGGAGAAGTGCGGCGTGAGTGCGGGGCGTGGCTTGAGTCAGCCGCCCCTGGTGTCCCGGGAGCTGAGGGTGCTGGCTGGCGATGGGAGCTGGTGGTTCTCCTTTCTAAAAGCTGGGGCTGGCGGACATGCGCTGGGACCCCGGGGCCAGGGCCTGCGCAGACAGGGAGAGTGTGGGCCTGGGGTCAGGGACCTGGGAGGGTGACCACATGTCCTCTGTCCCCAGGTGCCGTTCACAGACCTGCTGGACGCAGCCAAAAGCGTGGTGCGGGCGCTCTTCATCCGGGAGAAGTACATGGCGCTGGCGCTGCAGGGCTTCTGCCCCACCACCCGCCGGTACCTGCAGCAGCTGGCCGAGAAGCCCCTGGAGACACGGGCCTACGAGCAGGGCCCCCGAGACCCCCGTGGCTGCGGGTAGGACCCCCTCATCCCGGCCGCGCAGCTCCCCAGCTCCCTGCGCTCTGGGTCCTGCCTGCCTCGCCCCCCATGCAGGCTCGTCCCGGCCGCTTGGTGCCCCCAGGGAGGGCACGGGGGCGGAGGTAGGGGTGGGAGCTGCCCTGCGGGGCCTTTGGCATCTCAACCCCCTGCTGGGCTTCTGGGCTGGGCCGAGGCACTTGGGCCTCCCTGGCTTTGAAAGGCTCCGACTCCCCCTTCCCCACCCCACAGACGCCCCGGTGCACCCGCCTGCGCTGGAGCAGCACCCCTACGAGCACTGCGAACCCAGCACCATGCCCGGGGACCTGGGCTTCGGCCTGCGCATGGTGCGGGGCGTGGTGCACGTCTACACCCGCAGGGAGCTCGATGAGCAGTAAGCCGGGCTGCCGTGGTGGGGGAGGGTGCCTGGAGGCCTCGTGGGCTCAGGGCAGGGGCCCGAGGCCCTGGCTTGCCCTCCTCACCCCAGCATCCCCTCCGTGCCAGCTGCTCAGAGCTGGAGCTGCAGTACCCCGACCTGCAGGAGTTTGTGGCTGACGTCAACGTGCTGATGGCCCTGATTATCAACGGCCCCATGTGAGCCCCCGCCTGCCCCGGCACGGCTGCCTCCCCCATTCGCCCGACCCCTGGTCTCTTCTGACTGCTCTGTCCCTGGGCCTGGCCCTGCCTCCTCCCGCCCTCTCCCTCCCCAGGCCCTCCCGCCCACAGCGCCTGCTCGTGCCCTCAGCTCCTGCCTGGTTCTTCCCCTCTCCCCCTGCCCAGAAAGTCGTTCTGCTACCGCCGGCTGCAGTACCTGAGCTCCAAGTTCCAGATGCATGTGCTGCTCAACGAGATGAAGGAGCTGGCCGCCCAGAAGAAGGTGCCGCACCGGGATTTCTACAACATCCGCAAGGTGGGCCCTCGCCGCCCCCGCCCGGCCTCCCCTCGAGGGCTGGGGGCCCCTCCCCGGCCCCCACCCTCCCCCGGCATCCGGCGGGTAGCGGCCCCTCCAGCAGACCCGTCGGCCCCCTGCTCCCCTGCAGGTGGACACGCACATCCACGCCTCGTCCTGCATGAACCAGAAGCATCTGCTACGCTTCATCAAGCGGGCGATGAAGCGGCACCTGGAGGAGATCGTGCACGTGGAGCAGGGCCGCGAGCAGACGCTGCGGGAGGTCTTCGACAGCATGAACCTCACGGCCTACGACCTGAGCGTGGACACGCTCGACGTGCATGCGGTCTGTCCCGTCGGCCGGGGGGCTGGGCGGCTGGGTCGGGCCGGGGGCCAGGGGTGACCCGGGGCCTGCCCTTCTCCCGCAGGACAGGAACACCTTCCACCGCTTCGACAAGTTCAACGCCAAGTACAACCCCATCGGGGAGTCCGTCCTCCGGGAGATCTTCATCAAGACCGACAACAGGGTCTCTGGGAAGTACTTTGCTCACATCATCAAGGTGAGGAGGCGCGGCTGCCAGAGCCTGCCGGCAGCCTCCCCCGACCGTCCGGGGGGCCCGGGTGTCTGCGGGTTTGCATAGGGCGAGGCGGGTGGCGAGGTGGGTACGGGGACAAAGGAGCAGCGCTGGGGCGGTGAGCGCGAAGGCCAGGGCGTGACAGTGCCCTGTGCCCGTCTCTCAGGAGGTGATGGCGGACCTGGAGGAGAGCAAATACCAGAACGCGGAGCTGCGGCTCTCCGTCTACGGGCGCTCGAGGGACGAGTGGGACAAGCTGGCACGCTGGGCCGTGATGCACCGCGTCCACTCGCCCAACGTGCGCTGGCTCGTGCAGGTGCCCCGCCTCTTGTGAGTGACCCCCCGGAGGGGGACGGTGCATAGGGGGGGCTGGCCGTCCTGGTTCCTCCCCTGGCCGCGGCGGCCCGCCCCGGCATCCCCTTTCCCGGACGGTTCTCCGGCAGAGCTCTGACCCCACCGGCCCCGCCGGGCGTCCCCTCGCCGGCCCTGACGCGTGGTGCGTCTCGCCCGCAGCGACGTGTACCGAACCAAGGGCCAGCTGGCCAACTTCCAGGAGATGCTGGAGAACATCTTCCTGCCACTCTTCGAGGCCACCGTGCACCCCGCCAGCCACCCGGAGCTGCACCTGTTCCTGGAGCACGTGAGCGGGACAGCCCGGGGCCTGGGTGCGGGGAGACCGGCCGGCCGGACAGGGGTGGGCCTGACCGCAGGGCTCCGGGCCAGGTGGACGGCTTCGACAGCGTGGACGACGAGTCCAAGCCCGAGAACCACGTCTTCAACCTGGAGAGCCCCCTCCCCGAGGCCTGGGTGGAGGAGGACAACCCGCCCTACGCCTACTACCTGTACTACACCTTCGCCAACATGGCCGTGCTCAACCACCTGCGCAGGTGCCTGCGCGCCGGGGCCCGGGGGCTGGCTTGACCCCTCCCACCCAGCAGGCCTCGCCCCATGCCTGTCCCCGGGGTACCCCCGGAGCCCCGGCCCGCCTCTCGGGCTGGTGGGGGGGTGGGGCCTGTGCCTTGTGCCTAGCCCCTCCCTGCCAAGGGTCCACCTCTGCCCCCTCCACCAGGCCCGCCTGAGGGCGTACACGTGCTGGGGTGGGGGGCGCCCGGGCCAGCCCGGGGCGGGCGCTGACGCTGTGTGGGTGCCCGCAGGCAGAGGGGCTTCCACACGTTTGTGCTGAGGCCGCACTGCGGGGAGGCGGGGCCCATCCACCACCTGGTGTCCGCCTTCATGCTGGCTGAGAACATCTCCCATGGGCTGCTTCTGCGCAAGGTCAGGGGCACACCCCCAGTCACCCCTCCCACCCGTAAACGGCCCCCGGGCGTCCTCCCCAGGCCCCTGGTTCGGATTCCCTCTTCCCAGGGTAACTCACCTTCTGCACCCTGCGCGCCCCCGGCTGCCAGCCTCCAGCCTCACGTCCCAGCTTGGATCCTGGCCGTAACCCGCCCCCCCTCCGCACAGCAGGCCCGGCCTGGCTGCCCCCCGCCGCCTCCCTCTGCGCCCCTGTGGTCCGTACCTCCCAGGGACCCCCGGTCCTCCCCGGCCGCAAGGCCACCTGACCGCCTCCCCTCGGCCGCCCAGGCGCCCGTCCTGCAGTACCTGTATTACCTGGCCCAGATCGGCATCGCCATGTCCCCGCTGAGCAACAACAGCCTCTTCCTCAGCTACCACCGGAACCCGCTGCCCGAGTACCTGTCGCGGGGCCTCATGGTGTCCCTGTCCACCGACGACCCCCTGCAGTTCCACTTCACCAAGGTCAGCCAGCCCCCACCTCGGGGCCCTCGGGGCGGGCGTCCCCCGCCTGCCAGGGCGGGCAGTGCTGCAGCGGGCCGTGCCTGAGGGAGCCCGGCCTTGCAGGAGCCGCTGATGGAGGAGTACAGTATCGCCACGCAGGTGTGGAAGCTGAGCTCCTGCGACATGTGCGAGCTGGCTCGCAACAGCGTGCTCATGAGCGGCTTCTCCCACAAGGTACCGCCGGGGCCCGCCCTCGCCTTGCTCCTGCCCTCCCTGGCGTTTTGTGGAGGGGGGGTCCCAGGGATGCCCCGGGTTGGGGCCGAGCCGGCCGCCACCCTGCCCGTGAGCCCCACGTCCCGCAGGTCAAGAGCCACTGGCTGGGACCCAACTACACCAAGGAGGGCCCCGAGGGCAACGACATCCGCCGCACCAACGTGCCCGACATCCGCGTGGGCTACCGCCACGAGACCCTGTGCCAGGAGCTGGCGCTCATCACGCAGGCCGTCCAGAGCGAGATGCTGGAGACCATCCCGGAGGAGGCAGGCCTCACCATGAGCCCGGGCCCGCCGTGAGCCCGCCGCGCCCCGCGCCCGCCGCCCCGGCGTCTGCATGTCTCGGTCCTCTGTCGCTGTCCTGCATGTCTCCGACCACAGCCCCGCGCCGTCCCCAGCGAAAGCGAAGCTCAGGAACCCGCAGTCTCCGTCGTCCTGGCCGGGGCCGCGACAGATGGCCGCTGGCTCGCGGCTCGGCCCCGCCCCGGGGTTCTCCGTCGCCTGTGTGTCTCTGGTGTCCGCCGAGGCCTGGATGGCGTGGGGGGCTGGCCCCTCTAGCCTGTGGGATCCTGCCTGGGCAAAAACGCGAGTTTAGGCCCCACCCCGTTGATGTAGCTTTTGCTCCGGCTGCACACCCGCGCTGAAGGGTGGCGCGTGGGGCCTGTGCGTCCAGGCCACGCCTGCCGGGGCATCTGTGGAGCTCAGCTGCAGCCCCGGCCCTCGGGTCCAGGAGTGCCACACCCCCACCTCCCCCAGGTCACTGCCCAGCAGCCTGCTCTGTCCTTTTTCCAGTGCACGTGCCCCTCCTGGGGTGTCGGCTTCCTGTGCCTCCGGGAGGGGGGCACCCCGTGCTGTGTCTGGGGCCACTGCAGCCGGAGGGACCTGTATTGTCACTAGCCCTGGGGGTGGTGTCCGCAGCCAGTCCCAGTGCCACATTCTGGACTGAGGCCTTTACTGTGAAATGCAGTGTTTCATACAATCTCATCTTTCCTAGTGCATGAGAAATAAAGATTATTTAAGTAACGAGGCAGGTGGGGTCTCTGTTGGGAGAGGGAGAGCCGTGGTGGCGTGGCTGAGGCTGGAGGCTGGGAGCATTTTGGATGGAGAGTCAGCAGAGTCCGAGGGGACCGACTGGGCTTGGGTGATGGGTGTTGTACACGTGGAAACTGTCCAAGGAAGCTGTGGGGGGTGGGGGGGCTACTGGGCCCCTCTGCTGCCCCCAGGCCCTCGGCTTTCCCCATCTCAGGGGACATCTGACCCGGGTCTGGGGCACGTCCCTGTCACACCAGACAAGCGGGTGGCATCCCCCTCCCACCTCGAACTTTCTCCCTCCTTCGAGCCTCTTGGGACAGCCTGGTGGACGTGGAAGTACGTACTTCCAAGCAGACCCGAAGCTAGTGCTTCTCAGATGCAGGGGCTTCTGGGGAGCTTGTTTTAAAATGCAGGTTTCCAGGTTCTTCCCTCCGAGCTTTCCATAGACACAGAACCTGCGAGCTCCCTGGAAAATGGTATTGCCAAGGGCGGGAGCCAGCCTGTGGGTTCTGAATAAGCCTTAGCCAACTCTGTCTTGTGCGTAGGGCATAAGAATTTGTGGAGCCCCCTCCCCCCAGCCCTGGGCGCAGAGGAAAGCCGTGGAAGGAAGGTGGAAGGACAGAGAGGCCTGTGGCCGGCACTGCCTGGAGGCGCGGCAAGCCTTCCAGTGGGGAAAAGGCTCCGGAGCCTGTCAAGGGCGGCCGGGGGGCGCGGGGAGGAGCTCCCCCTTCCCCTCCTCCCCGCCTCGGCTCGCTCTGCCCCGGCCCTGCCCAACTGCCAGGCATGGAGCATGTGTGTACCCCGAAAACCCCCCGATTGCCTGGCCTCCTCCCCACTGAGACCCGGCGTCTTTAAGGCTCCAGATCTACCAATTTGTTCTGAGCATTTCCATAGGGAACTGAGCACTAGAGCTGAACAGCGGGTGGGAGATTGCCCAGTTCTGAGTTTTGCCTGGGAAAGCAGGCTCCCAGTGGCCAGTGACAAAACCTAGACCGGAAGGCGGAGGAGCTCGCCGTGCTGCTTTTCAAGGAGGAGAATAAGCTTAAAAACATGCTGTCTTCTCTTCGTTGGTACAACAAGGACGCAGAATTAGATCTTTGCAGAAGGCCCCTTAACAAGCAAGAACCGCCTCTCTCTTGCCAGCACTTAAGACAGCAAGGGCTCCGTGTTTACTGGTTCGATTTGTTGTTTAATAGAATCCTTTGTTCCAGTTTTTTGATCCCTTGTATGTTCTCAGTGTGTTCTGAGGTGTAGCCCTGAGAAAATCACCAATTTAAAGAGTTGCTCAGTAACCTCTCGACTGGTTTGTTTTTTAACAATTTGCTTCCGGTTTTCTAATTACTCAAAGTTTTCTCTCAAACATTCATCCAGAGCAAGGGTTTTTTAAACAGTAAAGTCTTAATGCTTTTTTTTTTTTTGTCTGAAAAGAATTCTCATTAAAGAAATTTGGAAAATACAAGAAAATGAGCAGCAGAAAAAAAATCCCACTCATCATCTACCAATTTCACCATTTGTTAATCACCTGCTGCCTGCCTGAAATATATTTATATGCTTTACTATGTTTTTATATATGATATATATTCCATTCACTTTTTAAAAAAGGCATTTAAGGCTTAAGATCATATTATGTGTATGACTTTGTGTTTTTAAAACTGTTTTAACATACGCCCACATTTCATTAAAATTCTCTTTGTAAATTTTAATTTTAATTACGGTGCACTGTCCTGTTGTGAGCCTCATCATAATTTACCATCAGGCCTCTTCTCTACTAGGAGTGACTTGGGTCTAATGTCAAGGCTGACCAGTGCCTCTCTGGAACCAGACGACTTGGGTTTGAGCTCTGACTCCACCACTTACAGGCGGTGTGATGTTGAGGAAGTTACTTGCCCTCTCTGTGCCTCAGGCCCCTCACTGGTGTCCTGGGGACAATAATAGCGCTTTCCTCATAGGGTTGATTTTGCATTCATTCAGTCCCCGGATGTAAAGCAGTAAGTAGGCCCTCAATTAATCTTAGCTTGTATTATCTTTGCACATAAGGCTTTACAGATTATTCCCTATGTCCAGATGCTCACACATGAAATGACCAAATCCAAGATAAAATCTTTTTTACGACTCTTGATAGAAATGAATGGAAAGCATGTAGACAGCTTTAACGTTGTTCTGTTGCCTCCGCCCTCCCCTCTTCATCCTCCTTTCCCTTTCTGGGGTCCCGTCAGGTCCCCCCCTGCGGACCTGCTTGGGAGGTGTGTGTGGGGGTCTTTTGGTAAAGGGGGAGGCGTCTTGCCTGGGCTCCAGCTCCAGAGTCTTCTTGGAGAGCGGCGGGGGGTGAGGTGGGTGGCAGAGGGAATTCGAAAACTCCGTTTGCTTTACAAGCAACCCAAGCAGGGCCCGTGCCGACGGGCAGCGCGGCAGTGAGGTGTCCGCAGACGCGCTCCGGGCCTGCCCCTTGCCGGGCTCAGCAGTGCTGAGAGCGCAGCGCCGGGCCCGGCCCACCCTGCCTGGGTCACCTCCCTGGAGCCTCCTCCTGGGGAACGGAGGGGAGCAGACGAGGAGCTGGCTGTGCCCCTCAGCTGGCGGGAGGCTGCTGGGTCAGGGTGGCGGCGACACCCTCATTTCCAAACCCCACACCTGAACGTTGGCACGGGGAGGAGTTGCTTCCTTTGTAAATGTCTTTATAGAAGACTCCAGCAAAGCTTTGAACAGTAAATCACATTTGATCTGTTCGACACATCTCTTATTTCAGAAGGAGAGTAAAGGCGCCGCGATAAGGTGCCCTGGTCCCAGCAGCTGGCCCCGCGGGGGCGCGGCCGGTCGGTCTGGAGAAATGGGCCGACCAGAGCTTTCAGAGGTGGGAATGTGCTGGACACCCGAAAGGAAAACTTTGGGGGAGCGGAGGTGGCTGCTCAAGTGATTGGGCGCCTCCCTCCCACACAGGAAGTCCCGGGTTCGGTTCCTGGTGCCTCCCAAAAAGAAGACTCAGACGGCGAGTGCAAAAAATGAGGGTGTGGGGGGGGAAATAAATAAAGTAAATCTTAAAAAAAAACAACAACTTTGAGGGCTGCAAAAAGTGAAAAAGGCAAAGTCGAAATCGATATAGATGTTGAATCATGTGCCTTCATAAAGTAGTGTGTCCACATCAATATTTGCTAAGGCTAGGGTCCAGACAAATGTCATTATATCTGAAGACAATTTGAAAGCTGGAGTTTTGACAGGAGCTCCAGAGTACGCAGGATAATCGAAGTGAAATCACAGCCAATAGTAGACAGAAATCAGTTACTCAGAGTCAAATCATTTCCAGGGCAAATTCTTAAAAATCTTTTTTCAATTAAAATTTAAACTTTAAATTTAAAGCAAAGACTAGTGACCTTTACTAGGGGATGTGGGTGCATTTTAATGTGTGTTTCGATGGGGGTGGGGTCTCCAAGGATCAGATGTAGAGGGTCTGTAAGGGGCATAAAGCCGCCCTTCCCTGCAGTCCTGCTCTGGCCCACCCCACCTTTCCCCCCACCCCCTGCCCTTCTAAAACCTCGGGGCAGACTCAGAGCTTGGATGCTGCCACAGGGCGTTTCCTCTGAACCCACAGGGCAGCCACAGGCTGTTCCCCATTTTGCAGATGAGAACACTGCTGTTCCACTTCTTAGCTGGACAAGTCACTTCTCCTCCCTGACTTCCCAGGCTTGATGGCGCTTTGGAAAGGGCAGTGAGGACCAACCCATTCCCAGCTGGGGTCCCCACAGAAGCACCTGGGATATGTTTGTCCTTGTGCTATGCGCTTTCCAGGGTGGGAGAAAATGCTTACTGAGCACCTGGCCCTGGGCTAGGCACTTTCCAAACACGAATGAGTTTAATGTTCGTAGGTCTCTGCAGAGGAGCTAGCGTCATAATCCTCCTTCAAGAGATAAAACAGAGGTTCAGAGAGGTTAAGTAACTTATCCGAAGGTGACCCAACAAGGAAGTGGCAGAGTTGAGACTTGAACCTGGCATGGTCTGTCCACAAAGCCCTGTTCCTCCTACTCTACCATGGTTCCTACAGTGGGGCTGTGAGTGCCGTGTCCCTGAAGGGAGGTGGTACTTAGGGAAGGGACAGTGTCTGGCTCTGATGAGCAGCTGGACGGTGTGAGTGAAGCAGGAGGTAGAAGGGACCTGGAGGAGGCTCCGGCAGTATTTGTGTGTGACGAGGACTTGGCAATGGCAGTAGGATGGGGTAGAGAGGAGCTTTTCAAGGGAGGCAGTTAAGATCAGTGGTTAAGGCAGGGGCTGCAGAGCTGGTCACATTGCTATCATTGGCTAACGTAGCCTTATATAAGCTCGAGAATGTGAATGCCCTGAGGTGGGGCATGCACTCCAATTGGTCACAAGCCCCACTCCTCCCTGTTGCCTCATACTTGACCCAATCCACCCGTTGCAGGGGAAGTATCTGAGTTGGGATCCCTAGTTAAAAACTGCTGTTTCATGGTTCAGCTCTGTCACTTATTAACTGTGAGATCCTGGGCAAATTACATGACCTCTGAGCTTCAGTTCTCTTATTCATAAAATAGAGATACCAGTGTCTATTGCACTGGTTTGTTATGGAGATTGAGTACTCTGTATGAAGTTCTCAGCAGAATGATTAGCACATAGAGAACTGTCAGCCCATAAACGATAAATAACTGCGTATGAACCCTCAGTAGGGGCTGGTGCGATATTGGAAGAGGAGGGATTCACACGTCATGGGTAAGTTCAAGGCCAGGGGACTAGGATAATTATGGTGTCACTGTCAGAAATAGGGAAGTTACTTGGCCAGGGTAGGGTGGGTTACTTCCTTTTTGGAGAAAATATCAATAACACCACATTATCTGTGCTCTATAATATTCCATCTCTAATTTTTCCAAGCCTGGTGAGTTGGACAGGAGCGTGGTTATTTCTGGCAGCCTTAAAATCCTTTTTGGAATGAGATCGAAGTGGGACCTAAAGAGAAATAATGAAGTGGGTGAAAGGCACAGAAGATCGCAGCGGTCCCTCCAGTCGCCCGGGGCACAGGGCTAGGACAGGCCGCTGGCGCGGGATGGGCTCCTGGCCCGGGGCTCTCCTTAGCCTGCTGCTCCCTTTGGGACGGGCTGGAGATCCCGGGCAGGGCCTGGTGAGAGCGCAGAATGAGGAGGGGAGAGCGCGGCTGGCCGGGGAGGTGGAGAGGGAGGAGCGGGGACGGGCTGCGCGAGGCCACCAGGGCTTCTTTAACTCGGCTTCCTCCTCTCTCGGCCCGGCTTGGCCCCCCTGCCTGGGGCTTGAGCTCCTTCTGCGCGAGCTCCTGCCCCCTCCCTGGGTGACTGTGGAGGCTCAGACGAACCCCCTCTCTGCCCCCTGCCACCACCCTCGTCGCAGCCTCCCACCCCAGCTCCTTCTCTTCTGCATCCAGCGCCCCAGCAGCCAACTTCCTACTTACCTCATTCCTGTCCCTGAAGAACGTGCTTTTTTTTTTTTTTGAGTATTCATATGTACATTTTTTTCCCTTTTTATTCTTGTTTTTATTTTTTCTTTGAATATTCATATATTTTTAACATTTTTATATGGTAACGTCTTAGTTCCCTAGGCTGCTCTAGCAAATGCCATGCAATAGGTCAAGTTTAAAAATGAGCGTTTATTTGTTCATGGTTTTGAGCTAAAAGAAAGTCCAAGTCAAGGCGACAATAAGGTGATGCTTTCTTCCTGAAGACGGTGGTCGAATTCTGGGGCCAGCTGGGGGCAAGTCTTGGCTCCTCTGTCACCTGGCAAGGCACGTGGCGGCGTCTCCCTCTCTCCCCCTTCTCCTCCGGGCTCTGTGGATTTCAGCTTCTAGCGCTTCCTTCGTGCCCTTCTCTGTGGGAATTTCATTCTCTTACAAAGCATTCTAGTAATAGGATTAAAACCCATCCCTATCGAGCTGGGCCACACCTTAACTGAAGTAACTTCATCCAACGGTCCTACACACAGTGGGTTCATGCCACAGGAATGGATCAAGAACACGTTTTTTGGGGTACATAAGCTTCAGACCATCACAGCAGCATGCATACAATACAAAATTCCCCGTTTTAACCACTTTCTTGCGCACGGTTCAGCGATCTTAGGTTACTGACACAATATGGTGCTACCATCAGCACCACCCATCACCAAAACCGGTAGCCTGTAATCTACTCCCTGTCTCCATGAATTTGCCTAATTAATTAATTAATTACTTAGTTTAGGAGGTACTGAGGCTTGAACCCAGGACCTCATACATGGGAAGCAGGTGCTCAACCCCTGAGCTACATTGCTCTCTGTAGTTTGGAAGGAATTTATTTATTTATTTATTGAAGCTTTGTTTATTTATTAGGAAGTATTTTGTAAGGAAATAACCACACTCCAGGGGTTGAACCCAGGCCTTCTTATGTGCAAAGCAGGGACTCAACCACTGAGCTACAACTGCTCCTGAGTAACTCCTCCACACCACCCCCCCACCGGGATGACTCCCTCGTCTGTCTGCTCGTTGTCTGCTCATCTTCTTTAGGAGGCACCGCACACTGAACCTGGGACCTCCCGTGTGGGAGGTGGGAGCCCAACTGCTCGAGCCACATCCGCTCCCCTGAATAACTTTTTAAAATCTATTTCTTAGTTTTTTCAAAAGATAGTTAGATTACACAAAATGTTACACACAAAAAATATAAGGGATTCCCATACGAATAACTTTTTAATAAAGCGGTTTGCACCTTCCTACCCTCCTTTCCTTTATCACTTTCCCCTTACCACCCTCCATTTCTACCACTCGACGGCCACTCTCTGGACGGCACCCGCTGACCACAGGTCCCCTGCCCCGAGGCCAGGTCTCCTCCCGGTCTCCTCGTCCTCTCTGAGTTGCTGCAGCCCACCGACTGCTCCCTTTGGAGACAATCCTTGCCTCTTGGCGTGAGTGACCTGGCCCTCTGCTGGTCCTCCTGTCTTTTTCTTTCTTCTTCTTCTTCATTTTAAAAAATAATTCAATAAATAACTTTATTCATGATACTTCAGATTTTATAAGTGCCAACTATCTAGCAACCCAAAGTCCTATAAATTCTAGCTGAGGCACAACCGATCAAAGCCCCCTGAAAAACCAAAGCTAATACAAGTGTCTGGGGAGAGAAGTTTTGTTCTCCCAAAAGAGAGTTTAATAAATGAACTGACTTCCCTGAACCTTGAAGGTCCACATTGAAAAAATGTAACTTTCTTTTTCTTTTTACATATCAAATATCAGATTTGATGGTTTAAGGATTAAACCACACACACAAAATCAAATCACATTACCTATGTTTAAGAAATCACATTGGCTAAAAAGGATACAATTATTCCTGAAAGGGAGACAGGACTGGAGATTCTGGGGGGCTTCAGTGGATTTGGCCTCACTCTTCAGAGCATTCTCACCAAGTCTCCAAGTCTGACAGGGCTGTGCGGCTGCCAACTTGAATTCCCCAGGTGTAGGAACAGCCACTTGTCCCAGATTTTCATGAGCAGGTTCCCTAGGAAGTCAAAGTTCACGAAAGTCCAGCTGGACGAGTTCTCCGAGTCAGCCGAGCCAAATCTCTCAGGCAGACGGGGAAACCGAGGCAGAAACAAGGTCCGTATTGACACACAATTACAATGAAAACCCATACTCGGTCCAGCGCCTGTTATTCTAAACACAACGGTCACACACATTATCTTTAGAGCGGGAGGGGATCCGAGCTCCCCGCTGGAGAATGTGCAGTGTTGAGGAGGCACACGGTGAGAAGGGCACGTCAGGCAGGAAGGACAGAACTAACCAGGGCGTATCCACAAGCGTGCATTCCACCTGCGTGATCCACACACCTCTAGTGAAGGAAGGGTGGGGCGCCCGGGACGCCAGGACCCAGGACAAAGAGGCAGTATGCGGGCTGAGGCCTGACAGGGGAGGCCGTGGAATGTTTTCCCTAAGAGTATTTGGGGTGCTAGCAGTGGAGAGGCAAAGGGTTATTGTTAAGTGGGGATGGGTCTTATGAAGAGATTTGGGGGAACCTTAGGCTGACTTCCAACTTGTTGAGTCAAAGGGGCTGTGAGACGTCTGCATAGGTGGGCCTGGCTAGGAGGGGGCTAGCTATGCCCAGAGGGAAGGAGCCAAGCTCTGAGCCATGACAAGTGAATGAGAAGAGGCCTTGCTCATTCAATACCGGGTGAGGTATTTATCACCCGGCTTCTGTGTGCCTTAAGGTATGGGGATACAGTGATAAGAGCACAACCTCTGCCCCATGGAGTGAGTATGAGTCAGGGTTCTCTAGGCAACAGAATCAGGAAGAGATATCTGTCAGTAGTATCCGATGTTATAAGAGTCGCTCATGTGACTGCGGGGATGCCCAAGTCCAGGTCCTGCAGGCAGGCCGCAACCAGCGGCTCTGAGGAAAGTCCAGTGAAGGTTTGTAGCAACTTCTGGGAGATGCTGGTTGTCCAAAGATGAGCTGGGAAATTCTCTCAATGGCCCTTTTAAGGCATTCCCCTTTTAAGGCATTCAACTGACTGGGTTAAGCATCACTCATTGCTGATGGCAGTCTCCCTGACTGATGTAACTATAACCAGCTATCTATGATTTACCACTGCAGTAAAGTCAATGGTGACTACAGTCCATAAATTCCCTTGTATTACAGTTAGCCCAGTGCTTGCTTGACCAAACAACTGGACTCAGTTCCCTGGCTGAGTTGACACATTAGCCTAACCATCACAGAGTGTATGACAGAGCTGGAGAGAGGTACTAAACAACCACTGCGCTATCATTTCATTACACTGCTGCTAAACACTACAAAAGAAAGGCATAGGATTTCTTTTTTAAAAAAAGATTCATTTATTTAATCTGCCCCCGCCTCCCTCGCTCGTTGTCTGCTCTGTGTCCATTTACTGTCTGTTCTTCTGTGTCTGCTTGTCTTCTCTTTAGAAGGCACTGGGAACTGATCCTGGGACGAGTACGGGAGAGGGCTCAATCAATCTCTTGCACCACCTCAGCCCCCTGGTCTGCTGTGTCTCTTATTGTCTCTCCCCTGTGTCTCTTTTTGTTGCATCATCTGCTGCACCAGCTCTCCGCTCGGGCCAGCTCTCTGCTCGGGCCAGCTTCCCTTCACCAGGAGTCCCCAGGAAACGAGCCCTGGGCCTCCCATGTGGTAGATGGGAGCCCAATCGCTTGAGCCACATCCACTTCCCGGATTTCTTATTAGAGAAAGAGGTGACCTAGCCTGAGTGGTTGGGAAAGGTTTCCCTGTGCTTGTGATGTCTGACACCAACATCGAAGGACAGAAGGACTTACCTGCATGGGGTGGAGGAGAGTGCTCCACACAGAGAAAATAACACCAGAAGTCCTGAGGCAGCCAACAGAAGACTGGGGATGGGGGTGGCAGGTGAAGCCTGAGGGCATCTAGGGCTCCCAGGGCAGGTAGGACTGGAGGAAGGCTCCGAGTCAGAAGATGAGCCTGCCTGCAGGCAATGAGGTGGCGAAGAAGGTCAACACAGAAGAGAAGACCATCTAATGACAGTTCCTGAACACTAGGGCAAGGAAACGAGGCTGCACTCCAGCACCAAACTGGGGGCTGGGTGAGTTGGGTGAGATGTAACCCTCAAGGGACACGTGATAAAACAGTGCACAAACAATGAGCTGGACTTCCATGTTGTTTTTTTTTTAAGATTTATTTATTTCTTTCTCTCACCCTCCCCGCCCCCGCCCCCTTGTCTGCTCTCTGTGTCCTTTCACTGTGTATTCTTCTGTGTCTGCTTGTATTCTCATTAGGTGGCTCTGGGAATCCATCCAGGGACCTTCTGGAGTGGGAGAGAGGCAATCATTCTCTTGTGCCACCTCAGCTCCCTGGTGTGTTGCATCTCTTATTGTCTCTTCTGTGTCTCTTTTTGTTGCGTCATCTTGCCACATCAGCTCTCCATGTGGGCCAGCACTCTTGTGCATGGCAGCACTCCCCATGGGCCAGCACTCCTGCGTGGGGCAGCATTTCTCTGTGAGGCAGCACTCCTTGTGTGGGACAGCACTCTGCGTGGACCAGCTCACCGCATAGGCCAGCTTGCCTTCACCAGGAGGTCCTGGGTATCAAACCCTGGACCTCCCATATGGTGGACAGGAGCCCAATCGCTTGAGCCACATTCATTTCCCTGGCTTTCCATGTTTTGAAAACAGTTCAGGAAAAAAAAAGTAAAAACCACAGTGACCTTTTAAAAAAAAAAGTCAAATTATCTACAAGTATCAAAAAAGCATCATTAAAAAAGCCTAGTTAAATCTTAGAAACATAACATATACACAAAACCAACTGGAGAAACACCACTTGCGAGAAATAACGCAAAATGATAACTTTCACTACAGTGTTAGAAACCCTCACAGCTCATTACAAAGTCCTTATATTTTAATTGTTTCTAATGTCAAAAGGATGCCAATTTAGTTAAAGTGGATTCCATTACAAGGGATACTTTTACTGGCTTCTCCTGTGGATGAAATTCAGCGTGCACCACTCTGTCACTCACTTTGGTGAAAAAGCCAGCAGCGTGCCACTTCTTGCCACACCGTCTGAAGGCCTTGGGCATTTCTTCAGTCATCACAGAACCCGCGCAGGGGTGCCTTAGAGCCCCGTGATCCGCCTGGGTAGGACAGGTGATGAGATAACCCCTGACTGAGGCAGCCTTCCCTGGCACATCATCGGAGCCCGTGCGTCATCCTCCCTTCCACCACCACCATCTCTTTCCTCTCCTCTGCGGGCCTGCTTACGATCTTTGGTTTCTCTGGAAGTGCTGGTCAATTTTTATTATTCATCATTCCAAAAATGTCGTCCAGGCTGCTTTCCTCACCATCTCTAAAGCCTTTTCTGCCCTGCGACAGAAGTAACAAGGCAAGAGGCCGTTTCATCTTTCGTGTCATTCTGTCTATCACCAAACGATGGCATTCCTCCAAGGAGCTCTGTTTGGTCGGGATCGACGCACCAGGCCCCTGCTTCCTGAGCAGGACGTCCCCGGGCGGCCTGGCCTGCTCTTCACACACCGAGGAACGCCTTCCGGGCCGCTCAGGTCACAGAAGTCCCTGCATCGGCCACGCAGACACAGCTTCTCTCTAGAATCTCTCTCAGTCATCGCGTCTGCATGGCGGCCCTGCCCGGCACCTCGGCGCGGTGGTGGCGGTGGCGGTGACCGGGTGCGCGGGCCACCCCGGGGCGCGGCCACCCTCCAGCTGCGGCTGCAGGGGCCCACGCGCGCCGCCTCGCCCGCGGGCTTGAGGAGGACGCGGAAGGAGAGCGGCTCCCGGGGACAGCTCGCCCAGGGTCTCCAGCAGGCGGCTCTGCTGCTCCTCCAGGGCCGGCTCTCTGGGCCAGAGCCCTGCCGGGAAGGAGGACGCGTTTCCTTAACTTTCTTTGAAGGGCACCCCCAATCAGTTAACCAATCAACCCAAATTTAGAAGAACAAAGCCAACAATTTTTTTAAAATGTCCTTCATACCCAGAACGTAATCAACCTGTGACGTCAGAATGAGAAACCTCGGCAGTGTCTGTACACTCGGGGCGGCGGTCTAGCCATCAGCCTATCCAGTTCATCTGAACCTCGCCGTCTACACAGCACCGTGCAGTTCAGCGCCACGTGTGGAAACCCTTTTACTCCCTGTGGCAGCTGGATACCTAAATAAATACCACGGTAAATCCCTGGGAGGGGGAAGAGCAGCCCTCTTTCTTGGTGGGACCCTCCTGTCTTTCTGATGGCGTCTCCGCTGTCCCCAGCTCTCTGCGCATCTCCTTCTCCCTCAGGAGACCTTGGAGGCCGCTTGTGCTGTGGGTGCCCGGCTGCCGCCGCGCCCGCCTCAGAGCCCGGAGTCAGGAGGGAGGCTGGCTGGAGGAGAGGCAGGGGCTGGGGCAGGGGCTGCAGAGGGGAGGCGGCTTGGGCCGGTCCCTGAGGACCCTGGAGGTGCCATGCGGCACCTCGACTGGGCCGTGGAGCCCAGTTATGCAACCACACGCGAATCTAGGTGCTGCCGCGGGGGTGTTTTGCAGATGTTGTTAACCGCTCCGGTCGGTGCACTTTAAGATTATCTTCCATAATCTGGGTTGGCCTCATTCAATCATTTGAAAGACCTCAAGAGCAAAACAGGTTTCCCTGAGGAAGAAGAAATTTTGCTTCGAGTCTGCAGCCCCAGTTCCTGCCTGAGACCTGCCCGCCCGCCTGCCCTGCAGGTGGTGGATTTTCCAGCCTCCGGCTGCGTAAGCCAATCCTCACTCCTCTCTACCTCTGTCTCTCTCTATCATCTATCTACCTATCTATCTATCTACCTATCTATCTATTTATCTACCTACCTATCTATCTATCTATCTATCTATCTATCATCTATCATCTCTTTCCCTGTCATCTCTGTCTCTCTCTGTCTTTACCTCTACCTCATCGTCTGTACTGTATGCACCTCTGTCTCTGTATGTGTCTTCTCCCTCTCTACCTGGAGAACCCTGCCTGGTACAGAGGTCAAGAGGGAGAAGATGGTCAAGTGGGGAGGGAGGTGGCTCTGCAGGCCAGGTCCTCAGGCCATGCTAGTGTCCAGAGGTTCCTAGTCCATAGGCACGGACTCCCTCTCGCCAAGCTGACGGGAGGCAGGGAGCACACCTCGACACCACTTACTGGTTTGCAATAGGACTCACCACACCAGGCAGAGGATATTTTAAAAAGTCCCCCAGAAGTGACTTGTTGAGCAGTGGTTGGAACCAGGGTTTTGAACAGCTTGGGTTGGCCCTGGGCCTCCTTCTCCTTTGCACCCAAGTGCCCTGGGCAGGTCCCTGCTAACCCAGAAAGTGTGTTTATTATTATTATTTTTTTAAGATTTATTTTTTATTTATTTCTCTCCCCTTCCCCCCTGTTGTCTGCTGTCTCTCTCCATACACAGTGTGTTCTGTGTCTGCTCGCATTCTTGGCATGCAGCACCGGGAAACTGTGACGCTTTTTTTGTTGTGTTATCTTGCTGCATCAGCTCTCCATGTGTGCAGCACCGCTCCTGGGCGGGCTCTGCTTTTTTCGCGCTGGGCGGCTCTCCTTGTAGGGTGCAATCCTTGCGCGTGGGGCTCCCCTACACGGGGGACACCCCTGCGTGGCAGGGCACTCCTTGCGTGCGGCAGCACTGTGCATGGACCAGCTCATCACATGGGTCAGGAGGGCCTGGGTATTGAACCCTGGACCTCCCATGTGGTAGGTGGACGCTCTATCCGTTGAGCCACAACCGCTTCCCAGAAAGTGTGTTTAGAAAAAGGTGCTCCTTCCTGGGTGGACCCAGCTTCATGTTGGGGAGCATGGCTTGGTGACCAAAGCTCAGGCTGGTTCCTGATAACCCAGAATCTCTTGTGCAGCATAGAACCTGCTCGACATACGGCGGCAGCTTGGCTCTGGGGTCGCTGGGGTACCCGCAGCCTGAGGGTGCACGAGCAGCCGCCTAGTCGCTGGTGACCCAAAGCCACTGGATCTTGTACTTGCTCCTGGAAGACATCAGCCAGTTGGGTCCGGGAGATGCACATCCTGTGTGAGCTCATCAACCAGCCACAGCCACCCTGCTCCACCCCGCTCCTGCCCTGCAGCCGAACAAGGCCCAGCACCCACAGAGCTGCTGGGATGCCTCAGTCACCCACCACAGAAGTGCCCACATTCATGCCACGGTGGTCTCCCCCAGGGTGGCCTGCCTTGGGTGTGGAGCGCCCACTGTGAGGAGTCCGGGTGTGTGGCTCTGTCCCCACATCCTGTGCCCAGGGCACCAGGCCCGCTTGCTGTGCTGCTTGAACATCTGGTTCATAGGCAAACCTCCGTGTGAATTGGGAAAAGGTGGCTCCTCTGGGCAGAGAGCCCTGATGGCTCATGGAACTGATGGCGTCTTGGGTAAAGAAAAGAGCGTGCCTTTGTGCAGGTGGTCGCAGCCGTGGCGGGGCATGTTCCTCCGGGAGGCAGGCTGGATTTCCGCTTCCACTCGCCCCTTGAGAGCCTTTGAGCAGTGCCCTGCTTGTCCACTGGGTGGCCACGCCACAGACTGGGCCAGGATCACGGCGCGGGTGGGATCATGCCTTCCCCGAAGCCCGTGGGGTTCTGGTGGTGGCTTGGTGGCGCGTAGCGCAGCCCCTGCCTCATTACGTGGCCGTCTCTTCCCACGGTCTTCTGCTGACCGTGCCCACGTTTCCTTGCTTATAAGGATACTAGCCATATTGGATTGAGGTCTACTCTAGTCCAGTTTGGTCTCTGTATTAGCCAAAAGGGGTGCTGATGCAAAGATCCAGAAATCTGTTGGCTTTTATAAAGGGTATTTATTTGGGCTTTTGGTTACAAGGCCCTAAAGAGCCCAACTCAAGGTTACTTCCTCACCCAAAGTCGGTTGCGGTGTGTTGAAGCAAGATGGCGGGTGACGTCTGCGAGGGTTCAGCCTTCCTTATTCCTTTAAAGGCTCCATGGACCCAGCTTCTTCTGTCTCAGCTGGAGGCTGGCATAGGGCTCAGCTGCTCTGCTCTCTTCAGCTGCAGACTCTCAGGCGAGTGGCCATCTCTCGCTGGGGCCCCAGCATCAAGTTCTCTCCTCTTCCGTGTCCATGGCTCTCCCTATTCCTCTCTGTATCTTTTCCTATGTTCTCCTTGAGTGTCCATTTTTAGAGCCCACCAAAGGCGTAGGGACTCAAACCTGAATTGCCCTAATGATGTGGTCAAATCAAAGCCCTAATCTTGATTTAATCAAGTAAACGTAAAACCTTTGAATTTAACACAATCAAAGGGTATCATGCCCAGAGGAACAGACCAGTTTACAAACATAATTTATATCTCTTTTTGGAATTCATAAGTAATATCAAACTGCCACAGCCTCATCTTAATGAATAACATTTCAAAGATCCTAATTACAACTGAGTTCACAGTCATAGAACCAGGGGTTAAGACTTGAGCATGTTTTTTAAGGGGACATGATTCAATCCATAATAGCGCCTTTTGTGGTTTGACAGTCTATTTAACTAAATTCTCCTTCCAGACTTGGAGAAACCAGAATGCCCCCCACCCACTACAGCCCTGAGCAGAAAAGAAGCTCTGCTAACACCACATCCACAACTCAGGGATAGGGAAAAGAGGCCTTTTTAATAAATGATGCTAGGTCAATTGGATAACCACAAGGAAAAAATGACAACCCTAATTCCTACCTTATACCATACAAAAAATAATTTTCAGATGTATTAAAGTTCTATTTTTTGAAAGATTCTTTTACATAGAAATACAGAAAAATATCTTCATGACCCTGGAGTAGGCAACTGTTTCTTAAATAGGACACAAAAAGCACTAACTGTTAAGAAAAAAATTGATAAATTGGATTATATTAAGATTAAGGACCTGTTTATCAAAAACCACAGATGGGAGATCCAGCAAGATGGCGGCAGAATAAGGAGCTCCTAGAGTCAGCTCCTGCTACAGGGCAGTCAGCAAACACCCAGAGCTCTCTGGAGCTAGCTGAAGCACCTTTTTGGGGGCTTCTTGCAACATCCTTGAAGGAGTGGAAGGAGGAGACTGCCCATCTGCAGAGAAGACTCATAAATAGAGGTTCCATGCTGCAGAGGCTGGTGCCCATCCTCCAGTGGAGGCACAAGTTGACTCGGGAGCTGTTCCAAGATTGCAATTGAAAGCCCAAAATGGGGGAGGAAGAGACGGTTGGGCACCCCTTCAGCTGCTGATGAGTAAATTCAGCAGGCTGCAGTATAACCCTGAGAACAGCTAAGGCAGAGCCTGTCCAGGTCAGAAAGAGGCTGGGAGCCGCCATCTTAACTCCGCGCCTGGCACAAGGGGAAGCGGGGAGGACTGAGGATCCCAGTGCTGGTGGAGACCGGCTTCTTCCCATCCAGATCATACTGCATGTCTAGCCTAGGCCCCAGTGCCACCTCCAGCAGGAAGGAAGCAGTGGGGACCTGCACCAGCCTCACTGGGAAATTACCAGCCAAGCCGCAGAGGTCAGTGATTATCCTACTCTGGCGGCATGAGCTGTCCCATGAGCTGTTCTGTGGCTGGAATTAGACGCTCCATTTCCCTAAAACAGGGCAGGAGGAGATAGTTGTTCACCAATTTCGGCTACTGACTGGTAGACTCGGCTGGCTAAAGTATAACCCTAGGAACAGCTGGGTATCAGTTGACCAAAGTTGGAAAGAGGCTGGTGGCCACCATTGTAACTCTACCCCCAGCATGAGCGGAACCTGGTGGACTGAAAATCACACGGTTTCTTTCACCCAGATCGGCCTACAGCCCTAGACTAGGCTTCAGCGCCACCTCTGGTGGGGAGGAAGCTGACAGGTCCTGTGCCATCCTATCCAGGTAAATGCAGGTACCTTTGACTGGCACAAACTGAGTGATTGGAAGTGTACCAGGGCAACTGCAGTCATCTTGGACCCACACTGCATAGATTACTGCCCACACCTGCAGCTCCATCCCTGCCCCAGGCAGGGGAGAAAGGGGTGGGAAGCTTCATCAGTCTCTCTGAGCTACTATAGTCTAGGCCTGCATGACTTGGTTTATCCCACACAGGTGTGACTCTGTCCCTACCTCTCGCAAAGAAGAAAGTTGGGAGAAGCCTCATCAGTCCCTGGGGCAATAAAGGCAGCTTGAGCCTCCACAGCTTACAGCACCAATTACATCCTTGGCTCCTACTGTACAACCAGCAAGGGAGAAAGGGCAGGAAGCCCTAAAGTAAAGAGGAAAACTGCACCCAGAAGAAATACTCTAGTGTGCCAGATGCCAAGACACCAACAAAAAATTACAATGCACACCAAGGAACAGGAAGGAACAGGAACAAGAGAAGCCTCCAGATGACATAAAGGAGTTGAGACAACTAATTATAGATGTTCAAACTAATACCTTAATAAATTCAATGAGATGGCTATAGAGATTAAGGATATTAAAAAGACACTGGATGAGCACAAAGAATTTGAAAGCATACATAGAAAAATAGCAGATCTAATGGGAGTGAAAGGTGCAATAAATGAAATTAAAAAAACATTGGAATCATATAATAGCAGATTTGAGGAGGCAGAAGAAAGGGCTGGTGGGCTTGAAGAAATGGCCTCTGAAAGTGAACATACAAAAGAACAGATGAAGAATGGGAAAACTAAACAAGGTCTCAGGGAACTAAATGACAGCAAAAGGTGTGCAAATATATGTATCATAGGTGTCCCAGAAGGAGAAGAGAAGGGAAAAGGGTCAGAAGGAATAGTTGAAGTAATAATGGTAGAAAATTCCCAACCCTATTGAAGGACATAGATATCCATGTCCAAGAAGCACAATGTACTCCCATCTGAAAAATCTGAATAGATCAACTCCAAGACACATACTCATCAGAATGTCAAAGGCCAAAGACAAAGAGAGAATTCTGAGAACAGCAAGAGAAAAGCAATGCATAACATATAAGGGACACAATAAGATTAAGTGCTGATTTCTCACCAGAAACCATGGAGGCAAGAAAACAGTGGTCTGCTATATTTAAGATACTACAAGAGAAAAACTTATAGCCAAGAATCTTATATCCACCAAGGCTGTCTTTCAAAAATGAGGGTGAGATTGGATTTTCACAGATAAACAGAAACTGAGAGAATTTCTAAGCAAGAGATCAGATTTTCAGGAAATACTAAAGGGTGTGCTAGAGCCTGAAAAGAAAAGACAGGAGACAGAGGCCTGCAAGGGACTCTAGAAATGAAGATTCTATCAATAAAAGTAACTAAAAGTATCAAAAAAGTGCTGAAAATAAAATATGACAGATAAAACTCAAATAGTCAGGAATAAACTTAACCAACGATGTAAAGCACTTGTATTCAGAAAACTGCAACTCAGTGTTAAAAGAAATTTTAAAAGACTTAAATAACTAGAGGAACATTCCATGCTCATGGATTAGAAGATTAAATATCATTAAGATGGCAATTCTACTCAAATTGATATACAGATTCAATGCAATCATGATAAAAATTCCACCAGCATTTAAAAAAAATTTAAAAACACAATTAGCAAATTTATTTGGAAGGGCAAGGGGTCCTGAATAACAAGAAACATCATAAAAAGGAAAAGCAAACCCTCATCTCCAGACTTTAAATCATATTACCTAGCTATAGTGGTAAAAACAGCATGGTACTGGCATAAAGACAGACATATAGACCAAAGGAACCAAATTGGTGGTTCAGAAACAGACCCTCACATGTATGGTCAAGTGATTTTTGACCAGCTTGTCAAAACTACACAGCTCAGGCAGAACAGTCTGTTCAACAAATGGTGCTGAAAGAACTGGATATCCACAGCTGAAAGAAGGAAAGTGGACTCTTATCTCACATCTTATCTAAAAATTAACTCAAAATGGATAAAGACCCTAAAAATAAAAGCAATAACCATAAAGTTTCTAGAAGAAATTGTAGGAAAATATCTTCAAGCCCTGGTGGTAGGTGGTAGATTCTTAAAGGAGATAAGAGGAGGACTGAGATGGACTACTGATGTTTAATGTATGTAGAAGTTTTAATTAGCTTTACTGTAAAAATGTGGAAACATATAGAGTGGAGGGTAACAAATAGTAACAGCTAGTTTATAAAAGGGGATGTGGCTGAAAATGGTAGTCTAGGTATGTTAATGCCAATTGACAGAATGCTAGAGAATAATCTAGGAACTGGATAGCACAGTAAACCAAGAGGTAGATGAGAATTGTGGTTGATGGTACATATACAAGAGTGTCCTTCGTGTACATTACTACTGCAGGGTGTTGGGAATGCATGGGAAAAATACAGCTGGAGTGACCTATGGACTGTGGTTAGTAGTAATAATATAATATTCTTGCATCTGTGCCGAAGACGTACTGTGTTGATAATGAGGCAGTATGGAAAATGTGAGCCAAATGTACACTGTGGATGTAGTAACCGTCAGATGATATTATCTTATCTGTAATAAATGTTCCACCTCAGTGTGGTGTGTTGATAGGGGAATGTTGTTTGGGAATTTATTGTTTTATAAGTTTACAACCTCTGTCATAAAAAATATATTTAAAAAATACTAATAGGGTGGGTTGGGGGAAAAATGCACCAAATGTAAGATAAAGACTATAGTAGTAAGATTTTGGCAATATTCTTTCATAATTTGTAACAAATATCTCATGACAATGTAACGTGTTGGTGGAGGATTGATGTATGGAACCCTTGTGTGTTAGTCAGCCAAAGGGGTGCTGATACAAAATACCAGAAATTGGTTGGTTTTTATAAAGGGTATTTATTTGGGGTAGGAGCTTACAGATACCAGGTCATAAAGCGTAAGTTACTTCCCTCACCAAAGTCTGTTTGGAGCAAGACGGCTGCTGACGTCTGCGGGGGTTCAGGCTTCCTGGGTTCCTATGTTCCTGGGGCTTGCTTTTCTCTGGGTTCAAGGTTTCTTTCTTCCTGGGGCTGGCTTCTCTTTCCTCTGCATCCTGACTTCCCGGGGCTCCAGCTTAAGGCTTCAGCATCAAACTCCAACATCAAAACTCCAATATCAACAACCCTCAACTCTGTTCTTTGCCACGCCCCACCCCATGGTGGGGTAGGGACTCAACGCCCTAATCATGATTCAATCATGCCCAGGTACAGATCAGATTGCAAGCATACTCCAATATTTCTTTTTGGAATTCATCAATAATATTAAACTGCTGCACCCTGTATGATGTTATGCATGTTTGCTTTGTAAGTTCACAACTTTTACTATATACTTAATTGTTTATATATGTTCATATATAAATGATAAAAATATAATAGTAATAGGGTGGGTTGGGGAAAAATACTTTGGTTAGTGATAGTTTGACAATGGTCTTTAATCATTAGTTAAAAAGGTTTAACAACAATGCAAGGTGTTGGTGGTAGGGTGAGGTATGAGAGCCCTGTATGATGTTATATATGTTTGCTTTGTAATTTCACAACTATTACTATACACTTGTGTATGTATATTTATGCATGAGTGATATATTTTGATAAATTAATTAAAACAAACAAACCACAGATGGCAGATATTTGCAGTATATACAACCCCAAAAGGGTTTTTATCTCAAATATATAAACAACACCAAATCAAGAAAAAATAGAAAACTAATAGAGAAATAGCAGAAGTGATGAATAAACTTGCAAAGAATTGCTTAACTTCTTTTGCCATCAGGGAAATGGATTATCACTATACATCCACTAAAGTGGCTAAAATGAAAAAGTTTGATAATACCAAGTGTTGGTGAGGATGGAGCGACTGAAACTCTCATACATTACTGGTGGGAATGTAAATTTCTTCAACTTCTTTGGAAAACTGTTGGGTAGTATCTTCCAAAGCAGAACGTAGACATACACAATGACCCAGGAATTTCACTCCTAGGTAGAATGTTGCAACAGCTCAATATACAGTTCATATAGCTCAATATTGGAGCTATTGGAGACCACTCAAGGCCAGTCAACAGTATAATGGATAAATAGCGGTGGTATATTAACAATATGGAATAATAACCTGCAAGGAGGATGAAGAAATTACACACAGCAACGTGAATGAATGTTACAGATGATGCTGAGTGAAAGAAGCCAGATAAAAAAGTCCACTGAGAGGAAACTCAAAAGAGGCAAAATAAATCTATGGTGTTGTAAGTCAGACTGGGAAGCGGATGTGGCTCAAGCTGATGAGCACTACCTTCCCATATCGGGGGTTCCGGTTCCTTCCTGGGTATCTCCTAAAAACAAACAAATAAAAAACCAAATCAACCAATCAACAAAAAAACCAACTCAAGGAAGCGGACTTGGCCCAATGGATAGGGCGTCCATCTACCACATGGGAGGTCCGCGGTTCAAACCCCGGGCCTCCTGAACTGTGTGATGAGCTGGTCCACATGCAGTGCTGATGCACACAAGGAGTGCTATGCCACGCAGGGGTGTCCCCGCGTAGGGGAGCCCCACGCGCAAGGAGTGCGCCCGTAAGGAGAGCCGCCCAACGGGAAAAAAGTGCAGCCTGCCCAGGAATGGCGCCACCCACACGGAGAGCTTACACAGCAAGATGACGCAACAAAAAGAAACACAGATTCCTGTGCCGCTGGCAACAACAGAAGCGGACAAAGAACACACAGCAAATGGACACAGAGAACGGACAACTGGGGGGAGGGGAGAGAAATAAATAAAAGTAAATCTTTAAAAAAAAACACAAAAAATCAACTCAGGAGAGCAGATGTGGCTCAGTGGTTGAGCGCCAGCTTCCTGCATACCACGTCTGGCTTTCAAACCCCGGCCCCAGTACCTAAAAAAAAAAAGTCGTATTGGCGGTTTTCCGTGCTTGGGTGTTCAGGGACTGAAGCTGGGGACTCCCCAGGCAGGAGGGAACCCACTGATGGAGGCGGAGACTTTCCCTGCCTGCAAGCCACACATTTAGCCACCAGGGGGCGATGCTGGAGTTGCGGTTCCCAGCAATCCCGCTGGGTGACTTGGTCCTCTACAAGACACCATTTACACAAGCTCACAACCGTTCTGATAACCTTGGAGTGCAATAAATGTGGGCCCTATAGGGGTCCACCAATCTTCTGACGTTGCTGGAGGGCAGGGCATGGCTCCACAGCCAGAAGATCCCCCAGGACTTCCCTCCCTTTCCTCTTTTGCCTGAATCCCTTCCAGAGCAGAGGTTGCTGCTCCTCCCCCACGCCCACCCCCCTGAGTGGGGTGAGCCTTGGGGGGAGGGGAGGGGCAGGCCCTGCCTGGGTCCGGCCACCCCCAACTGCCGCACCAACAGCCTTGCCTCGCCAGCCAGAGCTGCACCAGTGCCTGAGAGGCAGGCAGAGGGCAAGGAGGCGCAGACGCAGCCATGGGAGGTGGGTGGAGTGGGTCTCCCTGTTGAAGTCCAGGGATCTGGAGAGCAAGCCTGTGTCCCGACCGCTCTGTGCCTCCGAGTCACAATCCTTCCTTCCCTCCCGGCCACGTCTACATGAGCTTGCAGGCCTCTGCTCCCTGTTCGATCCGGCTGCTCTCAGCCAGGTTGGAGTCTGCCTGGAGCCCCAAGTTACCCACCTGCTCTCACTGCCCCTCCTCTGGGGGTGTCCTGTGTCATTGCTGGTCCAACACTGCCAAAGCCCCAAAATACCACCGTCATCATACCACCATCATGGCCCACCCCAGGGAGATCCCAGCTCCAGGCTCCTGGGTCTAAACCTTACAACCTGCCTGGCTCTCCGGTCAGATCTAACTCAAACAGGACGTGTGAGCCTCAATACAGGGAGCTTTTTGCAGCCTGATGAAGTTTTTGTGTCTCCTGTACGTTGTTCTGAGTTTTCTGGCTCATTCTTTCTAGCTCATGCTGTCCTTTGGGCATGTCTGTTGCCTTGAATATATTGCTTTGAGGTGTTGATAAGCTCTACATTGCACTGAAATACTGTTGTGAAGTTGTATTTCTCTCTTGCTGATAAAGAATAGAAAGGATATAAAGCATTCTAAGAAAGATCCACTCTGTTTGGCATGTTGCTTTGGGCCAAGTTCGTCTAATTTCAGCAACCACGGTTTTGGGAAGCAGTCTTAGATTATTTTTGGATTCTCCGGTCCTGGTTTCCCTCTGCAGCCTCTTCTAGGGTACTGTGGTGTGCTGGGTCAAATATAGCTTGGTGACTTGCTGGCTGTGTGTCCTTGGGCAAATTTCTTAATTACTCTAAGCCTCAGTTTCCTCATCATCTTCCTTCTTTCCCTCCCTCCCTCCCTTCCTTCCTTCCTTTCCTTTTTTTCTTTCTTGGTACTGGGGCCGGGGATTGTGCCTGGGACCTCTAGTGCTCAACCACTGAGCCACATCGCTCCCCTGAGTTGGTTTTATCATTTGTTTGCTTCTTTGCTTTTTAGGAGGCCCTGGGGATCAAACCCGGGACCTCGCATGCGGGAAGTAGACGCTTAAGTGCTTAAGCCACATCTGCTCCCCTCCTCATCTTTTTAAAACTTGGTCGACTGCCAATGATAGAATTCTAGTAAAATGTATAGGGAAGTGGGTAGAAACTGAAGTCTTGGGGGCCCTTTAAATCTCCAGATGGACTTTACACAAATGCCTCCTCCAATGGATTAAATATTAAATATGTTAAATATTAAAAATACTTCCTGGTTATTTTCTGTTTCTGTGTTTTTCTTTGTTTCTGTGTTTTTCCCCCCCTTCTCCTTAGAGTTAAAAAGCATTTCTTTGTCAGAGAGCTATGGCTCTGTGGGGAAACAAAATTGCATAATTTTGCATTCCAACTTGGGGAATTTCCACTCCTCTCCCCAATGACGAGATTCATTTTACTAGAACTGTTATTAAGGAACGCCGTGAAGCTTGCCTTTTACCCACAGACTTCACTGTGCTTATCCTCAGTCCTCAGGAAAAACAGAGTGAATGGAATAATGGAATTCTAAAACTAAATAAAGCTCCCCAAACCCCTTAAACTCCCAGACCCTAAAATATTAACCTTAATTTCAATGTCTATGAGATTAACCCCTTTCTGGGGCCCACATGTTATCGCCTTATGAGTTAGTAAGAGGCCAGTGCATGCATTTGAAAATTTCATTTCCAACATTAGATTCTACCGTATTACACACCCACTAGAATGGCTGTTATTTAAAAAGAGAAAATTGTAAGTGTTGGGGAGGATGTGGAGAAATAGGGATACTTGCTCATTGTTGGTAGAGATGTAAAATGGTGCAGGTGCTGTGGAGGACAGAAAGATAAGTATAGAATTACTATATGACCTGGTATATTAGTCAGCCAAAGGGGTGCTGATGCAAAATACCAGAAATTGGTTGGTTTTTATAAAGGGTATTTATTTGGGGTAGGAGCTTACAGATACCAGGCCATAAAGCATAAGCTACTTCCCTCGCCAAAGTCTATTTTCACATGTTGGAGCAAGATGGCTGCCGACGGCTATGAGGGTTCAGGCTTCCTGGGTTCCTCCCTGCCAGGGTCTTGCTTCTTTCTGGGTTCAAAGTTCCTTTCTTCCCAGGGCTTGCTTCTTCCAGGGCTCAGGTTTCCTCTCTTCCTGGGGCTGGCTTCTCTTTCCTCTGTGAACTTCCCGGGGCTCCAACTTAAGGCTTCAGCATCAAACTCGAACATCAAAACTCCACCATCAAAAACCCTCCACTCTGTCCTTTGCCATGCCTTTTATCTGTGAGTCCCCACCCACCATGCCATAACGATGTGGGCCAATCAAAGTCTTAATCATAACTTAATCATGCCCAGGTATAGACCAGATTACAAACATAATCCAGTATCTATTTTTGGAATTCATAACCATATCAAACTGCTATGCTCCACCCTCTGAATTCCAAAAAGACATTGCAATATTCGAAAAAACCTTAAATCAGTAACAATGGAAGTACTAATTCACATCACAATCAATTTAAAGAAATACAGTTTGTCTTGGGGTAAAGTCCTATCTGCTATGGACCTCCAAAACTTACAAAACAATGCATCTACTTCCAATACACAAATGGACAGAAAAAGAATAAACATTTTCATTACAATTAGGAGAAACTGGTAGGGAAACTTGAGTCACGGGTCTTCTACAGTTCAGTAAACCTACAGGGTATCCTCCATTTGATTTCAAAGTCTGAGAGTCATTCTTAAGATGATGGTTTCTTCTCCTTGGTGCCTGATGAGAACCCACCCTTTCTACATGCTTGCCCAATGGCTATTTTCTTGGCTCCACCTCATCAAGCATTTGGGTATCGACCAAGTCCAGACCTCTCCCTCTAAGAATGCTGGGATGATTGCCATACCTTACCCAATCTTTGGGTTAGAGTCTTAACCCCCCTAGTACAGGGACATGAAGACAACATTCCCCCCAACCTTTGGCAAACAGGCTTAACCCACTTAGAGCAAGGAGTCGACAACCTGGCCTTTCCTAACCTTTGGCATGCAGACTCAACCCTCTCAGAGCAATGAGTTGACCACCTGGCCTTCCCTAATCCATGGGGGACAGGTCCACCCCTCTCAGACCTGCGGGGTGCTGACCTTAACCGCCCTAATCCTTCAGGAATGTGCTCCATCCTCTCTGTACCCTGGGTGTCAAAACTCTCCCAGAGCATTGGGTTAGAACATTCGCCCTCTTCAGCTGCTGCTGCAAACTTACCCTCTCTGTACACATGGGTGGGGTGCCTCTCTTGGCCCAAGGTGATATCTTAATTCCAGATCTCACCTTCCATGGTTTTCCTTTTAAAGCTGTTTCTCCTTCAATCACTCCTTTCCATGTCCCTTTCAGTCCAAGCTGACAGTGGTTTTGTTCATACAGTTCTCTCAAAAACCTGGTTGGTTTAGCATGCAAGAAGCAAGGGTCCAAGCCATCAGACAGTAAGACTTTCCACAAATCTTTCCAAAATAACTGCATCTTCAATCCTGATTTACAAGTTCCAAGTTTAGCTAAGTCCTCCAATGGGGCACTTTCTTCTGGGAGCTTTATTTCCAGAGGCTTGGAATTTCCATAATTAGTTTCTGTTTTCTTTGTACTTGACAGTTCAGTCCTCAGTATATCTCTCTTGTCTAACATTTTGCTATAAGCTTCAAGAAGAAGCCAAGCCACATTCTTTGAGTTTACTTTGCAAAGTTCTTCAGCTAAATGCCCAGGCTTGCCATTTTCAAATTCTGCCTTCCATACAACACCAAGAGTTAATCTTGCTAAGTTCTGTGACTAAAACAAGGATTGCCTTTCCTCCAGTTTCCAATAATAGTTTCGTTATTTACTTCTAAGGCATCATAAAAAGTCTCTTTAGCATCTATATTGCTATCAACAGTCTCTTCAAAGTGATCTAGGCCTTTTCCATAAACATCTCACAATTCCTCCAAAAAATACCCCTTACCCATTTATAAAACCATTCCATCATTTTGGTAATTGCAAAAGCACTTCCACACTCCTTGGTACTAAATTCTGTATTAGTCAGCCAAAGGGGTGCTGATGCAAAATATCAGAAATAGGTTGGTTTTTATAAAGGGTATTTATTTGGGATAGGAGCTTACAGATACCAGGCCATAAAGCATAAGTTACTTTCTTCACCAAAGATGGCTGCCGATGTCTGCGAGGGTTCAGGCTTCCTGGGTTCCTCTAGGCTCAGCTCTTCTGTTTTCTCCACAAGGTCAGCTGTAGACTATCAGGCAAACAGCTCTTTCTCTTTCCCCCAGGGTTTCTGCTGTGTCTAAGAAGCCATCTCTATTCCTTTGTGTTCTTCTCCTGGCTCAGCTCCTCTCTTCCTGGGGCTGGCTTCTCTTTCCTCTGTGAGCTTCCTGGGGCTCCAGCTTAAGGCTTCAGCATCAAACTCTAACATCAAAAACCCTCAACTCTGTCCTTTGTCATGCCTTTTATTTGTGAATTCCCACCCATACCCTAATAACGTGGGCCAATCAAAGCCCTAATCATAACTCAATCATGCCCAGGTACAGACCAGATTACAAACATAATCCAATATCTATTTTTGGAATTCATAACCATATCAAACTGCTACATGTGGCAATCCCATTTCTAGGCATATAACAAACAAACAAACAAAAATCAAAAGCAAGAACTCGAAAAGATATTTGCACACCAATGTTCATAACGGCATCATTCACAATGGAAGATGGAAACAACCCAAGTGTCCCTCAACCAATGAATGGATAAATAAGATGCAGTGTACACATACAATGGAATGTTATTCAGCTGGGGAAAGGAACGAAGTTCTGATATTTGCCAAAACCTGGATAAACTGTGAAGACATCATGTTGACTGAAATAAGCCAGATACAAAAAAACAAATGTTGTATGATCCCATTGATAGAAAGTAATTAGAATATGCCAACTCGTAGAGTCAGAAACTAGAATATAGGCTACCAGGGGCTGGGGAGAGGGTAGGGAGTAGAGAGCTAATGCTTAAATTGTATAGTTTCTGTTTGTGGTGATGGAACATTTTGAAAATGGAGGGTGGTGATGGTAGCACAACATTGTGAATGTGTTAACACAACTGAATTAGATATTCGAATGTGGTTTAAATGTTAAGTTTTAGGTTGTACATATGTTACTGGAATAAAAATTTTTAAAAAGCAATAAAAATATAGGACTGTACAATGCAGTAAACCCTAACGTAAATGATGGACTATAGTTAATAATATAATAAATTGTTCTGAAATGTTCTGTTATGAATTATAACAAATGTATCACACTAATGCAAGGTATTAATAATAGGATGATATATGGAAACTCTGCATTTTATGCATGATTTTTCCATAAACCTACAACTTCTCTAAACAAAAAGAAAACAGAAAAGAAAAAGGATATCCAGAAGTCTCCAAAGTGAGACAAGCACAGATAATTTGGGAGAACTCCCAAGGGGGATTATTGCTTCCCTCTTCATGCTGGTGACAGTTCCCACAGTGAGAATGAAGCAACTGGAAAAGCCTGTTCAGTACTTGTCTTTGACCTCAGCAGAGCTTAGCACCTTAGTTCTGAAAGCACAATGCCCAAATCTAAATTTATTACCCAGAGGTATCACCCGCAGCCATACAGCTCTTGCTTTCCTCTTAGCCAGCTCAGCGGGAGTTGATGCTACAGCAAATACCTCCTGCTGCTCCTACACCAATACGACAGGGCAAACAGAACAGACTAGACTGAAAAATAAAGGACCCACCTGCTGCTCTACAACAGACCAGCTGGGTTCCGGGATGCGTCCTCATTGCCTGCGTTTCACAGTCTAGGCCCTTGGGGTGGAGACCTACTTCGAGGACGTATGAGGACTGAAAGTCATTTTGTTTCTGATCATGGGCCACGCCCAGAGTCTCACATGCTCCTGCGTAGCCATGTCAGGTGAAGTGGTTCCACATATGTCATCCTACAACAGGAGAAGAGAGGCGAAGCTCAGGGTTCCGCTACAGACCATGGGCAATGCGCACTCTTCTGACATTGGGGATGATCTGGATTTCATGAACTAAATGCCCTGTCACCTGACTGCAACTGTTCCTGACCAAAAGGGGGGCCTGAGAAAGAAAAAGGACAGCCCCTGACAACCAGGAACGATCAGACATTCAGAGCTAGACCTCCGCATGCGGCGCTGACACTCACAGCCGGGCTGTTTCGTTCTCTGATTGGACAAATAATCCCACAGAATAACAACCTCAGACAAAGTAACTAAGACCGCGATAAAATGAAACACAGCAAGGCCACTCGGTAATTTTAGCTAATCACAAGATTAAAAACAAGGTCACCCTGCCACCCACAAAATACTCATTTATTAGGTAGCCCCATCCTGCTTCCCAACAGCACCCCATCCAGAGCAACCCCCTGCCTCCTTAGGCCCTGCCCCCAGCCACCCCAATAGCTCAAATCTACTAGTGCTTTCTCACTCCTCTTGCTGGGGCACCGCGTGCTTCTGCGTGAGGCGTGTATCTCCCTGCTGCAGTGGCTTGGCACTGCAGGCGTGTTCCAGGTGGTGGTTGGCTGAAGCGCCTTCATAATATCCATCACGCTCATTTTAAATTCCTGACCCATCTGCATCTGATGTTGTATACTCAGTTTTTGTTTTGTTATTGTTTTTAGGAGGTATTGGGGATGAAACCTGGACCTCGTACGTGGGAAGCAGGCGCTCAGCCACTGAGCTACACCCACTCCCCTATGAGAGTTGGCTTTGTTCCTTTGTTTTGTTTTTGTTTTTAGGAGGCACCCAGGATCGAACCCGGGACCTCGTATACGGGAAGCAGGTGCTCAACCGCATCCGCTACATCTGCTTCCCTGCTTCTTTTTATAGGAGTTGTCCTTCTCAGGTGCCTGTGTGTGTCTCTTGCTCCCCCTTTGGCCTATTTCTTTTTTCCAGGAGGCATTTAGAGAAACTTATAAAAATAAATACAGATTTTAAAAAGCAAGAGGACTGGGGGGAAAGTGGAATAGAAGGAGAAGAAACAGTGCTGTGTCAGAGGCAAGAGTCACACTGAATGCACACCGTGAAGCCCTATTTTCTTTCCAGATGACAAAATGTGATTGTGACTGTCCCGGAAGTCAAGGCAAAGAATAAAATGCAGTTTGTTGTGCCGTTCCGTGTCTGTAAGATAAAAAGGTGAACCAACGGCTCAGGGAAAGCCCCACTGTTTCCTGTAATGGCCCCTTAGAGAAACGATCGTGTAGGATCCCACAAAGAGGATCCCGCGTTCTAGCGAGTGTTCTCTATGTGGGGAAACACCTTGGCAAGCGTCAAGGGGCTGCTTCTCGCCATACCGTTTTAGGAGGTATTTATGACGTCAGGCCGCTTTGGACGCTCTTCACTACAAGGTGAGGGGCCTGGGGACACCCCAGGCCACAGAGGCCAGCCCCAAGGCTCTGCTGCCAGCCGCTGCCTGCTCACTGCCCACTGCCCACTGCCGGAGGTGCCCCAGCGCCGGCGCAGTTCACGTGGCTTTGAGGAGTACCTGTTATCTGTGTCCTGCTTGGGTGGGAGACCCTGGACAACTTGCTGAGGTGAAGGAGAGGCTCCCCGACTCCATCAGCCCGGGGTGGCGAGCTACAGCCACGGCCAGGCACGCCTGCCTTACGCGTTCCTGGACCCCGAGCCACAGCTCCCTCCCCCTTCTCTGATGGAAACACACACACAAAGCAAGCGGCACTTAAAAACACATCGGGGCTGCGGACTTGGCCCAGTGGTTAGGGCGTCTGTCTACCACATGGGAGGTCCGCGGTTCAAACCCCGGGCCTCCTTGACCCGTGTGGAGCTGGCCATGCACAGTGCTGATGCGCGCAAGGAGTGCCATGCCACGCAGGGGTGTGTCCTGCATAGGGGAGCCCCACGCGCAAGGAGTGCACCCCGGAAGGAGAACCGCCCAGCGCGAAAGAAAGTGCAGCCTGCCCAGGAATGGCGCTGCACACACGAAGAAATGACACAAGATGACGCAACAAAAAGAAACACAGATTCCCATGCTGCTGACAACAACAGAAGCAGACAAAGAGGACGCAGTAAATAGACACAGAGAACAGACAACCGGGGTGGCGAGGAAGGGGAGAGAAATAAATAAATAAATAAATCTTAAAAAGAACATGTCGGGTTTTTTCTTTGCTGCTCACCTGTAATAACCAACCTGGGAAGGGCCACCGAGGTCCCTGAGGACTTTTTGCAAGAACAATTAACAATAGCCACAGGTTGTTAATCCCATCTGCCCGCCTGAAGCAGGAAAAATTGTTTGGTGGTGATGTCAGAGCTTCTCAAGTCCCATAAAGGGAACTTTCCCAAGGGTTTTCTGTAACAGCAGAGAGATGTCAAAATGCCAAAGCTCTTTTCTGTCAAAACTATTCCATGAGGGGCCCCAAAAGTGTGGTCTAAGGACTTACTTAGCCTCTCTCAAAGTCTGTTTTAACCAAGGCTACAATTTCGAGTATCTAAAGGAATGAATGGACTGCAGAGCACTTCATAATCTTCCTGGAATATTAGTCCCGGCAGCAAAGGGTTGGGTAAATATCAAGTGGCAGAGATTTCGGATTTACATCTTCTGACAAATTTTTGAGGGCTGTACTCTGTGTTTCTGATGGAGACAGCCGCGAAGCAAATGTCTCAAGCTGGCTCACAGGAGAACCACCCAGGCGCTCTTAGAACCTGCTGACACCTTGGATTCTGGCTTCATTGGCCTGTGACCGGCACCTGGCATCTGTATTGCTTTGTGGAGCTCTCCGGCTGATTCTAATCCGCACACAAGGTTGTGAATTACTGCTTTCAGGTGAACAGAGCAAGAGGAAGGGGTGTTTTTGTTGTTTTATTTTTTTTAATCCAAGTTGAGTAATCTAGCTGGGGCATGTCCCTGAATTAGCCGGGCAAGGATTACCTGTTGCTTGACTTTCTAAAATAGTTTCCACCTTCTTGTTCTTAATCTAATCCCTTGAAACAACAGCTTGCATTCTTTGTTCATGCCGTAACTGGGCAGAACCCTCTGGGGTTTGCAGATCATTTTCATGCCCCTGTCACTCGACCTGCACAGCCGCCCTGTGAGAGAGCAGGACGGGTAGTATAATCCTATTTTCCAGGTGAAGGAAGTTCCCTTCACTGAGCACAAAGGGCGCTGATTGACCACCTCGCCTCCTGGTGTGGGCAAGGGGCGGGTGGCATATCCTGACACCCCCCCGGCACAATCCGCAATCCACTGTCCCTATCGTGGGCCAGTGTTCCTGCCGCCAGCCACTGTTCTCTTGTAGCTGCTCTTCATTTCTTTTCCTTTTCTATCCTGGCACACACACGGTGCATATAACAGCCCTTGATGAGACCTTTGGAGCCTTGGATAAGGTTGATGGCTTGTAAATTATTAAACCCTTCCGTATGTTATTAAGAACTGCTGCCCCAGCCCCTCGGCGTCTCCCCAGCTCTGCCCCCCCTTCCAGGACTCCCCAGACTGCCCCACGACCTTGTGCAGCGAGGGGCCCCAGGATCCTGCTACGGGCCCTGTTTAATGCTTATTAAATTGTTGGAATACCACACCTGGATCCAAGTGCACTTAAAAAAAACAACTTTTTATTTCAAAATAATTTCGAACTTACAGGGAGTTTGCAAAGTTAATACAAAACCCATACAGAGAACTCAAACATACCTCCCATCCAAATTGCCACATTTGCTGAATCTATCCATCGATCGATCTGTCTGCCTGTCAATTTTCAAAACATTTGAGGGTAGGTTGTGTACATTGTGCTTTTTGAACACTTAATACTTCCATGTATATTTCCTAAGAACAAGGATGTTCACCTTTGTAACCACCATAAATAGTGATCAAATTCAAGAAATTTAACATTGATATAGAGCTTACCGTTGATATTCCAATTTTTTCATGTTGCAATAATGTCCCTTTGGGCATTTACTCCTCCATTATTAGATCCAGCCCAGGATCACATATTGCACTTAATCGTCATTCTCTCTCTCTTTTTTTTTTTTTCTTTTCAAATTCTACTCAATTTATTCATTTTTTAAAAAATATTACATTAAAAAAATATGAGGTCCCCATTCACCCCCACTGCCCCCACCCCACCACTCCCCCCACAGTAACATTCTCCCCCATCATCATGACATATCCATTGCATCTGGTGAGTACATCTCTGGGCATCGCTGTACCCCATGGCCTGTGGTCCACACCATAGCCCACACTCTCCCACGTTCCATTCAGTGGGAGGACATACAATGTCCGGCAATTGTCCCTGGAGCACCACCCAGGACAACTCCAAGTCCCGAAAATGCCTCCATATCTCATCTCTTCCTCCCATTCCCCGCACCCAGCAGCCACCATGGCCACTTTTTCCACACCAATGCCACATTTTCTCGATTATTAACCACAATAGTTCATGAATAGGATATCATTAAGTCCACTCTAATCCTTACTGTATTCCTCCATCCTGTGACCTTGGCTTGGTTGTGTCCATTCCACATGTCAAGAGGGGGCTTAGATTCCACATGGATACTGGACGCAATCCTCCTGCTTTCAGTTGTAGGCACTCTAAGCTCCATGGGGGGGTGGTTGACATTCTTCAACTCCATGTTAGCTGAGTGGGGAAAGTCCAATAAATCAGAGTGTAGGAGCTGAAGTCTGTTGAGGCTCAGGGCCTGGCTATCATATTGTCAGTCCAGAGATTCAAATCCCCTAGATATATCTTAAACCCCAGCACCAACTACAATTCCAGTAAAGTAGCATGAAAGGCTTGTGAAAAGAGATTCCATCTGAGTCCAGCTCCATCACGCGGAAACACCAGCTCCAAAGAAGGGCCAACTGACATGGCAGTGAACCCCATCTGCCATGACCATAGAACCTGTGGGTCTCTTTAGCCCTCAAAAGGACCAATACATGGGGTTGTATCTACTTTATCTGTCTCTGAGACTCTGCTCAGGTGTGCATAAGGACAATCCTTCTGACAACCTCCAGACTCTTTTTTAGAGACTCATAGCCATATGAACTCATTTGTCCTTTCCATTTCCCCCTTACTTTAAGTCAAACAGCATTTTTAACTCCTGTTATTATATGTAGACAGGGATATTCTGCCAGTCCACGTTGAACCTTTAATTCAAGGTCATTTTCTAGTTACGTCATCAGCTGGTACTTGGTAGTGATCCCTTGGTGCCAGGGAGGCTCATCCCCAGGTGTCATGTCCCACGCTGGGGGGAAGGCATTGCATTTACATGCTGAGTTTGGCTTTGAGACTGGCCACATTTGAGTAACACGGAGGCTGTCTGGAGGGAACTCTTAGGCACAGTGCTGCTCTAGGCCTTGTTCTTATTTCAGGCGTATAGGCTCACAAGCATAGTCATTAGTATCAGGGGCTCACTGTGTACAAATCCAAGTTCATCTTTGAAGAGCAACAGGTAGAGGGAAATTTTTATGGAAGCCCCTGACAAAAAAATTCAACCTAACGTGCCCCATCACTGTATGGACAAATAAGAAAAAATTTTAAAAACCCTACCCTGTAAACTACCATGTGCCATCAATTGTAAGACATATCCTGATTTCAGAAATGCTAGAACGTGACAACAACAACAAAAAATGTGCATTTTAGAAGCAGTTCAACAGGAGACTTTCCGTCATCTATTTTACACTCCATAAAGAAAGTGACCCATACTTTCCCAGAGCCCAGTAGCCCAGGGTTAAAATGGAGTTGCCCAGACTCCAAGTACTCGCATTTTACCAAGCTCTGCTTCCTCCTCACCTCCGTTATTCCTGGGAGTCTCCGAGGAGCTCTGCCTGGCACCTTCTCGAGGTCGCCGGCAAAGCTCAGTCTCCTTGCTTGCCCGGGCAGCCCCTGAAAGGGCTCTCATTGAGATTGCTCACTGGGCAATCCCCAACGCCAAGACGGGGGGATTGACAGCGCTCATCTCACCTGCTCCATCTCAAAGCCCATAGCTGAGACACGGAATTAACCCTTGTCCAGCCCACCCACCCCTTGTCAACCCTGTAAGACAGTATACTAGGTCGGCATCGTGGATTTTCCTTATCTCTGCCACCAAGAGCCAGTACCTAAAGCCATTAAGTGACTGTTGACATTTATATATGGGCTTTACAGCACCAACAGCCCTGGTAGGGTGGAGGGGGGCACCCACGCCCCAGTGCACACAGCCTTTGCTGTCCTCCTCTGGGTCCTCCACTCTGGGGCTCTGTTCTGTCCATCTCCTTGGCTGCCAGAGGGCGAGGGGCTGTGAGCTGAAGAGACTTGCCTCTTCTCTGGCCATAACCATCTCCAGGTCCCCTCCCCAACCCCACGCAGTTCCTGGAAAGTGTCCATTGCTTCGCGTTCCCGTGCCCTTGCTCTTCTGCCCAGCATGGTGGCACCCACGTCCGAGTGCGTCTGCCAAAGCCCACTTGCCTGAGTCTTTCCTTCTCTTCACTCCTCCCCCTAGCCCCAGGCACGTTCAGACCCTCCTCCTGACTCTGGGACTTGAGTTGTCCTTTTTTATTTTTTTGAGGTTCTGGGGCTGGGGATTGAACCTGGGACCTCGTATGTGGGAAGCCGGCGCTCAGCCACTGAGCCACATCAGCTCCCCGCGTTGGGTTTTTCATTTGTTTGCAGGTTGTTTGTTTTTAGGAGGCACTGGGAATCGAACCCAGGACCTCCCATGTGGGAAGCAGGCAGAGGAGCCATATCCGCTCCTGTCCTTCTTTGATGATATATTTCCTCACTCTCCTGACCAGCACTGCCCACCAGAAGTATGATAGTAGCCATCTGCGTACTTTTAAATGTTCCTGTAGCCGCATTAAAAAAGGAAAAAGAAACAGGGGAAATTAATTTTCACAATACCTTTTATTTAACCCAACATATACAAAATAGTATGAGTCAACATGCAAATCAACATAAAAATTATTGAGATATTTTGCCTTCTTTTTTCCTACTAAGTCTTTGAAATTCAATATCTATTTTACACTTAGTACATCTCAATTCAGAGCCTAAATTTTTACTGGAAATACTTGACCTAGCTAGGGTGCATAAAATTTACAGTTGAAAAAGGAGAGTTGCACAACCAAGTTGTCCAAAACATACTTAAAAGTTTTTTAAATAACCGAAGGATCAGTTTTTTAATTTAAATTAATTAAATTAAATCAAACTAACAATTGAGTTCCCTGGTTGCTCCAGCCTCTTTCAAGCTATCTAGTCATACGTGGCTAGTGGATAACGTATCGCACAGCACAATTCTACCACAGGCTTCTTTTATCCCCCAAGATTCCTTTAAAAAACCCAACAACTGACTTATTAAATTTACAAATTCAGATGCTTAGTTCTGGAACATCTTTTTTCCCCCTAAAATTTATACACATTTTCTACCAACCAAGCAACAACTTCCCTTCAACTCCCGGTAGGCTTCTTTTCTTTAATTAAAAAAAATACTTAGATTACATAAATGTTACATAAAAAATCTAGGGGATTCCCAAAAGCCCCACACCCTCCCCCTGCCACACTTTCCCATACCAACAACATCCTTCATTAGTGTGGTACATTTGTTACAATTGATGAACACATACTGAAGCACTGCCACCAAATGTGGATGTGGATGGTAGTTTACATTGTAGTTTAAACTCTCTCCCACAAACCCTTGCAAGTTATGACAAGATACGTAATGGCCTGCATCTGTCACCGCAACATCATTCAGGACAATTCCAGTGTCCCGAAAATGCCACTATATTATACTTTTTTTTAAAAAGATACTTAGGCAATATAAAAAATATAGGGGATTCCCATATGCCCCACTCCCCACACCTCCCAAAGTTTCCCACATCCACAATATCCTTCATTAGTGTGGTACATAGATTGCAATTGATGAACACATTTTGGAGGCCCAGGTTTTAGTGCTACAGGATGATGTCCAATTAAATCTTCCCCAGTTTGAGGGTGGGGTGGGGTCAGGGGTGGCCAGGATTATTTGTTTTGGTATCAAAAAATACACCTTATGGGAAGTGGACTTGGCCCAGTGGTTAGGGCGTCCGTCTACCACATGGGAGGTCCACGGTTCCATGGTTCAAACCCCAGGCCTCCTTGACCCGTATGGAGCTGGCCCATGCGCAGTGCTGATGCGTGCAGGGAGTGCCGTGCCACGCAGGGGTGTCCCCCACGTTGGGGAGCCCCACGCGCAAGGAGTGCGCCCCATAAGGAGAGCCGCCCAGCGCAAAAGAAATTTCAGTCTGCACAGGAATGGCGCCGCACACACGGAGAGCTGACACAAGATGACGCAACAAAAAGAAACACAGATTCCAGTGCCGCTGATGACAACAGAAGCGACAAAAGAACACGCGGCAAATGGACACAAAGAACAGACAACCCGAAGGTGGGGGGGGGTAGGGAAGAGAAATAAATAAAATAAATCTTAAAAAAAAAAAATACACCTTAGGGGAGTGGAAATAGCTGAAGTGGTTGAGCACCTGCTTCCCACGTACGAGGCCCTGGGTGCAATCTCCAGTACCTCCTAAAAAAAAATTTGCCATTTGGGAGCGGATGTGGCTTGTATTAGTCAGCCAGAAGGGTGCTGATGCAAAATACCAGAAATTGGTTGGTTTTTACAAAAAGTGTTTATTTGGTGTAAGAGCTTACAGATACCAGGCCATAAAGCATACATTCCTTCCCTCACCAAAGTCTATTTTCGCATGTTGGAGCAAGATGGCTGCTGACACCTGCGAGGGTTCGGGCTTACTGGGTTCCTTTCTTCCAGGGTCTTGCTTCTCTCTGGTCTTGGGGTTCCTCTCTTCCTGGAGTTTGCTTCTGTTTCCTGTGTGAGTTTACTTCCTGGGGTTCCAGCTGAAAGCTTCAGCACCAAACTCCAACATCAAAACTCCAACACTAAAAACCCTCAAGTCTGTCCTTTGCCATGCCTTTTATCTGTGAGTCCCCACCTTCAAAACCCTACTGGCACATAATCAAGTAAACCTATGAATCCAATATAATCTAATATGCCCAGAGGAAAAGATCAGTTTACAAACATAATCCAGTATTTCTTTTGGAATTCATCAATAATATCAAACTGCTACATGGCTCAAGCGGTTGAGCGCCTGCTTCCCACATGGGAGGTCCTGAGTTCAGTTCCTGGAGCCCCCTAAAAACAAACAAATAACAAGCAAACAAATGGAAAAACCAACTCAGGGGGAGCCAATGTGGCTCAGTGTTGAGTGGTGGCTTCCCACATATGAGGTCTGGGGTTCAATCCCTGGCCCTGGTACCTCAAAAAAAAAAAAAAAAAAAAAAAGAAAGAAAGAAAAGAAAAGAACAGAAAAAAAAATACACCCGAGGGCCATCCTGCTTCAAAGTACCAGGAGACAAGCCCATGAGGGTAGGATGGAAAACATGAGATTGTTACTGAGCAAATGCAGGTTTTTCTGCCCATTGTGTTCCAATAGTTATTCTTAAGACACGAGGGTTTAAAAAAAAGATAGAGGCAAAAATCTGTCTCTCCAAACTGTAGTGATTCTGATAGTTTTAGAGTATCCAAAGACAGGCAGTGGGAAGTGGACTTGGCCCAGTGGATACGGTGTCCGTCTACCACATGGGAGGTCCATGGTTCAAACCCCAGGCCTCCTTGACCCATGTGGAGTTGGCCCACATGGCAGTGCTGATGCGCGCAAGGAGTGCCGTGCCACGCAGGGGTGTCCCCCACGTAGGGGAGCCCCACACGCAAGGAGTGCACCCCGTAAGGAGAGCTGCCCAGTGCAAAAGAAAGTGCAGCCTGCCCAGGAATGGCGCTTTATCACTTTTCAGCCCCTTTCTCTCTCCCTGGGACCCCTGATCTGTTATTTTCTCCCATTTCTGTTCCCTCCCTATCTGAATAAATTGGTACCCCTAACTCACCCGGTGTGCTCTTGAAATTCATTTCTGCAGCATAGTCAAGAACCTAGATAGAATCCAGTAACATATTTGGTGAGCCAGTCCAGGGGTTTATTGGTGAGTGAAATTAAGACCTACAGTTTATTTAATGCCTTCCTTGGTTCTCTATCTTTAAACAGGTTTGCCTACCCACCCACACAGGACGTAATCCCAGGAGGGAAGGGGCTGGGGCTCGGGAATTCTCTGTGTCTGTGCCGTGTGCCCAGGCTTGTGAGATCTGACCCCAGCCAGGATGGCTGGGTGATGGGGCAGTGGCTGAAGTTACAGCCCTGCCAAGACAGAGGTTCCCCGATAGAGCACCAGGCCCTGCAAAGCTTCTTTTTCAAGCCAATTTAGCACTGGAGACTTTGTCCTGGGGCCTGCCTGCCTTGCCTTCTCCCACCCTCTCCCCTAGGGGGTGCATGGCAGTGGTGGAGGGGCTTCCCGGGTCCACGCCTTTGCCAGTGGCATTCCTATCTGACCACACCCAGCTACCTGGGGATGAAGTGGGGAGGTGGTGGGCACAGCCAAGATGGGTGCTGTGCGAGTTCCCTTCCCCAGAGTGGTCACAGACCAGGGCACCTTCGCATAATTAACCTTTATCCACAGTTTTTACCTTCCTACTTCTTGCTCCTGAATATCTCTATACAAGTTTGTGTTAGAATGCTTTAATAACTGTGCCTTTGTCTAGCAAGGAAGCTATTGCCTCAGGGCCCCAAAGCCTGTTAGCTAGAGCAATTGGTCATTAATCACTGAATGGCCTTTTAATGACTGGTTTAACTGGGAGACTGTCAGACAGTAAAGTCATAAAACTAGGAGTGCTTTAAGAACCTCTAAGAATAGAAGAAGCCTTTTTTGCCCCTTCTCAAAAGAAGGAGCAATGTTCGAGGAAGAAGCACTATTCCGCAGGCAGCTTGAGGTCGAAATCTAGTCAGCCTGTCTCCCAAGTCCAGGGGCCATGGGAACGCCCAGCTGCAGGTGCTCTGTGATTCCCTGGGGTGGCGGGAATCAGAGCAGCCAAGTGTTTCTTGAGATTTAACTCAGGAATTCTGTTTGGGTAAGAGTGCAGTTGGTCTCAGACCCCATAACGGTCAGGGGTGCTGAGAACCAGAGCAGGAAACTGAATGGCCCCCATTCCTTGGGCCCATCCATTCAGGGAGCAGCCAAATATCCCCTGAGACAGACATCTCAGGTGTTCAGTCTCCCACCAATCTGGCTTGAGCACATTGATCTGATCACTGTAGAAAGCATCAGATATCCCCAAGGACCTAGGTTGCCCACCCTGGGACACCTGTGGACCAGGAAAGCTCTGAAAGCTGAAATTCTCAGGATGCTGGGACAAGCATCAGCTCCAAATAGTGTGGAGTGGTGAAAGTTAGTCAGACTAGGACTCTGGGATGCCAGATCAGTTGACCAAAAAGGTGCTTCTTCATTCTTCCTAGAATGGTCTCTAGCCCACCGGTAAATTCCCCACAGGAGTCTCCTAGGAATCGGGAAATTCTGCCTACCGTTGGTCTACATGGCCACAGGATAGCCAAGAGCAGCCTCTGTATAGGACCCTGAATTCCAGTTAAACTGGTGGAAGAAAAAAAACAAATAGATCTGCAGCCCAGAAACCTCATGTCATGTCTCCTTAAAGAAATGAGGAAATAAACCTCAAACTTCCATTAGTTTAAATTCAATTATGCCTATAAAAGGTGTGAATAGTAATCAAGATAAAGAATCCTCATGTGCCATCAATTAAGGTCAAAGAGTTCCTAAAGGTATAAAATTCTGTTTTAATCTGTGCTTAACTTTGTGTTCAACTTTGAAATCTGTTTAACTTTGTCAGCTTGCTTGTGCCTAGGAAACCAAGTCTGGGGTTCATTTGTTACAAATTGAATAACGGTGAAAGGTAACTTAAAAATGAGTCTTTAAATGTCAATACTGTCTTGTGAGTAGATTTAATGCATAAATCGCAAGTGGAATTAATTCAACTGCTAGAAAAGCAGCAAAACTGCACAGATTGTTACTCATAAAATTCTCGTGGCTTAGTTAATAAAAGTACCCAATTTACCTTAAGGTAAAAACTTACTAGAAACTGTAACTCAGAGTTAAATTATTTATAGATGACTTTATATTATAAAACAGCAGAAAGATAATAACTGAAATTATATTTGGGTGGATTTAGCCTAAACCTACTATTGTAAGTGTAAATTCTAAACTGACCTTCCCTTCGTTTATGGTCACTTTAAGCCTAGCCTCACCCCTTGCCTTTGCGTATGGTTGTTTCATAACAGCTTCTGCCCCTATGGCTTGGGGGAAAGCAAACTTGAGACACTCCTGTCTCCTGTCCTACTAGTATTAGTGACCCTGCTTTCTCTCATGGCTGCAAGTGTAGACTAAATTGCCACCTGGTGGAATTCTTGACCCTTGGGGTTGAACGGACGTCCACTCTTCCAGTCCAGGGGCCAGCAGAGTCCTGTTATCTCCAAGGACTGGGAAGTGAAGGAGGCCTCCTGCCTTGACTGTTGGGGTTCCTAAAAGTGGCAATTCATAAGAGAAACCAGTTTCCCTGAGGCTTTGATAGCCTCAGTGAATATACATAGAATTAGTCTTGCTCATCTAAGTTCTGCTAAAGTCAAAGTAAAAATAAAGTTCTGAAGCAAAGGAAAATTGTATGAAAGCATTGGGGAAAGCAGATTTGGCTCAACTAATGGAGCATCTGCCTACCATATGGGAGGTCCAGAGTTCAGACCCAGACCCATGTAGTGAGCTGGCCCAAGTGCAGTGCTGATGCATGCAAGGAGTGCCATGCCATGCAGGGGTGTACCCCATATAGGAGAGCCCCATGTGCAAGGAGTGTGCCCTGCAAGGAGAGCCACCCCATGTGAAAAAAGTCCAGCCTGCCCAGGAGTGGCACCACACACACAGAGAGCTGGTACAGCAAGATGATGCAACAAAAAAGAGACACAGATTCCCAGTGCTGCTAACAAGAATGCAAGCAGACACAGAAGAACACACAGCAAATGGCCATAGAGAACAGACAATGGGGTGGGGAGAGCAATAAATAAAAAATAAATCTTAAAAAAAAAAAGAAAGCATTGGGGACATTTGGGCTGTAAGTCAATAACTAAAGAATGAAATTCTTGTGCAGAGCTTTATAGTCATAGTATAAATTAGAGTAATTAAAAAGAACCTTCAAAAAAATCTTTTAAATGTTATTTTACATGGGAAGCGGATGTGCCTCAACTGATAGAGTTTCTGCCTACCATATGGGAGGATCTGAGTTCAATCCCTGGGGCCTTCTGGTGAAAAAGAAGAAGAGAAAGTGTGCCTGCACTGTGAGCCATGCCTGCGCGAGTGCCCGCATGAGTGCTCATGTGGTGAGCCAGTGCCCCGTGCAGCAGAAACCAGGAACCAAGGTGGTGCAATTGACAGGGAACCTCCCTCTCCATCAGAGGTCTTCAGGATCAAATCCTGGTGAATCCTAGAGGAGAGAAAGAGAAGAAAACACAGACAGCAAAAACAGCAGGATGGGGGGAGGGGGAGGGGGGGCAATAAATAAATAAATAATCTTTAAATGTTACCTTTCAGTTAAACTTACGTTGTAAGAGTATAAAAATTATAACAGTAAGTCCTGTGTTTCTGTGTCAAACTCTATTTGTGCCTGCCTATTTGCTTGGTGTGTAACTTCATGTACTGGGATGTTAGTATCAAATTACCAAATGAAAATTCTAAGTTCATATCTAATGAAATTGAGTTAAGGAAATGTAGATATGCCCTCTTGTTTTTTATTTTTAAAAAAGATTTATTTATTTCTCTCCCCTCACCCCCCAACCCCAGTTGTCTGTTCTGTGTCTATTTGCTGCATCTTGTTTCTTTGTCCACTTCTGTTGTTGTCAGCGGCACGGGAATCTGTGTCTCTTTTTGTTGTGTCATCTTGTTGTGTCAGCTCTCCGTGTGGGTGGTGCCATTCCTGGTCAGGCTGCACTTTCTTTTGCGCTGGGTGGCTCTCCTTACGGGGCGCACTCCTTGCATGTGGGGCTCCCCTACGCAGGGGACACACCTGTGTGGCAGGGCACTCCTAGCGCATCAGCACTGCGCATGAGCCAGCTCCACATGGGTCAAGGAGGCCCGGGGTTTGAACCGCGGACCTCCCATGTGGTAGACAGATGCCCTAACCACTGGGCAAAGTCCATTTCCCGATATGCCCTCTTTTAAATGGATAAAGTAAATTTCATTGGTTGCTAACTGTAATTTAACAAGCTTATCTTAAGGTAAAGTAACTAGTCTATGTGGTTGTGGTTAATTATAAGGAGTTTCAAAAGGCTTCTTTTAAACTGAAGCATTTAAATGGCTAGTTCTAAGAAGCCATTATTAACTAGAAACCTAAATTGATGTTAATGGCAAAAAGTAACTTCATAGCAATGAAGCCTGCCTGGAAGTCACTTCAATGAGCATATTCAAGAGATAGTAATGAAAAGTTACCTTGATTCCCTTGGGAATCTTCAGTTTTCATTAAAAAATAGAAGTAGTTTTTCCTCTACTGCTAAAGCATGGTAAAAGTGTAAAAATAAGAAGCATAGAACTAAAAATTCATTTGATATATTATACACTGCATTGAAAATGTTTAAGAAATGTATAAAAATCAAGAAATAGATTTCAGTGTTGTCAAACACTCTTGTGCAGTCAAACCAGGCCTTCAATACACTGCAGGCTGCCTCTCCATTTGAGTTACTGGCTAGGTTGGTCACTGACCCCTAAAACAATAAGGTATCTACTACATCTCTGGTTGTGCTCCTGAAGTCGATGGAAACTATAATACAGTTTCAAACTCCTGCAGTAGCCAATGATGGCTTGGTACAGCCAAATGTTCAATGGATATCACCTCCAGACTGGCACCAGGCCAGTGCAATACTGGAACCTACTTTCTCTCTAGGGTCAATTGTGCTACAGTTTCTGTGAAGAACATATCAAGTAGAGCAATAATCACCAGAGTACTGTGAGTAGAACTTAAACACAATTGGCATTATGGCTTGCTCCCTTGGAGAAGTAACATGTAAAGTACTGCAAACCTGTAACTTAAATCTGTTGCAGCTCAAAGAGAAACTTATACAATGGGTAGTATGTTAATCAGGATTAAGTACTGTTTCCATATCCTAATCTAGATATATGCCTGATGACTAGAGTAATATCTTTTCTATTTTAAATCATATGCAAAGAGACATTAAACATGTTAAAAGTCCTGGTAAACTTTATTTTCTAAGTATTAATGAATGTGCTAAGCCCAGGTCTCCCTTCCAGCCCTTATTAAAGTTAAAGGAATGTCCAGCTTTGTGCACTAATCCTGAATGAAGCCAGGTACCCAGGAAGGTGCCAGCTCACCAGAGGCACCTGATGTAACACACAAGTGCCAGTCATTGGATGGCCTGAAATACCTCGAGAAAAAAAGCTAAATATTGTCTGTGTCCAAGTCAGCTGTTCCCTCTAACTCTAGCCCAAAGGCTTTTTGTTAGGGGGAGGGCAAACCAGACTTGCCTTTAAGAAACCTTTTCTGTTTTCATCTCATGTACCTTAACTGAAAAAAACAGTGCTTTTTCCCATTCCTCTCTCCTACCATAGAAACTGGGATTAGTGATTTATACCTATTATTAGTGATTATACCCCGTTTTCTATTGCAATTTCTCTCTAAAGTTAACCAATGGTATAAAATAACTAAAAGAAAACTCTTTGGGAAAATGCAGCCTTTACAGGCACCTAGCCTTTTCTACTTCTATGGTCCAGTGTCCTCTAGACCATATATTCTCAAAATTCTAATTAAGTTTATTTCTTCCAGAAGCAACAACTTGTTAGCCATATGGGAACTTTATCCAGCTTCACCCAGGATGCCAGATCCATTTTCCTCCAACTGAAATAAAATAGCGGGAGGGTTTTACACCTTGTCAGGTAGGGCCTACTGCCCCTGACCAGCAGGAAGTAGCTACAGAAAAATGACCACCTCCCTTCAGCACCCCTTTAAGATTAAAGGTGTAAACTCTCTGAGGGGGGAATGAAGTAGGCTAGTAAGATAGGGAATCAATAGATGGATCTGGAACCTGGCAGAGTCCACTTGGACATCAGTAACCCCCAGGATGACTGCTGGAAGATCCCTGTAGCAGTTTGATATTATTGACGAATTCCAAAAAGAAATATTGGGTTATGTTTGTAAATTGCTCTTTTCCTCTGGACATATTAGATTATATTGGATTCATAGGTTTCCTTGATTAATCATGTAAACCTCTCGTGCCAGTAGGTCATTGAATACTCTCCCCTTGGTGGGTAGGGACTCTCAGATAAAAGGCAAGGCAAAGGACAGAGCTGAGGGCTTTTAATGTTCGAGTTCTGATGTTGGAGTTTGATGCCGAAGCTGGAGACCCAGGGAGAGAGAAAGAGCCGATCACCTGATAGCCTACAGCTGACCTTGTGGAGAGGGGCAAAGCCTTAGAGAGCCTCATAGTCTACAGCTGACCTTGTGGAGAAAACAGAGGATCTGAGCCTGGAGGAACCCAGGGAGCCTGAACCCTCACAGACGTCGGCAGCCATCTTGCTCCAACACGTGAAAATAAGACTTCGTTGAGCGAAGTAACTTATGCTTTATGGCTTGGTATCTGTAAGCTCCTACCCCAAATAAATACCCTTTATTAAGACTAACCGATTTCTGGTATTTTGCATTAGCACCCCTTTGGCTGACTAATACAACTCCCACCCCCAAGATTCTATTCAGAACAAAGACAAAGCCAGGAGAAGCCAGGATATTCCCCAAGGACGTTATTACTGGACCCTCACTGGTGGATTGAGGGGTGGGGTAATCAATCAGAACAGCAAACAGCGGGAATCCCTCCCCTGCCATTCGCAAAGGGGTGGGATAATGAACAGCTCGAAAGGCAGCACCAGGGCCTCCGCTCTCCGCTCTCCGCTCTCCGCTCTCCGCTCTCCGCTCTCCGCTCTCCGCTCTCTTGCCTCTGGACCCGGTTCCTGCCTTCTGCACACCGCTCTCGCCATTTTTCCTCTGCCGTGTGGCCACGCAAGTAAAACTTGGGCATTCATGATCTATAATGGGGAATTGTAGTCAAGAACCTAAATAAGGGAAGCGGACTTGGCCCAGTGGTTAGGGCACCCGCCTACCACATGGGAGGTCCGCAGTTCAAACCCCGGGCCTCCTTGACCCGTGTGGAGCTGGCCCACGTGCAGTGCTGATGCGCGCAAGGAGTGCCTTGCCACGCAGGGGTGTCTCCCGCGTAGGGGAGCCCCACGTGCAGGGAGTGTGCCCCATAAGGAGAGCCGTCCGGTGCGAAAGAAAGTGCAGCCTGCCTAAGAATGGCGCCACCCACATGGAGAGCTGATGCAGCAAGATGACAGAACAGAAACAGATTCCTGTGTGGCTGACAACAACAGAAGCCGACAAAGAAGAACACGCAGCCAATAGACACAGAGAACAGACAACTGGGGTGGGGGGAAGGGAAGAGAAATAAATAAATAAATCTTAAAAAAAAAAAAAAAGTAAAATTCTAAAAAAAAACCTAAATAAAATATGATAACAGTTGTGTAGTGACCAGAAGCCTTCAAAGTTGTAAAATAGGACAAGGGGTGCAAATGGGGCAAGTCTTGAGGTGTTTGCAATCACAAGATAAAGGCTATATCACTTTACAATCATTATCAGAGATCAAGGCATCTAATTAAGCACATTTCAGTAATTCCAGGTATTTTACTTTTGGCTGTTCTACAATATACTAGAAAGTAAACAGGCATCTATATAATGATGCAGTAATCATAATCATTTGTTAATTCTTAACCCTCGGCTACAAGATGGTGAGGCAATGTCACTGGATTCTGTCTAGGTTCTTGGCTACCCTGCAGAAATGAATTTCAAGAGCACACCGGGTGAGTTAGGCCAGTAACTTATTCAGGTAGGGAGGGAAGAGAAATGGGAGAAAATAACAGAGTAGGGGTCCCGGGTAGTGAGGAAGGGGATGAAAAGGGATGAAGAGGGCTAATTTGCAGGCTACAATTCCCCATGATAGACTATAAGTCCCTAGGGTTACTTGCGTGGCCACATGGCAGAGGGAAAATGGTGACAGTGGTGCACAGAGGGCAGGACAGGTCCGCAGGCAAGAGTAAGGCGAGAGAGAGCTGGGGCTCTGGTTTGTGCCTGGCTTTTAACCCATGATTTATTCTGCCCCTCTGCTAATGGCAGGGGAGGGGGCTCCAGCGGTTTGCTGTTTGGACTGATTACCCCACCCATCAGTTCCTCAGTGAGGGCCCAATGATAAAGTGCCTAGAGAACATCTGGACTTTTCCCTGTTCCCAGGAAGAAGTTTGTGCTAGGTAGCAGAATCCCAGGGGTGGGGTCCTCCAGCAGCCACCTTGGGGGCTTCTGATGTCCACGTGGACTCTAAGGCTCCAGAGCCGTCTATTAATTCCCTGTCTTATTAGCCTGCTTCGGCAGGTCAGTTTAGGGAAAGGGAAAGCGAGGCACGGTTGGGACCTGGCAGAAAACCTGGTCATGAGACACAGGGCCGTGGAACCCGCCGGAAAAGCCCCTGAGGGAAAGACCACCTCTGAGAATGTCCAAAAGACGCCGCGAGACCCCAGCCTCGAGCTCCCATTTGGAACAAGATCCCAATCCGGGTCAAGGGGAAGCCCTGGATACCTTTAAAAGGCCTCACCGCGGACCCCCTGAGGACGGACAGGTGGGGTAGCCAATCAGAACAGCAAACAGTGGGGCCCCGCCCCCAGCGCTAGGAAGGGAGGAGGGAATAATGGCTTAATTAGGGTAGCCCAGAGCTTTCTGCCCACTGGAACCTGCATCTAAGTTTAGGGGCATAATTCTGTTCTCTTCTCAGTAAACTGCTGGTCTAACTAAACCGGCATGTTCTTAAATTCTTTTATGTAAATAGCCAAGACCCTAGAGGACTCCACCGCCCCCCCACTTCACTGGCTCCCACCGCTCAGCTAAGGGGCTCGCTCTAAGCACACTTCGCCGGTCCCGCCCGCCTCGCTGCCCGCCCCGCCCCGCCCTGCCCGCCTCGCTGCCCGCCCCGCCCCGCCCCGCCCCGCCCCGCCCGCCTCGCTGCCCGCCCCGCCCGCCTCGCTGCCCGCCCCGCCCCGCCCGCCCCCAGGTTTGCTGAGTCATTCTGGGCGTCTCCCTTTCAAGCCGCGGAGGCGTGCTCGCAGCCCTTTGTCCTGCTTATCCCTCCCCTCTTTTTTTTTTTTTTTTTACAGCTTTTTGAGATCCAGGGAAAGAAGAATGTCTAGCTAGAGGCTGTGGCGAGGCCTCCCGTGGGGGCGAGGTGGGGGCAAGCTGCTGGAGGAGCAAAGAATCCGGAAGAGCCTGCGCGGGGCGGAATGCCGCCCAGTCCCCGCCGTGAGCCGTGGGAGCGTGGGGAAGCTGCTTAATCGGTTACCTGCTGTGTGCCCTACTTTTCCCTTTCTGTTGTGGGTGGGTGGGAGGACCAAGCCCAGATTGAGTTGGCAGATGCACCACGGACCCCACAGAACAGAGCTCTCACTGGGCTCTCTGGCCTCCAAAGTGAAGCCGGCTAGATGCATCTGGAACCTGGCAGAGTCCACGTGGGCATCAGTAACCCCCAGGATGGCCGCTGGAGCGCCCTCCCCAAGATTCTGCCATCCAGTACAGGATTTCCTCTGGATTGCACCGAGAAGCCCCAGTTATTCCCGTTATTAGTGGGCCCTCCTGGGGGATTGATGGGTGGGGTAATCAATCAGAACAGCAAACAGCTGGGACTCCTCCCCTGCCATTAGCAAAGGGGCAGAATAATTGTTTCAAAAACAGGCACAAGGCCTGAGTTCTCTCTCCTGTTTGGACCCCTGTTCCTGCCCTCTGTGCCCTGCTCTCACCGTTCTCCCTCTGCCATGATGGCCACGCGAGTAAACCTGGGCATTCATAATCTGTAATGGGGAAATGTAGTCTGTAAATCAGCCCACTTTACTACTTTTCACCCCTTCCTGTCTACCTGGGACCCATGATCTGTTATTTTCTCCCATTTCTCGTCCCTGCCTGCCTGAATAAATTACTGGGCTAACTCACCCAACGTGCTCTTGAAATTCATTTCTGCCGCATAACCAAGAACCTAGACAAAATCTGGTAACAGAAGGGCTCCAATTCCCAGGGTTGGAAGATTTCCTGCCTGCAGGGGGCTAATGCCCCTCCTGTCCTCTCATTTTCCTGTGGACCTCTGTGAGATAAGCTCCCTTAATTCTCACATATCTGAAAATGTCTTTATCCTGTTGTAGACTTAATATTTTGAGTATAGAATTCTAGGATGAAAACCTTCAGCACTTGGAAGGAATTATCGCTGCTTTCTAGAATTCAGTATTACTGATGACAAGTCTGATGCCAGTCTGACGAGAACCCCTTTGAAGGTGACCTGTTTTTCCTACTTAAGAAGCTTGAAGTAGGCTCTGTGGATTGAATTTTCCCCTCCACTAGGTGTAGGCTCACTTCACCCTGACACACCAGTCACCACCTTTCCCCCGCACTGTGTCCTCCAGAGGTGATTTAAAATCACACAGTAGAATGGGTTGCTTCCGAGGAAGTTTCTCATAGCTCAGCAGGTCCCTTAAATTGACTAATTTTGTGAGTCGGGTATTCAGGCAGAGCCCAGATGGGAGAAAATATTGTCAATCAGCAAAGGACGCATATTCTAAAAAAATAGGCCAAGACTTGAGCAGTCATTTCACAAAAGAGAAGCAAGAGGCCAATAACGATATGAAAGAAATATCATTAGATATTAGAGAAATTATTAACAGAATAGCATTCTATTCTACACCCTCTAGGATGGTTAAAATTAAAGGGACAGATAATTGTTAGCAAATCTATGGAGTGACTGAAGCTCACACACATTGCTGATGGGACAACCACTTTGGATGACAATATCATCTGAAACTAAACATATATCTCCCCTTTGAGCCAGGAAACCCACTCCTGGTTATATACCCAATTGGAACAAATACTTGTCTATTAAAAGACTTGTATAATAAGGTTCATAGAAGCTTTATTTGAAATAGCCGTCAACTGGCAACAATCTAAATGTCCATTAACAGAGGATGGAGGGAAGCAGATGTGGTTCAAGCAATTGAGCTCCTGCCTACCACAAGGGAGGTCCTCGGTTCAGTTCCCGGTGCTTCCTGGAGAAGCCGGCATCATGGGCAGGTGTGTTGAACTGATGCAACATGATGACACATCAAAGGAGACATAAAGAGGAAAGACAATGAGAGACACAACGAAGCAGGGAGCTGAGGTGTCTCAAGAGATTGCACACCTCTCTCCCACATGGGAGGCCCCAGGTTTGGTTCCCGGTGTCTCCTAAAGAGAAGATGAGCAGACACAGCACACAGCAAATGGACACAGAACAGACGGTGAGCACAAAACAAGGAGGGGGGAGGTATCAGAGTTTCTGAGGGTTCTGGAGACATCCAGGCACTATAGCGGGCAGCTAAGGGTTTGGCACCCTACGAATAGGCCCTACTTTGGAATTTATGCTCCCCAGTGTGACAGAGTTAGACTCAGCTGTGGTTTTCCTACACAAGTCTCTTCTGCCCCTTCTATTTGAACCTATAGTTAGTACTAGAGTTGATAGGTTTATGTCCAAGACGCTTAAATCTTTAGGTGGTCCATGTGTCAGTTGGGCCCTGAATCTCAACAGAGTTGCAACACCTAATCTCCAGTTTATTGGATGCACCCAAGACACCTAACAAGGAAGTGATGATGGACAATGCCCATCCAATGGAACAGAGAGAGTCTACAACTGCAAGCAAGATAGTCCCATCCATCTGCCCCATGGGATCTAAGCCCCTCTCAATTAGAGGCAGAGTGGGCATCACTATCTTAGAATCCTCAGGATTGGGCAATGAATGAAGGACTAGAGTAGACTTACTGTTACTCTACTATAGACTTATTATTATTCTAGCAATGGAAGAACTTTTATCATTGATGCAGAGGCAGAGACTCCTGGAGATTCTGAGGGGAGGGAGAGGGAAAAATAGGTGTAATATGGGGGCATTTTTGAGACATTGGAATTGTCCTGAATGATGTTGCATTGACAGATACAGTCCATTATATATCTTGTCATAACTTACAAAATTGTGCAGGAGAGGGTATAAACTATAATGTAAACTATAATCCACACTTAGTGGCAATGTGCCAATGTGTGTTCATCGATTGTAACCAATGTACCCCACTAATGAAGAATGTTGTTAATGTGGGAAAGTGTGGGAGGGGGAGGGAGTGGGGGCATATGGGAATCCCCTATATTGTGTATGTAACATTTATGATATTTGGATGAATCTTTAAAAATAAAAAATAAAAGAAGTATTAAAATAAGAAAAAGACCCATCCTGGGCCACACCCCATATGAAGTGACCTCATCTAAAGTCCTATTTACACACCCCCACAAGAATGGATTAAGTTTATGAACATGTTTTCCTGGGGTACCTCGCTGCAAGCCACCACACCTGGTCATTCTCACATTACAGGCAGGTAGATTTTTCTTTTTCTTTTTTTTTTACCTTTATTTAAAGCACTATGATCATCTTCAAACTAATTGCTTTTCCCATTTTCAGTTTAATGTTTGGGTATATACCAGAATAGATTTTAAAAGCCAAAGAACAGTTTGGTGCTTTTATAATAGAGTATTTGCTTATTCTCCTGAGAGAATGGTCTAACATGCCACCAGCAAGGCTTGTGTAGCTATTTTTCTGCCACCGCAGTCACATGAGTTCCATGATTTCATCTTACACTAATTCTGTAGGTTATAATAATACCTTAAAACTTTCTACCTTTGGCTTTGGCTAATTGTTTCTGGGCGGTGCATGTTTCCACCTGATGAATCACTTCCCCTTGTAAGACTATTTATGCAGTAGATTCTGGTCCCCTGCCTTATTCCATTCCTGGAGGATGTTTAAAGGATGAGCTGAGTAGAAGTCAAAACCTTTGTATCCTGGGGTACAATGAAATTAACTGGCTTCCTATTATATAGCAAACAAACACACACACTGATCACAACAATCGATGAATAAGTTTGTAAAACCAAACATAATATAAAAAGCTAGCGCATACATACTTATTTTGGGGGCTTTACATATACCTTATAATAAAGTCCAGGGAAGTTTGGAGTGGAGCTATCTTCTTTTCCCCTCCCTGTTCATCATCACCATTTTAAGGGTCTTCAAAGGATAACTCACCTGTCTGCCTGGACGTTCTCCCATTGGAGGTACCTGCGTTTCCCTGGGAGCCTTTGAATGGTAAACGGCGGGTAAGCAGGTCGTATGGTTTCTATGGTGACTTCCATCACTGATACCTGTGCCTGTGACACTCATTAGGCGGTTATAGGTTCCACTTTGGCCTCTCCTATGAGGGTGTTAAAAACAGGGGGGACCATGTCATTTGGCAGTGGCTTGGAGGAGCCTTCTAGTCAAGGTGGATACCTTCAAAGCACCTCCGGAGATCACCCTGCCTAGCCCTGACCCAGCAGCTCCTGAAGAGTGACCTGGCACTGGGCTCAGCGCTGTCTGGCCCCGGTACAGCCGGGGCCTGCTGTGCAACTGCCCTAGGAGAGGGGGGCTCGGGCTCAGGTGTCAGCACTGCGCCTCCCCCCCACCTAACCCCGGCCCGGGAGGGCCAGGCTGCACCGCACTTGCACCCCGGGAGACCTGCGACTCTGTCCCTGATCTGCAGGCCTAATGCCTGCCATAACTGTCCCCAGGGTAGATGGTTTGCAGTGTGCACTGTGGCCCGGACGCCTCTGCCGGGGGAGTGGGTGCTCTGGCCGCCCTCCTGCTGGCCAGAATTTTGAGAGCAGAGTTTACTTATTTATTTTTAAAAAGATTTATTTACCGCCCCGCCGCCTGCCTGTCCCATTATGTGCTGACTGTGTCTGCTCGTCTTCTTTAGGAGGCACCAGGAACTGAACCTGGGGCCTCCCAGGCTGGCCTGAGCCATACCCGCTCCCTCAGCAGTGTTTATTAAATGCAACTTTTGACCTATTCGCAGGCTCGGGTTTCTTCACCTCGGCACTCCCTACGTTTTAGGCTAGATGATTCTAGGTTGCAGGTGTTTAGCAGCGACCCCAGTCTCGACACAGTAGATGCCAGTGGTGACCATCAAAAATGTCACCAGACACCGCCAAGTGTCCCCCGAGGGGCAAAATTGCCCCCAATTAAGAATGACTGGTAGAGTGGACGAAGACTCGCACTAAAAATTAGAATAGAAGGGGATTTTAAAACCAGAGTGCACCACGTGTAGTTACAGGAAGTCTTGTTTAGAGAAACTTTTATTTCCATTATAAAGGTGTGTCTGTGTGTCCTGGATCTTGTGGTAACTCTATTTCTTTTTTTAAAAGAAACATTAACTTTTTATTTTAACGTAATTTCAAATTGTAGAAAAGTTGCCAGAAGAATACAAAAACTCTCATAACCTATATACTTTTCCATATTTGCTTTATCCTTCCTCCACCTCCCTCTGACTTTCTCTTCCAGAATGCTTTAAGCACAAGGCATTTATAATAAAAGCACAATATTATTTTTCAATGTATTTTTTAATTTCAAATTTTTAAAGAACAGTAATGCATACCCTACAGGACTCCCACACATCGCCCCGCCACCAACACTTTACAGTGCTGTGACACATTTGTTACAACTGATGAAAGCACACCATCAGAACATTACTGCAGTCTGTGGACCATAGCTGGTATTGGGTGTATTTTTCCCACCAACCATTCTATTATTAACAACATGTATCATTATTATACATTTGTTATAGTTCATGAGAGAACATCCTCATATTTGTTTTGTTAACCACAGTCCATCTTCCACGACAGGGTTCACTGTATTACGCAGTCCCCTGCCTTGTACAAACCATTCCAAATATATACTGAATGGCTCTCACTTCATCACAGAGTTGTGGTGTCATCAGCTCCATCTATTCCAGAATATTTTAATTACTCCAATAGAAAAATCCCATACTTTTTAAAAAAAAGATTTATTTTTTCTCCCCCACCCCCCTCTTCCCCCTGTTGTCTGCTCTCTGTCCATTCACTGTGTGTTCTTCTGTGTCTGCCTGTATTCTCATTAGATGGCTCCAGGAACTGATCCCAGGACCTTCCAGAGTGGAAGAGAGGTGATTACTCTCTTGTGCCACCTTAGCTCCCTGTTTTTTTTGCTACATCATCTTATTTTCTCTCCTCTGTGTCTCTTGTTGTGTCATCTTGCTGTGCCAGCTCTCTGCAGTGACTGGCAGTCCTGTGCGGGGTGGCTTTCCCATGCGGGGCAGCATTCCCATGCAGGGTGGCACTCCTCCGTGGGGCGACATTCCCTGCATGGGCCAGCACTTCGCGTGGGTCAGCTTTCTACATGGGCCAGCTTGCCCTCACCAGGAGGCACTGGGCATTGAACCCTGAACCTCCTATATGGTAGGTGGGAGCCCAGTTGGTTGAGGCACATCTGTTTCCCTCCATACTCTCTCCTTTTTTTTTTTTAAAGATTTATTTTATTTATTTATTTATTTATTTCTCTCCCCCTGCCCAGTTGTCTGCTCTATGTGTCCATCCACTGTGTGTTCTTCTGTGACCGCTTCTATCCTTATCAGCAGCACCAGGAATCTGTGTTTCTTTTTGTTGTGTCATCTTGTTGTGTCAGCTCTCTGTGTATGGCTCCATTCCTGGGCAGGATGCACTTTCTTTCGCGCTGGGCGGCTCTCCTTATGGGGTGCACTCCTTGCGCGTGGGGCTCCCTTACGTGGGGGACACCCCTGCGTGGCAGGGCACTCCTTGCGAGCATCAGCACTGCACATGGGCCAGCTCCACACGGGTCAAGGAGGCCTGGGGACCTCCCATGTGTTAGTCGGATGCCCTAACCGCTGGGGCCAAGTCTGTTTCCCATGAAATGATATCTGATTGTAGTTTTGATCTGCTTTCTCCCAATGGTTAGTGACGTTGAACATCTTTTTATGTGCTTTTTAGCATTTGTGTTTCTTCTTTGGAATAATGTCTGTTCAAGTCTTTTGCCCATTTTTAAATTGGGTTGCTTGTCTTTTTATTGCTGAATTGTATAATCTCGTTATATAACATGGAGCTCAAACCCTTATTGGACATGTGATTTCCAAAAATTTTCTCCCATTGAGTAGGCTGCCTTTTCACCTTCTTAACGAAGTCATTTTAAGTACAAAAGTGTTTAATTTTGAGGAAGTCCCATTTATCTATTTTTCTCTTTTGTCGCTCAGGCTTTGGGTATAAAGTTTAAGAAACCATCACCTACCACAAGATCTTGAAGATGTTTCCCTATGTTTTCTTCTAAGAGTTTTATGTTTCTAGATTTTATATTTAGGTTCTTGATCGTTTGAGTTAATTTTTGCATAACATGTTAGACAGGTGTCCTCTTTCTTTTAGCTATGGATGTCTAGTTCTCCCAATTCAATTTGTTGAATAGATTGTTCTGACTTAGCTGGGTGGATTTGACAGCCTTGTAAAAAATCACTTGACCATAGACATGAGGGTCTATTTCTGAATTCTCAGTTTGATTCCATTGGTTGAAATGTCTATCTTTATGCTAGTACCATGCTGTTTCTACCACTGTAGCTAGGTAATATGCTTTAAAGTCAAAAAGTAAGAGTCCTCCAACTTCATTCTTCTTTTTAAGACAATTTTGGCTATTTCGGACTCCTTACCCTTCCAAATAAATTTGATAATTGGCCTCTCCATTTCTGCAAAAAAGGCTGTTGGAATTTTTATTGGGATTGCATTGAATATGTGAATCAGTTTTGGTAGAGCTGACATTTTCACAATATTTATTCTTCTAATCCATGAACACAGAATATTCTTCCATTTATTTAGGTCCTCTTTGTTTTCTTTTAGCAGTGTTTTGTAGTTTCTGAATACAGGTCCTTTATGTCCTCAGTAAAGTTTATTCCTAAATATTTGATTCATTTAGTCACTATTGTAAATATTCCCCCCCAACTTCCTCCTCAGATGGCTCATTAGTAGTGTATAGAAACACTACTGATTTTTGCATATTAATCTCGTATCCCCCCACTTTGCCGAACTTGTCTATTAGTTCTAGTATCTTTGTTGTGAATTTTTCAGAATTTTCTAGGTATAGGATCATATCATCGGCGAATAATGAAAGCTTTACTTCTTCCTTTCCTATTTGGGTGTCTTTTATTTCTTTTTCTTGCCTAATTGCTCTAGCTAGAACTTCTAGCACAATATTGAAAATGGTGGTGACAGCAGAATCCTTGTCTTACTCCCAAAATCAATGGGAAAGATTTCAGTCTTTCATTGTTGAGAACAATATTAATGTGGGTTTTCATATGTGTACTTTACCATGTTTAGAACATTTCCTTCTATTCCTATCTTTTGGAGTGTTTTTTATCAAGAAAAGATGCTATATTTTGTCAAAGGCCTTTTCCACATCAATTGAGATGATCATGTGATTTTTCTTCTCCAATTTATTAATGTGGTGTATTACACTACTTGATTTTCTTGTGTTGAACCTCTCTTGCATTCCTGGGATAACACCCACTTGATCGTGGCATATAATTCTTTTACTGTGCTTTTGGATTTGGTTAGTGAGTATAAGGTTAAGGATTTTTGCACATACATTAGAGAAACTGGTGTGTAATTTTCTTTTTTTGTAGTGTCTTTGTCATCCTTAGTGTGACATTGGTTTCATAGAATGAGTTTGGTAGTGGTCCCTCCTGTTCAATTATTTTGGAAGACTTTGAGCAAAATTGGTATTAGATCATCTTTGAATGATTGGTGAACTCACCTGTGAAGCCATCTGGTACTGAGCTTTTCATTTTTGGGGAGGTTTCCGATGACTGTTTCAATCTCTTTCCTTATGATTGGTTTGTTGAGGTTTTCTATTTATTCTAGGGTCAGTGTAGATTGTTTGTGTGTTTCTAGGAATTTGTCCATTTCTTCTATGTTGTCTAGTCTGTTGGCATACAATTGTTCATAGTATCCTCTTATGATCTTTTATTTCTGTGGGGTCAGTGGTAATATCCTCCCTATTGTTTCTGATTTTATTTTCGTCTTCTCTCCTTTTTTCTTTGTCAATCTAACTAAGGGCTTGGTGATTTTGTTGATCTTCTCAAAAAACCAACTTTTGGTTTGGTTGATTCTCTTTATTGTTTTTTGTTCTCAATTTCATTTATTTCTACTGTAATCTTTGTTATTTCTTCCCTTTTGCTTGCTTTGAGATTAGTTTGCTGTACTTTTTCTTGTTCCTTCAGGTATATAATTAGGTCTTTGATTTTAGTACTTTCTTCTTTTTTAATGTAAGCATTGAAGTCTATAGATCTCCCTCTTAATAGTGCCTTCACTGTATCCCATAGGTTTTGATATATTGTGTTCTTGTTTTCATTTGTCTCACGTTATTTACTGATTTCTCCTACAATTACTTCTTTGACCCACTGATTATTTAAGAGTGTTGTTTAATCTCCACATATTTGTGAATTTTTACTTTTTCTTCCTGTTATTGATTTCCAGCTTCATTTCATTCTTATCAGAGGAAGTGCTTTGTATAATTTCACCTATTAAAATTTATTGATACTTGTCTTGTGACACAACATATGGTCTATCCTGGAGAAGGATTCATGAGCATTTTTGATGAATTTATATCCAGCTGTTTTAGCGTTTAGGGGTCTATAAATGTTGGTTAGGTTTAGTTCATTAATCATATTATTCAAGCTCCTTGTTTCCTTAATTATCTTCTGTCCAGATGTTATATCCAATGGTATATTGAAGCCTCCAACTATTATTGTAAAGAGTCTCCTTCTCTCTTCAGTTTTGCCAGTATGTGTCTCATGTATTTTTGGGTACCCAGGGTAGGTGCATAAATATTTATGATTGTTATTTCTTATTGGTGAATTGCCCCTTTTGTTAATATTTAATGACCTTCTTCATCTCTTATAACAGTTTTGCATTTAAAATCTATTTTTTTCTGATATTAGTTTTGCCAGTCCAGCTCTTTTTTGGCTATTATTTGTGTGGAATGTCTTTTCCCAACCTTTCACTTTCAGCCTGATTGTGTCCTTGCATCTAAGTTGAGTCTTTTGTAGACAACATATAGATGGCTCATATTATAAAATCCATTCTGTCCATCTATGTCTTTTGATTGGGAAGTTCAATCCATTAACGTTCAATGTTATTATACTAAAGGCATTACTTAATTCGTACATTTTATGTTTTCACTTTCCTTTGTCATATCTTACTATTGTCTGTCTTTTTACCCTTTTAGTTACCTTTACTAATAATCTTTGTCTCAATACTCTTCTCCAAGTCTCTTACCCTTGTCTTTTCCTTTTAGGCTGCAGCATTCCCATTAGTCTCTCCTGTAAATCCAGTCTTTTAGTATAAACTCTTTCAGTTTTTATTTGTTCGTGAAGACTTTAAACTCACCCTCATTTTTGAAGAGCAGTTTTGCCAGATAAAGAATTCTTATTTTTTTGTGATCTATGTATCTTTCTAAAATAAGACAATTTAATAAATAAAATAAAATAAAGTAAAATAAAATGCATTTTTAAAAAAAGAATTCTTGGCTAGCAGTTTTTCTTTCAGTACCTTAAATATATCATACCACTGCCTTCTCATCTCCATGGTTTTTTTTTTTTTTAAAGATTGATTGATTTATTTAATTTCCCCCCCTCCCCTGGTTGTCTGTTCTTGGTGTCTATTTGCTGCGTCTTGTTTCTTTGTCCACTTCTGTTGTCGTCAGCGGCACGGGAAGTGTGGGCGGCGCCATTCCTGGGCAGGCTGCTCTTTCTTTTCATGCTGGGCGGCTCTCCTTATGGGGCGCACTCCTTGCGCGTGGGGCTCCCCCACGCGGGGGACACCCTTGCGTGGCAGGGCACTCCTTGCGCGCATCAGCCCTGCGCATGGCCAGCTCCACACGGATCAAGGAGGCCCGGGGTTTGAACCGCGGACCTCCCATATGGTAGACGGATGCCCTAACCACTGGGCCAAAGTCTGTTTCCCTCTCCATGGTTTTTGATGAGAGATCAGCACTTATTCTTTTTTTTTTTAAAGAGTTATTTTCTTTCTCTCCCCTTCCCCCCCCCCCCCCCCATTGTCTGCTCTCTGTGTCCATTCACTGTGTATTCTTCTGTGTCTGTTTGCATTATCTGGTGGCACTGGGAAACTGCATCTCTTTTTTGTTGCGTCATCTTGCTGCATCAGGTCTCTCTGTGTGTGGCGCCACTCTTGGGTGGGCTGCACTTTTTTTTTCATGCTGGGCAGCTCTCCTTGCGGGGTGCACTCCTTGCTTGTGGGGCACCCCTACACGGGGGCACTCCTGGGTGGCATGGCACTCCTTGCGCACAGCAGCACTGCACATAGGCCAGCTTATCACACAGGTCAGGAGGCCCTGGGGATTGAACCCTGGACCCTCCATATGATAGATGGATGCTCTATCAGTTGAGCCATGTCCATTTCCAGCACTTATTCTTATTGAGCTTCCCTTGCATGTGATGCCTTGCTTTTCTCTTATTGCTTTTAGAATCCTCTCTTTATCTCTGGAATTTGACATTCTGAATAGTAGACATCTCAGAGTAGATTTATTCAGATTTATTCTGTTTGGGGTGTGTTGTCCTTCTTGGATATTGATATTTGTGTCTTTCATAAGGATTGGGAAGTTTTTAGTTATTATTTCCTCAAATATTCTTTCTACCCCTTTTTCATTCTTTTCTTCTACTGGGACACCTATAACATGTATGTTGTATGTTTCACTTTGTCATTTAATTTCCTGAAACCCTGTTCTATTTTTTCCATTATTTTTTCTTTCTGTTCTCCTTTCTTTTCAAACTCAGATTTTCTGTCTTCTAATTCACCAATTCTGCCCTCAGCCAATTCAAATCTATTATATGCCTCTAATGTATTTTTTTTCTATTAAAAATATGGAAGGCTTCAGGAATTTGCATATCGTCCTTGCTCAAGGGCCATGCTAATCTTCTCTGTATCGCTCCAACCCCAGTATATGTGCTGCTGAAGTGAGCACTGTAACGTATTTTTAATCTCATCCTTTGTGTCTTTCATTCCCATAAGCTGTTACTTTTCTTTGCAGGCTTTCAAATTGTTCTTTATGCTCACCCAGTGTCCTCTTAATATCTTTTATTTCTTTAGCCATATTTTCCTTCAGTTCCTTGAATTGATTTAGGAGATTCTGTGTACATCACAGGGCCAGGGAGCCAGTAATGGGGTGGAGACCAGATCAAGAAAGCCTGGGACATTAGAGACTCCAAAAAGCTTTTTTCTTCTTGCAGGTTCCCAACCTGCCAGCAGATGGTGCTCTTCAGGGACTCTTCCCACAGGGGTGTCTCTTTCAACTTCCACTTGCTGGGCTTGCTAGAGATGGGATTCAAAGTGAGCTGTGCTTGCCAAACTCACTGGTGAGAAACCCCTCTCCACTCTCTGCTGTACCCTTTCTCTTCCCAGGGAGGAAGACTTCTGTTCCCCTCTCAGTTGGCTGCAGTGAACCATGAGTTTTACCAAGGCTGTTTGCCTGGAGGGCAGAGGATGGGTGCTGTTTCCAACCATGGGAGTGAGTAACTCATGGTTTTCATTTTGTTTTTTTCCTCTCTCTGTCCCTCTCCTTCCTAGACAATGTGCAGCACTCTCCTGATCTTCAGATACTCAAAGCAGCTCCCTCAGACAGCTTTTTGACCTTTTTCCATTGTTTTTGTAAGGGAGTTGAGCCCTCCCACCCTACTTGGCCACCATCTTCCTCCAAAACAGGGTATTCTGTTCTCTAAAATGCCATTCCTGATGCTTGTATTTAGGTTCATAAGTGATGGTGATTTATAATCCTCTTCACCTGTGTTGTCCTTGCTACGGTTAGGTGATTCACGCAACAATTGTCAATATTTTAGACAATTTATATAACACATTCCTTTTTTGAAAGTTTTGGAAAATAATCTAGCAAATTTCCAAGGACAAAGTATTCTTTTGTCTTATTCCTTTTCTTTATTGCACCATTTTTACTATATTCAGAATCTTTCTTTCTTTTACCATGTGTTTTGATATATTAGTGTTTGTTCCACTTGATTGTAACAATTAGTAATTGAGAAAAATGTTTCCCCATTTTGTAAATCATTGTTCTGATTTTTAGTCTTCATTCCCAATTCTGATTTTTATTAACTTTCTTTTTCATTTTTGTTTTTGGACTAAAGCTGTATCAATTTCGCTAATGTCTTTAGAGAATCAGCTGTTGGTTTATGGGGCACATTGGTTTAGGCTTCAATAGTTTTCTACTTGTTATTGTTTCTTGTTTTTCACTTCTTAAAATACCTTCAGCTTTTCTTTCTTTCCAAAATTTTGAAGACTTAGATTGTTTTTCTTTTTTCTCAATAATAGAGGAATGCAGAAAAGCTGTTCCTTCTAAAATCTACTTTAGCTGCATCTTGTACATAGTGATTTTTGTTTTCTTATTTTCAGGTTTTTCAAAAATAGTCTTTTACTATAGCCTGGATTTCCTAATTTACCCAGACAACATTTAAAAGATTTCTAAAAAATGTCCGTGGAGTAGAACACATTTTAATTCTACTGTTGGTATTTATTTCTAATATATTGTCTTGTATTCTGTACCTATTGTGTGTGGAATTGCTGTTAACTTGGCTTCAGAATGTTAGGAGCTGGCAGAGGAGCTGCAAGGAATTATAGGAATCTAGTCTGAGGTGTGACTATAAGCCATTTGGGTAAAATTTGACCCTAAATTTTATATCAATTGTCCTCCACCATGTTTGTGTGTTTTACAATTAGAACACTTGCAAACAATATAAAATCAGGAGTGAGCACATATAAATTCAGAAAATCTGGCTGGCAGCTCTATGCCCAGATACAATCAATTTTGTATCAACTTCAGACCTCTTTCAGGCTCCCTAAACCCCTCCCCTCCCTATTGTCTTCCACAGAGTCATTTCACCCATTTGCCGCCTCCTCTTGGTCCCTTAGACCATGGTTCTGAGGGCCCTGATTGCCTGATCCTTTTCTTCCTACAGAACTGTAATCTGCCTTGGGCCCATCTTCCTGTCTCTTGCAGATTCCTTGTCCCAGGAAGCATTGGCTGGTTCTCCTGCCTCTGGGTGTTTAAACACATGAAAACGTGTCCTGTATTTAAATCGATCTATCCCTTGTGGTCCCCACCCTACCTCTAGTCTCTAACAGCCAAAATATAATCCCCTTGAAGGCTTTTCTTATTCTCAGTGCCTATTTATCGCAGAATCTCCATACCAATTTTTTTTTAGGCAAGGGAGTAAAGAGTTTATTAAGAAACAAGAAAACAAGAAAAGTACAGTCCCCATGCTACAGAGTGAGACATGCTCCATACCATCTTTGAATAAACAAGTGACCAAATAAATGCATACAATGTGAAAGTATCTGTTTTAAATGTTATTACACTACTTTATATTAGCTTCTTTTCCCCATCTGTTGTAGTTTGAGACTATCTGTACCCCAGAAAATCATGTTGTTGAACCCGTTCTGTGGGTGTGAACCTATCGTAGATGGGATCCTTTGATGAGGTTACTTCAGTGAGGCGTGGTCCAGGGTGAGTCTTAATCCTCTTACTGGAGTCCTTTTTAAACAGATGAATTCAAAAAGGGGGGATTGCAGAGATACTCAAGAGCTCAGAGAGAAACCCCTAGAGGCTGAGAGAGAGGTGTTGGGAGACTGAGGCTGGAATTGGCGGAGAGAGGAAGCTGCAGAAACCGGGAAGCTGAAAGCGACGAGACAAGACCTGGAGGAGCCTGTTGCTTTGATGTGGACATTTTCACAGCCTCAGAACTGTAAGCTTGCGACCTAATAAATTCCCATTGGAAAAGCCAACCCATTTCTGATATATTGCCTTGGCAACCTGTAACAAACATCATTTACACAACTGAATACAGTAATATTTTTTTCAAGCTCAATATGTATAAAGCTCAGAATGGCAAACCTTTAAGGTGTAATGAGAAATGTGACTGTTCAGAGGGCTGTGGATCATAGCATTGTCTCATGCAGGCAGACTACCCAGGAATGCACTCTACCTCCAAAGGTGCTTCCCCAACTTGGGCTGGGCTGGACCCCAGAAGACTGGCAAGGTCTGAGTGGGTATGGAGCAGGTGCCATAAGAACTGTGCACTGCTGACAACTCTCTGAGCTCCACAACATTGCACAGACATGCAGACCCTCTGCCTTCCATGGTAGAATGGAACAGGATGAAGTCTACTTGTCCTCCTCAACCCCCACTCCACACTTGATCCTAGCTAATTTTTAAACTTAGTTTTTTGTAGAGTGCCGCCCTTGCCCTTTGTTAACTTATAAACCCATTTTCTTTTTAAAGTTCCTCTTGACTGTTTTCATAGCCATTAAATCTTGTAATATCATATAAACAAAGACAAGTTAACCAGAGGCCAAATTGTTTCATGTCCTCATGGTTTTGCAATAGTCTTCTGCCTTCAAAGAGAAAAGTTGGCAGGTAAGACATGGTTCTTGTGGAGGCCGTACTGTGGGTCACACATCACAAACTGCCCTCAAAGGGCACCTTCCTTTCATTTTTTAAAAAAAGGATTTATTATTTATTTCTCCCCCTCCCCCCTTGTTTGCTGTGTCCATTCGCTGTGTGCTCTTCTGTGTCCACTTGTATTCTTGTCAGCGGCACCGGGAATCTGTGTCTCTTTTTGTTGTGTCATCTTGCTGCATCAGCTCTCCATGCATGCAGCACCCCTTCCTGCACAGGCTGCACATTTTTTGTGCAGGGCAGCTCTACTTGAGGGGCACACTTCTTGCGTGTGGGGCTCCCGTCGTGGGGGACACCCCCACGTGGCAGGGCACTCCTTGTGCACATCAGCACTGCGCGTGGGCCAGCTCCACACGTGTCAGGAGGCCCCGGGTTGGAACCCTGGACCTCCCGTGTGGTGGGCAGATGCTCTATCAGTTGAGCCAGATCCGCTTCCCACCTTCCTCTCATTCTACAGGTGATGGGGCTCTTAGGAACACACACGGGTCAGGAACTAGAGCTGGGGTGGCAAGCCGCAGGCTGGACAGAGAGGGTCCTGCAGAGGACAGTGCCTGAGGGCCTGTGGGCTCCCCGGCTCCTCACTGCCCCACCTCTGAGGACAAGCTCTTCCCACTCGCTCGCATTCCCTCTGCGGCCACCCTTTCAAGATCACTGTCCAGATTTGGGGGCCCGGCCAATGCCAGCGGCCCCTAAGGGTATTTCAGGGGCTGCGTCCCAGACACGCCGCCTCGCTGCCGGGTCTGGTTCTCAGATTTAGAGCCACCAGTTGCACCAAAATGCTGCTTGGCGCATGTGCAGCTGACCCTCACAATCCCGACAGAGAGCGCGGCCCTCCCACTCCTAGAAAGGCGGGCGCGAGACCCATTTCCTTTCTGCGCCCCTAAACGACGCCAGCCTTTCCCGTCTCACTCGTCGCGCGCCTCTCATGGATTGGAAATGCTCCGCTTTGCTTTTCAGGACATAGGGCCCTTCTCTTCCCGTGCTAAGTGCTGGTCTCAGCGCCCCCAGCACGGCCCCTCTGGGGCCAGGACCCTGCGGCCCGAGCCAGGCAGGGGGCACCTTCCAGCCAGGGCCGTCCTCGGTGCGAGCCCGACCCCGGCTCCCCGAATCCCCGGGGCCGGGGGGGCGGGGGCTGCAACGGACTTGACTTCCTCCAGCGCCTCGGCTCCGGGCCCCGGGAGCTGCCTGGGCCCTGGACAGGGGCATGGGGGGGCCGAGCCGTGGCGGCTGCGCCCGCAGCCGGGCGGCGGGCGGGTCCCGGGGCGCGGGAGCCGGGGGCGGGGTCTCAGGCCAGCCCCGCCCCGGCCCGGGACACTTGGATAAAGTCCTCACCAAGCTCCGCAAAGGCGCGTTCCCCGAGTCCGCGCAAACGAGCACCATGCCCATGACCTTGGGTTACTGGGATCTCCGTGGGGTGAGCCAGGGTCCGCGTGTGCGAGGGGGGGGCGCGGGCGGGGGCGCGGGGCAGCTCGGGGCCGGCTCTGGGAGGAGTTCCTGCCGCGGACTTTGCAGAAGCCGAGGCTGCCCTGCCGCCCGGCCTCCGCGCAGGCCGCTCACTCCCTGGACGCGACGCGTGCTTCGGCCTGGGTGGGGTGGGGGGCGTGGTGAGAGGGCATCCGGCGCGGCGCTGGGGTGTCCAGCCGGCGGCCCGATCTCCCCTCCTCTGCCCCCGTCCCCGTGCTTTGTCTTGCAGCTGGCTCACTCCATCCGCCTGCTGCTGGAATACACAGGCTCAAACTATGAGGAAAAGAACTACACGCTGGGAGATGGTACTGGCGCCCGCGTTTTCTGCCCTCTGCCCAGCACAAGCTGATTTGGGGGCCATGCCCAGGCCGCCTGTTGCTCTCCCTGCAGTGCCTCCGTGGCTGGGGCCCTCCCCGAGACGCTGTGGCGTGCAGCCCTGGCCTTCCACTGCGGGGGGCTGGGAGGGCATTACTGGGCCCCGAAGCAGAGGCTGGTGCAGCCTTACTCGTGTGTGCCCCAGAGCCCGGTGTTTTCGCGCCGCTAGACTTGAACATGGGAGCATTAGTGGCTCCATCAAATCCAGACCCAGCTGATTCCAGGGGGCCTTCGCACTGACACACTGTGTGCTGTCAGGGAAAGAGCTGGGGTCAGGGAGGTTTGTTTTCACTCCACCTTCTCCACTACAGCTCCAGACTACGACAAGAGCCAGTGGCTGAACGAAAAGTTCAAGCTAGGCCTGGACTTTCCCAATGTAGGTGCCGGGTGGTGGGTAGGGGGGTGGGAAGGGGAAGGGTGGGGGGTGGTGGTGGCGAAAGAGAAAGCCGTCCCTACCTCCATCTCCTACCCCAGCGTGAGACTTAGATAGGGTGCCTGCCGAGCCCCTCGTGCTGGGCTCTCTTCCCCCTTCCACGATGCCCTGTGCCCAGCTCGGGCATTCCTTACGTGTGAATTTATTTCATGGGTACCCTGGGCCAGGCACTATGGGTGCTGGGTCCCTTCCACCCTTGCTTAGAGGAAGGGGTGCTGGGGAGTGACCCCACCGACCTGGCCACACTCACCTTCCAGCTGCCCTACCTGATCGATGGCGCGCACAAGATCACCCAGAGCAACGCCATCCTGCGCTACATTGCACGCAAGCACCACCTGGGTGAGTGGGGGGGGCACAGGAGGCTGGGCGGCCATTCCCCGGGGCGTGCCTGGGGTGGGAGACTGAGGGCCGGTCTCTGTTGTGTGGGCCGTAGGTGGGGAGACCGAGGCAGAGAAGATTCGCGTGGACGTGCTGGAGAACCAGGTCATGGACACCCGCATGCAGCTGGCCAGGGTCTGCTACAGCCCTGACTTTGTGAGTCCCTCTTGTGGGCACGGGGCTAGGCTGGTCTGTCGGTCATTTCAGCTCCTAAGTGCTGCCCCTCCAAGCAGGCCCTTGTACGGCCACCAGAGTCACCTTCATAACCCAGATCTCGTCAGGTGAAAACTCTGAATCGCTTCCCACCAGTTTTAGGGCAGAGTCCAGACTTCTTGCGGTGGAAGACAAGTTCCCCAGCAGCGCAGTCAGCTCGTTTACTCTGTGCCATTCCCTTCATTTCCAGAGGGACTAGCATTTGCCCAGACGGGCAGGGCAGGGTCCAGCTGCCGGGTCTTTGTTCCTGCAGGAACCTCTCCCCTCCCTCCTTCCTGCTGCCTCTCAGAGTCTCCTCGTGTTTCAGGAAACTCCTCAAATGTCTGCTCCATTCTTCTACCCGAGTAGCTAGAACTTATGCTTCTTTCCCTGAGGTCATTTATTCTTTGTTACTGTGTTTCTGCCAACATCCGAGATGAGGGCTCCACCACATGCTCCCAGAATCCTCCGCTGAACAATAGGTGGATTGTTTGGAAGTCGGTGGGGACCCATGGACAGTGTCCTGTTCCTCTCCGCTTTCCCATTGCTCTCACAGGTGGGGTCGGGTCCCCAGTAGGAGTCTGATAAATACTGGGTGGATTAAAGCAAAGTCTGGGGAAGATGGCTGCTCCCCCGTGGCCGGCTGGGGGGCCCTGCATCTGCCCAGGGAGCTCATGGCTGGGGGTGCTGACGGCTCTCTTTTGCTGCAGGAGAAGCTGAAGCCAGAGTACTTGGAGGGGCTCCCTGAAAAGATGAGGCTCTACTCAGAGTTCCTTGGAAAGCGGCCGTGGTTTGCAGGGGACAAGGTAAAGGGGGAAGGACGTGGGGATGGGAGTGGTCATTCCTGGCAGATTTCAGAGCTGCCCGCCCGCTCTCCCTTGGCCTTCCTGCAGATCACCTTTGTGGATTTCCTCGCTTACGACGTCCTTGACCAGAACCGTATTTTTGAGCCCAAGTGCCTGGACGCGTTCCCAAACCTGAAGGACTTTATGGCCCGCTTTGAGGTGATGCCTCTTTCATGTCCCATTTTTACGCCACCTTCCCAGGGTGCGTTTCTTGTTCCAGGGCTCAGACTAGCATGTATTGTGTTATCGTTGATCTTCACAGCATTCATATGAGGTAGAGAGAATGATCGCCCCGGTACAGATAAGGTCTGCCAGCTGAAGAGTGTAGTCAATTGCTCAAGGTCGCAGAGCCACTATGGGCTGTGCTGGTTCTTCCTGCTTCGGCTGCAATGGGCAGTGGGCGGCGGCTCTCCCTTCCCAGCCCAGGACGGCAGGGATGAGGCAGACATTGGAGGAGTGGGATGGAGCTGGCAGTCGTAGGGTTGAGACAAGGTAGGAGTGATACTAAGTACCGAAGACACAGACAGAATTTATATCTCACCTCCTGCTAGCTCAGCTCCACTGGGACCCATGGCCGGGCGGGGGGGGCAGGGTACGGGATTCCCGGAGCTGCTGTTGGTGCTGGATTTGGGGGTATATGTGGGTGCCCTGCTGCAGGATTTCTTCTTGAAGTGTGCTATAATGGGGCAATGCCCTCCCCCCCCCCCCCATTTTTTTTTCCCTTCATTTTAACTCATAATCACTGATTGTCTCCTCGGTTTGAGGCACTGTGTCAGGACAATGGGGGATGCAAAGATGACTCAGACCTGGAGTCCCCCTCCACCCCATCCCGCAGCCGGGGTAGTTGGAGAACTAGGGCCACAGCAGGCTGTGCGGGGCGGGTGGGCCCCCGGCCTGGACCCCACCTCACAGCCCCCACGCTGGTTGGGAAGCAACAGAATCGTCTTCTACAGATTTGAAAATGCAAGGCCTTCATCCAACACGTTTTCCTTTCCCAGTTCCCATCAAGGGAGCTGCTTGCTCAGCTGGTTGTCATCAACTTCTGGTTCAAGTTCAGGCGGAACACCTTGGAGATTACATAAGCGAGGGAGGACTGGGAGGGGCGGGCAGAGGGCTGGGGCCCAGGCGGTCGGGAACCCGAAGGCGTGGATCTTTTTAAATCTTTTAAAAATAATCTGGGCGCTACACTTCCTGGTACGCTGGCTCACAGAACATGCCAGAATGTCCTACGGCCTGTCCCCTGTAGCAGTGGCCGGAGCCGAGGAAGGTTGGGGCACAGTGAGACCCGGCTCAGTTACCAGGTCCAGAGGCTTGGACTCTCCTCTAAATGAGACCCTGGCTCAGCCCGGCTTTGCCGGGGGGGCCCCCTCCGCCACCACCGCCCCCCCCCCCCCCCCCCCCCCCCCCCCCCGTCAGCCTTGAGCCAGTTTTGCTGAGTCATCCGGCGAGCTCTGCCCGCGCATTTAGGCTTACCCTGGGCTCCTTTCTCCGCTAGCGGCACTCCTCAGTGTGCCAGGAGCCTCCCTCAGAACAAGGGGGGCGTTTGTCCCGCGGGGATTGACAAGGCCTCCCGTGGGGTGGGGGCGGGGGGTTCTGGAAGGGTGCAGAGTGCAGCAGCAGGAGACAGGACTGGGGAGAGCCAGAGCAGGGCCCGTCTCCACCACTTAGGTGCCCGCGAGGAACTTGCTTAACCTCTTTGTACCCCGCTTTCCCTACCGATGAAGGCCCACAGTAAAACCCGTCTGCAGGGTTGCTGGAGCATTTTCTGGTCATCCAGTGGTTCTAAAGCACCTAGCATGATACAGAGTCTGCATAAACGATCGCTCTTTTTGAAGTGAGAGATTAGTTACAGAGAATTGGAAGAGTGGACTTCCCCAGGCTAGGGGTGACCGGCCGACTCTCTTATGCCCTAACACTTGGCCCCCCGAGGGAGGGCTGTCACCAGGGCCCCTGAGCTCGCCGGCCTGGATTGGGGCTACTGGAGCCCCGTGGGGCAGCAGAGCCTGAGCTGGGGCCTTCTTTTCTTCCCCCCGCAGGGCCTGAAGCAGATCTCTGCCTACATGAAGTCCAGCCGCTTCCGTCCGGGCCCCGTGTTTGCAAAGATGGCCCTGTGGGGCAACAAGTAGGGCTCAGGAGGGCCGGAAGATGGGGGCGAGGGCCCAGCTCTGCGCCCGCTGCCAGGGGACCCTGGAGACCAGCCGGCCTCCCCGCGCCTCTCCCCTTCGTCTCCCCGCTCTGTTCTCCTCCCCAGGGCCTTTTTTGGCCTTTTATATCCCATCCTAACCCCACCCCCTGCGCCCCCTTTTAAGCCTTGGTTCCCCACGTGCCTTCAGCAGACGCCCCCTGCTGACATGACCCTTCCCTGCACGGACGCAGGCCAGCCCCTCCCCTCCCCGTGGTCGCCTCTGCTCTGAGGACCCCGGCGGCCCCTGCGCCAGTAGACAAAGTCTCTGTGGAGACCGAGACCCCTCAGCTCCCCCGGCGCTGCCAGAAGCACCCTGCTCCTCGCCGTGCCCTGCCCTGGGCCTTGTCTGCCTCCCAGTAAAGTCTGAACCACACCTGCTCTGCTTGCCTTATTCCCTTCTGGGTCCCTGCACTCGGGACTGACCGCGGAGGCCAGGGCGGGTTTCCTTGTCTCTGGCCTCCCGGCCCGGGTGGGGTGCACAGGGATGTGGGGGAGGAGAGGAGGGCCCTCATTTCTGTCCCTAACCGTGGGATCTGCACAGCAGGGACGCCCCTCACTCACTCAGCATTGCCTCCTGTGGCCGTGGAGAACTCCTGACGGTCCTGGGGGCTCTGGGGTGGTGGGGTGGGGGCTGAGCAGTCCTCTGGTACTGTGGGGGTCCAGGAGGACCGCCTTCTGTGTTCCTCTCCTGGGGACTTACCCTGATTTAGATGCCCCTCGTCTCTGTTCTCCCAGTAGAGCGTATCCCATCATACTGTAATTGGTACTTGTTTTTCTCCTGAAGTAAACTGTAACATCATTGAGCAGAGAACCCATATTATGTGACTTTTATCTCTATCATAGCCCAACATGCAGGAAATATTCAATAAAAGTTGGTAATTTGAAAGAAAGATCTCTAGGTATGGCCCTGACACAGTCGACAGCCGTTGCTGGGATTTACAGTCAGGCTTTCCTTATCTCAGCTATTGGAGAGGTAAAGTTCAGGAGATTTTAGATCAGCTGCAGGCGGGGAGTGAGCCACTGGCACTCTCCAGTGTACGCTGCTAGTAGGCTCTGCTGTGGGGTGAGTGACTTGAGACGGGCAGGCCTGGTGTGCTGGGCCAGAGTGTAACCGATCTGTGAGGTCAAGAGATGGTATCAGCGTTTCCTGTCCTGCCACCCGCACAGGGGCGTCGGATGACCATCTGGCTGAGCGGATTCTGCACACCGTGGCTGGTGGAGGAGGTGAGACTTGTTACCTCACAGCCTGGAGACTCAGCCCATTGCAGGGAGAACGTTGGGGCAAGAGTCCCACGGGGGTGTGCTTTATGGGCTCTGGCTGCAACCTGGCGCGCTTCCTGCAGGCACTGAACTAAAAAGGAGCAATAGGAGTAACGTTAAAAGTGATTAGGAAATGAATGATTAAGTTTAGAAAGATAAAATTGGTAAGGTAAGGGTTCAGCAAAGCGAAACGTTTATGATGAGTCTGGTTAAGATAAAAGTTGGTTCAGCTAAAAAATTTTCAACTTTAAATTTTAAGAACTTAGGGCAAAAGCGGTCAAATTCAACAGCATTACTAGAAGTTTGGTGTGACATTATGGTAAAGATAGTGGTCAGGATAAAAATGTTAAATTGGATTAAATTAGCTACAGATCTAGAAGAGAGCTCGGGAAAAGTTTCCGAAGGGGCCAGGTAGTAAATAGTCAAGGCTTTGTGGAACGTAGCGACTCTGTACAACGTTCAACTCTGTCGTTCAACTCTGTCGTTGAGTGGAAATTATTTGCAAAAGCAGGCAGGTGTAGTTTGCCACTTCCTGTCTAGGAGCTTAAATGAAAAGGGGCTAACTGTCTGAGAGCTAAAGTGGTAGAGTTGAAATTTAAAAGGCGAGTAATTATCCCAGTGAAAGAGAGCAAAACAACTCAATCTTTAAAAAAGGTGAACGTCTAATAAATGAAGACGGTTGCAAATGAAGACAATTTCAGAAACATTTTAATTAAAATGATAATTTAATAGATGAAAATATGCATTTTACACTCTGGTGTAGAAATAGTACATTCTATATGCTTCAAACTGAGGTAATAAGAAAAGGTGCTCCCCTGTGGGTGAGACGCATCAGAGATCCCACGACTCGGCACTGTTCGGGCCTCCTGAGAGGGTCCATGTACTGTTCAGGGTGCACCTTCCCCTCTGGAGTGGGGAAGGAACTGCTCCTCTGAGAACGGCTGCCTGCCCTGCTGTCTTCTGCATCCATCTGCCATCTCCTGCGGTTAATGACGCGTTCCATGTCCACTATTCTCCCATCGTCGCTGTATTAAAGAAAAAGATGCCATAACAGAGAGACCCCACTGCAGTGACTTACAGAAGAGAGAAGTTCATTCTTTCTTCACCTAACATTTCCGTGGGAAACGGTCTAGGCTGGCAGACAGCTCCACTCCACACATGGATTCAGGCTGAGGCTGCATCTGTCTCCTGGCTCGGCCCCTGCAGGGTGCTCCCTTGTCTCATTGGTTGAAGCAACTTTGCATTATGCAAGTGCAAGGGAGGGAAACTTGCATACCCCACCACTCTCGTTGGTGAAACTCGGGTGTTTGGCTGTCCCTATTCACGAGGGCTAGGCACCCCATCAGTGGATGGGGAGAATGGAATTTGGAGGACAACTGCATTCTCTGTCCCACCCAGAGACTTGGGGATAAAGGATAATTATATTCAAGTCCATGAGAAACTCTGGATTTAAGCCAAAGGTTTAAAGCAGGTAGGACAAGGCCAGGTATTAAAGATAAAGATATTTTCAGATAGACCTAAGGGGAGGGGCATATCAGGTAAGGTCACTGTTTTGCTGAAAAGGAAAAGAATTTATTAGAGGTGTTAGCCCATTGAGTCTCTGAGGGTCAGGGGCTGGTCTTGGAAGTTGTGATTGTTCTAGAGAAGATCCCACAGCCATTGCTGGACACAGGCCCTGACACCCAGCCCTGGACGTCAGCGCCTCACCACTGCTGCCTCTACAGCCTGATCATTTGTCCCTTGCTAGAAACAGATTCTGCTCCAGCCCTGTCTTTAAACAGCTTCCCTCAGAAGCGGGGTCCCATGCCGCTGTGTGCCATGAGCCGGAGGGTGTCTGAAAGAGCAAGTTAATTTGTTGGCAGTAAGTTCTGCTAGGTATAACAGTGAGTTAAATAGAATGGAAAATTTTCTCATGTAAGAAAAAAATACCTGCAGGTTAACGGTCAAGGCCCAGGGATGCTGGCTTCACAGGAGCCTTGAGTGATGGACTCAGCTTCCAAACTCTCTGCTTCACCATCCTCAGCACGTGGTCTCCATTCTCTAAGTTACTTCATGGCCCAGAATAGCTGTGAGAGTCACAACCATCACATCTATGTTCCAAACAGCAGGAGGGAGAAGGCGGAAGGGCGTGGCTCCCTCCCTTGTAAGGAAATTTCCTATAAGTAACGTATAACACTTATGGTTACATCTTGTTGGCTAGAACGCAATCATTTTGGAAACCACATCTTTTGCCTGAGAAATTATGTCCCTAATATAAATGGGGATTTTTAAAGTAAAGAAAATGGGGGTCAACTAGCATTGTTTTTTTTTTAAGATTTATTTTCCCTCTCCCCCTCCCTGTTCCCCACCCCCTCCCAACTGTATTTTGTTGTTTGTGTCCATTTGCTGTGTGATCTTCTGTATCTACTTCTCTTTTGTGTCTTCTCTTCTCATCTTTCTCCTCTAGGATTCAGAGGGATTCGATTCTGGGGAACTTTGACGTGGAGAGAGGTTCCCTGTCAATTGCGCCACCTCAGTTCCTGGCCCTTGCTACACTTCACCTTGACTCTTCCCTTGTCTCTCTTTTGTTGTGTCATCATCTTGCTGTGACTCACTTGTGCGGGCACTCGGCCATGCAGGCACTGGCTCGCCATGCGGGCACGCTTTCTCTTCCTTTTCACCAGGAGGCCCCAGGGATGGAACCTGTGTCCTTCCATATGGTAGGCAGAGGCCTTATCACTTGAGCCACCTCTGCTTCCCGATTGGCCTTGTTCTATGTGTGGCGCTTATAATATGAGAAATTCCTCAGCCGTAAGTAAGGTTTTTAAAAGACTAGGAGGATGAATGCTTAACACACATTCTTCCAAAATGCACACTTCCGCATGAGGCAAGTTAGAATAGGGACAGGGGGAAGGCGGCTGGGACCTGGCAGAGAACATGGTCGTGGGGCCCTGCCTGGAAACCCCCTGCGATTAAGAACAAAGCCAGAAAGACCCCACCTAGACCCTGGCCACTAGGTCCTATTTAGAACTCTTTCTGGGGTCAAGGGGAAGCCCCGGATACCTCCAAACAGCAGGCCTCCCCATTGGCCCCCTGAGAGCTAACAGGTGGGCAGCTAATCAGAACAGCAAACAGCTGCCCCCCCAACATTAGGAAGGGGGAGGAGGAAAGGTCTGAAGAGGCCTACCCCGGGGTCGCAGTGTGCGTCTCACCCTGCGGCACGCCTGCAGTCGCGTCTGTGCTGTGTACTGCTCTTCTTTTCTTTGTTTCTTGATAAGCGCTTTACTCCCTTGCCTACCCTATGGCATGTCCTTAAGTTCTTTCATGCAACGTAGCCCAAGAAATCTAGAAGCCCAGAACCCAGAGCGATCTGCTAACACAATCGTAACTACAACCGCCACCACCATAAAGTGCTCCTGCCTGACATAATCGCACCTTTCCCCTGTACAAATGAAAACTCGCTCACCCTCTTTTCTCCAAAGGGAAAAAAACAAACCAGAAAACAAAGCACAAAAAACAGTATCATCAGCTACTGCACCCAGCTCCAGGCCCACGATCTCTGGATAATGTTTATATTGGTATTTGGAAAACGGCAGAGTCAAGGATAATGATAGTGACCACCAACTCACCCTATGAAATAGTAAGAGAGAGGGAGGTGGCAATAAGGGACAACAGGTGAGTCTATAGCACGGTATAAAAGAGCCTGCCCTCAGGTTCGCAGACAAGCTGTCTTGTACTCATCTCTACTGCTTAGAATATGCCCTTCCCTGGTGAGAGGATTCCAAAGAGATGTTGCACAGTTAAGCTTTTTTAAAAATTGTGGTAAAATGCACGTAACATTTGCTGTTTTAACCTCTCCGAAGAGTACAATTCAGGGGCTTAATAATCTTTTTATACTCAGTGTTGACGTGGGCAAACGGAAGTCCCTCCCTGGCTTGGCTCTGGTCTCCACCCTCAGGTGGCTCCACTCTAAGGCTCGCTGTCTTCCCACGCCACTAGCTGACATTTCCCCCCTCACGTGGCACGCATGGCAGCGTGAGGGACGCCTTTCCTGGTGAGCGGCCCGCTGCCACATGGTAACTGAAAGCAGAGAGGACACGGCGGGTCCTGATGGATCCCAGAGCACCCCTTGCTGTGACGCTAATTGTCATACACCTGGTGGTCAGATCTCGCTTTCCCCAGCCGACTCCGCTCTGTGGGGTGCTCCTCAGAAACCCGGGGGGGGGGGGGGGGAGCATTGTCCTATCCAGGAGGCCCCGTGGCCCCCTGATGTTTCCGACAGTCCTCTGGTTCTCTTGCCATTTGAGACATCTTGGAAGGAAGCAAATGGGGTTTGGGTGATAGCTTGACAAGAATTCCTGTTAATACATTAATACCATCGAAGGTAAAATACAGACTTAATAATCCTGCCGGTCCCTCAGACCTCTGCTGTGACGTGAACGTTACCTTGCTTGCTCTCTTCCCATCTCGGGCTGGCCCTTAGCGCCATGCCTGGCCACGCACGCAGCAGCACTCTTCGTTTAATACTCAAAATACACACACACCTATGTGTCCTTTCTTCTGGATTCAAGTCCCACGTGTGAGTCACCGCTAATTCTATCCTTTGAAAAACCCCTAATAACATCAAGAGCGCACCCTTGTTCCTTTGCAGAAACATTTTGTTTCAGCTGGGCCCACGCGAGGCGTGAGTCAGACCCTGTCCTTATCCTGCCCTCCAGACACAGAGGCTTCGCCCGCCGCCAGGACACCCCTCCACCTCGCCTTCTGTCCTGACGCCAAGCACGGCTACCTCGGCTGTCTCTTGTAAGATCAGATCATTCCGTTCTTCTTTTTCTGTCTCCAGACAGGAATAGAGAGAAATTTAAACAAGGTTTTTGAGGGCCCGTATGTACGTAGAAATTCTAGGATTTAGAGGCCTAGGAATTCACACTTCACTCCTTCACATTATGGAAATTCACATCAATAGTTACTGGATTGAAAAGATTATCTTCAGCTTTCTACCTCTTCTGGTCAAAGCCTCCTCTTACCCAAGGCACTGGCCTGACACCCAACAGTAGCTTGCAGGGGTGGCTAAAGGTGGCGGTTGGGGGTCTGCTAACGTCTTGTGTCTGTCCGAGCTCCTCCTGAGGCAGCCTTCCTGGAGCCTGCTCTCCTTCACCAGATCCCAGGCTCCTGGTCCGCTGGGACAGCCGTGCCCTCAGCCACTCTCTAAGGCTGGAGACTACACAAAGACTTCGCTCTGTGAGACTGATGCCAATTCAGTCTCCACAGGAGGCGGTTTCCCTTAAGTTTGCTTTCTTTTTAAAAAGTTAGCTTCTGTCACACAAGTAATGCATGAATACATTCTTCTTGTTAAAAAAGAAAAGCCTCAACCTTATCTGCAAAAGTGCCCCCTAACTTCCACCTTGATACCCACTTGCTTGAGGTAATCCTTGTTATCAGTTTGGTGTGTCCTTCAGAGCTTTTTCCATGCAGCCACATACATACACACTCTAGGAAACAGACTTACTTTGTGGTTGCCCTATTTAAACCATAAAAGGTATCCCAGTGGACACACTAATCTGCAACCCAATCTGAAAAAATTCCACAATGTGTCCTGGGGCTCTTTCCAGCTTCATACCATTACATGTTATTCTTTAACTGCCATGTGGTATTCCACCATTTTGATGGGCGTTTACATTATTTCCACTTATTTGCTATTATAAAAATACCACAATGAACACCTTAATATATGCCTTCTGGGTATATGGGTGAGTTTTCTTAAAAAGGATTTGTTAGGTCATAGGCTATGATTTACATTTTATAAGATATCCTCCAACCAAGATGGTGTAGTAAGATACTTATGGTAACGTCCCCCCACAGAAACTTTGAACAACCAACAAGGACTGGTAGAAATATGCTTTCCTAGGCTCAAGAAAACAGCTAAAGGACTGCAGTATCATGGTGAGTGGCAAATCAAGAAAACAGTTACCTAAAACGAGACCATCTCGAGGCTCCCTGGCCAGCCCCTGCCCCACCCGCGCAGGCTCAGGTGGGAGCCGGCCTGTGTTCTCAGTGCAGACCCTCGTCCCAGGTCCAGGGGGAGCAGAGTAACCACTGCGCACGTGCTGGGGACACGGATGTCTGGCCCAATCTGGTGGTGGCCTGAGGGACTCATCCCAGAACATGGCCGGTGTGGTAGTTTGAGTCTTTTTTTTTTTTTTTTTAAAGATTTATTTTTATTTATTTAATTCCCCTCCCCTCCCCCGGTTGTCTGTTTTCTGTGTCTTTTTGCTGTGTCTTGTTTCTTTGTCCGCTTTCTGTTGTCGTCAGCGGCACAGGAAGCGTGGGCGGCGCCATTCCTCGGCAGGCTGCACTTTCTTTCGCGCTGGGCGGCTCTCCCTATGGGTGCACTCCTTGCGCGTGGGGCTCCCCTACGCGGGGGACACCCCTGTGTGGCAGGGCACTCCTTGCGCGCATCAGCACTGCGCATGGGCCAGCTCCACACGGGTCAAGGAGGCCCGGGGTTTGAATCGTGGACCTCCCATGTGGTAGACGGACGCCCTAACCACTGGACCAAGTCCGTTTCCCAGTTTGAGTCTTTTGTGGACCCCAGAAAATTATGTTAAGACAGCCCATTCCTCTGGGTATAAACCTTTTGTAGGGGGGGGGACGCTTTGATTAGATTAGATTAGATTTAGTTAAGGGCCCTTTGATTACATTGCTTCACTGAGGCATAGCCCAGTGGGGTTGTGGCAGTTTGATATTATTTATGAGTTCCAAAAATAGATATTGGATTAGGTTTGTAAACTGGTCTGTTTAGATTCAGTATTAGATTCAGAGGTTTCACTTTTACTTGATTAAATTAAGATTGGGGCTTTGATTCGACCATGTCATTAGAACGTTGAGTCCTGGCTGCCTTGGTGGGGGGACACTCACACAGAAAAATGACACAGCAGAGAAGAGAACTTAATTTTGGTTGCCAGAGCCCTGGAGCAAAAGCCAAGCCATTCTCCTGATAGTTTGCAGCTGCAGGGACCTGGGAAAGACGAGACCTCCGGTCTACAGTTGAGTCGAGATCTGAAGAGGCTGGGCCCACAGAGCCTTAAGAGGAAGAGGCGCTTGCAGACGTTGTCTGCCATCTTGTTTCAACATGCGGCAAATGACGTTAGGTGAGAAAGTACCTCTTATGGTACCTTAAGTTGGACTCTTTAGGGCCTTATAACTGTAAGCTTCTACCCCAAATAAATATCTTTTTAAAAAGCCAACAGAGTTCTGGTACTTTGCATCAGCACCCTTTGACTCACCAATACATGGGTTCTTACAGGAGTCCTTTATAAATGGGATGAAAAGGTGACAAAGAACAGAAAGAAAAGATCCAGGAGCACAGGGAGGAACCCACAGAAGCTGAGAGAGGAGGCCATGAGAATAACAAGCTGAAATCAATGGAGAGAGAGCCACAGAGGGAGCAGCCAGAAGCTGAAGGCAATGGAGCCTGGAGGAGAAGGCAGAGACCCACAGATGCCACCATGCGCCTCTCTGCCCACAGCTACAGCTCAAGAGAAAGGATCTCATGAGGATGCCTTGATTTGGACATTTTCACAGCTTCAGAACTGTAAGCGTTTAAAAGCCAGCCCATTTCTGGTATATTGCCTTGGCAGCCTTTAGCAAATGAAAACACCCTGTGTATAGAGCAGCTCACAAAACTCTCCTACAGATGTTATGGGAGAGCAGTCCTGAGGCAAGGGATTGTTGGTACAGGATATGCAGTGCAGTGCCCTGGATGGCGAGGAAACTGTTTCCTAGGGGAGAGGGACATTTGGAACTGTGGAAGTGGGAGAATTTCTAGGGCCACACACATATGCCCAAGACCAGATGGAGGCCCAAAAAGGATCAGGGAGGCACTCACACTTTGACGTGGAACTATTCTCTAATTGTATGGATAATTCCTGAAGGAGAGCACTTGCACAGGTCAACCTACAAAGACTAAGAAAGGTGTTTTTTTAATTTTCTTTCTTATTTTTCTTTTTGTTAACTCCTGGCAATCAAGAAAAGCTCTGTCTTAACACTAGATGGATATAAACTCAAGGAACAGATGCCTCAGAGGCTAAATTCCAGCAATAACACACTAAAATATCAAATTGTCCAGGTTTCAACAAAAGCTTACAAAACATACAAAGAAACAGGAATCAATAGCCCAGGCAAAGGAGAAGATTAAAGCATTAGAAAACTACCCATGAGGAGTACCAGACCTGGGGCAAACCATAGACTTAAAAAAAAACAAAAAGGCCTAAGTGTTCTCAAAAGAGCTAAAGGAAAACATGGACAAGGAGGTAGAGGAAATCAGGAAAATAAGAGACGAATACAAAAAGAAGTATAAATATAGAGATGAAAATTTATGAAAAGTAACCAAACAAGGCTGAAAATCACATAACAGAAATAAAAAATTCCCTAGAGGGGATCTATAGCAGATTGGAACTGGCAGAAGAATCAGAGAACTTGAAGATTAGACATTTGAAATCAATCAATCTAGGAGAAGAGAAAAGAAAGAATGAAGACAAGTGACAGAGCCTGAGGAATCAGAGAGACCAATATACTCATTGGGAATCCCATAAGAAGAAAGAAGGAAAGGGACAGAGAGCATATTCAAAGAAATGATGACTGAAAATTTACCAAATTTTCCAAAGACATGAATATACACATCCAAGACATGAAATGAACTTCAAACAGGATAAGCCCAAACAGACTCATGCTATAGCATATTATAATAAAACTGTCAGATGCTAAAGATAAAGAGAGATTTCTGAAAGCCACAAGGAAGAAGCAATGTGTCGTACCAGGGGTCCTCAATGAGATTAAGTGCTGATTTCTTATTGGAAACCATGGATACAAGAAGGCAGAAGGATGGCATATTTAAAGTGCTGAAAACAAAAAACTCCCAGTTGAGAATTCTATATCCAGAAAAACTTTTAAAAATAAGGGAGGGATTAAGACATTTCTAGAAAAACAAAAACTGAGGGAGTTTGTCACCACTAGACCGACCCTGCAAGAGATACTAAAGAGTTCTGCAGGTTGGAAGGAAAGGACTATATATAACAGATCGAAGCTGTGTGAAGAAATAAACTTCTTCAGTGAAGGTAATGACAGGTAAATGTGCCAATACTATTGTATTTTTGGTTTGCAACTCCACTTTTCACTTCCTACAGGATGTAAAAAAAGACAAATGCATAAATGTAATTAAAAGTCATTTTGGGGAAGCAGACTTGGCCCAATGGATAGGGTGTCTGCCTACCACATGGGAGGTCCATGGTTCAAACCCTGGGCCTCCTTGACCCGTGTGGAGCTGGCCCACGCGCAGTGCTGATGCGCGCAAGGAGTGCCGTGCCACGCAGGGGTGTCCACCGTGTAGGGGAGCCCCACACACAAGGAGTGTGTCCCATAAGGAGAGCCGCCCAGTGCAAAAGAAAGTGCAGCCTGCCCAGGAATGGCACCACACACACGGAGAGCTGACACAAGATGATGCAACAAAAAGAAACACAGCTTCCCGGTGCTGCTGATAAGGATAGAAGCGGTCCCAGAAGAACACACAGAGAATGGACACAGAGAGCAGACAACTTGGGGGAGGGGGGAAGGGGAGAGAAATAAATAAAAAATAAATCTTTAAAAAAAAAGTCATTTTGGACTCAATGTATAAATGTTTAGTTTGTTACAAGAATTACATAAAAGTGGGGGGATGGAGGGGTATAGGAACATAGTTTGTTTATACTATTTAAGGTAGGCTGGTATCAAAGTAAATGAGATTGTTATAGATTTAGAATGTTAAATGTAAGCCCCATGGTAACTACAAAGAAAATATTGGAGAGAAGAAAAAGCAAGCTTATAGATACAGAAATTAGAGTACAGGTTGCCAGAAGGGGGCAGGGGCATGGGGAGTTAATGCATACTGGGCACAAGGTGTCTGTTTGGGAGATGGGGAAATTTTAGTAATGGAAGGTGGTGAGGGTACCACATTATTGTGAATGTAATTAATCCCATTGAATAGCATGCTGGGGCGTGGTGGAGATGGGAAAGTTTGTTGTATGTATGTTCCCATAATTAAAAAAACAAACAAACAACTAAAGAGACAATAACAACTTTGATGCATGATCTCGGGTGGGATCTAATAAGGGATGAGAAAAAGACTCAAAAGGACATTATTGAGATATATGAAAAAAATTGGAATATAGACTGTGAGCCTTATATCAATACTTAATTGCTTGAACTTGATAACTGCACTTAAGGTGGTTATATAAGTAAATATCCTTGTTCTAAGGAAATGTACTTGGCCTTATTAAGTGTTCAGAGAGCATGACATATTTAACTTACACCAAAGTGGTCAGAAAATGTATGGATAGAAAATTGGATAGATAGGATGATACGGCAAATGTGGCAAAATGTTAAAATTGGTGAATCTGGGTATCTGGAGGTAGGCATATGTTGGGAGTTCTCTATATGGGGTTTGTATTATTTTTGTGACCATTCTATAAATTTGAAAGTATTTAAAAAACAAAATGTTTTTTAAAAAATACAAATGATAGTTGAAAAATTCTCCTTAAATTTGCTGTACCAACTTACAAGCTCTCCATCGGGAAGTGAATATCATTTTCCCAAGCCTTGCCTATACTTTATATTATATACTTCTTAATTTGTGTTCACTGGACAGATAGAAAATGACTTCTCACTGCTGTAATTTGCAGTTCCTTGGATTATAGTTAAAAATTTTAAAAACATTTTTTGGCAACCAATATTTCTACTATAAATTGTCCCTAGATTTTGTCCATTTTTCCAGTGAGTTGTTAATGATTTATAGGAGTTCTTTATATAATCTTTATACCAGTCTTTTGTCTCAGTCACCCATCTTTTTTAAAACATTTATTGAAATACATCACTCATACATAAACATACATAAACAATAAGTGTGTAATAGTTGTGAGCTTACAAAACATATATAACATCAAACATATATAATATCTCACCCTACCACCAATAACTTGCATTGTTTTTAAACCTTTTTAACTAATAAGTAAAGAGCATTGTCAAAATATTACTACTAAGCTAAGTATTTTTCCCCTAACCAACCCTATTATTATCTTTACATCATTTATATATGAACATATATAAACAATTAAGTGTATAGTAAAAGTTGTGAACTTACAAAGCAAACATGTATAACATCGTACAGGGGTCCCATACATCAACCCTCCACCAACACCTTGTACTGTCATGAGACATTTGTTACAAATTATGAAAGAATATTGTCAAAATCTTACTACTAATCATAGTCCTTATTGTACATTTGGTGTGTTTCCCCCAATCTACCTTATTATTATTTTTTATATATTTTTTATGACAGAAGTTGTAAACTTATAAAACAATCATGCACATGTGCAGAATTCCCAAACAACACCCCTCCATCAACACACCACAATGTGGTGTGTCATTTGCTACAGATAAAAGAAATATCATCTGATTGCTGCCATGTCCATAGTGTACATTTGGCTCACATTTTCCACCCTGCCTCAGTATTAACACAGTACATCTTTCACATAGATGCAAGAATATTATATTACTGCTAACCACAGTCCATAGGTCACTCCAGCTGTATTTTTCCCATGCTTCTGCACATTCCCAACATCCTGCAGTAGTGATATACATTTGTTCTAGCTAACAAAGGACACTCTTGCATCTGTACCATCAACCACAATTCTCATCCACCTCTTGGTTTACTGTGCGTTCCAGTTCCTTATACTCTAACATTCTGTCAATTGGCTCTTACATAACTAGACTACCATTTTCAGTCATATCCCCATTTATAAACTAGGTGTTATTTGCTGTGTGCTACCATCCACTCTATGCATTTCCACCCTTTTGCAGCAAAGCTAATTAAAACTTCTACATAAATTAAACATCACTAGTCCACTCAGCCCTTATCTCCTTTAAAAATCCACCACCTACCACCAGGGCTTGAAGATATTTTCCTACAATTTCTTCTAGAAGTTTTATGATTCTTGCTTTTATTTTTAGTTTTTTGATCCATTTTGAGTTAATTTTTGGATAAGGTGTGATATAGGGGTCCTCTTTCCTTCTTTCAGCTATGGATGTCCAATTCTTTCAGCACCTTTTGTTGAATGGATTGTTCTGTCCAAGCTGTGTGAGTTTGACAGGCTAGTCAAAAATCACTTGACAATACCTGTGAGGGTCTGTTTCTGAACCATTAATTTGGTTCCATTGGCCTATTGTTTCTATCTTTAGGCCAGTACTATGCTGTTTTTACCACTATAGGCAGGTACTATGATTTAAAGTCTAAAGATGAGGGTTCACTTTTCCTTTTTATGATGTTTCCGACTATTTAAGGCTCCTTACCATTCCAAATAAATTTAATGATCATGTTTTCAATTTTTTCTTAAAGCTGGTGGAACTTTTATTGGGATTGCAGTAAATCTGTATATCAATTTGAGTAGAACTGACATCTTGATGATATTTAGTCTTCCAATCCATGAGCATGGAATGTTCTTCCAGTTATTTAGGGCTTTTTCGATTTGTTTTAACATTGAGTTGCAGTTTTCTGAATACAAGTGCTTTACATCATTGGTTAAGTTTATTCCTGACTATTTGAGTTCTGTCATATTTTATTTGCAGCACTCTTTTGACACTTTCAGTTACTTTTATTGATAGAATCTTCATTCCTAGACTCTTTTCCATGTCCCTCTCTTGTCTTTCTTTTTCAGGCTCTAACATACCCTTTAGTATTTCCTGAAAATCTGGTCTCTTGCTTAGAAATTCTCTCAGTTTCTGTTTACCTGTGATTAATCTAATCTCACCCTCATTTTTGAAAGACAGTCTTGTTGTATATAAGATTCTTGGCTGGAAGTTTTTCTCTTGTAGTATCTTATATATATCAGACCACTGTCTTCTTGCCTCCATGGTTTCTGGTGAGAAATCAGCACTTAATCTTATTGGATATCCTTTATATGTTATACATTGCTTTTCTCTTGCTGCTCTCAGAATTCTCTCTTTGTCTTTGGCCTTTGACATTCTGATGAGTATGTATCTTGGAGTTGGTCTATTTGGATTTTATTTGGATGGGAGTATGTTGTGCTTCTTGGACATGAATATCTATGTCCATCAAGAGGGCTGGGAAATTTTCTACCATTATTTCTTCAAATATTCCTTCAGCTCCTTTTCCCTTCTCTTCTCCTTCTGGGACACCCATGACATGTATGTTTTCATGTATTTTGCTGTCATTTAGTTTCCTGAGACCTTGTTCAATTTTTTCATTCTTTTCTTTATCTGTTCTTTTGTATGTTCACCTTCAGAGGCCATTTCGTCAAGCTCACCAATCCTTTCTTCTGCCTCCTCAAGCCTATTATATGATTCCAAAGTTTTTTTAAAATTTCATTTATTGTACCTTTCATTCCCATAAGATCTGCTCTTTTTCTATGTATGTTTTCAAATTCTTCTTTGTGCTCATCCAGTGTCTTCTTAATATCTTTAATCTCTTTAGCCATCTCATTGAATTTATTAAGGAGATTTGTTTGAATATCTATAATTAGTTATCTCGACTCCTTTATGTCATCTGGAGGCTTATCTTGTTCCTTTAACTGGGCCATAGCTTCCTGTTTTTTGGTGTGGATTGTAATTTTTTGTTGGTGTCTTGGCATCTGGCTTACTAGAGTATTTATTCTGGGTGCAGTTTTTCTCTTTAGTTTAGGGCTTCCTGCCCTTTCTCCCTTGCTGGTTGTGCAGTAGGAGCCAAGGATGTAATTGGTGCTATGAACTGTGGGGGCTCAAGCTGCCCATTTGTGCCAGGGACCAATGAAGCTTCTTCCAACTTTCTCCTTTGCCAGGGGTAGGGACAGAGTCACAGCTGTGTGGAATAATCCAAGTGCAGGCCAAGACTGTAGTTGCCCAGAGAGAGTGATGAAGCTTCACATCCCTTTCTCTTCTGCCTGGGGAGGGGGTGGAGCTGCAGGTGTGGGCAGCAGTCTATTCAGTGTGGGTCCAAGATGACTGCAATTCGCCCTGGTAGACTTCTGATTTTAGTCTATTCCTGCCAAAGTTACCTGCCGTTACCTGTATAGGCTGGTGCAGGACTCCTCAGGCACTGAAGCCTAGGCTAGGGCTGCAGGCTGATCTGCATCTAAGAAACTGATTCCTGCTGACCCTGAGAGTTTCAGTCAGCCCAGCTTCCTCTCAGGCTGGGGGTGGAGTCAGAATAGGGGCCACTGGCCTCTTTCCGACTTGAGCTGGTTCAGCCCCCAGCTGTTCCCAGGGTTATCTCTTAGCCAGCCAAGTCTCCCAATCAAGAGCGGAAATCGGCAGCTGACGGTCTCCTCCTCCCGTTTCTGGGAAATGGAGCTTCCAGTTCCAGCCACAGAGCAGCTCCTGGAGTGGCTTGTGCTGCCAGAGTAGGATAGTTACCAGCCTCCACAACTTGGCTGGTAAGTTCCCAGAGAGACCAGTGCAGGACCCTGCAGCTTCCTCCCTGCTGGAGGTGGCCCTGGGGCCTAGGCTAGAGCTGCAATCTGTGCTGGGTGGAAAGAAGCCGGTCCCCACCAGCCCTGGGATCCTCAGTCCTCCCCGCTTCCCCTCGTGCCAGGTGCGGAGTTAAGATGGCGGCTCCCAGCCTCTTTCTGACCCGGACAGGCTCTACCTTAGCTGTTCTCAGGGTTAGACTGCAGCCCGCTGAATTTACTCATCAGCAGCTGAAGGGGTGCCCAACCGTCTCTTCCTCCCCCATTTTGGGAAAGTGGAGCTTTCAACTGGAACCTTGGAGTAGCTCCTGAGGCGGCTTGTGCCTCCAGTGGAGGATGGGCACCGGCCTCCAGGGCGTGGAACCTCGATTTATGAGTCTTCTCTGCAGATGGGCAGTCTCCTCCTTCCACTCCTTTAAGGATGTTGCAGGAAGCTCCTCCGGTCTGGAGCCCCCAAACAGGTGCTTCAGCTAGCTCCAGAGAGCTCTGGGTGTTTGCTAACTGCCCTGTAGCAGGAGCTGACTCTAGGAGCTCCTTACTCTGTGCCATTTTACTGGTTCTCCTGTCATCCATCTTTTAAGTTTTGCTTACTTGTACTTTGTATCACAGATAAGTTTTAAATTTTGATTCTGTTCAGTCTGTAAATCTTTCCCTTTATGGATTTTTATGTCTTAGAGGAATTTTCCTTACCCTGCAGTTACAAATATTCATGCTGTTTCATTAATACTTGACTGCTTTGTGTTTAATGTTGGGCCTTATATTCTCAGTGAATTAATTCTAGTGAATGGTGTAAGGGAGGGCGCTAATATTTTTAATTAGTATGTACTTGTCCCAACTCCATACTGGCTGGCCCACCAGTGAAATCCCACTTTACTGTGCTAAAATCCCATATATACCCAAGTCTGTTTCTGAACTCCAGTTCTGTGAAGTCCATCAGCACTACACAGTTTTAACTGATCTCTTCCTCAGGTCTTCTATGGGAGCTCCAGTTCCATTTAACATACCTCCCCTCTCCAGCTGTTCACTCTCACTCTATTTCTAGCACTCACTCTCAAGTGAGCTAGTGAGTTCACCGGGCATGAACCTCTCTCACCCTTGAATTCAGCTAAGGAATAACCAAATTCATACCTTGACAACTCTCCACACATCCTTACTCTTCACTGGCCTCTACTCCCAAGAGAAATTCACTGGACATCAGTAGCCTAAGTGCTATTTATTGAAATGAGCGGACAAGATAGAGAACAAGGCCCCTAGGGACAGAATGGACCACAACAAGCTGTGCAACGATGCCTCCTGCTCAGCATATCCTCTTGTTGCCCCACTGGGCCATCTTGTTGTTGATGGGCATCTTGAAGAAGCGGTCAGACTGCAGGTATGCGGCTATTTTCTCCAAAGCCTGAAGGGAAAGCACACCAAACCTTATAAAGACCCTGATGCCAAACCAGAACAGCAGCGTGCACATGCTGCCTACCTCTACCGCACCCCCATTTCCTGCACACAGTCTTCAGAATGTTTCAATCAGGCCCTCCCCAAGGCCGAACGGCTTAGACATGTCCACCCACTGATCCCTTTAGGCAAATGCTTGTGTTGGACCCAGGGGAGCACGTAGGCTATTTCTGTAAGAGAAAGGTACAGGGAGCATCACCTCAAAACGGCACATGAAAGCCTTCAGATTGGGGAACTCATCCAGGCACTTGGGCTCAAACATTCGGTTCTGATCCAAGACATCATAGGTGAGAAAATCCACAAAGGTGAGCTAGAAGGGAGAATCAGCTGATCAGGGATGGGCAGTTCATCGTTACCTGTAGACACCGGGAGGTTTCCTCTCTCTTTCCCTACTCCCTACCTTTTCCCCTGCGAACCATGAGAATTTCCCCAGGAACAAGGAGAATTGTTTCAGTTGTCCAGGGAGCTGTTCCAAGTACTGAGGCTTCAGCTTTTCCTGGGAGAGAGGAAAGAGAGGGAGCGATAATAGCTGCCATCATCTTCCCAGCTCATCAACATAGGGGCCCGCGAAGGACACTTAGCAGCCTGCTCTCTGGGTGCCTTGAGATGGGTGTGGAAAGACGGGAAGGGAGAACTTGGAAAGGAAGAGAGGCCAGCTCCAAAGTTACAGGAAAAAAACCAAACAGAAAAAACAAGAGTTCAGTTACCTTGTCTCACTGACAGACTGGATTGATGGGAAGGCAGCAAGCAACAGAATGAAACAGAAATAACCCTCGTGCCCCTCGATGCTTTTTGCCTGATATTCCATTCCGCTGGTGCCTGCTAAGGAAACTCACATGGTTGGGGTCATAGCAGAGCCGTGTCAGTTGCATGCGGAAATCCATGACTTGGTTCTCCATGATGTCCACTCGAATCTTTTCTTCTTCTGTGTCGCCACCTGTGGGTCAAATGACAAGAATGCACCCTCGGCACCCCCCACCACCAGGTGAGCAGCCAGCCTGGTCTCCTACACCAGCCCGACCCCACTCACACATATTGTGCTTGCGAGCAATGTAGCGCAAGATGGCATTGCTCTGAGTGATCTTGTTCTTCCCGTCCACAAGGTAGGGCAGCTGGAAGGAAAAGGAGGACAGGGCAGATGAGCAAGCTGGCTCTCTCTCTCGCCCCCCCAGCCCCTTCCCGGGGGAAAGATGAGACCTGCAGGGAAGTGGACAGGAGAGAGAACTTGCTGTGCTGGGAGAAAGGAGCAAATGAGTAGAAGGTAGCGGGTGGGTTCCCACCTGAGTCTTGACAGAGGCCTCTTAAGGGGTGTGTGTGTGTGTGTGTGTGTGTGTGTGTGTGTGCGTGCACGCGCGCCATGGACCCTTTCTCAGCATGTTAAGTGAAAAAAGCAAATTACATATATTAACATAATGATAAAAAAGTAAAAGATTTATAGAGTCTTAAGTGCTTACTAATGCATCAAAAAACAAGCAGGCCTAATTAATTTCAAAATCGTGATGAGCATAAATATCTTTTCTTTATATGTGCAGCAAATTTGCTAAATATGCAGATAACTGATTTCTATTGATGATAAAAGTCACAGACATGGCAGATAACCAGTGTGGTTTATTGCCTGGCTGGACAATAGAAGGAAATGCTAACTTTCAGTTTCCTCCGTCCAATATCATGGACCCCTGAATACTGTCTATTCTTTCCAGGCTAAGAGCCCCTCTTCTAGATCCTCCCGACCCAGAGAAAAAAGCCGCAAGAATATACTTAATGCCTTCCCTTCGCCCTCCTCCTTCTCTAGAGCCACTTACATTAGGAAAGTCCAGGTTTAGCTTGAATTTCACATCCAGCCATTGGCTTCTGTCATAGTCAGGAGCTGAAAGAGGGGGAATGAAATGGGACACGACCTCCATAATAATCCACCTGCGGAGCGGTTTAGTCTCGTGCCCACATGAATAAGCGTTAAGAAGGGCTTGGAAAAATAAAACATGTATTAAAAAAAAAAAGAGAGAGAAGGTCTTGGGCTATCGGAGGGGAAGAATACGCTCCAGGTAAAAGATGTGTCTCTCCAACACAGGACCCCGCTGCTCCAGGTGGCTGGGGCACAAGCCCCACCGGCCTTGGCATGATGCCCCCCCTGGGCACAGGGGGCGAGGGGCGGTTGGAGCGGCAGCTTGGCACCATCCGGTCGGCGGGGTGGCCTTACCTTCCCCGCACGTGTACCGTTTCTCCTCGTACGATGTATCGGTGAACTCCAGGAGCATGCGGATGGCGTGCGCCAGCTGGGGGAAGACAGCCGGGGTCGATGCCCGCGCGGCTAGCGCGCGCCCCGCGTCCGGGCCCCGCGTCCGCCAACGTCCCTCCCCGGCCCCTGGCGGCCGACACCCCGCGTCCTGCCGGGGCGGTCGTTCAGCGGCCGCTCAAGCCCGACCCCGGCGGCTCGCTCTCCACAGCCCCTCCCGCGGGGCCCGGCGATAACCCAGGCGGCGCCAGGGTCTGCGTCCCCGCCGGGGGGCGCGGCTGGGGCCGACGCCAGCGTCAGGCGACGGCCCCGGCCCTCCGCGCCCGTTCCCCCGGCCGGGCGGTTGGCCGTTGGCGGGGCGCTCACCCCGCGAATATCCCAGTAGCCCAGCACCACGGTGGACTTGCACGGAGCGCTCATCGTGCTTCGGTGCCGAGCAGGCGCCCCGGCGCGTCGCCGACTGGCGAGCTTTTATACCCGACGTGAGCGGGCGGGACCAACGGGGCGGCCCTGGCTCCGCCCTGCGCCGCTCTGACTCCGCCCCCGCCCACGAGCGCCGTGCGCAGGCGCAGCTAGCGTGGCCCGCGGGCTCGAGCCGCTCCGCCTCGAGGCCTGGGAGCCCGACGTTAGAGTTTTGGGGCGTCCCCACGTGTCGGAGCGGGAGGGCTCCAGGTACCCGGACGGTTAGAGTCATGCCACGAATATTTGCGAGCCAGGGGCAAGCTCCTAGAGTCGGACAGGCCTCTGACCATTCAGGGAATCAGTATCTTGGACACGCGCGGGTTGGGGGAGCAGGGCATGATAAGAAACCCATAAAACGTCAGATAAGCGATTCGGGGCTAAGAGACTTCGCCTAGAGTACACTGGTGGGAGAGATTTCTTCTGACTAGGGAAGAGGGTGGTTCCTAGAAAACTTCAAAGAGGAGGTGGGCGATTGAGCAGGGCCACTGAGGACCGGTAACGCAGGAAACGGCGTTCCAGGCAGTAGGAAGCACAGAGCAAATGCTGCAAAGTTGCAAAACGTGTGTGTAGAAGGAACCAGCAAGTGCTGTTGATTTGGGCTGGTTTATGGGTCTGTTGGGGTGTGAGGAGAGAGAAGGTTGGAAAAGTATATCGGGGTCAGGTTGTGCGGGGACTTGCATGCTGGAGAACAGAGTTTGGTTGCTTTTTTTTCTGGTCAGGGTGAGTCTCTAGTTGACCACTATCCAACAGAAATGTAATGCAAGCCACAAAGGCAAGCCACATATGTTATTTAAAATGATCTGTTTTTAGTAAAAAGAAACAGGTGAATTATTTTTAGTCTAATTTTTTTGAGGTACTGGGGGCAGGAGATTGAACCCAGGGCCTTATATGTGGGAAGCCAGTGCTCAACCACTAAGCCACCTCCGCTCCCCTGAGTTGGTATTTTCCTTTGTTTTGCTTATTTTTTTGTTTTGTTTTGTTTTGTTTTAATGGAGGAATGGGAAACCAAACCCGGGACTCTCATCTGGGAGCAGGCACTTAACCACTTGAGCCACATCCACTCCCTAATTTTTAATAATGTATTTTATTTAACACAACCTATCCAAAATACTGTAATTTCAACATATAATCAATATAAAAATTATGAATGCGATATTTTACATTCTTTGTTTTGCACTAAGTCCTCAAAGTCCAAGGTGTATTTTATACTCATAACATATCTCAGTTCAGATGAGCACATCTCCTGTGTGCAATAACCACAGGTGGCTAGTGGCTACTGTACTAGCAGATTTGGGTGCTTTGCTGAGGTGGGCAAGTTTCAGACTTTTTCAGGAAAATGAATCTAGCTGCTTTGAGTAGAGTGCACTGGAGGAGGGAAGATGTTGCTGTGCTTCTTTCATTCATGCATTCATCCCTCCTTCCCTCCATCCACCCAACAAATATATATTTACATGCTTATATAGGTAGGTGCTGTTTTAGGTGCCAAGAATGCAGAATTGAGCTCAACAGACAAAACTCCTGCCCTCAGGAAGCTTACATTCTAATGGCAAGAGGCAGACATAAATGAATAAGTAAACATATAGTAGATATATACATGAGACACATACTGTGACGAGAAGTAAAGCATGGAAAACTGATAGGGAATGCCCGGGTGGGAGGTGGGGACCCCAACAGGAAGGGCATTTGTGTTTTTTTTTTTTAATGAAGTACTGGGGATTGAAACCAGGACCTCATGCATGGGAAGCAGTCGCTTAACCACTGAGCTACATCCACTCCCCAATGAGTGCTGGTTTTGTTTTTGTTTTTGTTTTTGTTGTTTTTCTGGAAGATAGTGGGATTGAATGCAGGACCTCATATATGGGAAGCAGGCGCTCAACCACCTGAGCTACAGGGGCTCCCCTGTGTGTTTAAAGAGTGTGTTATGGAAGGCCTCACTAAGAAATTGGAGATGAGGGATCAAGCCACTCTACCGTGAGGTGCAGGAAGGGGCAGAGGTGTGTGTGCGCAGGGGACTCTAGTATTGGAGTCACTGCTGTGTAGAAGTGTTTAAAATCATGGGGCTAGATGAGCTGTCCAAGCGAGAGAGAGTAGGTGGAGAAGAGACGTGATCTGGGGGTTTTGGGTCTCGGGTCCATCAACACTCAGAGGTTGGGGAGCTGAGAAAGAACCAGCAAGGAGCCTGAAAAGGAATGGCTGGTGAGGGAGGAGGAAAACGAGAGTGTGGTGTCCTAGAAACCAAAGAAAGGTGTTTGCAGGAGGGAGCGGGCTGCGATGTCAAACAGAGCAGGCGGGTCAAGGAGGAGGAAGACTGAGAGTGGAAGTTGACTGTAGGCCGATGGGATTCACTGTTGACCTCCACAAGAGCAGGTGCCCTGTTTGGAGGCCCCTGCTGTCCTCGGAAGAACTAAGCTTCTGAGTTAAGCAGGGTTCATGAGAATGGACACATTTCAGGTGGCAAAGAGGGTTTGTTGGCTCTGGGGGCATGGAGAGGGGGTCATCCAGAAGCTACCCTGAGAGTTTCTGGCCAGGCCTCCTAGAATGGCCACTCATGACCCTGAGCCTCCAGCTCCCTGAGCCTGGGTATGGGAAATCACATTTCCCCACTAGTTCAGCAAAAGCAAGGTCGGGACTTTTTTTTTTTTTTTTTTAGCTTTAAATTAAATATGTGTAATTATAATTCGAGCTAGGATTCACACTGAAAAAAATCTCTTGGTAGTCCCATATGCAACCGTTTTACGTAAACAGCAATAATGAATGTTCTGCTAGCCACAGCTAACAAGCAGAGGTAACCATTCCCAAGAAGCACAGCTTGCTGAGGGTGAGGTATCCCTCCCTTTCCATGTTATGGTAACTGTAGTCCACAGTTTCTAAAGGTCCAAGCTGCATGGAGTTCTTTCAGGGATTAAAAAGGAGGGGGCGGGGGGAGCAATATCATCTTTGATGAAAAGGTGAATACAGTTCATAGTGACCAATTCCAAATCCATCTTCTCTGGCTGAACATCATCTTCTGTGACCTGGGATAATGTGTTCAGATACTGCCAGATTAGGGCAGCCAAGAACATGATAAATGACAGGGAATGGGAAAGGCTGGGGCTTTGAAAAAGAATATTTCACTAAAAAGAAGAAAAGGAAAAAGTGCAAATGCAGGACAGATGAATTTTTAAAAATATATATTTTTACTAGAGAAGTTGTGAACTTACAAAACAATCATGCACGTGTGTGAAATTCCCATACATCACTCCTCCACCAACCTTTGCGGCCACAATTCCATATTTAAACCAGTTGTGTTAGTTCTGCTCACTATGTGTTACCATCAACTCTATCCATTTCCACACTTGAAGGTCAAGTTAATGAAAACGTCTATGTACATTAAGCATCAATAACCCCTTTTCAGCCCTCTTCTTAATTCCTAATAACCTATACTCTAGGTTTTAACTCCATACCTTTTTTCTTTGTGTTTAGTTCATATTAGTGAGACCATGCAATAGTTGTCCTTTTTTGTCTGGCTTTTCACTTAGCGTGTCTTGAAGGTTCATCCATGTAATCATATGTGTCCCAACTTCATTTCTTCTTACAGTAGGATAGTATCCCATCATATATATATATACCACATTTTGTTTGTTCATTCATCAGTTGGTGGACACTTGGGTTGTTTCTATCTTTTGGCAATAGCAAATAACACCGCTATGAACATTGGTGTACAAATGTCTGTTCCTGTCACACTTTTTAGTTCTTCTGAATGTATTCCTAGTAGAGGGATTGCTAAATCATATGGCAGTTCTATAGTTACCTCCTGAGAAACTGCCAAATGTCTTCCGCAGTGGCTGCACCATTTTATAATCCCACCAACAGTGAAGGAATTTTCCTATTTCTCCACATCCTCTCCAGCACTTAACTGTTTCCTATTTTATAAATACAGACCATGCTATGTGGTGTGAGATGATATTGCATTGTCATTTTGATTTGCATTTTCCTAATAGCTAGTGATATGGAACATTTTCCTTGTGCCTTTTGTCCATTGGTATTTCCTCTTTGGAGAAATGTCTATTTAAATCTTTTGCCCATTTTCAAATTGGATTGCTTGCTCTTTTATTGTTGAGTTGTATGATCTCTTTATGTAGAATGGAAATCAAACCCTTATCAGATATGTGGTTACCAGATATTTTCTCCCATTGAGTGGGGTGCCTTTTCACCTTCTTGATGAAGTCCTTCGAATGACAAAGTATTTAAGTTTGAGGAGTTCCCGCTTATCCATGTTCTCTTTCATTGCTCATGCTTTTGGTGTAAGAAATAAGAGCCTACCACCAAACACCAGGTCTTGAAGATGTTTCCCTACATTTTCTTCTAGGAGCTTTATGGTTCTAGCTTTTATATTTAGGTCTTTGATCCATTTTGAGTTAATTTTTGTGTAAGGTGGGAGATACGGTTAGAAAAGCACTCACCCAAACTCTCCAGGGCTTAGTTTTGTTTCCCACCCCCACCCCCCATAAAATGAGCATAATACCATGTGAAGGAGTTGCTGCAGCACTTAAATTGAATAAATTAACTAACATACACGGAAGTACCTAGACTATTACCTGGCACATCATAGGTGCTCAATAAACGTTAGGCTTATACTTCAAGTTAATTAACACTCTTTTCCCCTGTTTTGGAAGGTTTCCCTGCTTCTAGGGCTCCTTCAGATCCGTGAAGTTCCAGAGGGCAATGGGTAAATGTTTCCCCCCACCATTCCCCCCCCCCCATCCCAACAAAGTAACTTCTTTGGTTAACTTTTGCCTTAACCCTAAGGGCCTCATCTTTTTTCTCTTTTGTAAAAGAAAATTTTTGCTTTCCTATTCTGGGTTACAGCCCCAGAGGGAATTTTCTGGGGCCAGAAACTTGAGGGAATGACACAGGCAGTCTAAAACTAGGGTAATGTCGGTCCAGATGATGTTAGGGTCATGGACGAATTCAGTTAAGAGAGACTTAAGGAAACATCTTGTCCAGGAGGGTCTTGGAATCCGTAAGTACATCCAGTCTCACCTCATCTGTAGACCTAATACAGGAAAGTACAATTACTGTTATTGTGTCTATGGTTGTCAGTGATGGTTTTGAGATGAAAAGTAGTCTCTCTTTGCTAAAATATACTAGAAGCCACAGATAGTACAAACTCTTAACATTTGAGAAAACAGAGTTCACACAGCCAGTTGGTGGACTTTTGACTCCCAGGCCAATGCTCCTTATTCTCTGCCACTGAAGAGTCACTCTGGGGAATGAATTCAAGGTTGGCTTACCTACCGAGAGCGGACAAAAGCTGTATTAAAAGAGGCGGTTACCAAGTACAGTCTGATGCACCTGGCAAGCTTGTGAATGTTCCTTTGGATCATAAACCAGTATAACTCATAAAAATCTATAACTGTCAGCCCCGGTGCTCTTTGTTCCTGTGAAGTGCTGTGCTTCCAGCTCTGCTGATTACCTTGGAATGTGCTGGGAGATATGTACCCAGGATAAAGACGGCAGCATAGCCTTATTTTGGATTTTGTTTGGAAAGGAAGTAAGGAGAACTTGGACCATAATTCTCCAATTCTGCCTCTCAGCTCCAGGTTGCAGTGGGAAGTCTCCCTCACATTCAGACAACCTGGCCCAGGGAGGGACGGGGTGCTGCTTCTATTTCATGCCCAGTGTCCCAGCCCCTCCTGCCTCCCCAGGTTTAGAGGAAGCTGCAAGGGAGGCACATGCCATGCTTGAAGTTGCTTTTATTGGGATAAAGAGGGGAACTGAGCAGGGTCCTGGTAAGCGTAGTTGGAAGCATTCCAGACTTAGGAAAGAGACTCAATAAATAGGAAGCAACCAGGGAGGGCTCCCAACACAGCAAGAAAGGGTGGCACTGGCCTCAGCTTCTGATCCTCTTTGCTGTGTGAGCTGGGGTGGGCACTTGGAAGCAGGATTCTTAGGGCTCGGAAAGGTATCAGGTCCACCGTCTGGCGTGTGAGAGGGCCTTGGATTTGGAGGTGTCTGAGCTGACGCCTAATGGCCCATCTGGAGAGAGAAAAGGATCCGGATGAGACTGGTCCCAGGTAAAGGAACTCCAAAGCTCTTGCCAACACTAAGCTTGGAGCCCCACGCCACGCCGTGTGCCTGGAGCCGAGCCCCTGGCGGGACGTCCTGTGACCGCTGCCTCCCACACTCAGTTCCACCCCAGCGCTGGGCCCTGCTGGCCTGTCCCCCTGGCAGGCTCACTCCCACCGAGAGAGGATCAGACAGTCCCAGTGGGAGAAGGGACCCCGAGATGTCCTCACCCCTAGCATCCTTCTCACGGCCTCCAGCCGGGCCACGATCCGTGGGGCCTCCTGGGGACACAGCATCTGCAGCTCCCCAGGTCTCATGTGAAGCAGCTGGCTCCCCATGAGGGACCCAAGCGTCTTCACCGTGCTGTGGACAAAAGCAGCAGAAGCTGTCAGCGGCAGCATGGAAGGACCCTGGGCCTGAATATTTGGGTGGAGAAGGGGACGTTTGCGCTTGGAGGCTGGGGTTACTGGAGGATTTCTGGAATAGAATATCTGGAGGTAAAGAAGCATTTTGGCTTCATCCAATTTCAAAACTCCCGGATCTGCAGGGAGACAGGCTCGGGAAGAGAGTCTTCCGTCGGGGAGGAGTGGCTGGGCTGGCAGGCTCGAGTCTTGTGAGTTCACTGCCCTGGGCCCTGCTGCCGTCCCCACGCCAGGGGCTGCCCGTTTCATCCTCTACCCTGGACACGGCCAAGCCTCTGCTCTTCTCTTTACTCGGCAGAGAGAGTGTGGGGAAGGGGCCGCCCCGGTGGGTCCGTCGTGTGCAGTGGAGATCAGGTTGCTTTTTCCGGGTCTCGGGGTGTCCTTGGTTATTATTCGAGCCCTTTCCAAAAGGTTATCCCTCCACACTCCCCGGGAATAGACACTCACAAAGTGGAGAACTTCTCCGCCCGCAGCCAGGCTGTGACCTCCTCAGGCCTGGAGCTAAGTCGAAGCATCGGAGCCTAGAATCAGGGGGCCCTGGGGTCAGTGGCCGTGTCGTCTCACCGCCACCCACGTGCCCCGCCTTCCGGGGCCTTTCTCTGAGCTCCCATCAAATCGCTTCTCTCCCGGCGCAGTTTGCTGGTCTGGCAGGGACCCTGACTTGGCCTTGCTCGTGGCCCCAGAGCTGAGCGTGATGAAGCCTGGCCCGTCGTGAGAAAGCAGGGACATTGATTGCACTGGGCCACTCTCTCCCCCACTTGTCAGTGACTTCCCCCTCCACCCCCCCCTCCACCTCCCACTCAAGGCTCATAGCTTCCCGGGGGGGGAGTCTAAGCTGGGTGGTACCCGCGGGGGCGACTGGTTCCGGTTCCCAGGGGCCCCCGGCTGTAGTGGCTCCAGGATGTTGCTGGGGATGTAGCCGCTCCGGCCCGTCTCATTCTTCACCAGCCACCACCGCTTGCTGTGGTCCAGAACCTGCCAAGAGTCACTGCCCCGGTCACCCCTGGCCTCTGAGGAGCCAGGACCCCACGCCCGGCAAGCCTTTCTCCCTCCTGGGCCCTCCTTCCCCCTTTCTTCTCCCTCTCCAGGCCACCCACGCCGGCAGCCCCAGGCCCGCCCGCCCGCCGCAGGCTGCCTGTAGCTCCGGGTGCCACCGCCGGCTCTTCCAGCCCCAAGTCCTGGCCTCACCTCCAGCACTTCTCCCTCGACCACAGTCAGCTCCTGTGGGTTCCTGGCTTCAAACTCATACAGGACTTGCATCTTCAGGGCTGGCTTGGCAGGTGTGGGGCTGGAGGACCTGAGGCCGGGGTCCCCAGGCCGAGGGCCGTGGTCGTGTGCCTCCTCCTGTGCGAAGTGCAAGGGGCTCCCTAACCTGGGACTTCCCCTCCAACCCCAGAGACAGAGTCAGAACGGTTGGAGACGGGGCTCAGAAACTCAGCCCCTGCCCCAGCCCCGAGAGCCCCGGGCCCTGGCGGTGACTTCGGGTTCCCGCGGAGCTGCTTGGCAGGTGGGTGTTGGGCGGGGGCTTTTGCAGGCAGGAGGGGTCTGAAAGGTCACTGAATTCTAAAGACTTCCAGCAGTAGAATTTTTTTACGTCCGAGCTCCCCTCTGATCACTTTACACCTGAGCTCTGAGAAACCAGAGGTGTATGTGGGTAGTGTCAGGAGAAGAAGGGACTGGAACCTATAAGGGTCAACAATTGCTTGTTGCACCCAAGGCGGGAAGGGATGTGCTGGTGCAGGTATTTGGCTGAAAGAGCGCCCGGAGGGTCTCTGAGCTGTCGAGAACCAGAGATCCAAGAGATGAGCCCGTCCCTCCCTCCCCAGTCCCTGCTGAGCCCAGGGCCTACCGGAGGGAGCTGGAGTCCTGGTATCCCAAAGGTGCCTGCAAGGAACAGACAGGGAGTCAGCAAGAGCAGGGCGTCAGCTGGCGCGGTGGGAGGAGCGACGCACCCAGCCAGCACCTGCCACGCGGCGGCCTTGCACCCCCTCCCCACCTTCCCACCGCGCAGATACAGGTGCCCGCGTGGGCCCACCCACCCACGTAGTCGCCGTGTGGCATGGGTTGGCCTGGGAGGGCAGAAACCAGCAGGAGAGCAGGGCTTTGGGGAGAGCTCTGCACCCCTTACCTGGTTGGAGAAGGGCTCCGGGGGCTGCCAGCCATCTGAGAATGTGGGAAAGTAGGGCTGGGGCTCCTTGCCTGTCCATTCGGCCCTGGGGGGAGAACAAAGCGGAGTCCGTGCCCGCTCTGCGCCCCACTGTGGGATGGAGGTGCCGGGGCCTAGCCCTGGGCGTCTCCTCTCTGATGGGGCCCATGGCCCATGTGCACAGGCGGAAAGCTCACCAAGGAGACAGGATCCTGCAGGGCCGGTCCCACGAGGTGCAGACACACCAACCCCATAAGGACAGGCTGGGCCCTTTATCACACGGATTAGGGGTTTGGACTAAAGTGGTAGAACCACAGGAGGTTAGAGCTGGAAGAGCCCCTTTGGATCACCTTGTCCAGTGTCTTGTCTTTTCTTTTTCAATTCGTGTGACTTCTATTTATTTATTTATTTATTTACTCCCCTCCTTGTTGTTTGCACTCGTTGACTGATCATTGTCTGCTTTTTGTGTCCATTCACTGTGTGTTCCCTGTGTCTGTTCATCTTCTCCATAGGAGTCACCAGGAACCGAACCTGGGACCTCCCATGTGGGAGAGAGGCACTTAGTCGCTTGAGCCTCCCTGCTTTGTTGCGTCTCTCATTATCTTTCGTCTTTGTGTCTCCTTGTTGGTTCATCTTGTTGAGTCAGCTTGACGCTTGTGCCAGCTCCCTGTCTTGCTCATCTTCTCCAGGAGGCCCTGGGAACTGAATCCTGGACCTCCCATGTGGTAGGCGGGAACTCAATTGCTTGAGTCACATCCGCTTGCCTCAGTATCTTTTCTAAGCTTTTTTTTTCTTTTTAACTCCCTAGCCTCAGAAACTTTTCTTCTAACTAAAGAGTTTAGAACTCTCAGCTTGTGAAACAGATCACAGCGGAGCAGCTCTGGTTGACTCTGGGGTGGGTGCTGGCATTTGCCTACTCAGGGCGCTGGCGGTGGACTCCAGGCTTGCTCTGCTCGGAACGCCCATCTGGGGAATGCCCACTCGCTTCCTTGAGGACGCGCCCCTCCCTGACTCACTGGGGCAAAGGTGACCATTCCCTCCTCTACGCTGCTGCTGACCTTGGCACACAGCTGGACTACAGCTCCTTCCCACTGCAGTGCAGGTGGTTCTCAGGTACCTGCGTTTCTTCCTACGTTGAGCTCCTTGAGGGCTAGCTCCAAACAACTGCTGGCACCCCGAGGCAGCTGGTAAATGTTTGTTCAGTGCGAGCAAATGAATTAGTCCCTCTTCTGTGCCTTTTTAATTGGTTCCTTCGCTTTGGCCAGCAAACAGGCTCAGGTCTCCTCTTGACCAAGGACACTGTCGTTTCTATTACCTTCTTTTTTCTTTTTTTAAAGATTTCTTTATTTCTCTCCCCTCCCCCCGCCCAGTTGTCTGTTCTTTGTCTATCTGCTGCGTGTTCTTCTTTGTCCGCTTCTGTTGTTGTCAGCAGCACGGGAATCTGGGTCTCTTTTCGTTGGATCATCTTGTTGTGTCAGCTCTCCCTGTGTGCGGCACCATTCCTGGGCAGGCTGCACTTTCTTTTGCGCTGGGCCGCTCTCCTTACGGGGCACACTCCTTGCACGTGGGGCTCCCCTATGCGGGGGACACCCCTGCGTGGCACGGTACTCCTTGCGCGCATCAGCACTGCGCATGGGCCAGCTCCACACGGGTCAAGGAGGCCCGGGGTTTGAACCGCGGACCTCCCATGTGGTAGGCGGACGCCCTAACCACTGGGCCAAGTCTGCTTCCTTCTATTACCTTCTCGTTACCCAATTTCTTGAGAATGTGCTCACCTCCATTGTCTCACATCTGGTTCTTTCATTATTCCTCACAGCCTGATTTCTACCTCAGCGATTCCTCTAGTGAAACTGGCTTGTCTGAAGTCCCGGTGATCTCCTGATAGCCAAACCCAGTGGCCTCGCGTGGTCGCCATCCTTCCTGTTCACCATAGCTTTTAGTATTATTTACAGTTTGGGGTCAGTTTGCCAAAAATCAAGTTGCCTAAATATAGTTTGTCTAAAATACAACTCTTTTGGGGGTGTTTATACCTTTCTAGCTGTTCTATTTTCAGTATTCTGCCTTTCATTTCATTCATTAGTGTCCGGTTATTTTAAGAAATTCAAAAATATCTTTCTAAGAGCACAACTGCTATCATTTTATATTTAAAATAGAAACAGTTACCAAAGGTATGCCCTTTTATGCAAGATGGAGTTGTTTTGCCTGTTCGCGGGTATCTTTTAAAAATTGTATCAGTTGATCTGTTTTCCCAAGATCTCAATTTCTCGAAGGGAGATTGGATTTTGAAACACAAAGATAGATCCAACACTGCTACTGAATGTTAAAGCGACTGAGTGACAGGATTTGAAGGTCTGCCATAGACCCTCTGGCCTGAGTCCCCTGCAGAACCTCTGTTTTCCTTTCTCGCCAGCATGCGACGGATGCCAGGGCTTTGTCCAGAAGGTGAACCCGGCGCGGCCGCCACGGCCAGTGCGCTCAGGGCTGGCCCGTGCGCTCAGGGCTGGCCTGTGCGGCGGCTGTTAGTCCCAGTGTCTGGAACTGCACGGGCTTACAAGGCGGAGGTCCAGAATCCATCAACGATTTCACTGTTGCGACTAAACCCAGAGAATGCGTAAAAGTGGATTATCCTGAATTATCCTTCATGTCTCCAGACAAACTGGACAAAACCCCCTTTACGCGGGGCTGACTTGAAAAGAACTGGTTGTTAGGCAGAAAGACTTGGTAGCTAAATTGGCTTCTTGCCCGGTTGCTCTCTCTGCCTTCCTAAAACCTTCTTCTCCCTTGGTTTTAGGCCTCTGCTCTTCGGGCGTCCTGTTAACTCTTTTGATTTCTCTCTGCCTCCTCAGCCCTTCGTCCTTTCGTCAACCACATGTGGATGTACTCTCGTGACTAGAAAGGTCCCTGCTTGTCAAAGGGAGGTCAGAGGCCTCCACGGGAGCTCTCCCCTCTTGCCATGGCTTCAGCCGCCCTTCTGGTCCTGCCACCCGAGGGCCGGGCTGCTCGCTCTCTGCGGGGCGTCCCACGGGCCCCTCGGCTCAGGGTACCCGGCTGCCTGTGGTCCCCACCCATCTGCCCTTGTCCAGCCTCCCACCTCGGTTGCACGGGTGTGGAGTATCTTTCTCTCCTAACTCCCCAGCCGATGGGTTGCTAAGTCTTCCTGATATTATGCCTGTAGCTTCTCTTACCTCAATTGTTTTTAAATGATGGGGCTGGATTAAGACAACCTTTTCCCTTTGCCCCTGACAAAAAATATTTTAGCAGAAGTTTGCCACTGTCTTTCCTTGGGAAGAATGGTTCTTTTGTTTGTTTGTTTTATAACTGTTTATACTTAGCTGAGTAAAAAAGCTGGGAACTCCCTGTCGCAGCCTGGGAATTTGCTTTGATACCTTCCTGGATTGTGACAACACAGAGCCTGGCCACACCGCTGTCCCGCCCCGACCTCCCCGCGTCCCACACCCCTGGGTCAGGCCGGGCCTCAACTTCACTCACGGGCTGGTGGTCCAGGCCGCTCCCAGCTCCCTCCAGAAGGTGGTCTCCGCGGGGCTAAGGCAGGAATGCAGCAGGTCGATGGCTTTGGGGGTGAGCAGGGGTGAGACCACTTGGGTTTCCAGGCCGGGCTCGGGGCAGTGTGCCAGGATCTGAGGGAGGGAAGGAGGCATCCGGGAGCCGAGGCCCCCACACCACCGAAGGGGGTGGGCGGCCCCCCCCCCCGAACGCCTGGCTGCCCCCGCCCGCCTCGGGCCGGCTGCCCCTCTGCCTCCTCGGCGCCCTGATGGCCTTGGCTCTCACCCCTCCATCTAGCCTTCAGGGGCACGCCGGGCGTGCAGGGCTGGGCATGCAGGGGCTGAGGAGGGGGGCACGTTGGCGTGCCCAAGGGGTGGCCCCCCGGGCTCCCTCCGGCCCCTGCTCTCTCTGCCCTTCTCCCCCAGCCTCCTTCACTGCCTCTGCTCCTGCCTGACTTCAGCCTGCCCCTCGTCACCCCCCCGTCCTCCCCCAACTCACGAAGTCCAGAGTTTGGAAGACCTTGTGCACGAAATCGGGGGCGCTCATCTCCTGCAGCCTGACGGCCAGCTTCCCCTGGGGACAGAGGGCGAAGCCTGTCACCCCCCTCCCCAGGTCCCCCGGATGCCCCGTGATTGCTTTCGACCTTGGTTTGGAGCCTGGCACTCTCCAGAGTTCCCAGGGGTGGGAAGAGGGTGGTTCCAGGGGGAGAAGCTGGACTCTGGGATGGCTAGGAAGGCAGAGGGTGGCTGGAGGTGGAAGGGGAGGAAGGAGGAGGAGAAGGGAAGGGGCAAGAGCCACCTACTAGGAGGTTGAGGCTGTACTTGATCTTCTGGAAGCAGCTGATGTACTGAGCCCGTGTCAGGCCTGTGCAGGTGGACGGTGAGTCACTGCCCCTCCCAGCACGCCTCTTCCCCGCCCGCTCCCCCCTCCCGGCCCGCAGCACGCACCGCCCTGATATTTGTGCTTTTTTATCCCCAGTCTCATCTTCTTCTTTTTGCCAGCCTTTGCCTGGACCTCCCTCAGCTTTCCCACGAACAGCTCGATGTCGGTGAGGACGTGGTTCAGCACCTCCTGCGCCCCAAAACAGTGCATGGCCTTGACCAGGTGCAACGCCCAGCCTGGGGGCTCCCCACCCCGCGCCCCTGCTCTCACCCACCCCCACCCCCACCCCGCGCAGCCTCAGGCCCGGCCCAGGCTCAGGCCAAGCCTCCGCGGCTCTCCTTAGCCCAGAGCCTGTCCTGGCCAGCCTGGGGGGGCCCTGGGGAGGGGGGTGAAGGGTTGGTGTCCTCCCTTCCCCCAAGCCCAGAAAGCCTCAGCCGCCCCCAGACAACCTGCAGCTACCTCGTCCATCTCTGGGTCCTCGGGAGATGAGGACCGTGTTGGAGAAGGTGGAGAGAAGGCCCTTGGCTCCCGGGCGCTGGGCTGGCGAGACGGGGACCTCGGCGACGGGGGTTTGTCTGCAAGGTAGGGGGGCCGTGGAGCTAGAGCCTCTTGGACCTTCGAGGAAAACCTTCTCCTTCCACCTGACCTCCCGCCCAAGCTTACTATGCTCTGCGGTCATCCACTGGGGCTGCTCCAGAGGGGGTGGCCGCTCCATAGGTGGGCCTCGCACCAGAGGGGGTGTCCGCTCCATAGGTGGGCCCCTCTCCAGAGGCGGTGGCCGCTCCATAGGTGGGCCCCGCTCCAGAGGGGGTGCCCGCTCCGGAGGGGGCCTCTGCCATCTGTCCTGGCCTGGGCGATGGACCCCGAATCTGGGTCTGCTGGGGATGTGGTGAGAGGCACATCTTCGACGAGGTTTTTGGGACGGGTTTTTGCCCCTCCTTCCGCCCGAGGACCCGGGGGCACCCGCACCTCCGTCCAGAAGCCGCTCCCCTCCCTCACCGGTCTCCACCTGCACCCATGCCTGGCTCCACCTGCCTCACCTGCCTGGCCTCTGGGCCCCGCAGGCCCTGTGTCCAGCTCCAGGCCCGGCCCAGCCCCTTCGCCATGCCCACTGCTGCTCTGCCCCCAGCCCGCCCCCTCCCCAGCTCCAGGCCCATGCTGGGGGGGGGCATCGGGCTCCTGGACTCCCCAGGGTGTGGAGCTGGCCCCCCCCCCAGACCTGAGCGGAGGTCCTGTGGGCAGGGGAGGGCAGAGGCGGCCCACCTTTGCTGCAGCTCCTCCTCCAGAGCCCTCTGCAGACTGGCCTTCAGTCGCTCCGCCTGGGGGGTGCAACAGGGGAGGCCGTGGGGGTGGCTGCTGGTGTCTGGGCCCCACACCCACACTCTCCCTGACCCCGGCCCTGGCCACTCACCCCTACTTCCTGGCACTGGAAGAGCAGCGTGCTGCTGCCCGGCAGGCCCGACTCCTGCACGGTGATGGACAGGACAGAGTTGTAGGAGCAGACGTTGAGCGCCGCGTCCACGGCCTGGACGCTATCCAGGCGGTAGGACTCGAGTTCCTCCTGGGTTAGGTGGAGAGGTCGGCGGTGAGGTCACTGCGAGCCTGCCCTGGGTCCTGGGACCTCCTGACTGGGGGCGCTCCAGCCCCCAGGTCAGCGGGGGGCCGGGCGTCATCTCCGCTGACCCCCGGGCCCATGTCCCCGGTCTCCTCTCAGACCGGGGCGTGTACGTTAAATGGCCTGTGCATTTGGGGCGTGGGGGGGGGTGGTGGGTGAAGAGCCTGCTGCTGGTTTTTCCATGCTGGCGGTGCCCATGGCCGTGCTTGGTGGGAGGACTGACCTTGGTCTCGATGTCCAGCAGCTGGAGCCAGCCGTCCTTGACCTGCAGGAGCAAGTCCTGGCTCCACACCCGGCCCTGGGCGTCCATCTCCTGCAGCTTCTGCAGGGCATCCTTGGGCTGCTGGATTCTGGGAGTCCCCAGCTTACACGTCATCAGGTGCTGAGGGGAGATGGTTTGGAGACAGGGGGCGAGGAGGGGTGGTGGGTGGAGATGGGTGGGAGGAGAAGGGCGGCGGATGAGGGAGACAGGCCCTGGCCTCCCTGAGAGGGAGGTCCCAAAGACCCCAAAAAGCAACCTTCAAGGGCCTCCGGGCCTGGGTCCCGGGCTGCACGAGGGGCTTAGCTCCCTGGAGGAAGGATGGTTAGGGCTTCTAACAGTCCAGGCCAGGCCGGGGGCTGGGTGGCGGTGGAGGTGGCCTCCAGCCACCCAACGAATAAAGCCTCCACTCCGCTGGACCCTGGAAATTCTGCATCCTTCGCTCCCTTTGGGAATCCGCCGTCCCAGAAGTCTTCCTCCCTGCTGAGCCAAGTCTAGCATTCCCATCTGCCTTGGCCACGCTGCTCCTTGACCCCGGAATGCGTCTTCCACCACTGCTGGCCCATCGCCTTCCGGTGCCTCGGGAAGGAGTCCCCGCGCCGCCTTCCGCCTGAGTCTTGCCCAGCTAGGTCTGTGGTGAGCTCAGCCTCCACGTGAGTCCCTGACCCTTGCTCACGGTCATCCCTGGAGGTCGTGGCCCTCCTCGAGACAATCTCTCCCTTCTCTCCGCCAAATGCTGGCTTCCCAGCAGCCGCCCTGCCCCGCCTCTGCGTGGGGGGCAGATGCAGCCAGTCTCCTGCCACCTCTGCCTTCTGCACGCCTCCTGGCTCCTCTTCCTGGGAGTCACCCTTCCGGCATGCGCAGGGGACCCCGACATCCTGAGCAAACTCATCCTGAGCGGGACTCCTCCCTGCTCCTGGTCTGCTGGGCCTCCTTGGGGCTCCCCGCTTGCAAGGAAGCCCAGGAGTCCCGGCCTCTCCGCAGTGGACCGGGGGAGCCCTGCCTCTGCTGCTCCAGAACCAGCCCCCTCGGCGTCCCGTCCTGCCTCTTGGACATTTGATACCGCCTGTGGCATTTCTAGCCCAGATGCTGCCGTCCGCCCAGGTTTGCCGCACCCTGGGAGCCTGGGCTGCCGCTGTGGTTTTGACAGCCCTCCAGGCCGCTAGGTATGGCAGGGAGATGCCATCCCAGCTTCCACGGAGCTCACGCCCGCCCTGGGAACTCCCCGGCTCCCCTGAGGCCTTCTCAAGCCTCGCAGGAACTGCTGACCTCTCACATTCCTTCCTCCAGCCACGCCAGATCCTGGGCAAAGAGCAGCTGCCCGGGCTGTGGACTTGCGTGGCAGGGAGATGGGCAGTGGGGCGGGGGGATGACTGCCAAGGAAGGTGTCATGGCACGCACCTGCCCAGGCCCCTGCTCCTTGTTCCCGCCTCGGGGCAGGCCACCCACTCCCTGGCCTGTGCTGCCAGTCCCCAACGGCCCCTGCCCCCTGGCACTTAGCAGGTGTTTCGTTAGGCTTGCTGGACCCGAGCCCTCCAGGGCACGCTAAGGGCTCCTGTGGTGGGGCAGTGGGCACACGGGAAATACCCAGGGCCCCGGGGGGACTCACCTCCACCCTGTGCTGCAGGTGGGTGGGCTCTGAGGCGAGGCTCTGGGCATACTCCTTCCGATGCACTGCGCGGGGAGAGGGTTGCGGGGACAAAGCAAGGGATGGGTGGGGGAGAGAAGAGTGAGAAGTGGGCAGCTGCGGGGGGAGTTTGGGATGGGGAGGGGGAAACGGGGAGGGAAAGGAGCTCAGCGGGAGGACAGGGCAGGGACTTGGGGGGTGGGGAAAGCTTACAGTAAATGGCTCTGCTGCTGGGCCGGGACATGCTGGCGCTGCCGAGGATGGTTTACTAGAACCCAAAGTGAACAAGAGAGACGGGAACTGGAGATGGCTGGGGCCCGTCGGGGCCGGGGAGAGGACGCCCGGGGGAGCTGCTCCCGCGGCTCAGCCTGACCTGGACCACTTGGACGTGAGGCCTTTCGGGAGCTGTCCCCTGCTAGGAGCCCTCCATCCTGGCTGGGCCTGGAGGCGGTGGGCACGGCTGGGGTCCTGGGCAGGCGCCAGGCCACTCTTATTGGGTCATTAAGGCTCCCTTCGTTGGGCCCAGGAAAGGGGAATGAAGAGAGCTGGGACCCGAAGCTGGAGCCCCAGATCGCGTCCTGGGCCTGGGCGTGGGGACACCCGGAGAGTGGGCTGACCCGGCGTCTGCAGGGAGGACCCTGCAGAGGGACAGCTCTCGTCCACGCGGAAGGAGGCTGCCGTCGGCTCTGGGGCCGGGACCCTCCCAGGAGGAGTGTGCTGTGAGCGTTTAGGAGGGGGCTGTATGGGGCTTATCAGCGGTGGGCTCCCCTTCTGCACCTCCCTCTGCTGTTCCGTGTTCTGCGTTCCCACCACCCCACCCTTCAATTCCCACTCAAGCATCGCCTCCTCGGTCAAGCCCTCCCTGGCGCCCGCTGCAGCCCGCCGGCAGATTGCCCCCTTGCCTCTTCCTCCCTGAGGCCTCAGCCGGGGTGGGAGCTACCAGCCTCGTGCCAAGTCCCTCGGAAACGCAAGAGCATTTCATTTCCACTGATCCGCCCGCCCTTACGTGGTGCCGTGCCAAGCACTGTTCTAGGGGCTTCACGTTGGGGGACTCATTTCGTCCTCAAAACGGCCTTAAAAAATGGGGGCTGTTATTAGTCCTGCTCCCAGGGGAGGGCCCTGAGGCTGCAAGGGGGTGGCAGGCCTGAGGTGACAGTATTTAATGCAGAATGAGCCGGACCTGCCTGGCTGCAGATTCCACGCTTTTAGTGTTGGCTGCCACGTGTGCCTCCCCAGGGGGCTTTGAGCTCTGAGGGCCTTCCTAGCGCAGAGTGGGTCTAGAATAGCTGTATGTTGGGAGGGCGCTGGATTAGGTGTGGTGCGTGTACGTGCCGGCGGGGGGCAGCCCGTGGGCGCCGGGCAAGGTCCGCGGTCACTGAACGAGGCGCCCTGCCTCCCGGGCACAGCCTCGTTTCGTGGGTATCCACGCCACCCGCGTGATGCCCCTGGGTCGTGCGGAAACCCTGGGATATCCTGGGCAAAGTGTAAAAGGGCAGCCCACGCCCCTGCTGATGACGACCGTACGAAAATAACAGAGGATCTGAAAAGACGCCTCGGTGACGAGGACGTGACCGGCGATTGAACAAGGAAGGGAAGGCGGATCTGCTCCTCTCCAAGGGGAAGGGGTGCTACGCGCCTGCCTCCCCTTCCCCCCCGCAGCCGCACCCCAGGCTGTTTCTAAACAGCAAAGAGGAAGGGAGCTCTGCCCTGGTCAGCCCCTGCGCCCAAAGCCCCCCAACCCCCTCTTCCACGAACACACCCCGGCATGGTGCCTGCGGGCCCCCGGGGGCCAACACCTGCAGCTAAACACCCCTGATGGTGGGCGCCAGGACGGGCCATGGCCTGACCTGCCGACAGCAGGGCTGGCTCTGTGGCCGCCCAGTTGCCTCCATTCATCCCCCAGATGTCGGGGCTTGGAGCGGGGAGGGGTGAGCTCCCCACCGCCATCCTGGGGACGGAGCTGCCTGGGACGGGCTGGAGACCCGGGCTGGGAAGGCGCTGAGCGGCCTCTACCGCCCCGGGAGCCCCTGCGGCTGGGCGGCCCTGACCTTACCTGGGTGCCAGTGAGGCCTGGTGTCGGGTCCCCCCGGGGTGCTGGTGGTGGGAAGGCAGCGGCCTGTCTGACGGCGGCCACAGGCAGGGCAGCGCCGGCAGAGCCCGGCGAGCAGGCGGCCCCGTGGTGTTGAGGCCCAAGAGGCGGCCACACCTGTGCTCTTTGGACCCTGGTGGGTGGAGAGATCTCCTGGGGCCGGTGCAGCCAGGTGCCGATAGGTGCCCTGAGCTTAGCCAGGGACCCCTGCTTCCCAGCCTCCCTCCTCTGTCGCCTCTGGCCCCTGGTGTGGTCCCCCTCACCCTCTGCCTCTTGGGCATGTCTCTTGGGCCCCCAGGTCAGTGTCAGCCTCCAGGCCTGGGACAGGAGGGGCCACCCCACCTCCCCAGGGCAATCCGGCATTTGTGGTCAGGGGACAGGTGGGCTGGGGGTGGGTGCAGGCTCGGGGGAGGCTGCGGGCTGGTGCGGGCGCCGGCGTGCCCATTGTGCTGCCCCCATGGGTGCGTTGTGCCCGGGTGGCACCGGTAAGCAGGTCACGGGGTTCCTCGCGGGGAGCGGGCGTGGCACGTGGGACCCCAGCGGGCCTCACCCACCTGGTGGGAGATTTCTCTCTGGCGGCCCACTTTGCTCCCCCCTTCTGGCCTCACCCACCCAGGGTGCCTTCTCACCCACCTGTCCTTGGTCTTCTCATTCCTCTGCCACCCCCCTCCCACCTAGACCCTGATTGACACTGGGCTGGCTTCGGCAAAGACGGGAAACTGAGGCCCGCACCTATCCCCTTTCACAAACCTACCCAGGACTTCGTTTCCTTTATTGTTATTTATTTATTTATTTTTAAATATTTATTTTTATTTATTTCTCTCCCCTTCCCCCCACCCCACCCCAGTTGTCTGTTCTCTGTGTCCATTTGCTGCATGTTCTTTTTGTCCACTTCTATCCTTATCAGTGGCACTGGAATCTGTGTTTCTTTTGGTTGCGTCATCTTGTTGTGCCAGCTCTCCGTGTGTGGCACCATTCCTGGGCAGGCTGCACTTTCTTTCGCACTGGGTGGCTCTCCTTACGGGGCGCACTCCTTGCGCGTGGGGCTCCCCTACGCGGGGGGACACCCCTGTGTGGCACAGCACTGCGCATGGCCAGCTCCACACGGGTCAAGGAGGCCCGGGGTTTGAACCGTGGACCTCCCATGTGGTAGGCAGATGCCCTATCCATTGGGCCAAGTCTGCTTCCCTTCTTTGGTACATTTTCCGTTTGGGATGATGGAAAAGTTTTGGTAAGGGATGGTGGTGATGGTAGCACAACACTGTGCCTGTAAGTAACACCACTGAATTGTATACTGGAAAGTGGTTAAAATGGGACAATTTATGCTGTATATATGTTCCCTCAGTAAAAATTCAACAAACCAAGTGAAACAGGGACCTTCTCTGGCATCCCAGGGTGGATACCCTCTGGAGGCTGGGAGCACACAGAAACCGGGGATGCCAGGCAGAAGGGGCGCGGTGGAGGGGGCCAGCCAGGGAGAGGGTGGCTTCTCGTGGGCCGGGGCTCTGGCGCCTGGCTGGTGCAATGGTTTGTACCAGAGTCCCGTGGAGACTGGGGGCTGGAGCCTGCCTCCTGCACCCCCAACCTCGGCTCCCTGAGACCCTCCCTGAGCTCTCAGCTTATCTCCCTGCCCCCGCCCCAGCCAGCACTGCCCGTGGCCTGGAGCCCCGGCACTGGATTCCGGAAGGGGCCTCCCTACCAGGGCTGGTGCGGGCCTCTGGCGCCCAGGATCAGGGCGTTGGGCCTGACCTTCCCAGCCCTGGCCCCGGGGTCTCAGCCTCTGCCCTCCCACCTCCTCCCAAGCTGTGGCCCTACTTCAGCTTCTTCAGGATGGCCTGTCCCCTCAGGTCCTCCCCTTGTCCCAGGCTCAGCTTGGTCAATCAAGACGAGAAGCACGTGCCGCCGTCATCACTCCTGCTCTGCTCGGCCCAGGCTGTCCTGCCCACGGGCCTCTCCCTAAGTCCTGCAAACCCGGCACTGTCCAGGAGGACCGGGGGGCAGGGCCAGGGAAAGGGGCCGAGCTCGGGGGCCGAGATCTACGTGACATCTGTGGGCAGAGAAACAGTGAGTGCCACCTGGGGTCCTCAGCACCTACACATTGCAGCACCCTTTGGGGGTCCCTGGGGGCTGTTTGGGTCTCTGCAGACAGGAGCCCTTTGCAGCCTGGGTGGGAATGGAGTGGCATCGGGTAGGGGAGGGATGGAGAGAACAGGCCCACGCACCCCTGGGCACTTGGGAGCCATCATCGGTGCTTCTGTACAGAGAGGTCCAGGCGCCGAAACAATTCTTTGGCAGAGTAACCCTGGCCCAGGCTCTGGGGGGACGAGAAGGAAGCAGAGAGCCTTGCCTGGAAAGCGTGAGGCTCCCTAAGGCTGTGGGTTCGCGTGCATGCATCGTTCAGTTGACAGCTATCTACTGGGGCTTCCTGCCTGCCAGACACTGTGCCAGGTGCCGGGACACACCTGGAGGGCTGACAAACGCCTCAGGATGCGACCTGAGCTCAGCATCTCCCTTCCAGCATCATCCTTGTTCCCCATCTTGGTGAAGGCACCCACACTCACCCAGGTATGCAGTCAGGAAACCTGGGAGGCCCCCTGGCTCCCTCCTCTCCCCTCCTGCGAGGACCACCTCTGGGTGAGCTCCCGTGTGTCCGCCCTCCTCTCCACCCCACGGTTTCTGCTGAGCTCCACCGGCTCTGACCACTGCTAGTCTTCTATTCCCCCCGCTGCCTCCTGGCTTGATTTTGTCACTGCTCCCTCCTGGCTGCAGCCAGAGGAGCTTTCTTTCTTTTTCATTTTTTAAAGACTTATTTGTTTATTCTCCCCACCCATCCATTGTCTGTGCTGGCTCTCTGCTCCCTGTGTCTGTTAGTTGTGTGCTCGTCTTCTTCGCAGGAGGCACCGGGAACTGAACCTGGGACCTCCCATGAGGCTCTCTCTAAACTGGATATTGGATCATCCACTCCTCTGCTTGAACCCATCACTGAGTCCCTGCTCCCTCAGGGTAGAATCCAAGCTCCTTCTCAAGCCAAACCAAGCCCATCGGGGCCTGGAAGCATCTGCTGGCAGCCAGGCCTTATCTCCCACCACTCCCTGTGCACTGAACTTTAAACTCAGCCTTAGAGAGTGACAATGACTCGTAGTTCCGAAGAGTCATGCTTTAGTACCTGGGTACCTGCCGTTCTGTCTGTCTGGAATGTGCGTCCCTGGAAAACACTGACCACATCTCCGTGTCTCCCTGTAAGCGCTGCCCCCACCGCGGTGCCTCCCTGCTGCCCGGGGCTGGCGGGAACTCATGGCCCCTGGCATCTTCCCCAAGCAGACTGGGATCCCCAAGGACCCAGAAGAACCTTTCACCCCAGGCTGGAGGAGAAGTGACCTGTAAACAAGTCATACCCCATGGCACCGCTGGCAAAGAGGACAGCCCGTTTCCTGGGGAGACAGTGCTGGAGACAGCTCGTAAGGGTGTCAGCCGTGCCGCCAAGGGCGCGGCGTAGCAGACGCACAGGCTGGAGGGGTGAAATGACGTGGAGGGACGTCGCGTGTGGCCAGCGTCAACTGCATGTGCGTCTGCGGATAGAGGGGAGAGGTGGGGGCAGGGGACGGGGTGTGTGTGTCTTCACCAGCGAGGAGACTCATTGCGTGGTTTTGTGCAGGGGCGTGACAAGGATACTACTGGGTCTCGCCACTTGCCGGTTCACAGGGTATCTAGAGCAGGGATTCGTAACTTTTGTTCCCTGGACCCGTGGACCCCTTCTCAGAATGTAGAGACAGATAGTTTTATGACACTCAACATCAGCATGTCTTTAAATTAATTAAGTACGATTATTCAAAATCACATCTGACAACTTCCCCATAATTTCAATACCTGATAACTTAACATAGTTCAACATCTGTTCAACCTGTTGTTTTCGGCAAACATTTAGAAATTCGAGTTTTCCCACGGCGTCGTACAACCATCTCCACCATCCTTACCAACCTTTTTGCAGGCAGTTATCCACTGCTCTCAACCTGCTACATCAAAATAAAAATCACACTAAGTCCACACTATACTGTGTGTTATTTAATAAATACATCACACCCGCACAAATATGTCCCCACAAGAATGTTTTCTTGAATTTTCTTTTTTTTTTTAAGATTTATTTTTTATTTATTTCTCTCCCCTTCCCCTTTCCCCTGTTGTCTGCTCTCTGTGTCCATTCGCTGTGTGTTCTTCTGCAGTCGCTTGCATTCTTGGCAGCACCGGAATCTGTGTCTCTTGTTGTGTCATCTTGCTGTGTTGGCTCTCCATGTGTGCGGTGCCACTCCTGGGCGGGCTGCGCTTATTGTGTGGTGCGGCTCTCCTTGCAGGACTCATTCCTTGTGTGTGGGGCTCCCCTACACAGGGGACAACCCTGTGTGGCACAGCACTCCTTGCGCGCATCAGCACTGCTTGTGGGTCATCTCATCACATGGGTCAAGGAGACCTGGGGTTTGAACCCTGGACCTCCCATGTGGTAGGTGGATGCTCTGTCATTGAGCCAAATCTGCTTCCCTTCTTGAATTGTCAATGCAAGCTCAGGGACCCCTGGTTAAGAACCCCTGCTCTAGAGGGCCTGCTGAAGGGTGGGGTAGAGGGCGACCCCAGGAGCCTGTGCTTAGGCTGAAGGAGCTGAGGCCCCTCCCAGCCACCCTGGCCTACCCGGGATGTAGCCTGGGGACAGGGTGCCCCACAGCAGGGCCTCAGGCTCACGGCTGACCTGGATGTGGGACGAGGGCCAGGCCTGGGCACCCACGGTCACGTCCAGGAGCTGACACCTGGCCCTGGGGCTGGGGAGAGTCCGAAACAGACCCCTCCTCTGCCGCCGCTGCCCCAGCCGGGCACAGCAGGGACCAGGCGGGAGGCCCCTGTCTGCTGGCAGCTCACATTCTAGAGGACACAGAGAAAACCAGAGCCCTGAGAAGCTATGAGAAGGAACTAGAGGGTGACGTGAGTGGAGGCGTGGCGGGAGGGGGCTTCCTTGTGTGCAGCGGGGCAAGGCCTCCCTGAGCAGGGCGGTGTGACTACGAGGACCGCCTTTTCCTCTAGATAGGCCCGCCCGGTCCTGCGCTACAAAGGACAAGCGTGTCCTGAGCGAGAAGGCGATTTATTGCAAGGGTGCAAGCAAGGAACTGGGGGCATCTTCCCCCAGTGAGAATGGGAACTGGGATTTTTATAGGTGAAAGGAGAGAGGTAGATAAATAACAAAACAAAACAAAAACATCAAAAATTTAAAAAGTGAAAAAAATGAAAAAAAGAAGAGGGGTAGTAGAGAAGAAAAACAAGTAAAAAAAAAAGAAAGACCCAAAAAGTGATGCTGGGGTTCTTGGGAGGTGGGTACGTGCAGTTTCTCAGTCCTGTGCTGTCTCGAGCACATCCAACTTGTCCTTGACGTCAGCGGCTCATAATCCACAGTGTGATGGAGTCGTGCAGGGGCAAGGCTTTGTGACTCCTTTTTCAGACAACTGCTTGAGGAGATCAAGTTTTTGGTCCCTGGGAAAAGTTACAGGTTTACACCATTCTGTCTGGTTTTGCTTTGGGACATGATCTTCCTCCTGGAAGCAACACTGAGAAGGTCTGGTGCGTATCCTTCAGGGAACTAAGTGCAAAGAGTAAACGTCTCAAATTAGATGAAGGGAAAGCCATTTCCGTGAGTTTTAGAATGTTCAAAGCTGCTGAAGTGGAGGAATTCCAATAAGCACGTCTCCCAGCTGTCACAAGGGAAGGAGAGCGGTGTGATGAGCCCATGGGGAGGAGAGCGGCCGGGCCCCGTAGCTGGGAAGGAAGCCGTGGGGCTGGAGTGGAGTGAGGGGAAGGGTGGGCCAGGGCAGGGGCCAGGAGTCTGGCTTTTATTCCAGGGCAGCTGGAAGACGCTGAGGGGTTTTTGGACCCACCTCTCTGGCTGTGGTGGGGAGACTAGGGGGAGGGGGCAGGGAGACCCATGAGCAGGTGACTGCAGGGTCTAGGGAGATGCGGGGTGCCAGGCAGCCGGGGGACGGCGAGGCTGGTAGAGGGGCCAGGACGTGCTGTGGCCTGGGGTGGGCGGCGAGGTGGATGAGGGGCTTCAGGAGCTGCCCAACAACTTGGGGGGTGATGGTGACGCTGGTGAGAAGGGGTGCCTTGGTTTTCCAGGGCTGCTATGACAAAGACCCCACGACTCTCTGGCTTAAAGAACGGGAATTTATTCTCAGGCTGTCGGCTAGAAGCCCACTCTCCAGGTCCTGGCAGGGCCTGCGTTCTCCGGGAGGGTGTGGCGTGGCTGAGATCTCTCGCTTGTGGCTGCCCCTCTGATTTCCTCTGAGCTCTGGCTTCCACCGCCTGCCGTGACCCATTTCCTCTGCTTATAGGGCTCCAGGCATGGGCTTAAGGCCCTCCCTGATTCAATATGGCGCCATCTAAACAGGATCCTTGAGGGACGTGGATGTGGCTCAACCAATTTGGCTCCCGCCTACCGTATAGGAGGTCCAGGGTTCGATGCTCAGGGCCTCCTGGTGAGGGCAATCCTGTTGAGTGCTTGCCCATGTGGAGTGCCACCCTGTGTGGGAAAGCCACCCTGAGCAGGAGCGCCGGCCGACGTGGAGAGCTGGCGCAGCAAGATGACGCAACCAGAGACACAGGGACAGGCGAGGAAGGAGAAGGGTCTGGTGGGGGGTGGGGGGGTGGGTGGGGGGAGGCTGCGGCTGATGGGGGGGCAGGTGGTTAATTCTCTGGGGCCAGGGTGTTGTCAGCGGGCAGCTTCCCCAGGGGAGGGGTCCCGGCTGTAGTGCCCTGGAAGAGGGGGTTTGGGGGGGTGGGGTCGCGGACGGACCCCATTTGCCTGCCTTGCCCTGGGTCTCTCGGTCCTCCACCGCTTAATTTCTCTACCTGCTTCCACCACCCCTGGCGGCTGGGTGTCATTCCAGACGGGTCTCAGCGCCACCCCCACGTCTGCGCACTTGGCCCCGTGGGGCGGCTCCGCGCCCGCCTCCCGGCTCCCTCCCCTCGGTCCTGCCCCCAGGCCTGCCCCGGGAAGCCCTCCCGATGCCTGATGCCTGGATCTCTCCAGCAGCCCCGGAGGAAAGGCCTCTGGGGACAGGCCTGGGACCCTGCTTCGAGCAGGACAGGCTGGGGAAGGGCTGCTGAGGCACAGGCGACCTTCACGTCCCAAGGAGGGCCTGGGGGGGGGGGGGGAGGGGGTTGGGATGTCGCCTCACCCTGCCTGGCCCACGGGTCGCCCGGCCGGGAGCGGGGGAGCTGAGGCGGCCGGGCTCGAAGCTGCTCCTGGGCTGGGGACGACCTGGACGGGCCGGCCCTGCCACCTGTCGCGGGGGTGGAGGGGAGAGGCCTGAGCGGCGCTGCGCCTGCGCTCCACCGCACCCCCCCCCCCCCCCCCGCTCCCGCCCCCACATGAGACCACTGCCCAGGGCAGACCGCGGTGCAGCCACTCAGAGCAGCGTGGGAGAAGACGCTCAGTGAGGTGGGGAAGACTTCCCCGTGTATTAGGAGGTGAAAAAGGCGTGCCACAAAGGGGTGGAAACTGCAAGATGCCAGTTTTGTAAAAGTAATGAATCCATTAATCAGTACATCGAAATTATGTACCATGGGACATAGAAAAATCGAATCAAAATGTGTAATCATATCAATCGGAACAGAAAAAATTGCTGTCATGTAAATCTAAACATGGAAAACATGATGTAGTGTCAGGTGAGAGGCTTATTCCAAAATGGCGATGCTCAATTTTGTAAAAAAAATAAATAAAATGGCAATCACGAAAATCTAAATAGAAAAATTTAAACCATGTGAATTTAAACATGTATTCAGCACCCCGTGACAGGTACCTGATCTGATTGTTTATGTTGTTTATGATGAATGCTTACAACAAAATAACAGTACTTTTGAAGTAGGTCCTGTTATTTTCCTCTCCAGTCTACACATGAAGAAATGGAGGCACAGAGAGGTCAGGTAACTTGTCCCAGGTCGCACAGCCAGTAAATGGCAGGAGTGTGATTTGAACCCAAGCAGTCTGGCTTGAAGAAGAGATACTGGAAGAAACAATGTTCACTCTCCCTAGGGGTAAGTGGGTGGGGGTGGGGGTGGGGGTGGGGGGGCGGAGGGTTCCTACGTGGTTTTTACTTTCTTCTTTGTACTTTTCTACATTGCCCAACTTACTCCTTCTCCAAAACATGTTACTTTTGTCATCGGTGCCTCTCCACTCCCATTCCACCCTCCACGAAACAAAGGGTAATTTTGAAAGTAACAAAACCAGATAAAAATGTTCCAGGAAGATACTCCTGCAGCCTTGGGGCTGTCCTGCAGGGAGTGGGGGGTAGGTGGGCGTGCCCTGGGCGGCTGGGAAAGTCCCGGGGGAGCGCTCGCTCCCGCGCTGCCTGCCAGGGGACCCTGGGCTGTGCCCTCGAGGAACCGCAGGCCACCACTGAGGCCGCCCTCACCCGGGGCCAGGACGAGCCCGGCGCTGGCCGGCCTTGGGGGGGTCCCGGGACGTGCTGCGCCGGCCTCCCCGAGCCCCGGGGAGGCGTGGGGGGCAGAGCACAGAGCCGGCTGAGGCCAGCGCGGGCGGTTCCCGCCCCCCACTGTTCCGCCCCGCGAAGCAGGACCCCCCCCCTTCTGCAGCCCCCGCGGCCGGTGGAACTCCCTTGGTGCCCAGGAACTCGTCGCCTGGACAGCGATCCAGGCCGTGGGAGACGCTACACGGCACAGAGGGGCGAGCGCTGGCCTCGGCGCCAAGGACCCTCCGTTGGAAGGTCAGCTCCGGCTCTTAGCTCTGCGGCCTTGGGAGGTCTCCGAGCTTCAGGTTCATTATCGCTCCCGTGGGGTGATGAAGACTGTGAGGATTACACGCGGCCACATGGGTGCTCCATAAAACCCTGCCTGAAGCCAGCGTCCTTCCGGGAGGCCCCCCTGGCTGCTCCGGGGGCTCTTCCAGCCGCCTGGCCCGGCACGCTTCCCGGGTGGGCCGCCCTCCTGGGTCTCTCTAGACACCAGGCTCCCTGGGAATCCCCTGGGAAACCGGTGCAAGACCCTAGACCTTGCCCATGGAGAGCCTGATTCGGGGGGTCTAGGAAGGAACCCCAGAATCCAAATTCTTACCATCTCCCCAGTGGTTCCTGTGGGAGCTGATGCTCCACCGTTCCCCACTTGGCAAGGCCCGTCCTTAAGTGTGTCACCCAGAAGTGACCCGTGCCAGGCTGCAGCCTGCCAGGCTTGGGACCAGAGAGCTGTCGCTCTGGCTGCTGGCCGCCCTCAGGCCCCTGGGAGGAGGTGTGCCCGGGGCGTGTGTGCTTGTGCCGCCACAAGCAGTGTCGTGCCATGGAAGCTTGTCCTACGAGGCGAGGACCTCACCTGGGGCCCTGGCCTCCCTGCTCTGGCCCTCCGTGGACCCTGTGCCCAGGGTCTTAGACCACACATGGGACTGGGCGGGCTGCCTCGCAGGGCCCCCGGGATGTGTCTTGGAGCTGGACCTCGGTTCTGCGCCCCCCAGGCCTGCGTGCCTCTGGGCTGAGCAGACTTAACCCCGTGAACCCAGAGTGGGGGGCCCAGGCCGCCAAGGGCCCTGGCCCGAGACGCCTGCCTGGGAATCCGGAGCAAGCCCCCAGGGAAGTGGCAGGCAGGTGTGCGGCACCAGAGGGGACAGCTGTGGCGCTGGATCCGGAGGCCTGAAGAGAGCAGCTGGCTTCTTTGCGGTCACCTGTGTCCCAGGGAGAGAGAGTGTGCAGCTCTGAGGTCCCGGCAGAGTCCCCCGAAGGCCAGAGACCTTTGGGACTTGGGAAAGGCATGCGCTGCACCTGCTGCACCAACAGTCCTCTGGAACGTGGGCCCTGGGCTGGAGGGGCCTGAGAGAGGTGGAGGAGAACTCCTGGTTCAGTTCCCTCATCTGTGAAGTGGCTAACAGGGTGATTGTCCCAGCCAAGCTCTGTCCTAAGCTCGTCATGTGCCCCCCCCCCCCCCCCCCCCCCCCCCCGCACAGCAGTGATCGGCTCAGGTTTCCTGCCCCTGGGCCAGCCGCCCGCGGCCGCCTCCAGGCTGGCCTTGCGGGGGTTGCGGACGCCCTCTGCTGGACGGGAGGTGAACCGCAGGCAGGGAGCCAGAGGACAGGTGGAGGAGTCGCAGGCTCAAGGGGTGGCAGGGAACTCAGGGGTGACCGGGCCCAGCTTGGTGTTTTACAGACGAGGGGGCCGAGGCCAGGGACGGTCACCTCTCTGCCCGGCATCCCTGAAGCCTGCCCGTGGGTGCCCTGGGTTGGGAAGCTCCCCTGGCGGAGGGGAGCTGGCAGTTCAGTCCTGATGGGCTCCCCGGCTCCTTCCGTCCCCACTCGAGCTCATCCCGCCTGCGTGGTCTGACGCTCAGGCGCCCCAGAAAACGCGTCCTTACGCCTAATCCACTCCCGCGGGTGTGAACCTATTGTAAGTAGGACCTTCTTTTTTTCCGTCTTGAAGTAGTCAGAGTTTAATGAGAAGCGCAGTGATCCTTTAAGCAAATCTCCGGAGGGCAGAATGAGAGGGGAGAAGCTTAAAGTGAGGGAGAAGGGCTTTCCGTCGGCACCAGGAGCCTTCTTGCTGTGATGTCGTCCCCCTGGAACGGGCGCCCCGCTCGGGGGAGAGGATGCTGCTGGCAGAGGGTCTCCCCTCGAGGCCCGCTGGCTCAGGGGCTTCCGAGCCTTCTGAGAAGTGGGGAGCAGCTCCTCTGCGCCGGGCGGGCCTCCGTCCCGGGCGAGAGCTGAGCCTGGGGAGGGCTGGGAGCCAGGCCCTGGGGGACTGCAGGGTGGGTTCCTGCGGCACCGGCCAGCACCTGCCTCCAGGCCACCCCTGGGCCACTAGCACTGGTGAGAGGAGACGGTGGGCGAGGCACGAGGCTTCAGGTGGAAGCCCCACCTCGGGCTTGTCTTCTTTTCCCCAAAGGTCAAGATGGGGTACCTTGTTGTTAGTTTGTTTTTTTAAAGATTTATTTTTTATTTATTTTTTCCCCTTCCCTACCTCCCGCCCCCCATTGTCTGCTCTCTGTGTCCATTCGCTGTGTGTTCTTTTGTGCCTGCTTCTATCCTTATCAGTGGCACCGGGAATCTGTGTTTCTTTTTGTTGCGTCATCTTCTTGTGTCAGCTCTCCGTGTGGTGCCATTCCTGGGCAGGCTGCACTTTCTTTCGCGTTGGGCGGCTCTCCTTACGGGGCGCACTCCCTGCGCATGGGGCTCCCCTACGCGGGGGACACCCCTGGGTGGCACGACATTCCTTGCACGCATCAGCACTGCGCATGGGCCAGCTCCACACGGGTCAAGGAGGCCCTGGGTTTGAACCCTGGACCTTGGATGCTCTATCCGTTGGGCCAAATACGCTTCCCTTGTTTTTGTTTTTTTTTTTTCCAGGAGGTACTAGGGATTGAACCCAGGACCTTATGCATGGGAGGCAGGCACTCAACCACTGGGCTACATCCACTCCCCTGGGTGACTGTTTTAAAGGCCAGGCAGAGTCAGGATCCCTTCTAGCTGGCCTGACCTCCCTGCACCCTGACGTGCCCAAAGGCCGCTTTATTCCTGGGGAAAGGAAGACCCTGGGCCAGAGGGGTTCTTGGTAAATTTTACTTCCTTGGCCATGAGAGGGTGGAAATGGAGGAAAGAGAGGAAGAGAAAAGATGGGCTCAGAAAGTCACAAACCAATCGAGGGCCACATCCAAGATGGTTGCGCAAAGGCACGCGCCGGTCCCGTGGCGCGCCAGAGGGGTGGGGTGGAGGGCCAGCTCTGCTGACCGTGCCCCTGGCTGCAAGTGCTGTGCAGGACAAGAGCCCGTGCTAGCTCTGCTGGGTGGCAAGGGATGGGAGAGGTGGAAGGCTGCCTGGAGGAGGCGGCGTGTCTCAGGAGTCGGAAGGCTGGAGCTGAGGTGGAGAAGGCTCCAGGGCTGCATTGAGGTTCTGGGGTGGGCCGGGCATGGGAGAAGAGCAGGCAGTGTCAGTGGGGGGGGGGGCTGCGGCCGTCCACCATCGCCCCCACCCACCCACACCCGCACCGCCCCTTTGAAGGATCAGGATTTTAACTCGTCAACACCGTCCCTCACAGGTCAGAGGGGCCGCTGGGTCACCCACCACCGCCGAGCGGCTGGAAGGCTGTAAATTCTAGTAAACGGCAGGTGCCTCAGAGGACACCCACAGTTCGAGGTGGTTAAAGTTATAGAAGGGGGAGGACAAAACCAGGTCAGATGGCCTCAGTCCTGCTCCTGTGGCCGGTGGGCCGGCCCAGCCGCGGGCTCGGGGTGTGTCCACACCCGGCAGACCCCAGAGACGAGCCGCCAGCCCACCTGTTGTTCCTCAGACGTGGTCCCCCCCATAGGAGCCGAGGAAGGTGGGGGAGAGCGTCCAGGAGAGGAGACCCTTGGAGTTCAGGCAGGAGACAGAGAGGAGGTGACTACTTCCAGCAGGCCCCACCGATGCCACAAGAGCTTCCCCGGTGGACTGGTGCCTCCTGGGCCGGCCGAACCCTCGGGCTGAAGAGGTGGCACCTTCTCACGTGGCTCCAGGTGGCAGCAGGTCTGGGCTTGCCAGAGTCCCAAAGCACACTCCAGGCGTGACTCTGCGGCTTTTGTACTTGCGGTTCTGAGTCTAGACAGTGGTGGTCCTGCCCTTGGATCCAGGGCTGGGGTGCTCCACGGCCCAGGCTGGGTGCTTCTTGCCATGAAAGAGGCGACCCCGTGGTTCCACGTGACGTGGCCTAATGGGACTGCCTGCCTGCGGTTCTAGTTGTGGTCTCCTTTGAACTCGTGCTCTTATACCTACTTGGCTCTTGACTTTGTCCTCATATGACTAAACAAATACACAAGTCCCCGATCTGAAATCTGATAGCCGAGCAGGAAATCGGAGGTGCTCAGCCAAGCCGCAGAGCCGTCGCGCAGCTCCTCCCGTTCCACGGCGGCGGGGAGAGGCCGGCTGGTGATGAGAACCATCTTCTCAGCATGAACCTCTTTCCCTTGGCTGGTATTAAGCTGGATGATAAATTTCTTGTCTCCAGCTTTCCACCAGGGTGTATTTCATTTGAAATCAGAGGGTCTCAGCAGCTGCACCATCCTGCAAAGTTCAAAGGCACACAGGCGTGCAGTCAGCCGTGAAGGCTGTGGGGAGAGGGGCAGGGTGCACTGTGTGAGCAGCTGGGAGTCCCAGCCTTAGTTCTGTCTCTTTGAAAAGACCTGGTCATTCAATGGCCCGGCCTGCTGAACCTCAACCCAAGATACTGTTAGAAACACCTGCAGAGCTTCTAACAAAAAAAGAGGGAAGTGGACTTGGCCCAGCAGTTAGGGCGTCCGTCTACCACATGGGATGTCTGTGGTTCAAACCCCGGGCCTCCTTGACCCGTGTGGAGCTGACCCATGCACAGTGCTGATGCGCGCAAGGAGTGCCGTGCCACGGAGGGGTGTCCCCCGTGTAAGGGAGCCCACACACGAGGAGTGCACCCAGTAAGGAGAGCCCCCCAGCACCAAAGAAAGTGCAGTCTGCCCAGGAATGGTGCTGCACACACAGAGAGCTGACACAACAAGATGACGCAACAAAAAGAAACACAGATTCCCGTGCCACTGACAGCAACGGAAGCGGACAAAGAACACAAATAGACACAGAGAACAGACAACTGGGGTGGGGGGGGGGGGGAAGGGGAGAGAAATAAATAAAATAAATAAATCTTTAAAAAAAAAAGAAATATTTTTTGAGGTACCAGGGATTGAACCCAGGACCTTGTACATGGGAAGCAGGCACTCGGCCACCCGAGCCACATCTGCTGCCCTTGGCTAATGTTGCTAGTTCGGCCCCATGCTCAGCTGCTGGGGGCTGCAGGTCCCTGGTGGTTGAAGTGTGCAGCCAGCATGGAGGATCACCAGGAGCAGCTTGGCTGTTGACAGCATTGTTTTTTGTATTTTTTTAAAAGACTTATTTTATTTATTTCTCTCCCCTTCCCCCTCCATTGTCTCTTCTCTATGTCCATTCACTGTGTGTTCTTCTGCATCTGCTTGCATTGTCAGGCGGCACCGGGAAACTGCATCTCTTTTTTGTCGTGTCTTCTTGCTGCATCAGCTCTCTGCATGTGTGGCACCATTCCTGGGTGGGCTGCACTTTTCGCGCAGGGCGACTCTCCTTGTGGGGTGCACTCCTTGCACATGGGACACCCCTACGCGCGGGCGCCCCTGTGTGGCATGGCTCTCCTTGTGCACGGCAGCACTGCGTGTGGGCCAGCTCATTGAATACAGGTCGGGAGACCCTGGGTTTAAACCCTGGACCTCCATACAGTGGGTGGACGCTCTATCTGTTGAGCCATGTCCGCTTCCTGACAGCATTGTTTACAAACTGGCAGGCTGAGAACCCAGTTCAGCCTCAGACTTTTTTTTTTAAGATTTATTTATTTATTTAATTCCCCCCCCCCATTGTCTGTTCTCTGTGTCTATTTGCTGCGTCTTGTTTCTTTGTCCGCGTCTGTTGTCAGCGGCACAGGAAGTGTGGGCGGCGCCATTCCTGGGCAGGCTGCACTTTCTTTCACGCTGGGCGGCTCTCCTTACGGGCGCACTCCTTGTGCGTGGGGCTCCCCTATGCGGGGGACACCCCTGTGTGGCACGGCACTCCTTGTGCGCATCAGCACTGCGCACGGGCCAGCTCCACACGGGTCAAGGAGGCCCGGGGTTTGAACTGTGGACCTCCCATGTGGTAGACAGATGCCCTAACCACTGGGCCAAGTCCGTTTCCCAGCCTCAGACTTGATGTGACTGGTCCACAGTGTGAGTTTTACAATTTCAATTAGCATACCAAAATCATTGCTTTCCATATAATCCAGCACACAGCAATTAAAAAATATAATGGAAAAGATTTCATTCACAAGTGCTACAAAAAACAATGAGCCCTTGATGAAATGACTATGCTGATGAATGTGTGTGCCTGAAATAAGAACTAGGCCTAGAGCTGCAGGGTGCCTAAGAGTTACCTCCTGGGAGCCTCCATGTTGCTCAAATGTGGCCACTCTCTAAGCCAAACTCAGCATGTAAATGCATTGTCTTCCCCCCAGTGTGGGACATGACTCCTGGGGATGAGCCTCCCTGACACCAAGGGATTACTACCAAGTACCAGCTGATGGTGTGGCTGGAGAATGACCTTGAATAAAAGGGTCAACTCAGACTAGCAGAATATTTCAGCCTACATGTAATATTAGGAGTTAAAAATGCTTTTTGACCTTGAATAAAAGGGGGAAATGGAAAGGAAAAAAACAAAACAAAACAAGTGCTACAAAAGCCACACTATCCTTGGAATTAATTCAGCTGGGAATGTGCAAGTTATATATGAAGAAAACAGTCAATTTCTTCTAAAGATCATAAAGAAGACCTGGATAAATGAAACAATATCCCACATTCCAAATGAGAAGGCTGAATATTGTCACAATGCTCCCCCAAAGAAATCAATAAATTCAATGCAGTACCAATCAAAATCCCAACAATAATTGAATGAGATATGACAAGACAATTCTAAAACTTTTATGGACAAGAAGAATGACAGGGTATTTGCTTATTTTATTTTTTATAATTTTAAAAAAAAGATTTCTTTTCCTTATTTATTCCCCACCCCCTCATTGTTCAGTCACTGTCTATTCTCTGTGTCCATTTGCTGTGTGCTCTCTGTGTCTGCTCTTGTTCTCTTTAGGAGGCACTGGGAACTGAACCTGGGACCTTCCATGTGGGAGGAAAGCACCAAATTGCTTGAGCCACATCCACTCCCTGGTTTATCATGTCTCTCATTGTCTTTCTTTTTTGTCTCTTTGTTGCATCGTCTTGTTGTATCAGCTCGCCGTGCCTCCTCTTCAGGCCAGCTTGCCTTCTCCAGGAGACTCCAGGAACCGAACCTGGGACCTCCATGTGGTAGGCAGGAATCTAGTTGCTTGAGTTGCATCCTCTCCTCCATTTGCTCATTATATATCAGTATGTTCTGTTGAACTACAATAATTTAAATGGCACAGTATTACATTAGGAGACAACAAATCAAACAGGCAAATTAAAGAGTTCAGAGAAAAACCCAGGAATATATGGGAATTAACAATCCAATAAATGTAACATTTCAAAGCACTAGGAAAATGATATTTAATCAATAAAGTTGGAACACTACATCACTCCATACATAAAAAATTAAATTCCAGATAAATAATTGTGAAAATAAAGCCAAAAATTTTAAGATAAGCACAAGAAAATATTTCTATATTCTTGGGGTGATATGAAACCCAGTATCCATAACGAAAAGATTGACATATTTGGCTACCTTAAAGTTTTAGTGGTGAAAGGCATCTTAGAATTTAAAAAATTAAAGACTATGGAAGACTGTTTGCTGCAGAACACTCCTTTCTGTGTAAAGAGGGCACATGAATTAATATGAAAGATAAATGACTCTGCAGAAAATGGGAAAAGGATATGAAAAAAGCAATTCACTGGAGATACTCAATTAACATAAAAATATTCAGTCTCACAAATAATCAAAATGCACGTTAAAGCAACAATAAGATTAACCTTAGTTGGCAAAAATAAAAAAGATCTATTGGTGGAGCACAAATCAGTGCAATCTTTTGGGAAAACACTTTGGCACGATCAAAATGTAATTACAATCCCATTCTGGGAATTCACATTTCAGAAATACTTTTACATGTGGAAAGATCTATGTCTAGAGAGTTCATTTCTGTCCTATTTGTAAGAACTTAGACTCACGCCAGGTCAAAAGTCTGCAGCCGGGAGATGCCCAGGCTTTCCAAGGAGAACTTGGCGTTCATCTAAGAGACGTGCTGGGAATTCTTGAAGACACAAATGCAGATAAGCAGCGGGCCAACTCTGCCTGTGATAAGCATCTGCGGTGAGATGCAGGCTCAGTTTGTCCTGAGATTCCAGAGTCCAGCTAAGCACCAGCTGCCGGTAAGACTCCTGCCCTCGCCTGACCACAAGCTGGTGTGTTTGGAAATCCCGTGTGTGGTGAGAAATGGTGTTCCGCTCTTTCAGGAAGTCAACACAGAGAACCTGCAGATGGAGCTGAGGATATTAGAAAAAGTCACCGTGACAGATGTGATGGCTAAAGACACAGAGAAACTGAGGTCCCCACTAAAAAAAGAACGTCCACATTGGAGAATTGGTGATGGCCATCACCGTAGAGCCTAATGCGCACAAGCCCAAGGTCACCTCATTGCCCCCGGCTGTGCCCCAGAAGCGGTGCCACATCTTGCTGGCCTGGAGGTGTGTGCGGGGAACGTCAGCGGGAGTGTTGGGGTTGGCATCTGGGGACACAGCGCTGTGGGGCACAGCAGCTCTTGGCCATGTTGTTGGCTGTCGACCATAAGTAGGACCTTTTGATGAGTTACTTCAACCAGGATGGGTCTTTTTTTTTAAGATTATTTTTATTTATTTCTCCCCTCCCCCTATTCCCGTTGTCTGCTCACTGTATCCATTTGCTGTGTGTTCTTCTGTGTCCACTTGTATTCTTGTCAGGTGGCACCAGGAATCTGAGTCTCTTTTTGTTGTGTCATCTTGTTGCGTCAGCTCTCCATGTGTGCGGCGCCACTCCTGGGCAGGCTGTGCTTTGTTCGCACGGGGTGGTTCTCCTTGCGGGGCGCACTCCTTGCATGTGGGGCTCCCCTTCGCGGGGAACACCCCTGCATGGCACAGCACTCCTTGCTGTGCATGGGCCAGCTCACCACATGGGTCAGGTGGCCCTGGGTTTGAACCCTGGACCTCCCATGTGGTAGGTGGATGCTCTATCAGTGGAGCCATACCCGCTTCCCTTCCAGGGCTATGGCTGGAGTCCTTTCTAAGCAGAATGAAATTCGGAGGGAGCCGACAAGGGGAGAGAGAAGCTGAAAGTCAATGAATCCTGGATGAGAAGGGAGGAGCCCATAGAGGCCGCTGTGTGCATTGCCACATGACAGAGGAGCCCAGTGCCCAGGATCGCCAGCGGCCAGCCCGGAATGCCAGTCTTCAGGAAGGAAGCACAACCATGAGCTAATGAGTCCCCGTTGTTTAGGGTAATCCCATTGCATGGTATTTCCTTGAGCAGTCAAGGAAACAAAGATACGCCCTTCTTCCTTGGAGGCTGCCCAGTGTAGCAGGAGCCCGTGTGCCGGGGTCGACATTGCCAGGCCACGGCCCCAGGGGCTGAGGGTCAGCAGGGGTGGGCTCCTACCAGCAAGCTGCTCTCTGAGATAAGGTGAGGCAGGGGGTCAGGAAGGCTGCGGTGTCCATGCAGAGAAAACTATCCCCGGGCAGGGCAGAGGCCCAGGGAGCTGGGGTCACCCGGCCTGGGCCATTCAGCAAAGCAAGTGGCCCATCTGAGACAGGGGCCCCTGGGGCCTGCCTGGATTTGCTCAGTCACTGGTAATAAAATTGGCAGATGAGACCCATTGGGACTTTCAGTTGACTGTAACAGGGGCACTAGCAGACTTTGAAGGTTCTGGAAGCTTTGTAACATCTCTGTGTTTGCTCTTCTTGGTAGCAGCTCTCATTTATTGAACAACTCTCTTTCAGGAGCTGCGTGACACGCTTTAGGGGTATTATTGCTATTCCTTACAATAATACAGCAAAGTGTGTAACAGTAGGTCCGTTTCATGAATGGGAAAACTGAGGCCTGGAGGGTAAAGAAATGGCCACACACCTACAGGAGCTGGATGGGAGCCACACTGTTGGAGCAAATGCCTTCCTACCAACCACTACCCCTTGTTTGCTCCTGTCTCCCTGTCTCCTTGGTGTCTACCTATAGAACCCCTAAAATGAACAGGGCCCTCCTCCTCGACCTCTGCCCTCCCTTACCCACTCTCCAGGACGAGGGCATCTACTCCCGGGGCTTCAGCGATGGCCTGGAGGCTGATGATGCCATGGCTGATGCCTCCAGTCAAAGTCTCTCTACACTTCTGACCCAAACGCATGACCATCTCTTCACCATCTGCAGCTGGATGTGCCCGAGACATTTTCCAGCTCACCAGGCCCCAAACTGAGCCAGCTCTTTCTACGGCCCCTAGTGCTCCTCCTCCTGTGTCCCCATCTCAGTCTATGGCCCCATCATCGGCCCATATCCAGTCACTGAGTCCGTACTTTCTCTCCTCTCCCCCATGGCTCCATTGTCTACTTGCTTGTTGTCTGTTCATTGTCTCTGCTCATTGTGTACACTTGTTGTGTCCACTTATTGTCTGTGCATCTTCAGGAGGCACCAGGAACCAAACCCAGGACTTCCCATATGGAAGGTGGGTGCCCAACCGCTTGAGCCACATCCGCTCCCTGATCATTGTGTCGGCTCATTGTGTCTGCTTGTTGTATCAGCTTATTGCATATTCTTGTTGCATCTGCCCATCTTCTTTAGGTGGCATTGGGAACCAAACCCAGGACCTCCCGTGTGGGAGGCAGGTGCCCAACTGCCTGAGCCATATCCATTCCCCCTGTACTTTCTTTTTAAAGCTCCGGACCTGTTCACTTTTTTCTTCCCCATGGTTACTGCCTTAATTCAGATGTTCCCCCACCCCACCCCTCATTCCACTATGACCCCCCAAGCCTCCCATGCAAGCTCCCATCTGTGGGGACTCTCTCTTCTGATTCTTCCCCACTGCTGCCCAACAGATCTTCCTAAAATTCAGATCTACTCCTGTCACTCCCCTTCTTTAAAGCCTTCAGTTGTTCCCACTGCTTGGTGGTGGGGGGGGATAGTGGTGGGGGGAAATTAAACGCCTTAGCTTTGCACGTGGCGCTTGAGATCTGCCTTCTGCCTCTTCTCAGTTCACGTCCTTCCCACCCCAAACCCAGCTGTAAAGCAATGCCCTGCAGCTGCCTGAAAGTACCCTGCTGCTCTATACCTCCTGACTCCCCGCTCCTTCTGCTTTCTCTTTCTTTGCCTGGATGATGCCTCTGACTGTGAGATACTGGAAGAGAAGGCTCCGTGTCTTTTCTGGGCCAAAGCCGCAGCCAGCCCTGTTCCTAGAGGGAGTCACTGAGTGAGGAAATGAGGCAGGCAGGTAGAAAGAAGCCGGGAAGAAAGGAGAGCCAGAGGAGCTGGGAAGAGTGTGGCCAGCCTCCTTTTGACAAACTTCTCCCGGCCTGACTATGCCCCCACCCCTCCGCCCCCAGGCCTTTCTCTCCCTGCCAGTCTGGTGACCCCTGGACACTAGTCCTGGGGGGGCAGATGGGGACCCACCCGTTAAACCCTGACCACCCCAAGGCCCTCGGGGCTGGCAGGAGGAATGGAAGCGTGGGGTTCTGGGTGGGTCACCTTCCCAACCCAGCACTGATTATGCACCAACTGTGTGCAAGGCCCTGCTCTGAACCGCTGATCCTGTGCATGTTCCGATGACGCCATCCTTTGGTCTAGGTGCAGATGAGACTAAGGTGAGCACCAGCCTCCGGAGACAGGACTGAGCTCTGGCCTACGTGTGCTAGAGGACAAATCCACCAGGGCGAGCCTTCAGGGCGGAGGTGAGGCTTGAACGGGGTCTTGGAGCAGAGAGAAAAGGCCAGGGCACGCCGGGCGGGAGGGAGAGCCTGCGCAGAGGCGGGAGCTCGGGCTTCAGGCGCGCACGGTCCAGCAACAAAGAACGGCCGGTTTACACGGGGCAAGGGGTTTTGTGGGAGCCAGGGGGGAAATCTGTTTGGAAAGGAGCGTTGGAGCCAGGTCTGGAGGACTTTGAATGCCAGGGGGATTGCAGGGGGAGGGTTTGAGTTTCGTAGGCTGCTGGACGCAAATGCCGCAAAAGGGTTCCGTGGCAACAATGGGAATTTATTGGCTCACGCTTAGAGTTCAGGGAAATGTCCAAATCAAGGCATCGTCAAGGTGAGGCTTCCTTTCTGAAGACTGGCTGCCGGCGCGCCGCGGGTCCCCGGCGACAGCGCGGGGCACGCGGCGGCGTCTGGTTGTCCCTGCCTTCCCCCCGGGCTCCGTGGCTTTCAGCTTCTTGCTCCCGTGGCTCTCTCTCTGTGCTCGTTCCATTTACAAGGGACTCCAGTTAAGAGGACTAAGCCCACCCTGAAGGAGGCGGGCACCCCTCAACGAAGCAGCCTCCTCAAAAGGTCCTGTTTGTACCGGGTTTACACCCATGGGAATGGACTAGATAAGAACATGCCTTTCTGGGGTACAGACGCCTTCAAACCACCACAGGGAGACTCTCTGCAATGGGAAGGACCCTGCCCTCTTGAATAAAGCCACCCGGGGAAGCCGGACAGCCCCTGGGCCCTTCCTCCCCCGGCTCTCCACTGGAGGTGCCATGCCCATCGTGGCCAGCAGGGGGCAGGACTAACCCAAGTTCCTTTAGCCCAGGTCTGTCCTGGTTCCCAGTTCAGGGTCCCCGGACCTTCTGGGAGTGGGGGAGGAGCACCCGGCACGGAAGGCAGAGGCCAGCTGTGCGCAGCCGGCGGGAGGTGGGCCGACCCCTTTCCCCCAAAATGCCAGTTGGCGGCGGCTGAAGCTGTGAGCGCTGGTGGCACATTCCGGGGGTGGGCATCCACCCCCCACCCCACCCCCACTGTCGCCGTGCAGCCCAGCTCTCCAGCTGTGCCTTTAGTTTTCGGGGACCCCAGCAAAATCCCCCCCCCCGTTACACCCTCACAGTACAAGGAACCCCAGCATCACAGGGTATCTGCGTTGGGCCCCTGGGGGCACCCCAGCTCCTTTGGAACCAAAGGAACTGCAGGAAAGTGCCTGGGGAGAGAGAGAGATCCTGTTCCCGCCCCCTCCCTTCCCGGGGGAGGATGGGGGAGAGGAGCGGGGGTGCCCAGAAGGCGCTCGGGGAGGCATTTGACGAACATCTATCCAGCGGCCTCCGTGGAGGGACAAGGACAGACGGGTGGAACGGCGCCCTCCAGCCTGGGCCCCGGAGCACGGGAGGGCACACCGCTCCCAAGGCCTCGGCTGGCAAGGGCTGGAAGGGGTCAAGTGCGAGTGCCGTGGGAGCCGGGAGCAGAAGGCTGCTCCCCGGGGCTGCAGAAGCTTTCCCAAAGAGCCGGACCAGACCGAGGAGGGGCGCCGCGGAGAGGAGCCCGCGTGCGCTCAGGCCGCGCGCGGCGACCGTCGAGGAGCAGCCGGCGGTTCCCCGGGCTTCGCGACCCCTTCCTGCAGCGCCGGCGCGGAGCGAGCGGGTTTGTTCCCAGCCCTCGCGTCGCCCCCTGTTCTGTGATTTCCGCTGGACAAGAAGACGAGGGTCGGAGAGTAAAAGGACAGTCCCGGCAAGGAGCCAAGGAGCCCGGGCCCCGGCGCACGGACCCCGCTCTGCCTCCCCAGGACAGGGGTTAAGCCAGGGGGTGGGGGTGGGGGTGGGGGGTGGAGTGGGGTGGGAGGGGTTCCACAAACACCAGAGGGGTCAGCCCTCCGGGGACTCCAGTCCCCGCCCCTGCAAGCCCAGTGCGAAATCCTGGTGAGAAACGTGCTCTCCAACTGCCGCCTTGGTTTGCCTTTGCACGTTTACTTTTGCTTTCAGAAAAGTTCCCTGCAAATTCCATCCTTCTGGGTCAGGGAGTTTGTCCCAGCCTGGGTCAGAGGGAGGGCGGGCAGAACCTCGAGGCTGGGCTAGACCCCCACGCCCGAGTCAGCCTGCCCCTGCCCGGTGTCGCTGTATTTAAGGGCCGGCTTCTCACCCGGTGGCCATCTGTCTCCCCTGTCTGGGTAGGGTGGGCGGAGCTGAGAGGACCGAGCCCTCAGGGGTCTCCGCTTCTACCTAAAGAGCCCCCAAGGGCTTCCCTCCTCTGCAAAGCCGTGTCCACGCCTCCCGCCCTGGGCCTTTGCACAGCCACCCGCGCACCTCCCACAGCCTCCTTCTCATCAATCATCCTGTCCTTTACCTCCTTCTAAGTTAGGGCTCTCATCTTTTCCTTTCCAGGGAACCTTTAAAAACTCAATTTAAAAATTATAAAAATCATGGTAAATAAGACAACAGCTGCGAAGGGCATGAAAAATGAAAAGCACCCTACCCGCTCTTTCCCCTCACCCCATTCTAATTCCTCGGTGAACGACTCTAAACAATTTCTTGTTTATCCTTCAGATGTGTGCAGGCACAGACAAGATATATAAGTAGGATTCACAGCACGTGCTTTTGTTCGTACCTACGAGATCACAGCATGAGCATATGGCACCGCTGTTGCTTTTTCCACTTACTGTTATACCTCGATGTTTTTTCACGTTGGCATGTGTAGAGCTCCGCGTTCCTTGTAAGGACTGCACATTCCATTGTGACGACAGGAGTGACCGGTTCCTTTCTGATGGACATTTAGGCTGTTCCTAATTTTTGCCATCACAAACAGGGCTGAGAGACACAACTATATTTGTAGGTTAATCGCCAGCTGAGGAAGAATACGTGCATTTAAAATTTGGATATAGGGAAACGGGCTTTGGCCCAGTAGTTAGGGCGTCCGTCTACCACATGGGAGGTCCGCGGTTCAAGCCCCGGGCCTCCTTGACCCGTGTGGAGCTGGCCCATGCGCAGTGCTGATGCGCGCAAGGAATGCCCTGCCATGCAGGGGTGTCCCCCGCGTAGGGGAGCCCCACGCGCAAGGAGTGCACCCATAAGGAGAGCCGCCCAGCGCGAAGGAGGGAGCAGCCTGCCCAGGAATGGCGCCGCCCACACTTCCCGTGCCGCTGACGACAACAGAAGCGGACAAAGAAACAAGACGCAGCAAAAAGACACAGAGAACAGACAACCGGGGAAGGGGAGGGGGGGGGAATTAAATAAATAAAAATAAATCTTTAAAAAAAAAAAATTTGGATATATATTGCCACTTAGCCTTCCAAAGACACTCACAACTTACGGCTCACCAGTGGTGTATGAGAACGTTTCATTTCCTTATCTCTTCACCAACACTGGTGTTACCGAACTTTTTTTCAATATTTGCTTCTTCGATAGGTGACAAACGGGAGCTCATTTTCAAAATCTTAAGAGTGAGGCTGAGCATGTTTTCTTGTCTTTGTTTCAAATATTTCTTACGCTTGTATCACGTCTTCCTCCCTGTCCTCGATCCGACACACGTACACCCACCCGCGGAGGGTTTTCTGCTCAAGACGCCCGTGTTTCTGCGTTGAGTTGAAGTCATTCCAGCAGAAAGCAAAGCCCTGGCACTGTTTAGTCCCAGAAAGCCTCACCCTGGCTAAACGGAGGCTGTCCGTTGGCTCTCGGGAATATTTTAAGCGGCTCGAGGAACCCTCGACTGGGAGCTGCGGCCTCAGTGCAGCCCGCGAGCAGCTTCCTTGCCCGCCAGGATCCTCCGAGCCATCGCGCCATCGGTGCTGCCTGCAGGCGAGCGTCCCCTCCCAGCTGTGTTCCTCTGTCCCGCAAGGGGGCCGGCCGCGTTGGCGTCTTTCCGATGCTGTTTACAGGCACTAACGGGGGTGGGTCCTGAACCTGCCCCGGGCCGGGCCTCCTTGGGGTGCTGCAGCTGCCCCGTCCAGGACCGAGGAGGAGCTGGGGCAGGCAGCAGCGGCTCGGCTGGAGGCCCCCGGGGGCCCCACGTCCTGCCCACGTCGGTCTCTGCTCCCCAAGGGATCTCCTCCCCTCCTGGGGGGCACAGGCCCCAGGGCAGGCTGGGAGGGCGTGGGCAGAGCCCTGGATTTTGGAGCGGGGTGCCTGACGCCAGCTACAGGCCTGGGGGTCCTGAGGTGGGGTGGGGGGCCCGGGTGCAGAAGGGAAGGGGTGGGGGCAGTTGGGGTCGCCCTGAGCAGGGCAGGAGGTGGTTCTCAGGCTTCTGGGCACCCGGCCTCCGGCGGGAGGAGGCTTCGCTCAGGCGGCACCGTCCTCGCCTGCCTGGGGGGCGAGGGGAAGGGGGGGCTGCAGCCCTGCAATGTCGGGGCGTCGGGGCGTCGGGGCGTCAGGGTGCAGAAGCCGGCCTCTGCCGCCCCTTCGAAGGCTCCAGGTTGGTTTGTTTTCTTAACCCGGGACTGACTCTTTATGAACCGCCACATTCCAGGGGGATTGGCGAGAGCGAGGGTGATTAATGGGGTTGGCGGAAGCCAACGAGAATTCCAAGTCATCACGCCGGGAGCCCGGCTCCCCAGCGCCGCGGCCACGCGGGAGCACCGCGCGGCTGCCGACCCCGGGGCTCCCGCCCCGAAGAGGGGTGCACAGAGGCGTCTCCCCGCCTCTGTGCTTTAACTGCCTCCGAGTCGCCCGGGGCTGGGCTGTAGGCGTTAGGGCTTGGCCCCTTCTCCTCCTTGGGGCACCCCTCACCTGCTCAGCCAAGGGCACAGAGGCTGGGCCGGGGCGCGGCAAGAGCGACGTCCGGAGACAGAGAGAGTTGGGCCGGGTCCCCTGGCAACGTGATTCCCCAGCAGGTGACACCCTGCAGACCCTGAGCTTCCTCTAGACAGGGCCAGGGAGATAACCCACAAACAACCCGCGCTCCAGCTTTCCTGATCCGGTACCTCCTGGGCTCCGCAGGGAGTCTCTAAGCAGCAAGCTGGAACCCACGCCCCTTCTTCCAAATCGTGAACTTCGGTCTGCAGAAAAACATGCAACTCGACTGTGACAATGCTTTTGAGTGGGGGCCCTGTCCTGGCTGTGACGCGGCGCATGTGTTAGCCTCCATCTCCTCGGTCTTGGTCCCTGCCAAACCCAGACCAAGGAGACCCCGAACGCGACATTGCAACGTGGTGGTGAAGTGTGTGGGCTTCCAAGTCAGATGCGGGTCAAACCCGGGCCCCTGGGAGCTGGCCCCGCAGGCAGGTTTCCCCACCTGCACACGAGGGCCCTGGCGGGACCCACCTGGCCATCCGTTGTCCCCGGGGGCAGGCCCCGTGGCTCCCCCACGGCCGTTCCCCCTTCTCTGGCCTCTGTCAAGACTCTCGCCGCCTCTCTTTTCTCATCTGTAAATGGGGCGCGTTCGGCTAGCACCCCGGGGTCTCTGTCGCCTCTGAAGCCTGATGACGCGTTCCTGCTGCAGCTACTGCTGGGCTGTCGGCCTCCGCGGTGGGGCTAGTCTTGCTGGATCAAGGAGTGGGCTGAGAACTTAGGACACACCGCTTCGGTGGGAAAGGGGCGAGCAAAGGAGCGTGATGGAGACTCAGGGCCCCCTTGCTTCATCCGAGGGGGGAGAAAGGAAGGTGCTCGTGGCACTTGGCCTGGGTCTTGTGTGGGTGAGGGGTGGAGTCTCCAAATGAACATTTGTCCCATTTCCTTGTTTTCCTAGAGCTGCCCCCCACCCAGCAGGGCCTATCCCGAGTTGCCAAGGCAGTGTGTCCGTGCTGAGAGGACAGAGTGGCCCTTCCTGGGGCCTCCAGCCGAAGGCTTCTCGCTTTCTTTGGTGCCGCGTGAGAATTGTTTTCATGCCACTGATACCCATGAAATCTGGGGTTTCTATTTAATTCTTCCTTCAAGAACTATATCGAGCCAGGTCCAGAGGTTTACGTTGGGTACTGGAGATGGGACAGACATGTGGCGACCCTCGCCCCTGCAGCGCAGCAGGGCAGGGCAGGGAAGAACCCTCTTCATTCACTCGGTAAGGTTTCCCGAGCTGGGGGCTGGGCGCCACGCTCAGCGGCTGCTGCTGCGTGGGAGCCCAGGACCCGGTCAGGTTCCAGCGCCCTGAGGACGCAGGCGGCCCAGGTCGCCCCGAGTGTCCTTGATTTTCTGGCGTCCTCTGCCTCCGTCAGCTCCCCCGCCCACCCCCCACCTAGGGGAGTTCTATTCCCATCCAGGAATCCCATCATCTTTCCTTAAGCCCCAGGGCCACCCTTTGCCCCAGTCCCAGGCCAAAATCTGCTCCCCAGAACCCGACGCAGCCCCTCTTCTGGATTTGGTCCCGCCCTGTCTTCTCCTCCTTCTCTTCTCCTCTGGAACTCTTGCTCCCGAGCTGGGAACTCAGGGGTCCCCAGAGAGCCCCCCTTCCCTTCCCAGCTCTGGGTCTCATCCCTGGGTGTAGGCGGGTGCGGGCCCTTCCACCCGGGTGTCTGGTCTTGGCAGGTGGGCACCGGGTGGTCCTGCTGGAGGTGGTGGGCAGGGTGTCTCCCCCACCTGCACACCCTCAGGACCCTTGCTCCCTGCCTCCCCCGCGCAGGCCTGCGTTGGGTGCTGGATGCGTGAACGGCGCCTGCTCGGGCCAGCGCAAGGCTCTAACTTCCCGCTGATGCCCAGAAAAGAGGCCGTGCCTCGGTTTGCCGCGTCTGCTGTAACGACGTACACAGACCTGTCCAGGATCAAGGTCCCGGAGTCCGGGGGGCTTGGGCAGAAGCTCGGTGGCATGGGTAGCCCAGGGCTGGCCTCGTCTCGGGGCCCTCTCATGCCCCGTCTGTCTCCTGCTGAGGGCCCAGGTCACGGTACACGAAGGCCCACCTAACCCAGCTCGCCTCGTCTTGCTGAGTACCATCTGCAAAGACCCTGTTTAGAGAGGGGTTCGCGTCCACAGCACCGGGCCGGGGACTTGAACCCGTCTTTGTGGGGGACGGTGATCTGGCCCTAACCCCACCAGCCACTGAGGCCGCGGGCGCGCGTAGGCCCGATTCTCCAGGCTCGGCGCCATCGTGAGGGGTCTGTGCTGGGCACCTGGCTGGCACGGTCCCCAGGAGGGTGCCCCGCTTTTCAGATGAAGATCTGGGGGCTCAGAGAGCCGGGCGACGTGCCCGAGGCTGCACAGCGGCCGGTGGCGCCCGTGGCTCTGAGCCCGGGTGGGTCTCCCTGCAGAGCCCGCTTCCTTCCCGCGCAGGGGCTCGGGGTAGAGGGTGGGCCAGCCTCCGCCTCCCGCTTCTCCACGGTGTGTGGTCACTTCGGCTGCGGGGGTTGCAGGGGCGCATCCTCAGCAGCCAGGCCTGGACTTTCCCCAGCATGGGGAGCGCTTCCCGGTTGACTAATACATTCCTGCGGGAGAACTTGGCCGCGGCGCCCTGCTCCCCCAGCCCCTCCCCGGCCCCCCTCTCTGGTCTGGGACTCCGGGGCGCCTCTCTCCTTCTCCTCCTAGACAAAGGTGGCCTGGTGGCGTGGCCAAGGCCTGGGTCGGGAGCCGGGGTCTGCTCCCTCCCCTCCGGCCCTGACCGCGGGCCTGTCAAATGGGCACACGCATTGCCTAACCTCAGGGTTCAAGTGCAGATGGAGACGCTGAAGCTCCCAGGAGGAAACCGCTAGAAAGGGTGTGAGGCACGGACCCCTTCATTCGTCCAAGTGTGTGATGAGCCCGCACCTGTGCCGGGCCCTGGGCTGCGCTTTAGGGGTGCAGCTGAGGAAGGTGGGCGCACCTGCTACCTGAGAGGGCGGGAGAGCAGGAAACGAACGGCCGCAGAGATGAGACACGGGTGCAAACGGAATCGTGTCCTGCAGGCTGTCGGACAGGGAGGCTCTCCTGACGCAGTGGGTCAGTTTAGCCCGAAGGTAACATGCCTGCCGCGCAGGGGACAGGAACGGGGTCCCAGCACAGGGTGCACGTGCAAGGCCCTGGAGTGGGAACCGAGCCGGAGGCTTTCTCCAGGGCAGCTTGAGCGGGGGACAGAGGTGTGGCTGAGACCAAGGGGACCGCCTGGGATGGACCGAGCGCCAGGGCGGCTCTCGGGCAGGGAAGCGACTTAGCCACGGCAGACCTCTGTGCCAGGGGTTTCTCTTGGACCTGGGCCCCTCGGTGTTCCTCCTGAGAACCTGGGCCCCGGGAGGGCTCGACCCCAGCCCCTCGGGGCCGAGGAGGCCCCGTGCTGGGCAGGCAGGGGAGAGGGGGCAGCTGATTGAAAGCAGATGCCTTCCCCGGAGGGGCCCTGCCGGGAGGGGCGAGGCCGCGGCGGGGCTGGCTCCCCACTGCTGACCTCAGACCTGCACCACTGGCATGTCCAGGCCGCAGACTCTCTGTCAGCAAAGCCGCATCCGTCCTGCAGAGAGACGGTCACTGTGGCTGCCCCGAACCCCCCAACCCAGCAATTTCCCTGCCGTGGTGAGAAACCTCCTGTGCTCCCTGGAAGGGGCCCAGCCTCCCCCTCTGATTGGGCCTGGGTAGGGACGGGGAGAGCGTCTAGCAGCTTCTGGGGGAGGCTCAAGGCTGGGGAGAGCTGCGACCCTCGCCTGGCTCCTTGGCACACCTGTAGCAGCACAACGCCAAACCGGGCCGCCCCTGGCCTGCCGTTCACCAAGCCCCATGCTCCCTGCTGGGGGCTTTCCAGCCTCCCGCTCGCCCCTTTAATCCTCGCAGAGCCCCATTAGGTTCCGCGGAGGCGTAGGACAAAGCTTAGAGGGCGCCTGGGCATGCAGCGGTAGGCGGCAGGGCTGGGATTTGAACCCAGGCCATCGGGCTCAACGGCCGTAAATCTCGGCGGCCCTCTGCAGCCCTGGCTGTCGCCCTGACCCCTTTGGGCACTCCTTCTGCCCCTTATTCCTAAGGGAGCCAGGTCAAATCTGGGTGCTCACTTCCCAGAGGCCCGGCGGGGGGGCTGGCCTCCTGGGTGGTGGGAGGCCCTCTCCAGACAGCGCGCTGACGCCCCCGGCGTGGTCAAGGGCAGCGCGCCTGCTGTGGGTTCACAAGGTGGATCACGCTCCGGGGTCCCTTCAGAGAGGGGAGTTCGAATTTCACCTGCCCCCTCTGCATACCCCCTGGGAACCATCTCCCACACCCCCTTCCTTCTGGCAGCCCCGCTCACTAGACCCTGCCCCGTGCTCCCCAATCCTCCCCGGGGTACCCCGGGGAGCCCAGGCGTCACAGGCTTCCGCAGAGGTCCTCCCGCGCCCTCCAGCGACCCTCACTGCCTCTCGTTCTCCAGGCACCCTAGAAGAGCGCCCCCTCCCCTCCCTGCTCCTGTGCAGCCGTCCCACTCCTCCCGAGGAGCCTCCTGCTTCCCCGCTCGCCTCGGTTCCCTGCTCTAATTTCCCGCTTCTGCCCAACCCAGCCCTTCTGCCTAATCCCTGGACCGTCAGAGAGAACTTTTTGTTCTTGGTCAGTTAGTCAGTCAACAAGCATCCACTGAGCCATAGGGACACGAGGGTTTAGGATCTGGAGCCAAACAGCAGGGGAGACAGAAATGCCACCTCCTCATCCTGCTTCTGGGAACTCACATCCTGGAGCAGGAAGAGCAAGGCTTCTCCCTGCTCTCTGGTCACTGAAAATAGCTCTAGAGCAGGGCGCCCTGCACAGGAGAGGTAATGTGTCTGCCCAGGGAGAGTTACCTCGGTGGTGCTTGGGCCCCAGGACTCCCATCAAAGGTGGGTGGGGGGAGGGAAGGGAGAAGTAGCCCCAACCCCAGCCTGGGTCCTGGGGAAGGGAAAAGGGAAGGGAAGGGAAAGGGACTCAAGCTCAGAGTCCCAGGGGTGGGCGCAGGCGCTGGGAACAGGGCGGCTCCAGCGCATGGATGGGCCCCGGGGTGGGCGGTGGCCCTGGGAGCAGGACTGAGGGCTGCCCTTGGCCAGGCCTGGAGTCCCCCGCGGAGGTCCCTGTGCCCGTGCTGGGCTCCGGGCCAGCACAGGGCGGGTCTCCTTTGGACCACATGGGAGTGGTCGTCCACAGGCACCCCCGCAGAGGGTCCTGGTCGGAGCAGTGGAAACTGAACCCTTGAGCACGTAAATACCTGAGCGTTCTCGGGCAATTCAGTAGGAAGGGAAGCTTCAAGAGGAAGGTATAGACTTCCTTCAGGTATAGTAGATCGAAGGTAATCAGAGGAATGCAATAGCATTTGCAGCCACGTTTTCTGTTTCCATTTATACTAGTTACCAAAGCAACCAGCTTCTATGTATGGAAAGCTTCCTGCGTGCCAGGTACTGTGCCAAACCTTCCAGATACATTATTCTATTTAATCCTTGCAGCTAGGTAGGTGCTTTTATCACCATTTTACAGAAGAGGCAACTGGGGCACAGAGAGGTTAACTAACTTGCCCAAAGTCACGCAGCTGGAAAAGCTATGAACCAGGCACATGGCCCTGAAGTCCTTCAACCACAGATCCCACCCTGCAGCTGCATAGGGGGCCCCAGGAGATATGGGGGTGCAGGGAGCTACGCGGGGCCTGAGAAGATGGCGGGGGGGCCCTCAGGTGCCTTTCTCCTGCGGCAGCTGAATCCCATTACAGTGTGGACGGCCGTCTGTAGAAAGCCACTTTCGCCTGGTCTGCGAAGGCACAGGGTGACCACAGCCGGCGGGTCCTGGGGCCCCTCGAGTTCCTGCCGCCCTTCGGCAGGGTTTCACAAACCAAGTGACGTTGGAGAGCAGCCTGTGTGGCGAGGGCAGGAAGCCCGGGGTGCTGTGGTGTGCCAGCATTGCTCAGCGCTTCCTGGGCGGGCTCCTCCTCCAGCCTCCCCGGCTGGCGCCCCCCGTCTCAAGACCCTCCTGGCCCTGCCTGGCTCTGGGAGGCCAACTCTCCTGGCTCAAGGATCTCCGCAGGGCCCAGAGGTCAGGGGTCAGGAAGGCCCCAACCTCTGGATTCTGAGCCCCGTGGGAGCTTTTTTTTTTTTTACCTGGAGGCCCCAGGGATCAAACCCATGTCCTCCCAGGTGGAAGGCGGAGGCCCAGTCGCTGGAGCCACATCCACTGCCCTGTGGGAGCTTTTGAGACTCCGGGTAGCTGGGGGTCTCTGGGAACCAGCACGGCAAGTGGGGGGCAGGGGCCCAGTGCTGACTGGTGCTGCCCCTGGCAGGGGTCCCACATCCCCGAGCTCCGTTTTGTTTCTACCCCCCAGGGTTGTCGTAAAACCTTTGGCAAAAGGTAAAACGCTGCACAAGTTTTGGTGGCCCTGGCAGGGTGGGTCCCGACCTTGGCCCTGTCCTTCTGGAAAGAGTCTGCTGGGAGGCTGGACTAAAAAGAAGTCCCTGCAAAAACAGGGGAAAGCCTTTCCAGGTAAGGGGCAGCCCGAGCACAGGCAGGGAGCCAGGACTCCACACGCGCATTGCGCTCTTGGCGCCAGGAGAGGTTCTAAACGTTTTACGTGCATTAACTCCTTTACTTCTTTCATCTCCCCTGTGATATTTAGCTTGTTCCCCCTTTATAGATTAGGCAGTGGAGGCCCAGAGAGGTCAAGTGACTCACTTAAAGGCACGCAGCCTGAAGTGGAGAGCCAGGATTTGAAGCCGGGCAGGCTGGTGATGGGAGCAGGGAGGGAGGCAGGGGCAGTGGCCCTGGGGAGATACTAGGGAGAGGGGTGTGTCCGCCTTGTCCACCGGTGTGTGGCCAGTGCCTGGTGCATACTAGGTGCTCCAAAAGCATCGTTGGAACATGAGCTCTGCAGAAGGCCTGGCAGCTTTTTTGCCTGGGACCCCGAAGCTTTGGCCACCAAGGGATGCTGGAGTTGCTGGGTGAGGGCAGTGCAGGCCCGGGGCTGAAGCCCCCTAGACTGCCACCACCTCGCCCTTGGCCAGAGAGTCGGCTCCAGCCCGGCTGTCCTGGGTGTCTTCCCAGTGCGGCTGCTGGACCCCACTGCAGGAATTTACAATAGCTCTGTACCCCGTCTGCTCCCCTCCCCTTAGGCCCAGCTCTCCTCCCTTCCTTTCGGCTCCAGCCCACCAGCCTCTCTTCCCCTTCGTTCCCTGGGGTGCAGGGCCCAGGGTGGGCTGGGGCGCTGGGGGGGACCCAGGCAGACTTGGGGGACAGTGCTTGCCGAGGGCAGAGGCTGCCGCGAGGCCGGCCTGTCTGCGCGCTGGGGGACGGGTGAGAAGGAAGCTTGCTCGCTCTGTGGCACTCTACCCCACCGGGAATGCGGCTCTGGGCCAGGATCCTTCTGAACAAGAAAGGATGACTCGGCAGGAATGGCCTCCGGCCCGGAGGATAACGGGATCCGCGGCTGGGGGCGGCTGGGCGCAAGTGGCAGGGCTGATGAAGTAACGCCCAGCGCCCGGGCCTTCATCCCCACCCTTCCCGCCGCTGCCCATCCTGGTGCTGCTTTCTGAGTGGCAAGCGCTGGCCTCCTCTTCCCACGCTCTGGTAGAGAGCTCCCCCCGCCCCGCCCCAGGAAGGGGATCAATACACTGAGGAGGAGGCGATGCAAGGCTCCACAGGCCTGGGCAAGGCAGGAGCCTGGCACCGTTCAGAGTGAGGGGAGGTGGGCAGTGGAGGGAGCTGGTTGGGCTGGGGGGCAGTGGGGGGAGCTGGTTGGGCTGGGGGACAGTGGGGGGAGCTGGTTGGGCTGGGGGGGCAGTGGGGGGAGCTGGTTGGGCTGGGGGGCAGTGGGGGGAGCTGGTTGGGCTGGGGGAGGAGTGAGGGGAGCTGGTTGGGCTGGGGGGCAGTGGAGGGAGCTTGTTGGGCTGGGGGGCAGTTGGGGGAGCTGGCCTGGGCTGGGAGGCAGTGGAGGGAGCTGGCCTGGGCTGGGAAAGAAGTGGGGGGGAGCTGGTCTGGGCTGGGGGAGGAGTGGGGGGAGCTGGCCTGGGTTGGGCACAGGGGAATTCCAGCCTAGGAGAGCCAATTGGAAGCACATGTGTTTAGACGGGCACAGAAGCCCACAAGGCTGCTTCTCCATTAGAGCACAGCTTCAAAAAATTTAAGATCTCGGCTTCTGTCGCCAGGAGCCATGGGAGATGCGTTCTTTTGTCATCAGAGACTCCTCATTGCATCTGACCAGCCCCACTGGGGTCCACAGCCGTCCTCCAATTGGTACAGCCTCCTGCCCACTTGCACCCCAGGTCCCAAGCAGAAGTGGTTGATGGAGGTGGTGGTGATCGTGAGGCTAGTGGCACAGCTGTAGCTGCTGCTGCTAGCAGTTACCAAGTGCCTGCCACACTGAGACACCTGCCAACCACAGTTACCTACGTGACGTCATGCGTTTCTCATGATGAGCCCTATTACCAGTAAGTGCATGGTACTGTCCTAATTGTATAGAGGAAATTCCACCGCAGAAAAGTTAAGTAACTTGCCCAAGGAAACTCAGGAGGTGAGCAGCAGAATAAGCTTCTAAATCTGGGATCCTAAATGCTCTTCTCGATACCTGGCCCCCTTCGCTAGCCCTGGGAGGGGGCAGGAAGGGCAGAGTTCCTGTGGCTCAGCCCCCTCCCCTGGGTGTCACGTTGTGACCGAGGGTCACCGGGGTCAGATCGTGGAAACTCTGACCCTGTCCTGGGAGCCGTTGCAACATCTGGCGGTTTCCTGCGCAACTCCTCATAGGGTGTTTGGGGTCTGGTGAGCAGGGCAGGTCCTGGGATTCTGATGCCTAGCAGTCGGCCCTCCAACTTTTGTTGCTAAGAGATTATGAACCAAACGATGGTTCCGAAAAAATGACACATGTCTATCTCCTGACTTGCTTGCCGTGTGACTTTGACCATTCAAAGCCTGTCTGGACCTCGATGCCCCGCCTGTAAAACGGGAGAGAATGCGACAACTGGCCCTCCGTGTCCAACCCCCCGTGGGATGGAGTGCAGACCGTGGGGGCCTCGGCAGCTTGGGGCCAGCCAGGGAGAACACAGAGGGGCATGCCGGGGCGCTGAGAGGGAGGGGGCCCAGCGCGGAGGACAGGCAGAGAGTGTCCACGACGAGCAGTGCGCTGTGCCTCGGGCCCGGCTGCCGAGAGCGGGAGTGCCTCTCCCAGCAGGTTATGAGACAGTCCCTTGGCTGGCCAGTCTTCCTGATAGAAGGCGCCTGGGGGTAACCCCAGAGCCTTTGGTGAGGACACAAAGCAGAGAGGCTGCCTTTGACCCAGAAAACCCCACAGGCAAACTCAGCTCGGGGCACCGGGTGACGGCCCTGAGTCCCCCTGGTCCTGTGCCAACCCGGCTGCTGTTGGTTGACGGTTCCTGTTGCCCCAGCAACACAGCCATCGCGGAGGTGGCCGCGAATGGGGGGATGACGTTCAATGGCTTAATAACAACGGTCTCGAGTAGGCGCTGTGCCAAGCAGGGGTGGGCGCTCTTAGTCACCGCCTTGGCTAAATGTGGCTGAGATGGTCATAAACATGCACAGCTTAAGCACACAATAGACCCCAGCAAATACGCCCGGGTTGATCGAAGGGCCCCTGAGTTGCCCTCGTGTCCTTTACAGTGGAGCTGCTGAGGTCTGTTCTAGTCTATTCGAAACCTTGACCAACCAGTCATCGGCAGAGGATGTGCATGGCCCACCCGGGTCCCGGGTTCTCGGGTCGTCTCAGGGATTTACCAATAATAGCACGTCAGCTCGCTTTGGGCTGTCATTACGGCTCTGTCCTGGAAAACCCTGTCGGGGTTATTTTTTGGAAACATCGTTGGGTCCATGAACGTTTAGCAACAGAACTCCGAGGGCTGACGGCTGCTGTCCAACCCCAGTGGCTCGTGGGCAAACCCGCAGCCCCGAGCGGAGTGCCCTCTGATTACGGGTTTAATTGTTTGGCCGTCAGTGCGCGTCACCGGCGCCCACCGCAGGTCAGGCCTCTGTGTGATGTGCTCGTGAGCGCTGGCCAAGCTGGCCGTGTGCCCGAGGGCCTGGGGGGACGCCAGGGAGGCCCCGCTCGGCCTCCTCTCGCCCTAGGTGGGGGTCTGGGGACAGTATCTGGGCTGGAAAGAAGAAAGGGGGCACGTCCACTTCCCGCCGTGTTGGTGTCTGCCCATGCTGGGTGCCCACCCGCCGTGTCATGGCCGCACACCCCCTGGCGCAGCGCCAGGGAGGGTCACCCTGACCTTGACCGGGCGAGGCAGGGAGAGCCACAGAGCCGAGCCCGTGGCCTGCACGCCCTGCTGCCCCGGGTCACGCGTCTGAAGGGTGGATGTCTGAGCTCCCTGAGGCTGTGCTCTAGAGCTCAGCATTCGAAGGTCATTGCCACCGGCCGGTTCCGCAGGCCAAAGGCTGCCCAGACAGCGGGTCCAACCCGGCGCCACTGGGCCCAGCACCAGGCAGCCCGCGGCCCGCCTGCTGCCGGTCGGTTGGCAACTCCTTTTTCATTCCAGTTCTTTCCCGTCCCTCCCAGAGACTGAGACCTCCGTTCTCCATCTGTGTGGGGTAGGGATAAAAATAAAAGTGATAAAGCCACCGCTTAGGACTCTGAGCCAGGCACTTTACTTACATGGCCGTGTTTAATCCTTGCAATCTCGTGAGGACGTGCTGTTGTTTTCCACATTCTACAGATTGGGAAGAAATTGAGTTGAATGACTGAATGGCTTGCTGTTGGCCAAGGACATGCCCCTCCTTTCCATCGCTTCCTTGCTTATCAGCAGAGGCGGATTTACTGAGAAACTCCCCAAGTTCAAGCTTTGGGTCCCCTCCATGCACACCTCCCTTCCCTCCCAAATGCCCTGGGAGGGGCCCTAGAAATCCATTCATATGATTTTGCAATTTTCGTAAAATTGCAAAAGATATTTTTATATTCTGTTTTCCAAAGGAGAACGCCTCAAAGCTGTATAAGCCTCAGGCCCCACAGAACCTGGATTACCCAACTCATGAGTATTTTGCTTGGCCATCCTATGTAGAAATGTACCCCTTCCTGCTAACCCCTTCCCCTACTTTGTTTTTCTCTCCTTCACCCTTTTCATCACACACCATAGTCCTAGTTATTGTGCATCATGGGCACCACTTGAAAAAAGTTTTGGAGTAAATGAATGCAGCCACCGTCCTTCTACTTCAAGCCATCCTGCGTGGTACGTGGCGCTGTGTGGCTGTTCCCAGTTACAGACAAGAAGTGAAGACGCGAAAGCTGACTTGTTCCGAGGCACCCACTAACAACAAATCCACCCGCCTTCCCACTGCTTGAGCTGTCTCTGAACTTGGCCATGCCTTCAGGATTTGCCCGGCGGTGAGGGGTCATCTCGCTGGCGTTCCCTTGACTCCTCTCTCTCCCTCCACCAGTCCCCTTCTCCCCAGATCTGATCAACCACCTCCCAACTTAACCACATCTCTCCACAACTCCCACCTCTCCATGGTCTTGTTTTAAAGCCATTACAGCCCGGAGGCACATGCCAGGTTTGCTCTCCTTCTGCTAGTGAGAACGTGGTCACACGGCCCCAGCTAAATGCACCTGGGGTGGGGTTGGGGTGGGGGTCTGGGAAGTGCTGTGCCTGGTTAGGCAGCCACGCACCTGGCTTTGACGAAGGGACAGTGGACTTGTTAGCAGTCTCACCCTGACCCACAGCTCCCGTCCCCAGTTTCCGTGTGTGCCTCCTCCCACACATGTGACACACTCCTCACAGGAAGAAAGCCCAAAGTCCCAGGCATCTCTCCAGGGCTGCCGGTTTGTCCAACGAGCAGCTGACGGAATGTTTGCGGGGCATCTGTGTCCTGCCGTCCCTTCGGTGGAGGCAGGCAGCGTTCTGTGCTGCACCTAGAGCCTGGGGGGTGGGCTGGATCGCAGGTGCGAGGCCCCAGCAGGCAGCCTGCAGCCCATCGGAGTGGAGAGACATCTGCGTTCTCCTTACCGTGGTGGTACTTAGTTCAATCTGTTTGCAGAATAGGAGCAACAATAAATGTTAATTGAAAAGAATACCAATCTGCATCCAAAGTTAATTCTGGAAGGATCAAAGGTTCAAATGTAAAAAACAAAACAAAACAAAACACTTGTAAAATACTAGGGTAAAAGGATAAGAGCAGGCCGTTCACAGAAGAAGATAAATAAAAGGCCAATAATGATATGAAAAGACGTGTTCCTGAGGCTGGGAGGGAAACAAGAACGCTCTGCATTGTCCACAGGTGTTTAACTTGGTCATTTTTAAAGGAGGGATTTTGCCATATCTTTAGAAATGTGAAATATTCAAACTCTTTTAACCAGAAACTCCCCTTCCAGGTATTTATTCTACAGATATACAGTATTCCCACAGTTAAGCTAAGCTATAAGTACAAGAATGTTCATTACAGTCTTGTTTATTTAGAACAGCAAAATAACTGGAAACCACCTAAATGCCCATGCATGAGAAACCAATTAAATAAAGTAGAATCTTATGAAGCTGTTAAAAACAATGTGGTGGATTCATCAGTTCGTAGAAAAATGTCCAAGGAGACATTGACAACAGGAAACAAAATGCAAGTTGGAGAACAGCATGTAAAATGAAATTCTATTTGCGTGAGGAAAGAAAAGAAAGCTGACATAATTCATATGTATTAAAAAATACCAGGACAGAGTCACAGAAAGTTTTAACAGGTTATTTCAGGGTTCAAGGCTGGGAGAAGAGGGATTTTTACTTTTGCTTCCTACTGTTCTCTGTTCTATGGATTGCCTCACAGTGAACATGTGTCACTTCTACATGAAAGTCAAATTCACCAACAATGTTTACTTCTAGGGAAGTTGGGAAGGGAATGGAAGAGGCCAGGAGGCCCTTCAACTGTATTTGCAATATTATGTTTCAAAAAGAAATCGAAGCAAACAGTTAAGAACTGAGAAAGCTGGGTAGTGGGGACAAGGACATTTGTGATATAATTCCCTATACTTTTCTGAATATTTGAAACATTTCACAACTTTAGAAAGTTAAAGGAGGGAGCAGGTGTGGCTTAAGCAGTTAAGCACCCACCTCCCATATGGGAGATCCTGGGTTTGGTTCTAGGTCCCTCCTAAAGAAAACAGACAAACAATAAGCGGACACTGTGCAAAAACAATGAGCAGACAATGAGCAAAAAACTGTGAGCAGACAAGGAGCAAAAAAAAACCAACAACAATGAGCAAAACACAAGCAAAAACTGAGCAGACAATGAACAAAAACAAGCAGGGAACGAATGTGGCTCAAGCAGTCGAGCACCTGCCTCCCCCATGGGAGGCCCTGGGTTCAGTTTCCAGTGCCTCCTAAAGAAAAAACACACAGGCAACGAGCAGACAATGAGTGAAACAATGAGCAAAGAGAGGAAGGAGCCTTGGGGGGAGGGGGGAGCTAAAGGAAAGTTTTTTTTTAAAGGATCCATTCAAGATAAGATAATATGGGTGGGGAAGGGAGAAAAAGAAATCTTTCAAAAAAGTTTTAGAAAAGGTAATGGAAAAAAAAAAAGATAATATGAAGTAAAAAGAAACCAGAAAAATAAAGCAAAAGGAAAATAAGGACAGTCAAGTGAACCCACTTACTGCAAGAGATACCTGTTTACATGCAACTTGGCAAACTTAGTCACAGTCTCGTGGGAGAGGTGGAAACTTCACGTTACACAATTTAAGCTCTAGGAGGCACCTCAGAGGTAAGAAACAAGAGAGACCACATGCTTAGAAAAACGGCATTTTTCGAAGAGGAGGGCAGGACTTAGGTGCAGTAGTTGGGGGACCTGGCCGGTTGCAGATAAGCCAAGGAGCTGAGGGCCGCCCTGCAGGGGCGGCAGGTGCACGGGCAGGTACAGGGAGCTCCCTGGAGGGCCTGCGGGCAGAGGAGCTGAGGACAGGGAGCAGCGCTGGGAGGGTTGATTCTCTTCCCAGGCCTCCAGCTGACCCCTTTCCTCAGTGCAGCGAGAGGTGAGCTCTCAGCCCACAGAGCAAGGCAACGGGGCAGCCTCGACTCTCCGTTCCCTCAGCCATTCCTCCTGACGGACACAGGGCCACCCGAGTTGACCGCGGCGCCAGGAGAGCGGCAGCAGCAGGGGGCAGAGCAGGGGCCTGAGGGCGGGCAGGTTCCCCCTCTCCCATACGCCCCCCTCCCCGCAGCACCCTCCCCCCTCCTGCCCCCCCAGACAGGGCCTCAATTTGCTGTACCTGCAGTTCTCTGATCTATTTTGGTTTCCTTTCTTTTGAAAAACACAACCGCAGGGTAGGCAGCTCTGGTCCTTTGCAAACCCTCTTCCTGTGCAGTTGCGCTGCGGGTGATAAAGTAACAAAGGGCAGAGGCCTGCGAGGCTCACCAGGGCCTTTGTTCTGACACAAGAGCAGGAGGCAGGGTCCGCCAGACAGGTCTTTGAGGCTCCCCAGCTCTCCAGGTCTGCCGGGAGGCCCTGGGACACGGGTGCTGGGGGCTGCTTTCTAGGAATCAGGGCTGCCCAGCCGCCTGGGTGTCCTCGGGGCTCTGAGCTCCCGAGGGGGCCCTGCCTAAGTGGTGCCCCACTGTGGTGCGGGACGGGGTTCCACACGGGGAGGGGACCACGTGCCGCCAAGTTTCCAGCAGGGTCCCCGGGCAGCCGTCTGCCCCTGCGCCCACCTACCGCACGCCCTGGGCAGGCCTGGGCGACGGCCGGGCCTAATGCTGCGTCCCTCCAGAGGGCAAGATACCACCTCCTGCAGCCGCAGGCTGGGTGTGCGTGTGAGTGAGTGTGACTGTGTGTGTGCCTGTGTGCACACGTGGTTAGGTGATTGTGTGAGCGTGCACGAGAGTGTGTATGTGCCTGTGTGCACACATGGTTAGGTGATTGTGTGAGCATGCACGAGAGTGTGTGTGTGCGCATGTGTATGTGCCTGTGTGTGCACGTGGTTAGGTGATTGTGTGTGGGTGTGCACAAGAGTGTATGTGTGTGAGTATGCATGAATGTACATGTGTGCCTGTGTCTGTGTGTGTGAGTGTGTGGGTGGACGTGTGTGTACATATAGAGTGTGTATGTGTGTGTGAGTGTGTATGACCGTATGTGTGTGTACACATAGTGTGTGTGGGTAAGCATGACCGTATGTGTGTGCCTGTGTGTGTACACATTGTGTGTGTGTGCATGTGAGTGTGCATTGTTGTATAAGTCGAGAGAGGTTCAATTATTTGCATATAGAAAGGCCAGGACTCAAATAATTTTGGGAAGGAAAAAGGATTTATTTTACAACCGGCCAGGCTTGGAGCTTCTCATTTAAAATCCAAGCCTCAGACAAGATCTTTGAGTTCCTTTTATACAGAGGAAGGGCCAAATGCTTCTTTGCTTCAGTGCTCAATAGGCTTGAATTAGCATATATCTTCCACATCCTAGGTAAGCTCTTAGCATGGACTTCATACATTCTAGGTAAGCTTTTAGCATATTTGGTTTGCATTTTCCCTGAACATTTAAAGTTTATAGAGTTTGTATGGCTAAACGGTTTTTCGGGGCTGGAGTTGTTGCCATGGTTACCAGGGGCAGGGCTGCAGCTCCCACCGTCCCACACGCAGAGCTCAGGACACAGACAGCTCAGGTTATCCACGAAGAGACAAACAGCCGCCCCGCACAGCCACATCAGCACGCCTGCACACGTGTGCCTGTGTGAGTGCGGGTGTGTCCTCAGGGCCCTGCAGCCCAGGGGGGGTCCGGGTTCCAGGGAGGCCCCGGAGACCTCCCGAGCAGCCTCTCGTCAAGGCGCTGTTGGGGAGTCGAGGGTTTCCGGGCAGGCGTCTGGCTGCTCAGAGGCCCCGTTTTGTGCTCTTTCTGCTGACTCAAATGTGGGCAGCCAGCCTCCGTGTGCCAGGCAGCTGGCACCCAGAAAGACGTTACCGCATTTCAAATGCAAACATGCACGAGTAGGCACGATCACCACCTCTCCTTTACAGACAGGGAAACTGAGGCCCAGGGGCCGAGCGGCTTGCTCGGGGTCCCCAGCTGGAGGGGGGGATTGGGCCTCCCCTTACTTCTGGACCATTCTCCAACGTCTCCCACCCTGCTCTGAGCCCCAAGAGGCTGCCCTGTGTGGGCTCCCTGCCTTGACAGTGGGGAGCCTGCGGCCCATGGGGGGCAGAGCGGGAGGCGGGCTCAGGGTGCCATTCCCCCAGCTCTGGGGCCTCCCTCAGCGGGGGCCACAGCTCCCTCAGCAGGGGCGACAGCTCCTGTCGGCGGCCCCCTCTGCCCAGCGCGCTCTCCTCTCTCTCCTCTCTCTCCCCAGTCGTCAGACCAGCTGGGGAGCAGACGCTGCTGCTGGCGGTGGCTCCTGAAATCCTTCCCTGCACCTCTTTGGAAATGGTCTCTTACTGAAGGCTCATCAAATCCCCCCAGTCTGTGCTGTCTGCTTCCTGCAGGGACCTGACTGAGATGCATCATGCCACCAGCCCAGCCGCAGGCCTGCGGGGTCTGCAGAGCCATCACGGACCATGTGGGTGGGGGTCTCTTTCGTTTTCTTTTTCTTTCTTTCTTCCTTTCTTCCTTGCTTTCTTTCCTTTCCCTCCCTCCCTCCCACCCTTCCTTCCTGCATTCCTTTCTTTCTTTTGTTCTTTCTTTCCTTTCTTTTTCTTTCTTTCTTTCTTTCTTCCTTTCCTTCCTTCCTTCCTTCCTTCCTTCCTTCCTTCCTTCCTTCCTGCCTGCCTGCCTGCCTTCCTTTCCTTTCTTTCTTCCTTCCATTCTTTCTTTCTTTTTTCTTCCTTCCTTCCTTTCTTTCTAATATTTTCTCCTAGTTTTTAGTTTATTTATTTTTCACAAGATTTTAAAATTTATTCCCACCCACCCCTGCTTGTTGTTTTGTGCTCCCAGTCTGCTCTCTCTGTGTTCTCCTGTGTCTGCTTGTCTTCTCTTTAGGCGGCACTGGGAAACAACCCAGGACTTTCCGGAGTGGGAGAGAGGCGCTCACTCCCTTGCGCCACCTCAGCCCCTGGTCCGCTGCGTCTCTCATTGTCTCTCCTCTGTGCCTGTCTTCGTGGTGTCATCTGCTGCACCAGCTCTCCGCGGGGGCCAGCTCGCTGCGTGGACCAGCTTGCCTTTCACCAGGAGGCCACGGGAACCGAACCCTGGACCTCCCATAGGGTAGACGGGAGCCCAATCGTTCGAGCCACGTCTGCTTCCTGGGTCTCTTTCTAACTCAGCTCTTTTCTCTGGCTCTGCTCACACCCGCCTCACACCCCTTCACTCCTCATGCCCTGTTCACCTCCCCCTCTGGTTCTTCTTCTGACAGATGCCTGGGGATCTTGAGGGGATGGCGTCACAGCAAGCCACCCCTCACCCCATCCCCACTGACCACCAGTGATGCACCCAGGAAGTGGTGCTCAGTGGGTCTTGGGGAGGTCACAGGACAGCCATAAAGGGTCTTGGGGTGAGTTGTCCTGGAAGCTGGTGCACGGCAGTGGGGTGATTTCGCATCGCTGGGAGAGTCCTTTTCCTTGGGGGACCCTTGGCCAGGATTGCTTGCTCTCTCTCTCCCTCCCAGGCAGATGGGGCTGGCTCCCCTCCAGGTTACCCCAAGGGACCTGCGTGTCACTGCCTTAGGGAGGCCGCGCCTGGCCCCGGGCCCGGGCCGGCCGCCCAGCACCGCTCCAGGGCGTCCCTCCACTCCCTCTGTAACCCTCCTCACTCACCCAGTGTCCACATCCTCCCCTGCGCCCTGCGCTCCAGAAAGCGGGTTCTGTGTCTACGCGGTCACCGTCACATCCCCAGAGCCGGGCACGGCATTGGGCGCACGGTGGGGACACCTATTTGTCGAGTTGAGGGTGGCAAAACAATGTTTGCACCGATACAGGGAGGTTGCCCCTCTGCATCTGGCGCCCTGAGAGCGCGGCGACCGGCGCGGCAGGTCAGGCAGAGGGCGTCGGCCTCGGAGCCAGGACGGGCCTGGGCCCCGCCCGTGCCCTGGACTAACTGTGCGGCTCGGGTCAAACCCCCTGAGCCTCAGGGGCCTCGTCTCATGAGGCTTAAAGACTTATATCCGTCTTCCCTTGCTGCAAAGGGAATCGCCACCACCTCAGACGCTTAAAACGCCCCCCATTTATGACCTCAGTTCCTGCCGGCGCTGCCCCAGGAGGGGCGGCAGGCTAGCCCGGGGCTGGGCAGAATTAATTTCCTTGTGGATGCTGGCCTGGGGGGTCCTGCTGGCTCTCAGCTGGGGCTGCTCTCAGCTCCTGAAGGCTCCTTGCCCCGCACAGGCTCTGCCACAACGTGGCAGCTGTATTTCTTCAGGAGAGGGAAAAAGTCTCTGGCACCAGGCTGGCCTTATGTGACAGAGCACGACCACCACCAGGCCATCCTGGCACCTTCACCATATTCCGGTGGCTAATGGCAAGTCTCAGGTCCCACCCACGCTCGAGATGAGAGGATTACACCATGACACGATGCAGGACACGCCGAGAAGCAGGGACCACGAGGCACTTTGGAGCCTGTCTGCCCAGGTGTGAATCTCTAGCTCTCAGGGTCCTCGAGAGAGTTTAATGAAAGAATGCGTGAACGCACTTCGAGCAAAGGCTGGCACGCGGGAGGACTCTGCAGGCGTCCTAAAGGCGGCGAGCAGCAGCCGTCCTGGCCCGCTCTGAACTGGAGCTTGGCCTCCCTGTGGGCGCCAGGCCCAGCTCATCCTCTGAGTTCCACCAACCGCTCCAGCCGCTGGGGATCCCCTGTCCACTCTTGCAGGTGTTGGCCTTGTGGCGCTAACTAGCATGACCGGGAGGTAGTCTTATTACTGTGCGTTAATTCTTGGACGACCAGGCCCATTTCTTACGCCTTTTCCCAATCTCTGGGGCTTCGCTTCGATGTTGGACTTAGCTTGGGTGCACCAGGAATGTTGAGCCACGGCACCGACAAGGTGATTTTATTGATTCCAGAGCTACAGCCGCGGGGGTTGGTGGGGTGGACATGCCAGGCGGCAGAGCTGGGAGCAGCAGGATATTAACAGGTCCCAGCATCCAGCCCATGCCTGGGAAGCCCTGCAGCCCTATTGCCACGTTTGTTGCTTCCGTCCACCGCACGCTTCCTTCCCTCCTTGTTGTTCAGCTGCCCTCCCACCCCCAGCGCCCGCTGGGCGGGTCTTTTTTTTTTTTTTAAAGATTTATTTATTTATTTCTCTCCCCTTCCCCGCCCCCCCCACCCCAGTTGTCTGTTCTCTGTGTCTATTCGCTGCATCTTCTTTGTCTGCTTCTGTTGTTGTCAGCAGCACGGGAATCTGTGTTTCTTTTGGTTGCGTCATCTTGCTGCATCAGCTCTCCGTGTGTGCGGCGCCATTCCTGGGCAGGCTGCACTTTCTTTCGCGCTGGGCGGCTCTCCTTACGGGGCGCACTCCTTGCGCGTGGGGCTTCCCTACGCGGGGGACACCCCTGAGTGGCGCGGCACTCCTTGCGCGCATCAGCACTGCGCATGGGCCAGCTCCACACGGGTCAAGGAGGCCCGGGGTTTGAACCGTGAACCTCCCATGTGGTAGACGATGCCCTAACCACTGGGCCAAGTCCACCACCCTGTGCAGGATCTTTGTGGCATAAGAGTGTGGGGGTTTCTGCCCCTTCTAACTGGGAAGAGGGGACAGATTCATTCAGGGACGTGGACTGCCTGGGCAGGGAAGAGCCTGGACCCTCAACAATGGACTCTTCAGGCTGGAAGAGGAGGCAGGCCACCGAGAGCCTCCCTGCACTCTACCATGTCGTTTCCACCACTGTTCCGGTCTTCAAGGTGGGATCGAGAGGGAGGGTGGGATCCCTGGTCACATAGTCCTTGGGGGTCAGGACCCAGGCGACCTGGTCTGCCGGTCCCAGGTTTTCTACGTCCCCTTTTGCCCCAGTCTGCCTGCTCACTGGTGTCAACAGGGCACCAGGTCTCCACACAGGTCCTTTTTCCAAAAATTATTTATTTATTTATTTATATTTAAAATTTTTTAAATTTCTCTTTCCTTTTTTTTTTTAAGACGTACTGGAGATTGAACCCAGGACCTTGGATATGGGAGGCAGGTGCTCAACCCCCGGGCTACCTCCGCTCCCCTCACACAGGAGATTCTGACCTCCGCCCTCGGCTTCCTTCTTTCCCTCCGTTCCCCCTTTCCCGGCACTATCTCCCCTGGGGTGCTCCGGCCTCGTGCTGACTCCGCACCGCCTCACTCAGCCCCTGCCTGGCCCCGGACCAGCCTGAGCGGGTGCCCCAGACCCTGGGCGGGGAGCTTCTTCCGGCAGGGGACAGAAGCAGTTTGAGGCTGTCACATCTGGGCAGCGGTTGCCCAACTCCGATCTGCAGGGACACGTCAGAGGTGTCGTCGCTGTCATTTCTGGGCACGCTGAGAACTGCAGCTCCCTCACAGAGGCAGCGGGCCCGCTCGGCTGGGGTGCCGCCGGGGGGTCACCTGCCCCAAAGCTCGGCGGTGCAGACCGCGGGCCAGGGCTGGGGGAGTCTGTAAACATCCAAAGCATTTGTAAGTCCCGGCGTGGGGGGGCTTTTGTTACCCCCTCTGCATTCTCCGAAGGAGTTAGTGGTCAAGCCCTTAAGAGGTACGCGCTTGTCCTCGAGGTCTGAGGGGACAGGGAGCCTGAAGCCTTTTGCACCCAGGCGGGGAGGTTGGGTGGCCAGGGCGGAGAGAAGGGTGTGCATCCCTGCAGAAGGGAGAGGAGGGGACAGGGTGGGAGGCAGGGGGGCTGGAGGCAGGGCCGTGCTGGAGCTGTCAGCCCTGGGGACCGGCTGCCTGAGGTCTCGGGGCGGGGGGGGGGGCTGGCGCTCCCCCAAAGCCCAGCCTGGCTCCCAAGAAGACACTCCCCAAACAGGGACCGCCTCCCGCAGGCCTTCCACACGGAGGAGCCGATAGAAAAGACACAGCACCGATGCGTCCACGCCCGCGCGTGCGCACACACGCCCACCCCTACCTGCCGTGTGGGACCCCCGCAGCCCGGGAGTGCGCTGGGAGCCCTACCAGCCCGGGCAGCAGGGCCCTAGCCGCCACGCAACACACACGTGGTCATGCAGACGCACGGGCGGCCCCGCCCAGTCGCACACGGGCCACCCAGAGCCAAACACACCCCGTCACGCCTGCGCCGCGTGCCGTCACACTCAGCAGCTCACAACCATACGGCGTCACATGTGATCACGAGCGGTCACGCCGTCACAGGCCACAGCCTACAATGGCACGCGGTCCCACGTGGCCGGGCTCAGGTGGACACGGCGGTGCTGCGCCACGCACAGTTGCATTCAGCCCAGACTCACACACAACTGCAAACGCTTACACACTCACAGACTCCTCCCACTCTACTCAACCCCAGCCACACTCGGCCACATTCCCGGGCCCGAGACGTCGCACAGCCAACTGCACACGGCCACGGGCAATCACAGGAGGCCAGAGATGGCGCTTCAGCACGGAGTGGGCGCTGTGTTCTCTGAGATGGGGGTGGGCGAGGGCCTGGCTGTGACTGAGTCAGGGACAGAGACGTCCACACAGGCCACCGGACAGTCAACTTCCTGGTTATCCCTTCGGGGCAGCAGAAACGGGAAAGCTGTGTGCCCGGACCCCCGCCCGGCCGAGCATTCCTGGGCCCTGAAGCCGCCTCCTCGGCCGGGCTGCTGGCAGGAGGCTTGGACCGCAGGCTGCAGTGAGTCAGCTCAGGGAATGCAAGGCACGAGGGTGAGCAACAGGCCTGCGAGTGCTGGAGCTCCCGAGGGCGGAAGGGCTACTGATGGCCCCGAGGGGCTGCCCACTGGAGGTTGAGAGGGGCGAGAGCGCTGTCGGGACGAGGCAGGGGGGCGACGGCCATCTCCCGCCGACCCTGTGTGCAGGCGTCTGCGCTTGGAGAGCTCCCGGGCAGCAGAACCTGGGCCTCTACCGCTGCAGCCTCCTCTACCAGCACGCCGGACCCAGCCAGGCTTGGACCAGCGCCACGCCCTGCCCTCCCCCATCCCTGCTGCGCTCATTCATCCAGCCGTTCTGGAGCCTCTACCACACTCACCAAGTGAGTGACTAAGGCTCCGAGCAGGGAAGAGGGTCACTCAGAAGATGACTACAGAACCACAGGGACGTGCAGAGGCGGAGTTATACACACCTGCTGCTGTGGGAGCTGCCGGGTGAGCCCTTGGCCTCCAGCCCCTGCTTTTGGTGGCCGTAACGGCTGCTGCTCCCCTTGGGGTGTTCCTGACTTCTCTGGAACGAGGCTGGCAACACAACAACCAGGACCCGGCTGGGATGCCCCAGGGAAGGCACTGGGGGCACGGCTGTCAGAAACTGAGCTGTACATTGTTTACCCAACAGAGTTGGAAAATTGCCTTTTCAGATCTAAGAAAATTTCAAGTGCCGTGTCTGAAGGAGAACTTCCCAAAATGACAGCTTGCCTCCTGCAGCACAGCAGGTTCCACTCAGGTGCCCTTCTCGATGGCTCTGAGTTCTTATGAGCTTGCATTATCACCAGGGTGGAATACGATCATCCTTGCTTGGGCTCAGAGTAGGTGCTCAGTAAGTATCTGTGGGCTGAGCACATGCGAATGACCCCAGATTCCCGGGCTGAAAGATTGGAAAGTAACCAACAAAAGTACGGCCTAGTAATCTAAAGCTTCTTTAAAAATAAAGAAAGAAAAATACAGGCGGCTCCTGGTATCGCTGTATGGGCGGGAGCACGCTACAGGGGTCTTTTTCTCTTGCTGCCTCGATTGTTCTCAGGAGAATGGGACTCTTTCTCCCTCCTTTCTTCTCTGCTGAGGGGTGCAGCCTGCTTTACCCCTCCCCAGCAACCCCCCCTCGGCTTCCTAACACTATCTGGAGAGTACACCCCAGACTTGCTGGGTCCCCTTTTCCTGACTTTCTCTGAAAAGCTCCAGCTATTTTCCTTCTAATCCCACCTAATCACTCAGTGGAAATAAGATGTTAAAACTCAGAGCCATGGGAAAGTTGCAGAAGTTCTGGAATCTTGCAAAGTTGTACATCCTAATCGGCTATCCGTTTGAAAAAATAAAAAATTCATCCCTGCCTCACATCTATCATACAATAAAATAAATTCCAAATAGTCAAACTATGTAAACATAAAAAAAGAATGTCCTGAAAAAAACATGGGTGTCTGTTTTCTGTTATTTTTAAGTAGGTAAGAACTTTCTAGCAAAAATCCCAGAAACGCCTGATTCTCTTAACTGCATAATATTGGTAAATTCTGGACAGCAAAAGCTCTGTATACAAAGTCAAAAGACAAAGGACAAGATAGGGAAAACATCTGTAACATATCAAACACGAAATCTGTATCCCTAAACTGCAAAGACCTTTTACAAATCAATAAGGAAAAGATCAAGAACTGAGTCGGAAAATAAACAAAGACCACAAGCAGGTAATCCGTAGAAGAATTATAATTGACTAATAAATTTATGAAAAGATGGTCAGCCTCCCTCACAGTTTAAAAAAAATCAAATTAAATCTGAAAATACGACAAACATTAAAAAGGTGGATGATATTTAGTACTGACAAGATGTAAGTTAGTGGGCATTTTCATGGGTTATCATGAGAAGGAAAATTGGCAAAAACCCTTTTTGGAGCATGATTTAAGTTTTAAACTATGCAAACCCTTTTACCCTGAAAATCCATTTCTAGGAATTTATTTGCCCACACATCTGGATGTTCTTGTGGCATTTTGGGGTGGTTAGTGTGAATTTGTTCATTAATTCATTTGTGCTTTGGTCCCACTCCCCTGGGGACTCGGCACACAGCTGGCTTGTGGGTTTACACAAGAAACTTTCCTCTAAGTAGGACCATTTAGAGCGTCTCCACCCCTAAAGGCTCCAACCCCGGTTGGTTATCTCCTCAGCACCTCTCTCCCCTTTCCTTTTCCCAACAGTGCGTTTTTTGTTGGAAAATCCCTCTTACTTCGGGGAAGCTGTCTGCACCCTTAGCACCAGATGGGGAGCATGTGACTTAAGACTCAGTCTGCCAGGACATTCCATCCCTCCCACCACCACCGAGGTGATTGGTTCAGTGGTAGACACGTGACCTAAGCCGGCCCAATCAGGCTGCATCTCAGGAGTTTTGCTGAAAGTTCTAGGGCAGAGCTTTTCCTTTTCCTATAGATGGTGTCACGAGTAGATGTGTGACCCGAATGACTCTAGCTCTTTTTATTACAAGCAGGAAAATGAGTCGGAGGATGAAACTGACCTATAGACAGCACTGAACCAGGAGAAACACAGGAAAATGATGATAGCGTGAGCCTCTGGATCAAACTGCACCTGAATCCTACCCCGCCGATGGGCATTTCTAATGCAGGAGGCAATTCATTCTCTTTAATGTCTAAGCCAGTTTGAGAGGAGATGTTTGTATGCTGGCATGGAAGCCTCTTCACAAACACAGAGCCCCTCCCCCTCTCAGATAAGCCTGTTCCTTTTCCCACACTGCTGGGAAAAGCAAAGGGGGAGAGGTGGTCAGGGGATAACCAACAGGGGTTGGAGCTTTAGGGGTGGAGAGGCTCTAAATGGTCTTCTGGAGGAAGCAGATTTGGCTCAAGGGATAGAGTGTCCGCCTACCACACGGGAGGTCCAGGGTTCAAATCCTGGGCCTCCTGACCCGTGTGGTGAGCTGGCCCACACACAGTGCGGATACATGCAAGGAGTGCCGTGCCACGCAGGGGTGTCCCCTGTGTAGGGGAGCCCCACACGCAAAGAGTGCGCCCCGTAAGGAGAGCCACCCCATGCGAAAAAAGTGCAGCCTGCTCAGGAGTGGCGCCGCACACACAGAGAGCTGAAGCAGAAGGTGATGCAACAAAAAGAGACACAGGGAAAAAAAAAGAAGAGAGACACAGATTCCGGGTGCCACTGACAAGAATACAAGCGGACACAGAAGAACACACAGCAAATGGACACAGAGAGCAGACGGGGTGGGGGGGGGGGGGGGGAAGGGAGGAGAAATAACTTTTTTTAAAAATCTTAAAAAAAAAAAAAGAAATGGTCTTCTGGGAACTAGAGAAGCCATGACTTTCTTCACCTGGGACTTGGTTGCTTTAGGATAAAACTGGGATGGTGCGTGAAGGAGAAGGAAAAATGCCTCCTCATCTTTGTGCGCCTCCCATAGAAAGAGAACAAGTCAGGAATTAGCATCTCAATGAATTAGCTCTCCACATTTGTTTCATCTGAAATGCTAGAAACAACTCAAATGCCCATCAGTAGGGGAGAGGGTAGCCCTTCATGGCCCATCTACATGGTGGAGATGCAGTATGTACTGCCGGGGATGGTATCTAAAGTGTATCATTTACTGAAAAAAAACTGGTTGAAGAACAGGATGTATGATATAATCTCATTTTTTGTTGAAACTATAAGTAAATGGTTCTATCTTGTGGTGCTTTGAAATGGTATGTACCCCAGAAAATCACGTCCTTCACGCTAATCCATTCCTGTGGGTGTGAACCTGTTGCATGTCGGACCTTTTGATGAGGTTCTGTCTGCTAAGGCGTGGCTTGGGGTGGCTCTTACTCCTCTTATTGGGATAAATACAGAGAGAGAGAGAGAGATCTTTGATTTGGGCACTTTTCTCAGCCTCAAAACTGTAAGCTTGTAAGCTAATAAATTCCCGTTGTTAAAAGCCAACCCATTTTGTGGTATCTGCTTAGAGCAGCTTTAGCAAATTAAAATATATCTGAATATAAAAAAGTTGGGGGAAACGGACTTGGCCCAGTGGTTAGGGCGTCCGTCTACCACATGGGAGGTCCGCGGTTCAAACCCCGGGCCTCCTTGACCCGTGTGGAGCTGGCCCATGCGCAGTGCTGATGTGCGCAAGGAGTGCCCTGCCATGCAGGGATGTCCCCCGCTTAAGGGAGCCCCACGCGCAAGGAGTGCACCCATAAGGAGAGCCGCCCAGCGCGAAGGAGGGAGCAGCCTGCCGAAGCATGGCGCCGCCCACACTTCCCGTGCCGCTGACGACAGCAGAAGCGGACAAAGAAACAAGACGCAGCAAAAAGACACAGAAAACAGACAACCAGGGGAGGGGAGGGGAATTAAATAAATAAAAAATAAATCTTTAAAAAAAATTAAAAAAAATAAAAAGGTTGGCAAGGAGGGGGCTTTACACGACAATTTTTTATCACCTCTGGATTCGGCAGGATTTGCATTTTCCATTTTTTCCCATTTATTTTCTGAATTTTTATGGTGTAATAAAAAATAAAGAATTTTTTAAGGTCCTTCCACTCCTGGCCTCTGGTCTAGAGCTCCCCATTTCCTTTGGTGGCAGTAAGTGGAGGTCTCAAGGGGGCCTCGTCGCCTGAGTGTGTGTGTAGTCTACTCCGCCAAGAAACTCCTGGCCTGGCCGGTTTGCAGATCGGTTCAAGGCAGATCCAGGACGGGCAGGGCTTCTGTGCCGGGTGCTGTCATGCTTACCCTGGCATATGATGCCAGCTGGTAGACTGTGCTCAGGGCAGCATGCCAGGGGGCTGACGGGTGACCCGCTGGCTGACTTGGTTGAAGGAAGACATCGGCTGGGGGAGAAGGCTGAATAAGAACCCCCAAAGAGAGGAGCTCCCACCCCTCGGTGTTGTGGGAGCCTGGCTTACCTGTTCCTTTTTGTAAATGTTTCACCTGTTCTATTGTAGATGTTGCCATTGTTCCCTATTATTGTAGATGATGATGCAGCTCTGATTGCGAACAGCTGCTCGGTTGTTTCTAATAAACACAAGGTAGAAACTAGGGTCTAGGGTCTCAGTTCCAGAAGCTGTGAGTTCCCTGGTCCCATCTTTATCTCCTCCCTTGTGTGTCTCTCTCTCTGTCCTTTATTTTGTAAAATTCTGTGTTGCCGTCTCTTCTAGCAAACCTATAGCTGAGCTGATCGCAACACCTTGGAACCTGTAAACATTACCTTAGATGGAAAAAAAAAAAAAGGTCTGAGCAGATGTGATTAAATCAGGGCTATTGCAAGGGGGGATTATCCTGGATTACCTGGGTGGACCCTAAATGCAATCATAAATGTCCTTATAAAAGACAGGCAGAGGGAGATGCCACAAAGACACAAGAGGAGAAGGTAGCATGAACCGCAGGCGGGGGCTGGGGTGACGTGGCCACAAACCGAGGAGGTGGGAAGAGGCAGGGAGCCGAGCCTCCCCCAGCGCCTCCGAGGCCGGGGGGCCCTGAGGACACCCTGAGTTTTGCCCAATGACCCTGATGTCAGACTCTAGACCTCCAGAACTGCGAGAGCATAAATTTCTGTCATTTTAAAGCCACCAGGTTTGCGTCCATTGGTTATGGCAGCCACGGAAACTGATACGGCTTGAGAAAGAAGTGTGCTCGGGGCAGCACAGCACGCCCTTCCCCAATGGCCTGCCCCTGTTTATGTGCCGTCGGGTGGAAGAGAAGGTGAGGACTCCCAGACATCTGATCTGAGCCCTTTCTTTTTTTTTTAAAGATTTATTTATTTATTTATTCCCCCTCCCCCCACCCCGGTTGTCTGCTCTGTGTCTATTTGCTGCGTCTTCTTTGTCTGCTTCTGTTGTTGTCAGTGGCATTGGAATCTGTGTTCCTTTTTGTGCGTCATCTTGCTGTGTCAGCTCTCCATGTGGGTGGTGCCATTCCTGGGCAGGCTGCACTTTCTTTCACGCTGGGCGGCTCTCCTTACGGGACGCACTCCTTGCACGTGGGGCTCCCCTATGCGGGGGACACCCCTGTGTGGCAGGGCACTCCTTGCGCGCATCAGCGCTGCGCATGGGCCAGCTCCACACGGGTCAAGGAGGCCGGGGGTTTGAACCGTGGACCTCCCATGTGGTAGGCGGACGCCCTAACCACTGGGCCAAGTCCGCCACCTGATCTGAGCCCTTTCTAGCACTGACCTCTTGGCTTTTGGGATGGGGGGTTGCGGAGGGTCGTGGAGCCCCCTTTGGCTCTGTCCCGGGCCCCAGCTTGGCGGGGGAGGCCAGAGGGGCTGCCTGGCAACCGCAGAGGCCTGACGAGACCCCCACCTCTGCCCCAGTTTCTTCTCAGAGCGGGTGCACGCATGTGTGGTGAGAATTCAGAGACGTGGGAAAAAAAAAAAAATGGCACACCAACCCTGTGCTCAAAATAACTTCCCAGGTTCTAAAAATGGAATTCCGCCCAATGGTAAAACTTCTCCCTCCCATCATAGTAAAATTTCTCACTTCCTCGTGCCCCGTAGGTCTGTGCCTGACTCAAGAGAGAATTGCTATTAATGGCAGTTTCTCCAGTTGCCACTCCCTTGGTGAGCCAACCGCTGAGGGTGACAGTCCCTTGCACAACAGATCTCCCGCCCCTCCTCCCTTGGGAACTCCCCGAGGGTGTTAGGCTTTTGCCTGCTGTGATGTCCGCAGTTACTCTTGGGTCAGAAAACACAAAGCACAACAACAAAAATAAAAAATGAATTACCTACATAGCCCTGGCTAAGTGCCAGGCACTGTTCTAGGCACTTTCCACCTATAGAACTCATATGCTTCACACAATCATCCTACAGGGTAGATATTATTATTGATATTCATTTTACAGATGAGAAAACTGGGACACAGAGAGGTTAAGAAACTTGCCCAGCTAACAAGTGGCTGGGGATCGAACCTTTAAGGCTCCAGGGTCTGTGCTCTTACCTCCTATATTAGCTGGCTCACTGGGACCGGGAGTTGGTGGGGAGGTTACAGCCTGCTGGTGGCTGAAACTCTTCCCTTATGCAAAGTGAGCTGTCCTTGACTGGGCCTTGGGCTTCGCCAGCAGGTGGACTTCCCAGGGCTCCGGTCACCTGGAGGGGCCTCCTCGCGGCGTTCTCTCTACCTTAGGGCCCTTCGTCTTCACCTCCTGCGGGGGCCCTTTGCAAGGAGGGCGGCTGTGAGCAGGGTGGGAAATTCTCCCTTTATCTACTTCTGGGCTCAGACCTGAGACGGGGGCCTGAGAGAAACCCACGTAAAGCCCCGGCCTGCCCGTGGCGCAAACCTAGTTCCGTCCTGCTCTCACTTACGGGGCCATCAGGTGGTGTTACGGATTGAATCGTGTCCCCCCAAAAGATGTGTTCAAATCCTAACCCCTGGGCTCGGCAATGGGGTCCTGCTTGGACATGAGCTCTGCGAAGGTGTTATCCGTTAAGAGGAAGTGGGACTGGGTCAGGGTGGGCCTGAGCCCTGCTGACTGCTGTCCTTGTGAAGAGAGGTGGCGTGGACACAGGCCGGTGGACAGAGAGCAGACAGCCGTGTGACTGGGGCAGAGTGGAGTCATGCCCGAGCCAAAGGACACGGCGCCGCCGCTAAGCCACCGCCAGGCCCAGCTCGCTCCAGGGGAGGCCGTGATCGGCCCCCAGAACGGGGAGGCCTCGACCGGCCCCCAGAATGGGAGGCAGTATTTCCCGTTGCTTCAAGGCACCCGGCTGGCCGTCCTTTGTCAAGGCAGCCCTAGGACAGGATGGCAGGGGGAAAGCCGGCCAGGCGCCCCGAGGATGGCTCCCGGGCACCGAGGTCAGAAGAGGCACCCCGCAGCCTCCCCTCCTCTCCTTCCCCGGGCGCAGGGTCTGGGGCGAGGGCGCTGGGGGGCTGGGCGCCCTCCGTACGGGGCTGGTTTGTGGAGGGGAGCCCGCAGCTCGCAGTGCTCGTTCTCCCAGGCTTGAGGGGAGGCGTGCCTCTCTCTGTATCCCAGATTTCCCCTCAAAACCGAGGGATTAGATGAGCTTTGCTATGGGAAAGCCCTTTGTCAATTCATAACTGCTCTCCAAACCCAAGCTGGTTTGCTGGGTATTCTTTCTGTCTTTTTTTTTTTTTTTGAGGTACCGGGGCTGGGGATTGAAACTGGGACCTCGTATGTGGGAAGCTGGCGCTCAGCCACTGAGCTATGTTGGCTCACAGGGGCTGGTTTCCTTGCCTGCTTGCTTGTTTGTCTGTTTTTTCCTTAAGGAGGCACTGGGAACTGAACCGTGGACCTCCCGTGGGGAAGCAGGCGCTCAACCGCATGAGCCACATCCACTCCCTGACTTTCCTTTTAGAAAGGCAGCAGTGAGAACCAACCCTCCCTCTCTGGGAAAAAGGGGTTAAAAACGGTAGTCCTCTCAGAGAGGTTGGGAGACTTAAAGAGCATCTCACAGGGCGCATTTCCTTGGGATGGCAGCACCCTGCTCTTGGGGACCCGCCAGGCTCCTGCTCACCTGGACGCAGAGGAGCTGGGGGTGTCGGGTGCTGGGATCCTTTGGAGAGGAAACCAGGCGAAGGGGCTGCACCCTGGCAGCTCTGGGCTGGGTGGGCCTGACGCATTTCTTTATCCCCCAGCAAAATACCATACTTTCTTTTTTTTAACTCCGAGTACCTCGGGCAGGAGAGGGTGGCCTCCTCTCCAGGTGCACAGAGCCCGCCCTCCCTGTTGTCTTTCGGGGGGCTGCTTCACACCCTTTCGTAACCTGCCCAGCACAGCCCGCTGGCTGACGCCTGCCTTCAGAGCGTCTGGACAGAAGGTCTGGGCGCCTCAGGGGGCACAGGACGGAGGCTGCTCGCACCCCAGCCCCATCCTGGTCTAGGCGGGGCCTGAGTGGGTGCACCGTGCTCCAAGTCCAGCCCCACCTGGGCCCACGGCCTCCATTCCTCAGTTCCGGGGGCCCCTGGGCCCCTCTGTCCCCTGGGAGGGTCAGGGCACAGGGAGGCAGTGTCCCCGCTGTGCCTGCGGAGGGGGCCGAGGCCTGGTGTCGCTGGCCGTCAGCCCAGGAAGCCCGAGCATGTCACTAAAGGATCGGATCTTCTCGGGGCCACTTTGCGGGACAAGAGCTCCCGGTGCTGTCCTTGCCCCGTAGCCTCCGTCTGGGCACTTGCCCCTGCTGCCTGGCCCTGTCCTCTGCCTTAGGCAGGGTCGACAGCTCAAATTCAGCTGGTCCTGAGCCCGGAGAAGGCACACTCGCCTTCTCGCCTCCGGTCCCCTAAGTCAGGCCCCCCGTTCACACGCCCTGTTCTGGTGTGCTAGGCAACCCCCCCGAAATGGGGTGGCTTTTACCATGGGGACTTTTTTTTATCCCCCCCCTTGCAGCTTTTTGCTTGCTGTCTGCTCTCTGTGTTCATTCGCTGCGCACTCTTCTGCATTTTGGCTTGTCTCCCTTTTTTTTTTTTTTGTCTCCCTTTTTTGTTGCGTCACCTTGCCGAGTCTGCTCTCCGCGGCGCTTGCGGGTCGGTGGTACTCCGTGATGTCCAGGCCGGCGGCTCTCTGCAGCGTGCGGGCCAGCCTGCCTTCACAAGGAGACCCCGGGACGCGAACCCAGGGCCTCCCATATGGTAGATGGGAGCCCAACTCACTGAGCCACAGCCGCTTCCCTTACCAGGGGAATTTATTAGCTTACAGGCTCACGGTTCTGAGACCACGAAAATATCCACGTCAAGGCACCGTAGAGGCAAGTCTTTCTTCCTGAAGACTGGCTGCCGGTGACCTGGGATGCCTCTGTCACATGGCAAGGTGCACGGCGGCATGGGCTGTCCTCTCCCTTCTCCACGGGCTCTGTCATGTTAGCTTCTGGCTTCCTCGGGCTTCCTCTCTCTTGGCCTGGATTCGTCCCCTGTATAACGGGCTCCAGGAAGGGGATGGAGACCCACCCCGGGCGGGCCTTAGCTGGAGTAACCTCATCAGAAGGTCCATGTACAGTAGGTCCACACCCACAGGAATGAATGAACTCCAAGAACATATTTTTCTGGGGTCCATAAAGCTTCAAACCATCACATCCCCTGTTTGCAAAGCCCATCGCACCCATCCTCGGGGAGTGCATATCCCAGGTGTACCATGTGACAGCTGAGGGTCAGAGCGGTCCCCAGCTGGTCCGTGGGGGCGCTAAGACTTGGATATGGATCTGCTGAGCGCTGAGGCCTGTGTCCCTCCTTTACCCCAGCCTGCCCCCCTCTGCACTGAGGACGACGCGAGATGGGAACGGGGCGGGCGGGACGGCTGGAAAGCACCCCCTCTCCCTGCGCCCAGCACGAGACAGTGACACTGAGGAAGCTGATGGTTGTGTACTCCTTGACCTTTGCAAGAAAGACCGCGATGCGCCCAGCCATCAGGCCATCCGGCCATTAGAGCCTCGGGTACCGCCGTCACCCCGTTCTAAGGAGGCCAGGACCCGGGAGCAGGTCGTACCTGGTGCTGGCGCCGGGGGTTGAACCCGGTGAGTCACACTCTCCAGACCCTGTTCTCAGAATCCCTGTGTCCATCCTCCTTCTCATCACACCAGGCATTTTGGGGTAGTTTTTCTCTTTCTTGGCTCCAGCTGCTTTTCCCACCCCCAGGCCCCAGGGCCCCTCTGGGAGCAGCCAGCCGCCGTCCACAGTGAGCAAGGGCCTTTCCTCTTTACTTTCAGCCCGGGCCTCCTTTGAAGGCAGAGGAGAAGGGGAAGTGAGGACGGGGCTGGGAAAGCCTTGGGGGGGAGGGCACGGAGGAGGTCTCCACCCCGGCGGGGAGCTCCGGGAGCTTCTTGTCTGGTGCTCCCAGCCTGGGTGGGGGATGGGTGAGGAGGGAGCGGTGGGTGACAGTTAATGGGGGACTGGGGGTGATCCCCAGCCACTATCCAGGCTCTCCCTGCCCTTTCCTCGGGCACCCAAGTCACACGGCCACTCACCCTTCAGCCCTCCCAGGTTCCCTCAGCCTTGTCCCTGCCACCTCACTCACCCCCAGCCCGGCGGGCGGCAACCCCCTGCCAGGATTCTGCAGTGTGCGAGCAAGGCAAGCTGAGCTACCAGAACTGGGGGGGTGCAGGGTTCCTGCCGGCCCTGGAGGGTGGAGGCTACTCTCACCTTGCTGGTAGATCAGGGAGGGCGTGGAGGGCAGACCCTTTAAGGATGTAAGAGCCAGACCAGAATGAAGGGAAAGGAATTCCCGGGGAGGGTGACGGGCCAGCATGGGCAGGGGTGGGGAGACAGAGCAGAGCCTGTTCAGGGACTCGTGCTCCTCAGGGTGGACGGAGCGGAGGGCAGGTGAGAGGAAAGGTGTGTAGGAGAGGCGGTTGGCATTTGGGCCATCCCCGCCCGGGGGGGGGCCCTGCAGAGCAAGCGCTTCCTCCAAGGCAGCCAGAGGCTGCGTGCACTGCAAGAGTGGCCTGGGGAGAGCGGCTGGGAGGCGCATTCCGAGCCCAGGACCTGCGCGCGGTGTGGAAGGGTGCCCTGATAAACACCCCCAGCGCCAGTGCGGGACTGGCCGGGCGGCGGCCGGAGCGGGGTGGGTCTGGCTGGTGAGCCCGGCAGGCGCGCGGAGGAACAGCTGCGGCGGGCGAGCGCCTTGCAGGCTGTCGTTCCGGCTGGTGAGTCAGTTGCCTGTGCCCCATGCCAGACTGCCAGCTTCCTGGGATTGGGAGCAGGATTCAGGGAAGGGCGGGGTGGGAGGGAGCTGGAGGGGGCTGGGGGGGCAGAGGCTGCGGTTGAGAACCCTCAGGGGTCCTGGCCCCTGCCTCTGCTTACGGCCCTAAGGCACGAGCTTGGGCCCTCCTTCTCTGCACCGAGGCTGGCAGCTTCACCCCACCAGGGCCAGCCACGCCCTCTCCCTGGCCCAAGGCGGGACGGGGAGGTGGACGGAGCTTGCATTTCCTTCCTCTCCGAGGTGAGGGCACCAGTGGCCTGCTGCTCTCCTGGCCTGGGGGGCCCTCTCTTGGCCGTTCAGTCCTGCCTAGAAGCCTGTGCCCACCCCTAGACTCGCCCTGTCCAGGAAGCCCCATCTCAGGGCGATGCAAATGGCCAGCTGTGCAAGGTGAGCCGTCTTCCCGGGAAGGCGCCAAAGCTCGGGCTTAAACAAGCCATGAGTTCCACGGTAGAAGGCCGAGCCTCCCCACTGCCCAGGCCGCGACGTGGCAGGTGGGGGCTGTCGAGGCCTCTCAGACCCTGCCTCCAGACCTTCTTTCGGGCCCTGACTCCCAGGAGGTCTGGACGACAAGGCTGGGTTGCCTTCTCTTGGGGCTCCCTCCCCGGGGCTGTACCCCGAGGGGCCCATGTCGGGGTGAGCTGGCCGGCCCTGCAGGAAGGGGGCTTGACTTGAGAGAGGGCGTGCAGAGGGGCTGCCAGGTCTTTGTCCTCACCTTCATGGGGCTCCAGGGACCAGGGAGCGAGTTACCAGGTCTGGGACAGTCCATCCATGGGCAGTGGATGAAAGGACCAAGGCAGGACAAGAGAAGACTCTATGAGCTGTCCCTGCCTCGAGCGAAGCGCTGAGGAGTGGGTGGAGCTGAGGGGTTGCTGAGTAATGTCCCCAGGGGCACGGCCGAACACCAGGAGGCTTGTGATCCTCGGGTGACTCAGGGCCAGTAAAGTCACTCTTTACTTGGCCTCAGCTTCCCAAGATGACCGGTTGTCCTCCTGATGCAAGCTCCTTCTCAGTGACACAAGGCCAGACTCTTTGAACTTCATTCGATCATTCACTCAACAAGCAGTCACTGAGGAGACCAAGGCACCTCGTGGCCCTCTCGCTGGCTCCCGGGCCAGCAAGGAATGCCGGGACACAAACAGTCAAGCATCGGTCAGCGGGTCAATGTCAGAGCACACGGAGGTCTGGGGATAGAGGGATGTGGGGGCACAGAGAGGAGTTCGCCCTGCTGGGCTTCACAGAGGAGGTAGCATTTCTTGAAGAAAGTAGAGATTGGCTGCAAGGAGAGAAAGGGAAAGGACATTCCAGGCAAAAGGCAGGTGGCTGACCAGGGCCAGGATCAGTGTAGGAAGTTTTGGGAAATGTCTGGTGAGCTGGAGAAAGCAGCAGCAGGATGCGATGGCTGCTGTGGTAGATTGAACCATGTGCCCCATAAAACAAGTTCAAGACCTAATCTGCGTTCCTGCGGTGTGAACCCAATGGCTAACAGGAGCTGTGAAGATAGCATTAGTTAAGGTGAGGACTCACTGGTGACTAGAATCTTCGCAGGGCTATTTAGATGAAGCCACAATGAATCAGGGTGAGTCTTAATCTGCATGACTGGAGGCCTTATAAAGAGAGACAATTTGGGTGCAGTCTGTTAGTAGATGCCAGAAGAAGCCAGCGATGGCCATGGGACGGAGCCCGGCCAGCCCCCGAAGGCTGCCCGAGAAGGTACGGCCTTGTGATGCTTCGATTCTGGACGTCTAGCCTCCCAAACCCCGAGATAATACATCCTTGTCATTTACGCCAGCCCATGGTCTGGTATTTGTCATAGCCGTCCTGGCAAACTAAGACTGATGCTATGACATAAGTAAGTAGGGCTGGCTGCCCTGGCCGGGGCAGCCTCTGCCGGGTTTTCCCATTGACGTGATGTTGGGTGAAGAGTGGGATGGGGTCTCAGTCCGATATGAAGAGCACGGGGCCTGGAGTCAGCCAGACCCGGGGCTGAGTTTGGGTCCTTCTGCTTCTGGGTTGCTGAGCCTGGACTAGACACATACCAGAGCCGAGCCGCCTGGGCTTCCTCATCTCTGTGACCCTGGGGTTTTTGGAGGGGTCAGGCGTGACAGGGCTTTGCAAGCTGTAAAGAGCTCTGCAAACTCAAGGCGTCATCGGGTAGCACTTGGCAGCAGCCCACGTCGGCGCTGACCTGCGGGGGCATCACTTCTTGGGGGAATGGCCACGGATGGCTGCTCCACTCGGTCAGGTTGGCTCCCGCACCGAGGAAGAGGTTTTGACGGTTCCTTACCCTCTGTGGCGTCACCTGCTTTGGGCTCACACCACTCAGTGCTGTGGGGGCTGTGCCGAGGCCAGAGACAAAGGGACCAGAGCTGGGCACAGTGTCTCCCCTGAATCGGCAACTGGTGCCTGTTCTGGCGCTCCTTCTGGGCCGTGGGCCGTGCACTGGGACTAGGCACGAGAGGGTAGGGCTGGCATACCTTCTGTGGGACAGGGACCCCGTGGAGAAATAGAACAACGGGCAGCGGGTGAGTGAGGCTGGCATGGCTGGTGACCGTCAGACTGTGAGGATGTGGGAAAAAGGCGAGAGGCAAAAAGCCAGGCAAAGCTCCCTGAGCCTCAGAGAGGACTTCTTGCAGCCCTCGTCCCACTGCTCCGCACGCCCCTGCTCTGGGGACCTCCAGCGTGGGGGCTGCTTGAGGAGGGGAGAAAGGAAAGCAGCTGCACCTGCCTGTCGATGCCCCCTCTCAGGCCCGCCTGCCCCACGCCGGACAATGGTGGTGGCAGATTCGGTTTTGAATCCTCCCCCCTAGAGCTGGGGCGCCGCCAGCCCCGCCTGGGCAGTGTCCCCAGGGGTCTGTGACTCAGGAGCTCTTTGACGGGGGCTGAAGCCTTGGCTGGCTCCTGCATCGTCTCCAAGCCCCTGGCCTGCTCCAGCGGCCTCCGAGCTTCCCCTGCCAGCAGCGCCGAGCGCCGCCGCCGGGGGACAGCCGAGCCCAGTGACTCAGCCCGGCCCCCTTCTTTGCCCTGAGTAGGTGCCGTGAGTATTTGTTGAATGGAATTCTTGCCGTGGGTTGGAATTTTCCACTGCAGCTCAACAGACCTGCTCCAGGCCGGCCGTGGACCTGGCCTTGGCTCTGCCCGCGGACGCAGTGCTTCTCTGCCCTTCCGTGCCCTCTTCCTCCTCCCAGACACCCCCCTCCGATGCTCCTTAAAACCTCGGCCTCCTGGACGTCTTCTCCTTCCCCCGGGAGTCCTGCCGGGGCCCATCCAGCCGCCCTGCGGGAACCTCGTGCGCCCGAGCGCTCAGGCAGTGGCAGCTGTACTCGCACCGACGGGCCCCTGCCTTTGCTTAGTCATGGCTCCCCTTCCTCAGCGCGTGGGTCAGGGGCAGCTCGGGTGAAACAGGCCCCAAGGCACAAGCCCCCGTGGAGTCCCCGTTCCTGTGCGCCCAGGTGCGATCCAAGAGCCGCCTCCTGTGGAAGGCCAGGGCGAGGGAGGGGCTCATGCTGTCACCCGAAGGAGAGCGGACTGGGGTGCTGGGGATGGAGGAGCTCCGTCAGGGTGGGGGATGACACACCCTGGCTGCCCGCAGGTCCCGGGACCCTCCTGTGGCCTTGGACTCCTTGTTTAACGGTGCATGAATCATCTGGCCGCCCTGGTCACAGTGCTGCACCTCTGGCCCTGCTGGGCGAATCAGGGTGGGCTCCTCTGCTCTCTTGAAGATTGTCCTGGCCTGGAAAGTGCCCCTTGGCCTCCTGCACCGGGCGAGGTCACTCCCATGAATGAAATAAGGTTTCAAGCCTGGGTGCGAGTCATCACAGGCACGGGAAGGACAGTTCAGAGTTCAACTGCATTGCAAAGGAACGTGCGGCGGGTGTGTGGACATCAAAAAAGGCCAGGTAAGGAATGGAAGGAGCTTTTGCAAGTCATAAAGTTCCTAGATACAGAGCAGCCAACCCTTATAAACAATCTCATACAGGAAATACTATGATTACCTCCATTTTATAAATGCAGAAGGAGGCACAGGGAGGTTAAGGGGCTTGCCAAAGGCCACACAGCTAGTAGGTGTCCCAGCCAGATTTCAAAGCCGGACAGGGTGGCCCCAGAGCTAGGTTCTCCTTCTTCTTTTTTTTTTTCAGGTTGATAAAATTCTATTTGCTTTTATTCAGAGCTGTGTTCTTAACCACGATGTTTAATGCCTCACAACTGCTGCTTCGAGAGTATCTACCACAGGGATTTTGTGAGGACCAAAATAAGGTCAAATGTGTAAGCTTGCTTTGTAAACTAGAAATGCTTTAACAAAACAGTGATCACGGTAAAGCTGTTTGGGAATGGCTAAATGAGGTCAAAACTGTGGAGAACGAAAACATTTGTCAAGTTCTTCTCCATCGTCTCAAAACCCCTCCTAAACTGAGCCTGGGAATCGCTCCCCCTTCTTTCACCCCCTTTTCAGGTGAGCACTTCTGATGGGACTGTTTTATGGTCAGCATCAGTCCATTTTTGTGATCGTCACCGCTAGTCCCCGCTCATTCTAAGACGTCTCATAAGAGGAGGCCTTCCTTCCTCTTTTCTTGGGTATCGTCCAAATCGAAAACCCCCTCATCCACACCCCAGATTACTGCAATGGCTTCCAAGTCATCCGTTCCGCTTCTAGCCACTCTTATCTCACATCCCCCTTTAGCAGCGCCAAAACCCAGCGGTTTTCATCATTCTAATTAATCTAAAAAAGGCCTACATTATAGTAGTGAGATAAGGCAGGACATAGAAGTAGGAAGTAGGGTTGCTGGGGGGAAAAACTGGCAACGTGTTTATTATTCACTGAGGATACAGTTGCATAACTACAAAATCCAGGAGAATTTACTGAAAGGCAAATATAATGCAAGGGTTTTTAAGGTGACTAAAAAAACAAAACAACAGAGCTGACTGTGGGAGGACACTCCTCCTCCAGGCGGGTTCCACCTGCATTCCTGGGCAGGGGGCCGCGTGGGGGCGGCGGGCGGGACTGCTCGGGTCCTCGTTGTCCGTCCTCACTGTCCTCATTTTGCAGACGGGGAAACTAAGGCACAGAGAGGTTAAGTGGGTTGGCCCAAGACCCAGGCCGCTGACGCCAGCGTCTGCTCTCTTAGCTACTCTGCTTTCAGTAGTTTTTCTACATACCAGCAATGACTCGCTAGGAAATATGTTAGAAGGGAAAGATACAGTCCTAAGAGCCATAGAGACCCCCGGCATTGCCGTGGCCTCCCCTTGTCACCTGAGTCACCTGAGCACCACACACAGCGATGCTTATGCCCAGAGGCTCACAAAGCCTCTCACACACAGAATTCAGCAGCTTCCGGTCCTTACGCCACCAGCAACAGCGTCCCAGCCCCAGCCCAGGATCCAATGGAACCGCAGTGAGACTCCTTCCTTGGCCTCGTCCCTTCCTCAGCAAGAATAGATTTTGTCCATAGCAGCCTGGTTTGCAGAAGGGCCACTCTGCCTTCAACAGACATGGCCAGAATCTTTAAAAAGTCATAGCTCCAGCCGAGTGGGCGTAGTTCATGGTTGAGCACCCACCTCACACATATGATTTCCCGGTTCGATCCTTGTTATCGCAAAAAAAAAAATACAGTCATAGTTCCATTACAGGCGAGGACCTTTTGCTTTGCACGTTCATAATTAAAAGGCCCATCTGGGGGGTTTCTCCTGAACCAAAGTCAAAGTGCCCTAAATGAATGGAGCAGCCTCCACTTACCAGGAGGAAACCCCTTGCAGCTGTGCCAGGCAGGAGCAGGAGGCCTCCTCCACTGAGAGCCGCCGTGGTGGCCTCCCAGAGTCCAGCACGGGGAGCCCGTCAGCATCATCTTGCTAGTAGAGGGCCTGTGCTATGGTTTCCCTCGTCACCCTGAGACTCTTCTCCAGGGCAGAGACAGTATTTCCTCTTCCTGGGAAGCATCATCGCAGCACCAAATAGCACACTGAAAGGAACAGAGGAACTGTGACCTTCAACTCTCCCTCCAAAAGAAGGGAAGAAAATGGCATTTACCAAGCACCTTTTATGTGCACCCACTGTGTTACGTACTTCCACATGTCGTTGTAGTTAAGCATAACAGTCAACTTACCGAGTCATTGCTGTGAGACTCCTTTTATTTTTAAACATTGCACTGACATTTATATAGCACAGAATGTCCCATTTTCAGCACTTTCAGGTGTACATGCCAGTGACACTCATTAATTCACATCCCCACCATCTCTTTCCAATACTTTTTCATGATTCCAAACAGAAATCCTGCGACCCTTTAAAGGAATAATTCCCCATTCCCCCCCCCACCACCCCACTTCTACTTTCTATCTCTATTAATTTGCTTTTTTAGATATTTTATGTAAGAAGAATGATACAGTATTTGTCCTTTTGCGTCTGGCTTATTTCACTCAACACAATGCTTTGAAAGTTCATTCATGTCATAGCAAGTATAGAGTTCAGTCCCTTTATATGGCAGAATTGTTCCACTGCATGTCTATACCACACTATACCACACTGCCGATCTCTTGGTGGAGTGGTATGTACTCATTTTAGAGGTGAGGAAACGAAGGCTCGGAGGGGCTAAGGAGCTTGTAGTGAGAAAGTATGGCTGGGACTTGAACCCGCGTCTGCTGGGGCCAAGCCCATGGTCTCCCCATTGCATTTTGCAACCTCCACAGGAGGACACCACATTTGCAGTCTTGCTGAGGGGACTTACAGTTAGACAGGATGTCAATCAAGGGATGTCCTCAAGAACGACAGCACTGGGCGGTGGACTTGGCCCAGTGGGTAGGGCGTCCGTCTATCACATGGGAGGTCCGCGGTTCAAACCCCGGGCCTCCTTGACCCGTGTGGAGCTGGCCCATGCGCAGTGCTGATGCGCGCAAGGAGTGCCGTGCCACACAGGGGAGCCCCACGCGCAAGGAGTGCGCCCCGTAAGGAGAGCTGCCCAGCGGGAAAGAAAGTGCAGCCTGCCCAGGAGTGGTGCCCCACACAGGGAGAGCTGACACAACGAGATGATGCAGCAAAAAGAAGCACATATTGGGGGGAGAGTGTTATTGGGGGGGAGTGGTGGGGTGCGGGCGGTGGGGGCGAATGGGGACGTCATATTTTTTTAATATAATATCTTTTTAAAAAATGAATAAATTGAGTAGAATTTGGAAGAAAAAAAAAAGAAGCACAGATTCCTGTGCCACTGACAACAGCAGAAGTGGACAAAAGAAGACGCAGCAAATAGACACAGAGAACAGACAACTGGGGTGGGGGGAAAGGGGAGAGAAATAAATAAATAAATCTTTAAAAAAAAAAAAAAAAGAACGGCAGCACCGCAGCCACGGTGGGCCCCTCTCCCCCACGGGAAGAGAAAACTCCAAGGCCAGTGGGACTCTGGAGCTGTGGGACGGGGAGAGGCAGGATGGCTAAGGATGGGTGACTTTCCCCGGGATGCACTAGCAGCCCCAGCAGGGGGGTGCCGGGGGCCCCGCTGGACTGAGCTCATGCCAGAACGTTCTTGGGGCAGTGACGCCCAGCAAGGCCTGCTGGCTCCAAGGCCTCTCTGCTCGGAGCCGGCCTGCAGGAAGGGAGGGCCCCACTGGCAGGCTTGACCCGAGGCTCTCCCACTGCTAAGGCCTGAGTAAACGTGCTGCCCTCAGCACCTCTTCCCACTTGGGGCAAGCGAAGTGCCAGGGACATTGCTGGAGTAAACAGGAAGGAGGGAGCTTGGACTTGGTCCCTCGCGCAGGGCCTAAGGGGTCAGCCTGTCCTCCACCAGGAAAGAAAGATGGGCCCTGCCACTGCCCCGCTCCCCTTGCTCCTCGGCCTCTTATGCAATATCCTGTGGCTTTTGCAAGGGTGGAGGTTTGGCTGTAGCAGGACTGGGTGAGAAAGGAGGGAACAGAGAGGGGTGTGCGGTGGGGCCGGAGGTGGGGGTTCGGGCTGGCTTCGGGCCTGGAGAGAAGGGGCCCGCAGCCCCGGCAGCATCTGATGGGGTTCTCGCCATGTGCCAGGCGTGGCGCCACGCCCTCCGTGGACCTCCTTGTTCTGAATCGTCACGACCACCTAAGGGGCGGTGCGCTTATTACCCACACGGTATTGACGGGGGAGCTGAGGCTGAGCGGAGACTTGAACGTAGAATGGTCAGACTCCAAGCCGGGGCCCTCGTCCACTGCATCTGATGAAGATCCACTGGGACAGGGCAGCTGGCTCGGGGTTGAGACCCCTGTGGTCCCGGGCTGCCTGCCCCCACGGCCCCACCCCAGCTGCACACTCCTGCGCTTGATGGGGCTGTTTCTTCCAGGTACTCTCAGGCCGTGCTTCTTCCCCAGGTCAAGACTGCTCTCTGGAAGAGGCTTGAGCATTCACGCCAGGGTCCAAATGACTCAGTAGACAACTGAGGTTATCCTGGAAAGAGTACTTTGTTCAGAAGACTTGGCGCAGAGGCCTCCCTGGGCCATTAACTAAATAGAGGAAGTTAATTTGGCAGAAAGGGCCTAGAACAGTGCCTGGCACATAGTAGGTGCTCCCGAAACTTTTCATCAGGAAACACGGAGGTCAGGGATAAGGCTGGGTAAAAGTGCTTAGCAAACGGTAAAACTGTGTTCGTTGTAAAAGTGTTATGTGGTCTCGGGAATGCCTGCATTTTTATGAGTGCAAAGCCTTGAGCCAAGCAATGAGGCCTGACTGCCTGGGCTGGATTTCCTGGGCACAGAAAGAACTCCCTGGTTCTTCAGAAACACACCCAAAATTCCACAACTGTCTCCATAAGGCTGGATCCCTTGGAGCGTCAGAGTATTTTCCAAGGAGCAGGAAGCCCTGTTTTCCAAGACTGCAACTTAGCTTTAGGTGGTGGGGGGCCGTCCCCAAGAGGCGGGGGGGTGCTCACCGCAACTTCATAGGGAGCTCTGGGCAGTGCCACCACCGCTCTGCAAATAGGGTAGACTGACGGGGGGGAGGGGGGGAGCGAGGCACTGGGAAGGGGCTGGGGGGAGCCTCCAGCACGCGGAAGGCGCAGCCCTTTGTATCTCCTGGAATTTCTGCTGTGTACCAAGCACTTTACTGCAGCTAACCCACTGGATGGCCATAAGAACTGGCCATTTTGCAGCTGAAAGCACTCAAGCGTCAAGGATTGAAATCCCTTGCCTAAGCCACACAGTTCTGAAGAGATGAAGTGGGGATTTAAGTCCAGGGCCCAGGCTCTGTGTGTTAAGTGGTGGCACTTCCAATGGCATCAACTTCTAAAGCAAAGACAATTGTCCATGGGCACACACGCGCGTAGCGCTGTGGACACGTCCAAGTGGGTGGGAGAGGCGCACACGCCACGCTGAGGGAGACCCAGGCGAAACCTGCCTTTGGGTGTACCTTAGAGCAACCAGCTCTTTTTAAAAACCATAATTTCATCAAATACGTGTCTAATGTAGTAGGATGTCTTTAAAACAGGAAGATGTAACCTCTGAAATACGACAATATACAACAGGCAATTTTCCATATCTTTATCAAGGCTAAGATTAAAAAAAATTAAATGAGGGTAGATAGTCAACCAGTGATATACCGGTAATTAATATTATCTAAGTAACCATGCTAGTGCCACGGCCATTTAAAATAATATCAGGTTTTAAAAACTTTTATTAAATTACCACAGCTTGAAAACACAATGGAAAAAAAATTTTTTTTGGAACTATGTCACTGAGTTCAAAACAGTTTGTCAATTTTATTAATTAATTTGGTTTCAGACTTAAACCCTTTTTGATTGGCCTGGCTGACGAAGCGGTCAGTTAAATTTTCTCAGGGCTCCGGAAGCAGCGCTTCGCCATCAGGCTGGTTTCTGCTGCGGTGGTATTTGGAAGGACAATCTTTGCTTTCAAGGATGCCTCGTCCCACTGTGGACGAGGGATGGCTGTCAGGAAAGCTTCAGGTCGGAGGTTTACAAACATCTTGACTAGGCTCCACAGTGAGAAACCCATTTTAGGTCTCAGTCCCGATCACATAAACAAATGCATCTGACGGAAAGAAAAGTTTCATGACAGAACACAATCTCCCTCCCCCTGAGGTGCTGTCCACCAACGCGGTCCACAGAGCAGGGCTGTCTTCCAGTGGTTGTCACTAGTTAGCAAGGAGAGAAGTGAAGAAATTAAGAGTGAGTGTTTGGCACGTGAAAAGATGCTCTTCATTGGCCATTGGGGAGAGACAAATCACAACCGCAATGACATGCCACTTCACATCGACCAGGACGGCGATTATCAAAAAAAGACTGATGATAACAAATGTTGGCAAGGATGTGGAGGGACGGGGATCCTCAGGCATTGCTGGTGAGACTGTAAAGCAGAGCAGCTGCCGCGGAAAAGGGTCTGGCAGTTCCTCAAGAAGATAAACAGAGTGTTATATGACTCAGCAATTCCAGGCCTCGGTTTATTCTCAAGAGGAATGAAAACATTCGTCCACACAAAAACTTGTACACGAATGTTCATAGCAGCATTATTCATAATAGCCGAGAAGTGGAAGCAACCCAAATCCCATCAACGGATGAACGGATAAACAAAATGTGATATAGCCGTATAATGAAATATTTGACTATTAAAAAAAAGATGAAGTAACTGATTCCTGCTGCAACATGGATGATGGATGAACTTTGAAACATTATGCTAAGGGAAGGAAGCCAGTCACACTATACCACATAGTGTATGATGCCATTTAAACGAAATGTCCAGAACAAGCAAATCTATAGAGACAGAAAGATCAGAAAGATTAGTGATGGCTTGGGTGGGGGGAGGTGGGGGGCACGGTTGGAGGGAAATGGGGAGTGACTGCTCATGGCTATCAGCCTTCTTTCTGGGGTCAGGTAAAGGTTCTAAAATGGATTGTGGCAGTGCGCAGCCCTGTGACTACACCAAATCCCCCTGAACTGTACACCTTAAGTGGATGAATTGCATGGTAAGTGAATTTTATCTCAGTGACGCTGTGTAAGAAAAATAGTGTTTAGAAGTTTGTATAGCATCTTGACATTGTGATGACATCGAAGCACATGATCCTTTTCCTAGTAATTCATTTTCATTGTATTTTACAAAAGCATCAATCCATGAGAGATTAAAATAAAAATTTAAAAAAAGCTGACCCTTCCCAACAGATGATTTGGAAAGTGCTTTTCTGGTCTATTTCATTATTTAAAAAAAAAAACCTTTTGGTCTGAAGTCACTAAGTTGATTTCATTACCCACTAATGAGTTGTGATGTGTAGTTTGAAAATACTGCCCTGCAGCCCAGCCCCTCAGCAGTCAAAATTCACGGTCAGTAGCAAACCATCAGAAATGAGTGCTCTGCAGGCTAACCTGAAGGTCTAAGTGAGATCCATAGGGCTGACCTCGGTCCACCCCTGCAGCCCCATCTTTCACCATGCTCCCACATAGTCTTCCCTTTCCAATCATAACAACATGCTTTCCCCAGTCACGCCAAGTGAGCTCAGATTCCAGTGTCTTTGCAAATGAAGTTTCCTCTGCTGGAAATGAGGCCACATCAGTAGCATCCACTGAAGCCTTCCTTGTCCCCGGACCTGCTTCCTCCTTGCTCCTCTTTCCGCAGGTTCACAAGAGCACGCAGTACACAGCATGGCAATGGCAAGTCTGCGGATTTGGATCATCTTTTGCTTCCTTGCCCTCACCAAGGGACAGACACATGATGGATCCTCAAGACATAAACGCGGGATCGTTCAAACTAGAATACTCCCTGTCTCCCAAATCAGAGTCCAACCCGGCAGAGCCCCCTTCAAGGAGAATCTTGCCCACCCCATGCCCTTGGCTTAGACCCCAACTCTCTTCCCTCCCTTGTGTTTCTTTCTGGGCCATATTACCCAGCACCTTGGGTTCCCGAGGTGGTCCCTGTTTCCTGGCCATGTGACTGATTTATATGCCTTTCCTTGCTTGTACCTTGGTACCCATTGCATCTCTTCTCCTTGTTTCATCCCAAGTATATCTGGGGCCACAGTCTAAATCATGCCCAGGCTTCCTTGCTACGGGCAATTCTTACATTGCATTGTGACTTTCAGGGACAAAGTGGGTTTTTTTTTCTGAGGTACTGGGGTTGTGGATTCATCCCGGGGCCTCGTGTGTGGCAAGCTGGTGCTCAACCACCAAGCATTGTTAACCTTCAGCTGGACAGAGACTACTACCCACTCGATACATAGTATTATGTTAATCCTGTCCCCGCCCCCACACATGTGGCCCTTTAATTCCATTAAAATGTAAAAGATCAAATTTCTCTTGACTTGAGGTGAGCAGCATAAAGGAAACAAGGGAGACAAGCTGACCGAAAATGCAGCTGAGATGATTTAGAAAGCAAAAAGCAGGTGGAACAAAGCTGCATTTAGTCACAGCTCGGCACAAATTGGAACCTATTTGCCATTACTATCAGTCACTTTAAAGCGGAGTTCCGCCTGAATTCATGTCCCACCAATAGTGGTGAAGCGGTAAGGTAGAGCAGTTAGGAGCAAGGGCTCTAGGCGCCAGAGCTCTGGCGGCGGGCTGTGGCGGCGGGCTGTGTGGCTTATATACGGCTCTGATATTTACTGGCTGTGTGATGTTGAGCAGGTCATTCAACTTCTCTGTTCCTGGTTCCTTTCTGTAAAATGCAGAAATAATAGTACACGTCCCACAGGACTGTTGTGAGGGTTAAATGAGTTAACACAAATAGGGCACAGAAAACAGTGCCTGGCTTATAGCAAGTGTTCAATAAATATTTCTATTATTAACTGTCTTTCAGTACCTACTCCGCATGTGCCCAATAGAGCTCAAGATGAGGGACGGGCAAGAGCAGGAACTGATATACACCCCAAGCCGGGACTAGGTCCTGCCTGGTGCTAGATGCTTGGCACCTCATTTAGTTTTCAAAATGGCCCCAGGAAGAATATTCTCTTACCCATTTTACAGCGAAGTTAGGCTCAAAGACGTTGGTTAAAAAAAAAAAAATTAGCGAAGAATGCTACTGTCCAAAGAGGAACTGTTGATGATTTAAGGGGCGGCCAACAACTTCTCTAGCCAAGGGCAGAGTACACATCCATGGGAGGCTTGCTTGCTTCCCCATCCAAGAAGCAAAAGTGCTGGCTGGGGTGGGCGCCTGCTGTGCGCCTTGTTCTAGTCCATGGAGACCTTTCCCCTGTATCCTCTCATAGTAGACTTAAGCCTCTAAAGAACCCTGTTGAGAGGGGGACTGTAGGGTCCCGATTTATGGGTGGGGACCTGGGCCAAGTCAGGTGGCCATGAGGACGGGCAGGAGCTGAGCCCACGCCTTTGGTGACCATTGACCCTGACAGACCCTCTCAGCTCCCTGCAGCAGTGGCGCCGGCAGTTCAGCTTCTCCCCGTGTCACTGCGCATCTCGCGGTGCGTTTTCAGGGAGGGCAGTCCCACCATCTCAGTGCTCCACACCGGAGCCAGTGGGCTGCAGGGGCCAGTCAAGTCACCTCGTCACAGTCCCCTCCCCTCCTGGGAAGTGTCTCCCTTGGTGGCCCCGCCCACCAGTGGACGTCAGGTGGGAACTTGTCGGCTCCTCAGAGAGGCTCCAAGGGTTCGAGTCTGAGAAGAGGGGAGTGGTTGGGGCTTCCATCCCTTTTCCCCAGTTGACGCGCAATACATATTCGTTAAATTGAATTTCACGGAGTCTCGTTCCAATTCTAGGAATTTCTCATGAGTCATGTAAGATCTGAACCTGCTTGAGGAAATTCAAATAACTTTTACTTATGCCTTACAGATGACCTTGAATCATCTATAGAAATTGCTCAATGGAGTATTAAATCGAAAATCTAAGCTCCCCTAGCTTAAGCCTGGGTTTCACCCAGTGACAGCTTCATTGTTGTTGTTTCTTTACCTCCACCCCCCACCCCAACTGAACCATAAGCATCTTGGGAGCAGGAAGGAAGATTTTTTTCATTATCAGGCTCGCAGTGTCTGACACGGAGTCTGGAACATAGAAGCTAGAAAACTGTTTGCTGGATGTACAAAGGTGTCAATAGATGGAGGGAGGGATTGATGATGGATGGACAAATGCAAGATGGACACGCAGATGCATGGGTCTGTGTACAGCTAGATGAGTGAGGCCACAATCTCGATGGCACTTCATTGTCATGCATTGACTTACTCATGAGGATGCTGGCAAACAAAATGTTAGCTGAACTGGGCTGGTGGAAAATCTCACCTATTGATTAGCTTTGAAAGTAGGTATGTAATACTTTAACTTTACTTGTTCATTGCTCTTCTTGCTGCCATTTAGTTGGCTTTATTTTTCCATGATGACATGTGTTTTCAGATATAGGGATTGCCCAGACTTGAGTCAGCAACAGGGATTTGGCACTTTTTCAGTCTGCAGCCTGCCTCAGTCTCCCCTATCTGGTGTCACTGTGCTTCTGCTCCCAACATGGATACTCAGCCAAAGAAGACAATTTCTGCCCCTCCAGAACCATCTCTGATGACAGGACTTTAAAGAGCAGACAGACTGTCCTCGGGTAGGGCTGCAGGTGATGCCCCCGAGCTGCCTGTTAGTAGAAGACCTTGGCAACACACCTGCCAGAAGGGGAATGCCCTCTGTCCTACATCTGCCCCGCTGGCCTCCTCTGTTGGGCCTGCCAGTCAAGTCTCTGCCCTGAGCCCCGCATCGTGAAGTCCCGTGGGCCCTGGCCCCGGTGCCCTGCACCTATACCTCCTCCTGCCACCCCACCCCTGACCTGGCCTCTACCTGGCTTCTTGTTTCTCAGGCCTGTCTGTCCTGATCCAGTTCAGCGCTGCAAAAGGCCCAGGATAGGGTTCAGTTCATTAGTTCTAACTGAAAGAATGTTCTGCATAGTAGCAAGCTAAAACTTTCCCACTCATAAGTCCACCTACTGGTTCTACTTCCAGTCCCTGGAGCAAGAAAGACTGAATTGACTACATCTTCTGCCTGAGTGTTGTTTTAGTTTCCTTGTTGCTAAAGCAAATACCATGCAATGGCTTGGCTGCAACAAGGGGAATTTATGGATTCATGGTTTTGAGGCTAGGGGAAGTTCAAAATCAAGGCATCATCAAGGTGATGCTTTCTCCCAGAAGATGTTCTGGAGCCAGCTGCCAACCACCCTTGGTGCTTGGCTTTTCTATTGCATGGCAAGGTACATGGTGGCCTCTCCTGGCTTCTCCCTTCCCTTCCAGGTTCCGTTTGTTCAGCCTCTGGCAGCGCCCTCAGACTTTTTCTCTCTCTGCCTGAATTTCATTCTGCTTATAAAGGAAGCCAGTCATCTGGATTAAAGCCTAACCTGACTCAGCGAGGCCACACCTCAAGTGAAATAGCCTCACCAAAAGGTCCTGTTTACAATGGCTCATGCCCACGGGATGAAATGAGATTATGAACATGTTTTTCTGGGGTTCATAGCTCCCAGCTCCACGAGGTCCTCCCAATGTTTGAAGACAACTTGAAGATTACAAACTCATCCCTTTGAGGCTTCTCTCCAGGCTGAGCGGTTCCATGGGTTACCTGCTCTCCAGACGCTCACCATTTTGGAAATTTTCTGGGTCATCGGATTTACCCTTGAAAAGTTTTTCAGAAGACTGGCAAACTGTCCCAGATTGGAGGAGACTAAGGAGACAGGATAACTAAATGCTATGTGGGAGCCTGGTTTGGATTCTGGGCCAGAAAAAGGAGCTGAGTGGGGCAAGGGACTTAATTTGAAGAGGATCTGTAATTTAGCTGATAGTGTCAATGCCACTTGGGTTTTAGTGATTGTACTATGGGTATGTAAGAGGTTCACATTTGGGAAAGCTGGGTGAAGAGTGTACAGGAAGTCTTCGAACTGTGTTGCATATTTTGGGTTACGTCTAATATTTCAAAATGAAAAGTTCTTAAAAGTTATAAAAAAAAAGTCTTTCAGGTATTGTGATGGATTTTTGCATTGTTGTTTCAGCAAAACTGGAGCTCCCTTTCCTCAAGCTCCCTTCTCTGCATAGTTCCTTGTTGGCTTGGGCCACAAGAACCATTTTGCGTGAGATTTGCAAGGCAGAAGGGAAGGAGAGCTCTGGAGGTTGGTGGCGGGGCACAGCGAGCTGCTGCAGCCCGTGCATTTTGTTGGTACCGGGCACTGGCCATGCCCAAGGCCCCTTCCAGATCTTCTACCAGTGTGTCTGACTCCTCGGCAAGGTGCACTTGTTAGCTCCAGGAAGGGCAGTGTTTAGAGGAAACATGGGTTCCATATTCAATATATGCTATGCTTAGCATTTTCTTGGAAAGTCCCTTCCTCCCCTCACCTATTGTCACTCCCAGTATCAGCTAGTTGTTCATCCTTTGGTTTTTCCAGTAAACACGCTGATGACTTCTATTACAATTATTTAGAATTTCCACACTATCTCCTAGAAAGGCACTTGACAACGAGCTAGTTATGAGTACAGCTCTATCAGGGCCATCGAAAGTTTTGCTTTCTCTTTGAGTTAACCGGGTCACATTGTTGTATCCTTTTAAGCTTGTGGCCACTGTAAATCTCTAGAAATGTTCCCATGGAAGTGGTTCTCAATCCAGATCTTCTCCAGTTCATTCTTGCAATTGACTTTTGAACCCATAGGCTTTGTTTACATTTTTACATGACAGAACAGTACATGACTCCCCGTAAACATCGTCCTCGGGCTCTCAGTTCATCATTCTAGTTGTCCTGCTTAATTTGAGTATGATGTCTGTCATCTCGCAAACTAATTATCCCTACCAACTTTGTATTACTTATGCATTTGATAATATATTTAAAATCTCATCCAAGTTGCTATAGAGGACAGAGGCCTGGAAGCTGCTGCCCGTCAGCCTCCGTCAGTCCAACTGGGGCTCAAGCTGAAAACCATCATGCCTGTACCCGCATTTCTCTATCTTATCCACAAAAATACCGTCAGATGCTGTCACATCCGCGTTTCCCTGATTTAGCAGAACAGACAAGACATCTGTTTACGCATCTGTAGCTAGTATAACTTGCCTTACCGGCTTGGGATACAAATATGGGTCACATCATTTTTAATTTTCCAGATTAATCTCTTGAATCCTCACATGCCCAAGTAAGCAAGAACTCTCTCCCGCTCCCTCTCCTCCCCCTCCTCCTCTCTGCCACCCATGTATGCCTGTGTCGCCGGTGCAGAGCTTGGCCAAGAGAACCCAGGCTGGCTCTCTCTGCTGCCCTTTGCTTCACTACTGAAAACAGAAGGCCTCACCCAGCCTCTGCTGCGCTGAGGCCAACATTCCCAGTCCCTGCACAGGCCACAGAGATTCTTGCCTGAGTGTCATGCGTGGGCAAGTGTGTGCCACCCGGGGGATCTACACACCAGCCCCCTCTGCGAGGGCAGCTGGGTTGGGGGGACCCCCGTGGCTCAGCACCACCTCCAGCTGGAGGGCACTCTCATCCGCAGGTCACACTTCCCCTCTCCTGCGGGCAAGTGGAAGCCACCGGTGGAGACAGGTGGGACCGTTTCAGCCCCGTCGGAGAAGATCTGATAATAGTGAGCCTCCGACGAGAAGGGATGGGTTCTGCTCCCTTTTCTCTCAGAAAGCCCCTTTCTCCTGGATAAACGTGCCCAATTGCTTCCAGCAACCAGCCCTTCCTACCAAGAAATATGGAGAACAGCCTTTGTCAAGGTACACGGCAGGGAAAGACATCCCGGGTATGGGTTTATCGCCTGTTCTTGGCACGACGGATGCCTACCTGCTCACCTTTAGGTAACTGAAAGAGATCATTCGTGTGATTGTTCTTGGAACAAAAGCTTCCTCCAAGGTGGTTTGCTACCTCTACTTTGCTGAAAGGCAACTTTTAAATGGTGGCTTATTGTGTTAAAAAAAAAAAAAAAGAGACAGAAAATTCCACTTTCTAGGCACCCCATTACAAATCTCGTCCTTATTTTTGCCGTGAGTCAATGCCAAGTTCAGAAGTCAGAGGTCATTAACTGCACCCAAATGCACTGTTTTCCCTTTCTGAAAACTGAAAACAATTCATACTTCCCTGGTTATTGGCTCCAAGCCCAAATTTCTTAAAAATCACGGCCAAGACCCCTCAAGCATATGTCCACACTGTGAAGTGATTCATCTAAAACCGAGCTCACTGACGTGTCCAGATGCTCCCTTCCTCTCTTCGCTGCTCTTGGGCTTGGAATTCTTCTTTTGGAATTTGCCTTTACACTTTCCAGCGTGAGAATTCCTCTTCTGGTGGGGGAATAACAGTATTCATTAAAAACTCTGCCCCTCCAGTAACTGTAGGACCTGGCTCTCTTCCTTGTCATTTTTCTTGCTCCAAATAACTTAAAAGGAAAAAAAAAAAGTATTTCTGCAATCTCTGCCACTCGCTTCCATCTCAGCTCATTTCTCACTTTAGTATTCTTGACACCAGCCTTACGAGGCTGTGCTGCTTTTTGGCCTTTGTTTTTGGATCTCTGCCCCTTACCACTGTTATACATGCTCTTTCAAATTCTGAACTCACTCTGCATTCATGGCAGTTTTTTTTAAGATGCTCTCCTCCCCCCACTCCACCTTCCTTCTCAATCAGCTCATTAGGCTTATTCCTCATTCCACAAGAATTTATGGAGCACCTCCTCGGCATCGGGCACAATGAGATACGAGGGAGCAAAACCAGATTGGGTACCTGCATGAGCAGACGTTCCTTAGGGAAATAAGTACACAGACCTTAGTCGAATCATGGCACAAATAAATATAACATCGCAGCTGTGGTAACTGTTAAGAGGCCCCAATTGTGTCTAAGCGATTTTAAAATCATTATTATTATTTGAAATCCAGGCAACGAGACAAGAAAGGGATCACTGAGCTCACATCTAAAAGAGGAGCAGGAAGGATTTCCTGAGGTCAAGAAGGGAGAAGGAGCCTTCCAGGAAGAGACCAGCACAGGCAAAGGCCCCGTGGCATGGGAAGCATGGTGCTTATGCGGGCCTGAAGCCCACGAGGCTGGAGCAGGGAGTGAGCGGGGGCTCGGTGGGGCTGGAGAGCCGGATGGGCGCCAGACTCTGCAGCGCCTGGCAGGCTGCTAAAGCTGGCTGTCTTTATCCCCAAAGCGCTGGGAAGCCCCTGAGTGGTTTTAGAGGTGTGGAGATGGGAAAGGGAAGGAGAGGCATACACTTAGATTTGAATTTCAGCAACAATCACGCAGGCTACCGCCAGCACGGAGAGTGGAGAGTGCCTTGGGACTCTGGAAGATGCCAGAGCTGATATGGGGAGGCCCTCGGGCAGCTGAGGTTGCAGTCCAGGTGGAAAGTGAAGGTAGCTGACCCGGGAGTGGGTGATGTGGGGATGGGAAGAGGGGTTACGACAAATTCAGGATTTTAAATGCGCAGAACTTGGAGGGGGTGAAACGTGGGAGGGAAGTGAGAGGGAAGAACCACGCTTGTCTCCTGGGTTGATTCATGAGTGGATAATGAGAATTTTGTTCTTTGGAGATTTCTGTCCCTCTTGAGCCATTTTCTCCTTTAAATTTCTGACTCTTGCAAATTTCCAAAAGTTGCTTACCTTAAGTGAAGTGAACTGGCAGCAGCTTTCCTTTCTGTACAATGAAGAGTGCCATGGATGAAGCAGTCGTTTTCTCCCAGGGCCCCGTCAATTCTGCATCATAAACCAATTTGGACACATGGTTTTACAGCCGGGTCAAAAAAAGGAGTTCTCCTTGTTTTTCTTCTATTTTCCCAAGAATTTCATAAAGCAAATTAAACATTCTTGGGTCTTCTACAAAGGACATGGGGTCACCTTCTGGATCTCATCCTTACCGTGTCCCAGGGACTGGTCTGTTGCATCATCAGCTCATTCAGTCCCTCCAATAACCCCAGGGAGCAGATCCAGTTAGCATCCTCCTTTCACATATGGGGAAACTGGGACGCAATGGGGTTAAATAACTGGCCCACATTTCCACAGTCAGGATTTGAACTCTGGCTCCAGGGTCTGTAACCTGAGCCCTTACTCGAATTGCCTCTGGAGCATGGCCTTTCTGCAGGATTTTTCAAACTGAATTGAACGAGAATCTCTTGGGTGGGAGTCGATCCCAGGCACACCTGCATATTTCAAGAGCTTCTCCTGCAATTAGAATAGAGACCTTTAGTTACCACCCAGGGATCCCAGCACAGAGAGCTGAAGCTTAAAAGAGGCCTCCTGGTGAAATTTCTACCAGGTACTTAAGAGGTAAGAATGGAATTGCTGAACACAAAAGTCGCCTGGGGGCCCTGGAAGTGTTAGGACCTGGAGGAAGCTTGGGCCAGAGGCCTTCAATTGTCCCCCTGGACTCCGGGTGTGGCAAATCCATTCCAGGAGGCAGAGATGCCCCCTGCGCGGTCTCGAGACAGACCACAGGACGAGGCCAGGGAAGGTGGTCTCCCCCAAAGGAGGTCCAAAGGGGTCCACACAAAGCCCCAGGCTCTTCAAAGCCCCCTTCATCAGGACTAGGGGATTTGCCCACCAGACATTCAGGTGCTGAGTGTGGTACTACCGAATGAGCACAGATGGTTTGAGGGGTAAATATTTTAAGTGGTACTTAGTTGCTGTGCTATCAGCACTCTCAGCTTGAGGGTAGAGCAGGGGTTCTTAACCTTTTTTTGTTCCACGGACCCCTTTACCAGTCAGGTGAAATGAATACGACTGTAATTTATTTATCGCATACATTCATAAGGGAAGGAAATGCTGAATTTCAGTTAGAGGTCAGAGAAAATAAAGAGAAGTTGATTTTTTTCATTTCAAGCTCAGGGACCCCTTGAAATCTTTTCATGGACCCCTTGGGTTAAGTATCCCTGGTATAGAATTGTTTTTGGGGAAGCGGACTTGGCCCAGTGGTTAGGGCGTCCGTCTACCACATGGGAGGTCCCCTGTTCAAACCCCGGGCCTCCTTGACCTGCGTGGAGCTGGCCCATGCGCAGTGCTGATGCGCGCAGGGAGTGCCCTGCCACGCAGGGGTGTCCCCCACGTAGGGGAGCCCCACGGGCAAGGAGTGCGCCCCATAAGGAGAGCCGCCCAGCGCGAAAGAAAGTGCAGCCTGCCCAGGAATGGCACCGCCCATACATCCCCAACAGAAGCGGACAAAGAAACAAGAGGCAGCAAATAGACACAGAGAACAGACAACCGGGGGAGGGGGGGAATTAAATAAATAAATAAATCTTAAAAAAAAAATTTTTTTTTAATTATTAAAAAAAAAAGAATTGCTTTTGTATAACAATGAAAGCCACCCACTCTTTATCCCCCACCCCCACCCCAGGACTCTCAGAAAAAAATGAGGAGAGGACTTTGCAAGTGTCTGGCAATCCCATAAAAGATGTATTAGAACTATTTAAAAAAGAAAGCAAACAAGAGTTAAATACAGAATTCAAGATCATGGTTATCGCGAATGGGGAGTTGTGGGGCGAGCATGGCGGGGAAGTATGGGAGCTGCCCAGTGGTTAGGATGCTTTTGTTCTGAGTACGGGGTTTGTGGGCACTTAATCCATTATCAAAACAGCTAGCAAACAAACTAACCAAATAAATACACAGAAGTCGCCCTGCCTGGACAAATGGCAAGAGTGCATTGTGAAACAAGCATTGTGATTAAGTCAATGCTGGGCCAATTTAAAAAGGATGAAAAGGTGTAGAGAAAAAGAACCACCTGCAAATAATCTTGCCACTCATAGGTAACCATTGTTAATATTTTCCTTTCCAGACCTTTTGTACAATTATCTTTTTTATACTGTTGCCGTCGCATGTGTTTTAGTTGGCTAGGCTGCTGTGGCAGTTTGATATGGTTTATGAATTCCAAAAATAGATAATGTATTATGTTTGTAAACTGGTCTGTCCCTCTGGGCATGTTAGATTGTATTGGATTCAGAGGTTTTACTTTTACTTGATTAAATAATTATTAAGGCTTTGATTGGGCCATGTCAGTAGGACGTTGCATCCCTGCCCCTTTGGTGGGTGGGGACTCAGAGAAATTGCACCGCAGAGAAGAGAGGTTGGAGTTTTGAGCTGGAGCCTGGGAAGTGAACACACAGGAGAAGAACACAGAGGAATAGATACAGCAGAGGCCCCAGGAAGAGATGAGCCATTCACCTAAGAGTCTACAGCTGTCCTTGTGGAGAGAGGCAAGCCTGAGCCCGGAGAGAATCGAGCCCCAGGGAGAGAGATAAAGCCTAGAGAGCCTGATGGTCTACAGCAGATACTGGAAGAAGCTGGGGCCACGGAACCTCAAGAGGAAGAGGAAGGCTGGACGTCGGCAGCCATTTTGCTCCCACACATGGAGAAAGACTCTGGTGAGGGAAGTAACTTATGCTTTATGACCTGGTAACTGTAAGCTCCTATTCCAAATAAATGCCCTTTATGAAAGCCAACAGATTTCTGGTATTTTGCATCAGCACCCCTTTGACTAATATAGCTGCCAAAATGCAGTATACCAGAAATGGATTTGCTTTTACAGTGGGGATCTATTTGCTTTTAAGCTAGCTAACAGTTCTGAGGCTGTGAAAATGTCCCAATTAAGGCATCATCAGGTGATGCTTTCTCCCCAGAGACCAGCTGCCAGCGATCCTGGGCTTCTCTGTCATATGACGCACACGGTGCCGTCTCCTGGTCTCTCCCTTCTCTTCTGGGTTTCATTGCTTCAACTTCTGGCTTCCTCTGGCTCTCTCTCTGTCTGAATTCATTCCATTTCTAAAGGACTCCAATAAAAGGATTAAGACCCACCCTGGGACGAGGAGATGTCCTGGGTGGTGCTTCACGGACAATTACGGGACATTGTAGATCCCCCCAGGGCCCACTGGATGGAACGTGGGAGAGTGTGGGCTATGATGTGGACCATTGACTAGGGGTGCAGTGATACTCAGAGATGTACTTACCAGGTGCAATGGATGTGTCACGATGAGGGAAGAGAGTGTTGCTGTGGGGGGAGTGGGGGGTGGGGGCGGTGGGGTTGAATGGGACCTCATATTTTTTGAATGTAATTTTTAAAAATAAATAAATAATTTAAATTAAAAAAAAAAAAAAAAGACCCACCCTGGGCCATGCCTCGCTCAAGCAGCCTAGTCAGAAGGTCCTACTTACAATATGTCCACACCCACAGAAATGGATTAATTTTCTTTTGAAAGATTTATTTATTTATTTCTACCCCCTTCCTCCACGGCCCCACCCCCCATCGTCTGCTCTGTGTCCATTCGCTGTGTGTTCTTCTGTGTCTGCTTATATTCTCATTAGGTGGCTCTGGGAACTGATCCTGGGGCCTTCCAGAGTGGGAGAGAGGCGCTCAATCTCTTGTGCCACCTCAGCTCCCTGATCTACTGCATCTCTTATTGTCTCTCCTCTGTGTCTCTCCATGTGGGTCAGCACTCCTGTGCAGGGCAGCATTCCTGTGTGGGCCAACTCTCTGCTCAGGCCAGCTTGCCTTCACCAGGAGGCTCTGGGCATTGAACCCTGGACCTCCTATATGGTAGATGGGAGTGCAATTGCTTGAGCCACATCTGCTTCCCTGGGTTAACTTTAAGAACATGCTTTTCTGGGGCACATAGAGTCTCAAGCTACCACACACCATATCTATGATTCTTTGTATCCTCTTTTTGCTTAACATTAGAGCAGGTACATATTTTTTCATTTCATTAAAGACTTTTCATGAACATAATGTTTACTGTTAACATAATATTTCCCTTCATGGGCATAATAGGATTGACTTAGCCTTACTTGCACTGGACATTGCTTGTTTCCAACTTTTTGACAGTATAAGGAAAGTGGTGATGAATATTTGAGTGCATAAGTTTCCCATCCCGTGTATATATTTATCATTCTTTATTTAGAACAGATTATTAGAATTATGTTCATATTCATTTAGATATGAACATTCTAAGGCCTATTTTACCAAGCTACCAACTCACTTTCTAGAAGTTTTATGCACATTTACCCCTTTACCAGTGAGAGGCTCTATTCACTGCATTTCTATCAGCTGTGGCAGGTAGAATAATGCCGCCCCCAAGCTGTCTACACCCTCTTCCCCAGAGCCTGTGGAAGTCGTCTTACATGGCCAAGGGAATTAAGGTTGCTGATCAGCCACCCTGAGTAGGGAGACTATCCTGGGTTACCTAGGTGGGCCCAGTGTCATCACAAGGGCCCCTGAAAGTGCAAGTGGGAAGCAAAGGAGGAGAACCAGAGAGAAGGCAGAATGAGAAGGACTTGAGCCTGACGTTGTAGGTTCTGAAGATGGAGGAAGGCGCCACGAGCCAAGGGATGGAGGCGGCCTCTAGACGCTCGAAAAGGCAAGGAAATAGATTCTCTCCCAGAGCCCCAGGAAGAAACGCAGCCCTGCTGATACCTTGGTTTTGGCCCAGGGAGACTCTTTCTGGATTTCTAACTCCCAAACTGCCAGATAATAAATTTGAGTTGTTTTAAGTTGTTAAATTTGGGGTCACTTGTTATGGCAGCAGTTGAAAACTCATACACCGGTATCGGTTATTTTCGTTTCAAGTAATCTCATTCCATCCCACTTTAATTTCAAACAGCAAATATCTTTGCAATTTTTAGGTGAAAAGTGGTAATTTCACTGTTGCTTTAATATTTATTTTGTTGATTTTCTTTTTTTGTGGTAGAGTACATCTATTTTTCTGTCTCCTCAGAAAAGACCCTCCTTCTGGGAAAGGCTCTTACCCTATTTCTAGTCAATGTGGTATCGAAGTACAGCTGGTAACTGAGCCAAGGTAAGTCCCTCAGAGCCTTTTGTTGTAAAGTGTTAGGATTAGAGAAACAAGCTCCATCTTTCTCCAGTGGTGCAGGAAACAGAGGCGAGTCACAGCAACTCCGGGGGCTGAGTTTGCTGCCGTGGCACAAAACCTGAGAGAATGGTGCTCTCTGCAGAGGAGGTCAGGGGGCAGGAATGGGGAGAAAGCCTCAGTGGTGCTGGTCATCAGGTCGGCTGCACTCTTGCTCGTCCTGCGGCTGCGGGAGGCTTCCAGAGTCCCCTGTGCCTGAATTAGTTTGAGTTGTGTTTCGATCACTTACCACCCAAAGAGTCTTCGTGCAGAAATTGGAACCAGGACTGGGATGTGGAAACTGACCAGCCGCAAATGGCTGAATCGAGATCGGCGGGGGGTGGTGACAGTGAGTAGCCCCAAATCCAAGCCTGGGAAAATCGCCATCCCTATTGGCAGTGGGTTAGAAGATTCCCCAGTGTCTAGTGAGATTTGTACCACGTACTGTTCAGACTTATACTCTAAAAGACTCGGTTGGAAAATACAAGGACAAGGGAACATGCCATTGATACCTTGTAGCCTTCGGATGGGCGGGAGAAAGAGAAAGGGAGAGAAAAAGAGGGAGATTGGAGACCCAGAAGAAGCAAGCCTTCAGGGAGCTGCTGGACAGATAGACAAAGTTTCGTAAAGAGAGGTCTTTCTGGCGGTAGCCAACAAGCCCACAGAGCCAAGGGCCACATAGTCATGCCCTTTGCTCAGCAGCCAAAGCTAATCCTCTGTCTCACACTAAAAGCTCTGCTCTGATTAAGCCATACCCCCTGAACGGGCTGGGAGAGTGTAAACTATAATCCATGCGGTGCAGCAGTGCTCCCAAATGTAATCATCAGATGCAACGAACGTGTCGCACTGATGAAAGAGATTGTCGATGTGGGAGGAGTGGGGGGTGTGGGGAGTGGGGTATATGGGAACCTGTTATATATTTTTAATGTAACATTTTGTGTGATCTACGTATCTTTTTTTTAAAAAAAGATAATTTAAAAAAAAAAAAAAAGAAGAGACTGTAGAATCCTGGAGATGGGGTTGGTGACGGCTGGGAAGGGGCAGAACCAGCCAGGCACCTGGTGCACTCCCAGCCTGGTGAGGCATCACCCAGCTCCCCCCACCCCTGCTGGGTGGAAGGCCCTGGGATGCGGGGTGGGGGGCAGAGACAACGCCCCAGGGCCAGAGCTGCTCTGCCGTTTCTCCTTCTCTGATGCACCCTGGCGGGAGGGCAGAGCCTCCCGGGCTGCTGCTAAGAGGCTCGAGCCACTCGCGGGTCCAGGACAGCCTTCAGGGTCTTAAAAAATTTCTGGGATTGGTTATTGGCCAACAGAGAAACGCAAAAATGAAACTCACAGTTGGATGATTAAGGTTTTAAGGGAGTCGTAGTGCCAGAAGAGCCCGCCAACGTGAGGTGGATGGTTGCTCAACCGCTAAGGTAGTTATTTTTCGGGCTTTCCTGTTGCCAAGAACTACCTGGGACGATTGTTGAACGCACAGATTCCCACGTGTATCCCCACCCCTCGTCCTCAGGAGATTCAGTGGGTCTGGCATGTGGTCGGGAATGTGTGGTTTCACCAAATTCCCTGAGAGATTTTTATCGTGGAACAGATTTGGGAAACTCTGTCCTGAGGTAATCGCCAGGTACCTAGACCAAAGGGAAGTGGTTTGTGAGTAGTACAGCCCTGAACAGGGGAATATTCTAGAAATGCTCCCAACAGGCACCAGAGGAGGCAGTGAGAGTCTCCTCGCCATCCTGGACCAGGGGCCACTGCACGTTGCTTCCTTTTTATCCATCGTAGAAGGTCGCCTCTAAGATGGTCACCCCGTTTGCCCGCCAGCACTGTACACAGGGTGTGTCGGAGGTGGTTGGCGGTTGCAGTCATCATTTAGCCAGTGAGTTTGAGAAGACTTGACCAAGACAAATGGACACACCCAGGAATCCTGGACATGGGGTTGTTGTCAAATGGCCCTCTCAGTTAATACTTTGAGCACCACACCCATACACACCCAAATCCACTCATTTTCTCCAGAAACACAGAAATAGTAGCTCACATTTTAAAAACACTTGGTATGTTATGGCACTCGGTGCTTTCTAGCCATTAGCTCATTCAATTCTTCCAACCACCCTCCTCGGTAGGTTCTATTATTATCCCCCATTTTACAGATGAGGAAACTGGGGCTTAGACAGATTAAGAAATCTGCCCCAGATCACACAGCTGGTCAGTCATGGAGCCGAGGACTGAGCACGGGCAGCCCGGCTCCAGAACTGGAGATTTTAACCCCTGTTCTATGCTGCCTTCCCCATGATGGCGAAGCATCTGAAAAAGAAAAAAAGAAAAATGGTAGGGACCCATTTCAAAAGAAGACAAACATCTTTGCGAATCAGAAACAAGAAAAGAAACAAGAAAACTAACACCAAGAAAGACTGCCAGCAAAAGCAATCAGCAGGAAATAAATTCCCTCCAGAAGAAAAGAAAATAGTAGAGCAAGATGAAAATGGTCATAAAATAAACAAGTTTGGAATCCTCAAAAGATAAGGGAAGAAATGAACAAGAATAAGTGAATAGGAAAGAGGAATGGAAATCGTGGAAATGGAAACTTTAGTAGTTAAAATTAAAAACTAAACAGATGGGGAAGCTCTGGACCAAACACTGCTGAATAAATAATCAATAATTAGTGTTTTGGAAGATATCACTGAGGAATTCACCATGACACAACACAGGAGATTAAAAAAAAAATTATGAAAGGACAATTGTGAAACATGGAAAAGAGTTTGAGAGGCTTTATCCAAGAAGTTAAAAGAAAGGATTAGAGCAAATGGTGAAGAATGTTTGATGTGATAATGGTCATGAATTCTCCAGAACCGTCAGACAGAAAATGTCCTCTGAATGCTAAGTGGAATAATGAGTCATTCGATACCCATACATGCTGTTCTAAACCTGCAGAACATCAAGCATAAACAAGGAAACCTAAAAGCTACCTGAGAAACAGAGAGGCCTCCCACATGATAGATTCTGGACTTGGGGCTGAGACAGTAGCTGGATAAGGCTTTGCTTTACATCCTAAAGGGATGGGAAGAGGATGGTTGCATAATGTTAGGAGAGGATATTTGGTGGCATTACTTGTGTGAGAAGGGATGTGGATGCTGGGAGTCCAATGAGTATCCTATGTTTTTTATTTTATTTTATTTTATTTATTTTTAATTTACTTCATTTATATCCCCTTCCCCCAGATGGTTCACTCATCTATCTGCTCATTTTTTGGTCACCTTCTCCAGGAGGCACAGGGAACCGAACCCAGGACCTCCCACAAACAGCCTGAGCCACATCCGGTCCCTTGTATCCTGTGTTTTGCATTCATTTTTGCAATTGTCCCATTAACGGTAGTCCATCATTTACAACGGAGTTCACTGTGTTATACAGTCCTATGTGGTTTTTTCTTTAAATTTTTATTCCTGTAACTTTTACACAACCTAAAATTCCCCCCTTTTAACCACATCCACATATATAATCCAGTGCAGAAATTTTTGACCTTGAGACCAGAGACAGTGGGTCACAGGAGCTCTCTGGAAGCAAAGTTGTGAAACAGCCGTGTCTCCTGCCTGTGGGCAATGCCAGGCTGAGAGAATACAGCTGATATGCAGAGAAAAGCAAAGATGAGAGGTGAGAGCATGAATCCTGTCGCTGTTAAGGATCTGGTTGTATCACTGTCCTTCCAGATCTTATAGGAATCTTCCATGGCTTCCCCCTTCTGCCTAAACTTGTAAACTTTAGATTTCTAATATTTTCAGCCAAGTGAATTTTAGTTCACTGAACGGTGAGCTTGACATTTTGTTATTCTTTAACTATTTGCTTATTTTCTTTTGGGAAATGTTCTTATTTATTTATCTACTGGGTCTTATGTAGCGTTGTTTTTAAATATGCAATATTTCCCAACCAAAATTCTATGCTCTCTGACCTAATCCTCTTTCTTTTTTGCCTTTCTCAGTAATGGCTTCCCTGCCTTTACACACATCCAAGTCAAGCTCCTCCGTATCATCAGCATCTTCCTCTCTTCCCCACATGCAAGCAGCCATCAAATCTTATCAATTCTACCCTTTAATGAACTCTCCAATCAGACTTTGACAATGATGTGCCCACCCCTAGACAGGGGAGCAGACCAACACTCCCCTTGGCTATGCAGGGTCAATTGGAACAACTTTTCTGGAGGAAAATTTGAAAATATACTTCTAGATCTCAAAAACGTTTACATCTTTTGACTTAGGAAGAAGGCGGGAAAAGCAGACCTAAGAAACAAAAGGCCTTTCTTTTTTTAAAGGGTGTTCACAATAATGGCATGTTTTAAAATAATTTTTAATAAAATGGAGTATTGCTCCAGATACCACATCAACTTAAAAAGGATATGAAACACATCATATACAGTATTAGTCCATTTCATTAAAATATATGCAGCAAAATTCAGTGATTCTGCACAATTGGGTGTAATGCTCCAGGCTTTCCTTCCCCGCCCCCCCACCCCGCACTCGCCCTCAGTGGGCCAGCTGCTGCTCCTAGCTACTGAGGGGGAGGCGGGCGAGCCTCGGAAGTGACATTTGGGGTTTTGGTCGTTTGGGGTTTTTCTTCACAGTGTGCTATGCGCAGTATAATTTTCAGTGTTTTCACGTTGTGCTTTTTGAGACTAGACCTAAAAATAATACTGTTTCCCATTACTGTTTCACAACAAAACCATGAACAGTGGTTAGCTCCGTGTGATGGAAGTTTGTTGACTTTAATATCTGTACTATCCCCTATCTTCCTTTTTGGAAACGTAATTGCCAGCGACTGCTTAGCATTCCCATATAGGGGTGCGCTCTAACTGATTTAACCAGACCCCTATTCTTGGCCATTGAGACATCTGGCTAGTTCCCCCCGTGGTAGGCAATGCTGGGGTGAGCATCCCCAGCAATGCTGCTACCGACATCTCTGTGCCAGCTGGGCCCTGCAGAATTATACAGATGTGAGCCAAGTAGTTTCCTGCCTTCTAGAGCATTTTTCTCCTAGTAGGGGAGATCAGGCATTTATAGAAACCACGACATTATGAGACATAAAGTGATAAGTACCATATCAGAGGAGAGAAGAGAAGGCCAGCTGCCTGCCTGGAGGAGGGGGTATTTGAGTCAGGCTTGTCAGTCAGGTTGCTGGGGAAGAGGGAGCTCATCTTCCTGGTGGCCACAGAAGGTTGATTTCCCATGGCTCCTGAGAACCGGAACAACGGGCTTTCGAGTCTAAGAATCTGGGCCCCCAAACCCAGTTCCTCTTGGGAATATGGCAGCTCTGGGCAGGAAGAGGGAACATTCTCTCCCATCTACAGAAGCCTGGAGCTTTCCCCAAATTCCTTCCAGCCCCACCAAAGTCGGTCCTCCCATCGCTGCTCCTGAAGCTGATGGGGTGTGTGGGGGGCTTCTCAACAGCCCCCTGCTCCCTCCCTCTGCCCCAGGGAGCAGGGTGGAGAGGTTGCTCCCCGATAGTGCTGAGCCCCCGCGCGGGGGGTCCCCACTCTCAGACCTCCCGCCAGCCCCAGCTCCTGGGGAATGTTGAGCAATCTTTGGAATTTTTCAGCGAGAAACAAGCACTTTCAAATTCCATTCAGGCCTCCTGAGCCGGGCAAGCTGCCTGGAGCAGGGAGCCCCCGGCTGCAGCGCCTGGAGCCTTCCTGGGCAGGCATTGGGGATGGCGGGGGACTTTTCGGTGTTTGTTTTCTTCTCCTGCTGGCAGGGCTGTAGGACACCATTACGGTGAGGTCATGGGGCCCTGCCCCACCGCGGCCACGGGTGGCTGAGCAGCCAGGAGCTCGCCGTCCGCGTGGCTGGGGGGCGCGGGGTGCCACGGGGTGGCCCCAGGAGGCCCGTGGGGCAGCCCTCAGTGGGCTCGTGCCTGTGGACCCTTAGAGCCTCCCCCCACCCCCCACCACCCGCCAGGCCAGGTCCTGCAGGAGTCCAGCTGTGACTTGCTAGAAATAAGTATCTTGTAATCAGTGCTCAGCTCAACTGGTACCCCCCTAGGAAAGTCTTCCTGACCCCGCCTCGACACCCCTTGGACACTCAGGGCACCCCATGCCTCGCCTGAGCGCTTCCCTCTCTGTGCTTCACGGCCATTATTCGTGGATTATTTGTTTGATGTCTGTGTCACCATAGACAGCATGCCCCACGAGGGCAGGAGCCCTGGCTACCTTATTCACTGTTGTACCCCCGATACCGAGCACGGGGCCTGGCACACAGTAGGTGCTTTATGGATTTCGGTACATCAAACCAAGTTTCCCAGGGAGGCATAAGGATTCTGCCTTCCAAGGCGCCCCTGCCGGGGCATGAATGCCCCCTGGATTCTCGTACCAGGTTTGGTGGCACCTCAAAGCGTGGCCCTACTCTGGGCCTGAGTTTCCCTCTGTCCCCTAGCCCCCCCACTCCCACCCTCACCTCCAGCCAGCTAGGTGGGAGGCCGTGGGGTCACTGTCCAAACTGACAGCCAGGCTCCTTCGTCTGTGCTCCGAGTCCCAGGCGGGCCGGGGTGACCTCCGCAGACAGCGGCCCTGTCCCCTCTCTCGGGGTCCTTCGTGCCTGCGGTTGCTGGCTCCATCCTCACGCCTCCCATTTAGCTAAGGTTCGTGGAGGGCTTCAAAATTCCCAAAGCCTGCCTCAGCGTCGTGTCATCTGCGCCTCCCGGCAGCACCTCAAGAACAGGGGGCTACTCTTCCCATTTCATATGGAGGAAGCAGTCCCAGGGAAGGGACCTTCTCGAGGCCACGGGCAGTAGACAGCAGCGACGGGGTTCCAGCTCCCGGGACACGGGGGAGAGGGCGGGAGGCAGGCAGGGGGGTTCTGTGCCCGCAGCGGGAAAGCCGGGGGCTGGGGAGGAGGGGGCCAGGCCCGGCACCCGGCGAGTCGTGCCAGCCCCGAGGCGAGACAGCGGCCGCCGCCGCAGGTCCTGGGAACAAGACAGGGCCTGCTCGCCCTGCACGCCGGACCAAAACCTGCGCTTTGGAAGCCCTTAGCGGAAAGAAGCGGAAAGAGGGAAGTTCCAGTCTGCTCAGCTGGGCAGAGGGCAGCCAAAGGCTTTGCCTCCGTGTTTGTGCCTGAGTGTTTAAAGGTGGGGAATCGTAGCAGGGAGCGGCTGAGGGAACCGGGGAACCACGTTTTCATCGCCACCCCTACCCTGACTCCAGACCTGGAGACGATCAAATCTTCACTGTGCAAAACTAGGGGGCTTCTTTTTTCTTTTTCTTGTTTTTTAACAGAAGTTTTAGATTACAGAAAAGTTAAATAGCAAATAGAGGGGTGTGGAACAGATGTAACTGAAGTGGTTGAGTGCCTGCCTCCCATGTATGAAGTCCTGGGTTCAGTCTCTGGTGCCTCCTAAAAAATAAAAAAAGAAAGAAAGAAAACAGAGGGGATTCCAATAACCCCTCCCCGCCCACATACACATTTTCCCTGTTAATAACATCTTTCATTAGTGTAGTACATTTGTTACAATTGATGAACACATGTTGAAGCATTTCTATTAACCATGGTCCAGAGTTTACATTACGGTTTACACTTTTCACCATATAATTTTATAGGTTTTGACAAAATGTGTAATGGCCTGTTTCTATCACTGCAATATCATGCAGAACAATCCCAATGTCCCAAAAAAGGCCCCATGTTACACTTATTCTTCCCTCACCCTCCCCTCAGAACCTCTGGTGACCACTATCTTTATGTCAATGTTACAAATTCTTCCATTACTAGAATAATAAGGAAACGGACTTTGGCCCAGTGGTTAGGGCGTCCGTCTACCACATGGGAGGTCCGCGGTTCAATCCCCGGGCCTCCTTGACCCGTGTGGAGCTGGCCCATGCGCAGTGCTGATGCGCGCAAGGAGTGCCCTGCTACACAGGGGTGTCCCCCGCGTAGGGGAGCCCCACGCGCAAGGAGTGCACCCATAAGGAGAGCCGCCCAGCGCGAAGGAGGGAGCAGCCTGACCAGGAATGGCGCCGCCCACACTTCCCGTGCCGCTGACGACAATAGAAGCGGACAAAGAAACAAGACGCAGCAAAAAGACACAGAAAACAGACAACCGGGGGAGGGGAGGGGAATTAAATAAATAAAAATAAAATCTTTAAAAATAAAAAAATAAAATAAAAAATAAAATAAAAAATAAAAAAAGAATAATAATAAGTCTGCTTTGCTCCTCAGTTGCATTCCCCCTTTATGTTTGTTCATTTCTCAGTCTTGAGGATTTTGGGACGGTGATGCCCACTCTGATTCTAATCGAGAGGGGGCTTAGATCCCATGGGGCGTATGGGTGGAACTGTCTTGCTTGCAGTTGTATATGCTTTCTGTTTTTTGGGATGGCTGTTGTCCATCATCATCATTTTGTTCATTGTTCTGGGCAAGTCCAATGAGGTGTTGGCTGCTACTTGGCTGAGATTCAGAGCTCAATTGGCATATGAACAGAAGGAAGATTTAAGTCTCTGGGACATATATTTAACAGGTACAGTGCTAATTATAGGTTCAAATAAAAAGGGCAGAAGAACCATGTGTAAGGAAACTATAAATGAGTCTAACTCTGTTACTTTGGGGAGATAGATTATCATATATTCCAAGGTAAGGCCCACCAATGAGGTGACAATTTCCTGGGGTTGTCTGCTTTGCCTATAGTGTCTAGATGTCTCTAGAGACATCAGGAGTCCTGCTTGAGGCACAGGTTACAGTGAGATCCTCCTGAGATGTGTATAAGCATAACCTCTGGAACGACCTCCCAATTCACTTTGATATCTCTTAGCTGTAAAAACTCTTATATTTAATATTTTCCCTTTTTGGTCAAGGTCTTTTCCAAATGCATCACTAGTTGGCACTTGGTAATAATCCCTCAGTGCCAGAGAGGCCCATCCCTGGGAGTCATGTCCCATGCTGGGGGTGAGGGGAGGCAGTGAGCCTACATGGTGACTTTGGCCTAGAGAGAGGCAACGTCTGAGTAAGAAGGTTTTTAGGAGGTAACTCTTAGGAAATATATATTACCAGGCTAAGTTTCAATTTTACAAGAACAAGATTCATAAGTACAAGAATCAATATCAAGGGCCAGGAATGTTACCTGTCTTCTTTTGCTGGGCACTGCCTATGTACTCTTAGAGATTCTTGCTACTCTATTAGAGAATGTAGCAGGATTCCCCAGGATGGGAATTTAATATTTTGTTGGTTGTGTGGGTCCCCACCCACTGAGATAACACCCCATGACCACATGAACGCGTTCTTATTCCACAGAGGCAAGCCCCAGGTGCAGCCTTCCCCACACATCCCCCTACCACTGATACCCTGCACCAGTGATCCTCCCCTGCCACAGCTGTAACTTTTCTGTAATCCAAAACCTCCCCAAAACAAAGCCCCCCCCCAAAAAAAAATTCCTTGCATTGTGCCTTTCATCACCATAAGATCTATTATCTTTTATGTATGTTTATAATTTCTTCTGTATGTTCCCCCAGTGTTGTGGGTTTTTTTTGTTGTTGTTGTTGTTTTATTCACTTTCTTTTCAAAGAATCTTTAGGCTACAGAAAAGTCACATTGAAAATATCGGGGATTCCCGTATACTGCATCCCTCCCCCTCTCACATTTCCCCGTTAATCACATCTTACATGGGTATGGTACATTTGTTATAATAATAATAATATAATACTATATATAACATAATATATGAACAAATATTGAAGCATTCCTACTAACCTTGGTCTATAGTTTACACTATGGATTACACTTTGCACCGTACAATTTTTTAGGTTTTGAGAAAATGTATAATGGCCCGTGTCCATCACTGCAAAATCACGCAGAACAATTCCAATGCCCGAAAAATGCCTTATGTCCCACCTATTCTTTCCTCCCCTCCCTCCGAATCTACGGTAACCCCTAAGTTTCAGTTTTTCAAGAATAAGGTTCACAGTGGCAGGTGGTGACCTTGAGGGCTTGACACACGGTCTATTTTCTTCGTTAGGCACTGCCTACGTACTCGCAAGAGTCTTGCCCCTCTAATTGAGCACGTAGCAGGACTGCCCAGGGGTTGTTAATATTTCTTTGTTTATTGTGGGGGGCTCCACCCACTGAGACAGCACCCGGTCACCCCATCCGTATTCCACAGAAGTGTGTCCAGGGGCTCCCTTTCCAAGGCTTCTGTCATTAAAAGAAGTAGGCTCCCTGCACAGGCTCACAGAGTGGGTGTGAGTTTACACCACTCATTCCACAGTAGTTTTTTTTTTAAAAAGATTTATTTATTTATTTAATTCCCCCCCCCTCCCCTGGTTGTCTGTTCTTGGTGTCTATTTGCTGCGTCTTGTTTCTTTGTCTGCTTCTGTGGTCGTCAGCGGCACGGGAAGTGTGGGCGGCGCCATTCCTCGGCAGGCTGCTCCCTCCTTCGCACTGGGCGGCTCTCCTTATGGGTGCACTCCTTGCGCGTGGGGCTCCCCCACGCGGGGGACACCCCTGCGTGGCACGGCACTCCTTGCGCGCATCAGCGCTGCGCATGGGCCAGCTCCACACGGGTCAAGGAGGCCCGGGGTTTGAACTGCAGACCTCCCATGTGGTAAGCCGATGCCCTATCCACTGGGCCAAGTCCGCTTCCCTCCACAGTAGTTCTTGACTTCTAGGTGCCTGGGATACCAAAGAGAGACCCCTGCCCTCGTGGAGCTTATGTTCTAGGGAGGGAAGACAGACCACAGACATTAAACGGAAGAAAGAAGTAAATTATGTGGTACCCCAGACGGTGGTCGTGCAATGGGAGAGAGGGTGAGCGGGGGCTCCGGGTTGGGAGTGGGGCGCTGCGTCCCCTGCAGTGGGGAGGTGGGCCTTGGAGGTCAGGGGGAGTTGAGAAGGGGGTATCAGGCTGGGGAGGAGCAGGGGGAGCTGCCTGAGTGCTGGGGCCGGGAGGCGGCCTGGGGCGGGGAAGGTGGAGCAGCGGCCAGAGAGGAGAGGGGCAGATCCCCACGGCCTGGGTGCTGCAGGGAGTGAAATGGCGCCCTGGAAAGTTTGGTGCTATGGCGACTGCGTTGCGGAAAGACTGAAAGGGCCAATAGGAGACAGGTAAGAAGCTGCTGCAACAAGGAAGGTGAGAGGCAGGGGGCTCGAGCGATGGGAGGGAGCGAGAGGGGGGGGGGGGACACAGGACCTGCTGCTGGTGGTGGGGTGGGATGTGAGACAAAGAGAGGTCCAGGAGGACCCCAGCTCTGTGGTCCGGGCTGCAGGGAGGACGGATGGCCGTGAATTGAGATCATGCCTTTGCTACAGCTCCTGACCTCTTATTCTGGGCCAGGCCAGATCCTGTTTAATCCCTCCTCCCCCAGGAGGTAGGAATTTGTCCCCTCAGCCCAGAGAGGGTAACCAAGGGCCCACGGCCCCGTGGCATGAGTGGCCGTGCCCGGTGCTGCGCGGGCCGTCCCCACGGTGCATGAATGCATCCTGCTCCTGCCTCTGGCCTCCAGGACTCTGGGCCCAGCCCCTGACCTTGACTGGCCTTGGCTCCACTCCCTCTTTCCCCACATCAGTCTGCCTCGAGTGTACGGGCTCCCACGGCCCGATGTTTTATAGGTGCTGGGGACATACTTCAAAGCTCCTTATTTGGATATCTGAAATTAATAGGAGGGTGGCCAGGACTAGGAGGCTTGGGGCTTCCTCAGAGCCCTTGGGCAGACAGGAGGGCCGTGAGTCAGGGAGGCGACAGGTGCGAGAGGGCGCATGGAAGCTGGGCAGCTGTTGCCATAAAAATCTGGGATTCCTGTGAATGCAGTCAGCTCCTGAAAGTCCTCCACCCCTCACAGCTGGAGGGGCTGCTTTCCACCCCTCAGCGTGAATTTTCCCCTTCTAGACTGCTATAGTCCAAGTTCAGGCAAAACGAAACATGGGATCAGAGGGAAGCTGCTGTGGCTCAACCAACTGGGCTCCCGTCTACCATATAGGAGGTCCGGGGTTCGATGCCCAGGGCCCCTGGTGAGGACACGCCGACCCATGTGGTGAGCTGGTCCACGCAGAGTGCTGGCCTGCACAAACTACCGCCCCACGCAGGAGTGCTGCCCTGCACAGGAGCGTTGGCTCACACAGAGAGCTGGCGCAGCAAGGTGACACAACAAACGGAGACACAGAGGAGAGACAATAAGAGACGCAGCAGACCAGGGAGCTGAGGTGGCGCAAGAGAATGAGCACCTCTCTCCTACTCTGGAAGGTTCCAGGATCAGTTCCCGGAGCCACGTGATGAGAATATAAGCAGACACAGAAGAACACACACAGCAAACGGACACAGCGAGCAGACAATGGAGGGAGGGGAGAGAGATAAATAAATTAATTAATTAAATCTTTAAAAAACAAAATCACGGGATCAGAGATTTTAGCCTGACCTAGCGGCATTGCACATGTGTGCATGTGTGCACGTTGTGTGTGTGTGTGTAGGGGGTATTGGAAGGGTGGAAATCTGCAAGCTCACGGCGTGTCTTCAGGAGTCTAGACACCACTTCCAAAGCCACGGGTGCCCTGGACCTCCTTTTAAGAGTGCCTTCAAGAAAGGCAGGGGGTTTCTCCCACTTATCAACCCACACCATCGTTTCAGCGTCAGCTGCTGAGAGCTGACACAGACTGAGTCACTTACTCTGTGCCTGACGCTTCCACCCTCACTACCTGCTTTACATTCTCATAACCGTGGGAAGGAACCCTCTCCTCTTTAAAGAAAATGAAGTTCACAGAGGTTAAGTGGCTTGCCAGAGGCCACATAGCTGGGGAGCCCTAATTGTACCAAGGCCCTTCGCCATCTCCAGCACCCCTAACTCAGCCCCTTTCTGTCTGGGCCCTTTCACGTCTGCCGAGGAGCCTTTCTGGGTCAGTCCAGCTCTTCTTTCCTGAGGCCTGGCCCTCCCTGGATGCTCCCAGCCAATCCTGGGATGAGGGGAAGGCTGCAGGGCCAGCCCACGCCTTGGGAATGGGAAGGGAAGGAGTGGTGCTGACGCATCTTTGGAATTTTTCTGACTTTCTCGGTCCTTCTGGGCAGAAAGTGAACATGGACTGGGCATGTGGGCAAGGCAAGGACATCCCTCTCCTTGGGAGGTGGTCACGGGCCCAAGCCGGAGCCACCTCTGTCCCCTTCCCTCTCTGTCCCACCCTTGAGACTTTGCTCCAAAGAACGGACCTGTCTCCCAGAGCTCGCTTTCAGCCAAAGGGGGCTGGGTGTCTCCATTCTGGCCCTACTTCTGAGCCCCCAGCCCTTCTACCTCCTCCCCCCTTTCACCGAGTGTCTCCCCTCTGCCCAAGCCCAGCTTCCTAGGCCTCACTTCTCCAGGCAGAGAGGAAAGCTCATTCTCATGTGGCTGCAGGGCTCGACGTGTGGCCCTCCCCCAAGGTGGCGCTCGGCCTGATGGGGTCCTGTCCAGGCTAAGCTTATCCCATGGAAGCAATTACTAGAAAGGGGCCGTCCGACCTCACCACGGGCACGTGCACAGAGCCTGCCCCCGGCACTGCCAAAACTGCAGGGAAGTTTGAGCTCCTGGGCTCAAGGCTTCAGGAACTCAGGAGGTCCATTCAGAGCTGCTTGGCACCCCAAATTCCTAGTGCTGATGGGTGCTGGCCAGAGCCATCTCTGAGCCTGGCCCCGAGGTTTGGGATGCAGGTGGGGTTGCCGAGCTGTGGTCGGAGGCAGGTGTCTGCAGAGGGATGGGGAAAGCGAGGTAACTTCCAGCAGACACCCTGGCGGGTATCTTCTCCACTTAGCATTGCCACTGGCTGTCCCCACAGCTGGAGCGTGCACCCTTCTGGTCTCCCCCCAGCACCGAGCGCCACTGACTACCCCAGTGGCCTGGGTGCCGAGTCTGCTGCAGAGAGTGAGGGAATTTGCTCCTGCAGGAGGCCCTGGTGGAGGCCGGAGACAGAGCCCGGAGGGGGCGGGGCAGGCACACAGAGGCCTCTGTTGGCCCGGGAGGCTGGAGAACACGGGCTGTGCAAACACTCTTGTTTGCAAACAAACAGCCTCAAGCCCGGCCCGGGGTGGGGGAGGGTGGGGAACAGCTCGTCTTTGTCCGGGTTGGTTGCTATTGTGGCTCCCTGGTTCCTGCAGCGAAGGTTCTTTCCTTGCCCAGTGCATGGGGTGGTCTGGGGAGTAGTGGGCCCCAGGCCCCCCAGACTTTGGAAGAGGCAGCTGCGGCTCCGATGGCTCTCAGGTGTACCCCTCCCACCTAATGATCAGGGAATGCTGTGCTTAGAGTGCCAGGCCCCCGTCCTGGGCCTCTGCCTCCTCTTCCTCCTCCCCCAGCTCTCAAAGCATGCCTGCTCCCTGCCTAGCAGCTGGGCTGCAGCTCCTTGCCATGCGCTGCCAAAATCCTCGAGCGTCAGGGAACCCGGACGTGTGAGTGAGGAATCTGAATCCCGAGAGGTTAAGCAACGCGCCAAAGTCACACAGCTGGTGGTGGCTGAACTTGCCCTCTGTGCTCTGGGAAGCATCCTCTTGCCATGTTCTGTGCGGGTCCCTCCCAGACCCCCGCCTGCCCTGGAGAGCCCAGAGGACAAGCTGTCTCTCCACACATGTGGTGCTTATCAAGCAAGTGCTCCCAGTAAGGTTTCGCAATGAGCCTTGTGTGCTGGTCATCCCAATGGCCTTGAAGCTGCAGAAGAGCAGGGGACCCTGGCTTGCTGCTTTTCCTCTAACACCGCCCGGGTCACCGCCCCACCGGCACCTGAGCCAGGACCCAGCAAATCCTTGCTTGGTCAGACCCTGGAGGTGGAAAGGCCCTTGAGAAGAAACAGGCCGAGGACACTTCCAACTTGTTTGCCCTCTGAGGGAGCCAGGCTGCCCGTGGTGCACGGAGGCAGGGAGGTACCCGCAGGCTCCGGCGCAGAAACGGGACTCGAAAAGCAGGGAGGTGGCCGGGTTCGTTCCCGCCGGCTCGGAGCAGACCCTGCTCACACGGGGCCAGCTGAAACAGTCAGAAGCGAAGCCAGGGACACCTCCCCAGGGAGAACGGGAAGGTCCAGCACCGACTGAGCGGCAGGAAGGGACCTGGGCGCCTCTGAGCTGGCAGAGGGTGCCGCGGAGAGATTGGCGGGCCCTCGGGGAGAAGGCGGCTTTCCTTCTGAGGGGCTTTCCTTCCAGGCCAACCAACCAGACCATTCGGGGGTGCACACCCAGCCTTCCTGCGAGGCCAGTGTGCCAGGCGGGGAGGCGCAGTGCAGACAGCAAAGAATGGGAGCCAGCGTCTGCCCTCGGGTGGCCCGCAAAATAGTAGGGGAGCGCACACACACATCATGCAGGGCCAAGAAGGCCTCCACACGACCCGTGGACGCCTGGCTACAACACGACGCCAGGGATCTCACCCGTGGCTGGAAATGCCAGGCCTCTTGGCTTTGGCTTCCTTTCCTTCCTTCTACCTTCTCCCTCCGCCACCACGGAGTTCTCGGCAGCACAGGGCAGGAGCAGCCAGCAAAGAACTCCCCAGGAAGTCACCCACTCCGTGAGGCCCCGGCACATTCCAGCGCCAACCCCGGCTTTACGGCGCTCAGGGCGCCCCAAGCATCTGCGGCGTACTGACTGATGATCGCCACACATGGTTCCGGGAAGATGGCACACAGGCAGGAAAAAAGCGGAGGCACAGCTTGGCAAAGCCCAAACGGGCTCGCGGAGGGGAAGGGAAAGCATCGGAATTACTCTTCAGTGAGGCTTCCCAGAGCAGAGTCTTTGGTTCCCATTTCTGGACCTTCACACTTTCCTCACATCTGGAACTTCCCCCACCTCCTCTCTCCCCAGCAAGCCCCACCCCTGTTTTGAAATCGACTTCTAGGGAAACAGTCTCAAAGTCTCCTGTCTGATGAGTCCCACTGAGCCGGCCGGGTCTGCCCCCGCTCTGGGTGCCCAGCCCGGGCAGCCCAAATGTGGATCCATATATGGAGCCCCTGGGCCTTTCCGGTGGTAAACCAGCTGCCCCCGCAGCACACACTTCCAAACACCTGCTCTGGACTCCATCAGGCCAGGCCCTGCCCTCTAGGGCAGGGGTCCTTAACCTTTTTTTTGGTTGTTGTTCCACAGACCCCTCTGCCAGTCAGGTGGAAACCACAGACCCCTTACTAAGCCCACACTGTACTGTGGATCATTTAATAAATATGTCACACCCACAGCAACACGTCCCACAAGAATGATGTTCTTTTGAATTTCAGTTCGAGCTCACGGACCCCTTGTTAAGAAGCCCTGCCCTAGAGGGTCACGGTCTTATGAGGGAGACCACACATAAACCCAACAGAATGAACTTAACCCACAAGGCAGCCTGGGATCGAGGTGGAAGGAGAAGAGTCATTACACTGGAAGAAATTCTGAGGAGGGAGAGGCTTCTGAGGGCTGGAAGGTATTCCAGCGTCTGGGAGGATCTGAGCCTTCAAAGACTTCAGACAAGTGGAAGAGAAGAAGGGAGGGAACTGCAGGAAAGGGAAATTTCTGAAGTCAGGTGAGGAGGGCTGAAAAAGCACAGACCGGGTTTGGCCTACATATGGCACCCGTGACTCTTCTGTCCTTGCCCATAGAAAACAGCACCAATAGATTGTAGCACTGCTCCTGACTGCCTCTGAGTGCAGATTCCTTCTCAAGGCAGCCACCACCAACGGCAGTAAAGCTGGCAAGAGAAAATAAATCTATCTGCCCTCGCTGACCTGGACTGCTCAGGAGGCATAAGAAAATGAAACTGGCTGGACAGAACATTGGTGCAATAGGAAGGAGGGGAAGGCAAACTCTTTGAGTTTGGGGTGGCAGAGCTGAAATGGACCGTAGGACCTCATTCCTTCATTTTACCTTAAGAAGTGTACAGCCAGGGGAAAAAGTAATTGCCGGGAAGCGGATGGGACTCAAGCAGTTGGGTGCCTGCCTACCACACGGAAGGCCTCAGTGCCTGTTAAAGAAGACAAGCAAGACGGCAAGCTGACACAACGAAGAGACACAAGGAAACATGAGAGGCACAACAAGTGGGAAGAGAGGTGGCCCAGGCCATTGAGCAGCTTCCTCCCACATGGGAGGTCCTGGTTTGGTTCCCGGATCAAAAAAAGAAGACAAGAACCTAATGAACAGACACAGAGAGCAGACAGCGAGCCCAAAACAACAGGGGGAGGGGGGAGTAAATAAATAAAATTAATCTTAAAAAAAAAAAAGTAATTGCCCAAGGTCTGTGAAGTGAGAGGCAGAGGTGCGGAAACGCAGGCCTCCCAACCCTGGACCACAGGTTGGGGTGAGAGGTTCATAAGACTTTGAAAGTGCAGCTGCTGAGCTTGAACCTGTTCCTGTGTGAACTGGAGGCGGCCACGCAGGAGCCAAAGGCAGCACGGGAGGATCTTCCAGGCTCATTCTTACTCCAGGCCACGCGCCCTCGTCCTGTGCTGGGGAGGGGGCCACGTCCAGGTGCAGCCGGGTCCCTGGGGCAGAAGAGCAAAGGGCTCTCCCCTCCCAGCGGAAGGCAGTCCACGTGGCCTGGAGTCAGCCCCCAGGGAGGGAACCACCCGCGAAGGGTTTCCCACCCAGGTGACGCACAGAGGTTTTTGAGCATGGGAGTGTTAGGATAAAAGTGGCGTTTCTAAAATATTATCATAAAAGAGAAGTCTGCCCTGTGTTCCTGCGGGAGGTGATGTCTCCCAGGGCGCTCTGTCTGGGGGCTTCCCTCCGGGGTGCTTCAGTGGACCGAGGCCGCTGGAGACGAGGGGGCCTCCTGGAGGGGGGCTGCGGAGCTGCGTTGGGGGGTAGGGGAGAAGGAGCAACAGAACCTGGGTCAAAAGCCCAGGAGAGCTCCCAGCGATGGGGGTGGGCTGAGGAGCGTAGACCAGAAACCACACCCAGCTACCAGGGCTTGACAAGACTGCCAGACCCGGGAGGCCACCTGGGTGGATTTGTCACCTGTTTTGCTATTTGGTCCCCTGAAGTAGATCTCAGTACTGTGTGGGGGGCTTGTCCTGGGGGTTAGAATGAAGCGGAGCACTGGGGTGGCTGTGGCCTTCTCTGCCGCCAGGGTCTGGAGATCAGGGCAAGGGTAGGTGAGAAGCAAACGCCAGGAAGTAAAGTGGGTGGTGGCGAGGAGGGAACCAGAGGAGAAAGATGCAGCCTGCAGGGGCCTTCTCATGTAAAGGGGTTCAGGCAGCAGTACCTGGACACCCCCACTGGACCGTAAGCCTCCCAAAGGTGGGGAACACCCCCCCCCCCCCCGCCGCCTTCCTCTGCCCCTAGCTCCAGACTCTGGAGACTGTCGCATTTAAGCCTGGACCTTCTTGAACGTGGTTGACTTTCTCCCCTCTTTCTGACCATTCACCAAATCAAAAATAGCTCTCCCACCTGGGCAAGGAGGGGTCGGAATTCTCCCTGCCCATGGAGGGGCCATCAGAGTGAAGGTGGAAGGGGCCGGGATAGAGAGATGAGCTAATTTTTTCCTTCAAAGGTCACCACTGACGTCCTGTTTTCCAAACCCCACAGGCACTTCTCAGAGCTCTCCCTCTGCATTGCTCAACCTTTACTTCTTTAAATGCTACCCCTCAGCTTCCGGCCTTTACACCTTCACAGTTCTCCCACTACAGCTCTAGTTCCTCCTTCTCTACTTCCTGTTTAGATTACTCTTCTTTCAGAAGTCCTTCAACCCAGGTGTCCCCAAGTTTCTGCCCTTGGTCACTTCTCCTTGGACATCCCCATGAATTTCCTGGGGGACTCCTACTACTCTTGCAACTTTGATGATCATTTGCTTATTTGTTGACTCCCAAATTGGACAGGTATACTTGGAAGTCTTCCACAATCCCCAAGCCCGACACAGCCCTTGTTGAGGGGTCTTCCATGGGACTTGGGATGGTCTTTCTGGAGACGATGCTTCGGTAGCCAGGTCTGGAGACAAAGCTTCTCTGGCTTCCATGTCGTTGCCTCAGTTTCCCAGTATCAGGCTTGCCATCATCCTGCAGGAAGTTGCCTGAACATCCTCTCATCGCTGGCCACTCTGCTTTCTGGGTTTTCCTACTGATATGCAGGATTCAGATAACCTTAGCAGGGTGCTGAGTTATAGATGCTGGACCTGGAGGAAGACTGAGACACCCCACTTGGGGATATAGTGGTGGGAAAATGCTGGAAACCATTCCAGCTCTGATGAGTGGTCTGTGCTGAAAGTCCACGAGAAGCTGAGAGGAGATATCCAAGTCTGCACAGGGAGGAAGATTACACTCTCATTCATCCCTGAATCATTAATTGAGCTCCTTCTCTGTGTCAGGGACCCTGTTAGGGGTTGGGATACAATGGAGAGGACAGACAAGATCCTGTTCTCAAGGAACTCACAGTCTAACAAAGAACAGGCATCAAACAAGCAATCACCAGGGTGGTGAGTGCTTTAGAAGAGAAGTCCAGCATTCAGGGGGAGTGAAGAACAGGGGCTGAGCCCTAAAGGATTATCAGAGCTAAAAGGAAAAGAGAGAGAGGAGAGAAGACTGTGCCAGGCAGAGGGGACAGCATGTAGGAAGGGCCAAGGCAGGAGAGGACTCTGCACTTTCGAGGAACTGGAGGAAACTCCGTGTGACTGTAGAGTGTGGAGAAAGAGGAAGAGTGACATGTAAGGAGGAGGGAGCGGTGGGCAAAGGCCCTGTCATGCAGGGTACTGGGTACCTTGGTAAGGATTCTGGGCTTCAGAATTTAAACCAGTGAGGGCCATCATAGGATACGCATTTGAATAAGATCATTAGGGCAGCTATGTGGCGGTCACCTACCAGAGACCAGCCAGGGCAGTGTGGTGGGTAGAAGATGATGGTGGCCTGGTCTAGGGCAATGGTTGTGGCTGGAGAGAAGTGGTCAGATTTTTAGAGCTATTTAGGAGGACTTGGGAGCTAAGGAAGCACAGAGGAACCAAGGACAATCTTAGGTTTTTTCACTTGTATAACCCAATGGATGAGTGGTTTGTCCCTCGCGAAGTTTAGTTGTGAAGATATTGAATCGAGGTGACTGTGAGGCCTCAAATAAAGATGGCAAGTCAGGCAGCGTTGCCAGATACAATGAGAATGCCCTGTTGAATGTCAAATAAACAAAAAATAATTTTTAGTGTATGTCTTAAATATGGCGTATGTCATATTGATACAAAAACTATTTGTTGCTTATCTGAAGTTCAAATTTAACTGGGCGTACTGTATGTATATTTAATTTAATTGGACACCTGGTTCTGAAGCTCAGAAGAGAGGTCTAGGGCAGAGGTGTGTGTTTAACCATTGGCACAAGCAGCACTTGAAGCATCAGAAGTGTAGGGGGTGGCTTAGGGTCAATGTACAGAGGAAACCAGGCTGGGGACAGAGTCTGATTAACACCCACATTTAGAACTTGGGTAGAGAAGGACACTGAAGTGGGTCACAGAAACCAAGGGTAGTAGAAGGAGGAAGTAGCCCGAGGTGGAAAAGTCAGACACGCAAGGGCTAAAAGTCTTCACTGAATGTCTGGGGAAGGTCCTTGGTGGTCTTGGTGACCTCTGTTTGTTTATGTTTTGTATTTGGGGACACATATTGCATGGAGTCGAGGAGTAAATGGGAGGTATTGGAGATATTTTTCTGTGAAGGAGAGGACGGTAGTTAGAGGTGGGATCAAAGGAGGGTTTGATTCAATATTAGCAACTTAAACTTGCTTAAATGTTGATGGGAAGAAATAAGTACACAGAGAGGTGTTGACGATGAAGGAAAAGAAGGCACATGAAAGGTGAGAAGACATGTCGTGCTGAGATGGCAACATGAGTTGGGATCCAGACACGTGCCAAGATCATCTAGAAGGATACTCTTCTTCCATTGAACCAGGAGGTGAAGAGGAGAGGAAGGGTACAGGCAATTTGGTAGAAGGGGTGGCAGGATTTTGACAGATTTCTTGTCTGAAGTCTCCTACTTCATCTTTGGAGGGGACGTGCAATCATCTGCTGAGAATCAGGATTATGAAGAGAATTAAGTAAGGACATTGGAGGGTGGACAAGAGGAGAAGATTTAGAAAGGCGGCTGGATAGATGTTGACTGGGGAAGGCACAGCAGGGCAGCGCTGAGGATCCAGGCAAGTTGGGCAACCATCATCGACGGTGGATCCTCCTGCAGAAATTTCCTACCACGTAGGTGTGGTTCAGAGAAAAAAGAGAGCTCAAAGTTTACCCACAGCTGGGGTTTTGCCGGTAGAGAAACAAAGGGAAGCTTATGGGGTGGTCAGGACAAGAAATAAAATGCTGAGCTATGCAATCAAAACTGTAAGAAAGAAGGGTGAAGAAAGAAGAGGTTTCTGGATAGAGAGAAAGTGGAGGAGACAGGAAAGTAGTGCTCCTGATGTTGGAGGACAGGTGTATGAGAAATGATGGCGCGGAGAAGATGAAAGGATACAAGCTTGTCAGAGTTAGTCATTTCAGAGGTGGGGGAGTTCTAGTGACTAAGTCTAGGGAGTGGCCACACTTGTGGGTGGCCAAGGCAGTGGGACAGGGGTCATCAGAGATGGGGAGATCAAGCAACCAAGTGGCTAGAGTGTGGGTCACTCTCCTGGAAACTGAAGTCATTCATGATGACAGCATGGCCTTGCTGTGTCTTTGCTCATCTTATCTCTTGGGGCCACACCTCCTTGTTTGTCAGGCCACATGGGTTGCTATGGTGGTGGGCGGGAAGAGGGGAGGTGGTGGTGACTAAAACTGGGAAGGGAATGTGAAATGTCTCCTTAGTAGAAAGGGGTGTTGTCACCCGTGTCAGCCTGGAACAAAATGGACTCCTTTGAGCCAGGCTGGAGGCATCCATAGCCTGCTGTGACCAGGAGAAGGTCTTCTAAGATTCCTTCTCTTCTTCCCGTTGCTCCAGGAGCCCACAGAACTCCTGCCCTGGCAACACTGAATGACATGCCTCCTCTCCCTCACCTCACAGGGAGCCGGTTCCTTCCCTTGTGTTCTCTCAGCCCTTGGGCTAAGGGATTCAGTCTCACCTACGTCCAGCTGGGCACCAGTCGCACTTCTTTCTATTCCCACTGCCCCTGCTCGGATTCAGCCCATTGTCATGTGTCTCCTAACACACAGTTGCTTCCCAGCTCTTGTGACTTTTCCCAGTTCCCCTTCTCAGCGTTGACCCTCTTCCCGAGAGGCAGAGGCTGGGAAGAAGACACTCCTAGCAATGCGTTCTCCAAACAGCTCCTTCCCACAGCCATCAGTACACTCTTCCCAAAACTCTGGTCAGTTTACATGACCTCCATCCTCAAGCTTTTGATTTCTCAGAGCATCTCTGGGTGGCCAGAACAAAGCTCCTCAGCATGATCTTCCTTCCCCCAGGACTGCATCCCTCCATTGGCCGGGTGCCAGTCCCTCTGGGCTTTTTTATGTCAACTCTGCTAAGCCGTGTGCGTTACTGATGCTGGACCTTGGCACCTGCTGTCCCCTCCATCTGGGTCGCCCTTCTTCCCATTCTCCACCCATCAAAAGCCTGTTCATCCTGTAGGGATTAGCAGCCCGCACAGCCCAATCAGCTAAAATCCCTGGAGCCTGCTCTGATCCTCACCATTCAGAATTAATCAGTCCTTCCTCTCTCTGCAGCAAAGGCAACATGCTGCCAGCATCTCTGTTTAGTATCTATTTTCAGCCTTGTATTATCGTTAGCTGTTTAGAAGTCATTCCTATAGCAGTTATTCCACAAGTATTTTCAGTTGTGTGAGACAGTGATGATACAAAGATATCATGGACCCAAAGATATCACTGGACCCTGCCTTCAGGGCTTACCTTGTTGTTCCCACCGGCAGGCAACGAGAAAGCGCTGTGGTGTGCGCTGGGCTGGGGGAAGGACATCCACGGAGATGGACGGTCAGGGAAAACTTCTGGAGGAAAGTGACCTTGAAGCAAGAAGAGGAAGGAAGGAGAAGCTGCAAGACACTACAGGGTGGAGTTACCGATTTCTGTCTATCTCCCCAGCCGGCCTGGGAGTCCCGTTCCTTGAGTTCAGGGAAATGTTTTATTTATTTCCTCATCCCCCTTCCGGCCCAGTCCAGGGTCAGGCGTGTCATAAAAGCACAACGTGTAATTGTTGTAAGGACGAGTCTGTAGGCTTGAAGGCAGGAGCCGTGTCTCACGCCTCCGCTTATTCCTCTCCCTCCCAATGCCTTGTACGAAGCCCTAGACCCGGGTCAATATTTGCAGAAATGAATTAAGAAAAAGAGCTGCTCGGAAGTAGCAGGCACTCTGGGGACCCGGGAGTAAATGGCTGGCCTGGGGCATTTCCCGCCCAGACAGGGGCTCACAGTTCCTGAGATTGCTGCCTAGGGCCCGATACCAGCGGGTCACGGCTCATCCTGATGGCCCCCCACCAGCTGACTGCCCGGGGCCCCCCAGCCTCCTGCCCCAGGGGCAGGGAAGGGGCGCTTCCAGCAAGCGGAGGCGGGGTCAGGACCTTGGGGACCGGCTGCAGTGACTCACTGGAAAAGCGCAGAGGACTGCTGAGCTGCAGCAGCAGCAGCGTCTTCCCCAAGCTGAGGACTGGCCCCCCGTCTCGGTCTGGGAGACGGTGGGGTCGGCCGTTGAGCGGCCCCCCCTTTGGGAGAGGACGCAGGGGCCCTGTTCCCTGAGTGTGGCCCTGAGGGGACCACCTCTGGGGAGAAACACGGGGGCAGGCGAGGAGGTCTCCAGGAGCCCTCAGCCTCCGCTTACGTCCCCGCCCCAATTTGGGGGTGGGAGGAGTTGGTATGCAGAGGGTGAAAGGTTACGGTCAGAGCTGGCCAGTGTCTTGAATTCCTGGGCTGAGGCCCCTTCCCCCTCCGGGGCTCTGCAGCTCCTACCAGGAAGTGGGGAATTCCCAGCAGCCAGGGAGAGCATGGGGGGGTGGGGGCAGTGGAAGGGGAGGGCTCGGACTTCCCACGCCAGGGCCCTTCCCATCCTGAGCAAGACCCTGCTTGTCCCCCGAGGTTTAAATCAGCTGCTGGGACCCCAGGTGCCCCTTCAGGGCCCCGGGCGGGTGCAGAAGCCCCCGGCCCCACCCGTGGCTCCTCCCACCTCCCCAGCCCTCTCCGCCCTCCCCAGACCCTCCTCCTTGCCTTCCCACGCTCTCCCAGGCCTCTGTTCTCTATCCCCTCACCAGCCTTCCTCTCCTGGACAGGAACGCGGAGCCCGAATTCCGGCTCGCGGTGGAAGGGCTGCAGGGAGGAGCTCCGTCCGGCTGCGCTCACCTGCCCCGCCTGCGATGAGCTGTGGCCCTGGCAGCTCTGAGGCGGTGCCTCTGCAGAAGGAGGATGTCCCTTTGCAAAGCTGCCGGAAGAGTCACCTACGGAGGGGCTGTTTGCAAATTTGCTTTGTAGAGATTTGGTTATCCATTTATTCCAACCACCATCAGTTCAACAAAATATTTACTGAGTGCCAGGCACTCAGTAAATCTAGATGCTTGGGATGTAACGGTGAACAAAACATGAAAATCTCTGTCCTCATGGCGTTTACACTCTAGCGGGGAAGACAGACAAGAAATGAAGGAGGGAATGGATGAATGAATACACGCACTTTACCGCAAACCTGGTTTCTACCACGCAGAAAAATAAAGCAGGGAAAGTGAGCTAATCTCCTAGGAGGGGACGTTTGAACTGAGGCCTGGCTACAGTAAGGGGGAGGACCAGGTGACACCCGGGGGGAGTGCAAATCCTCTGCAGCAGGGATGAGAGGCCAGAGGAGACGACAGGGCCAGTCCTGGGGGCCTTGCTTGTCACATTAGGGAGTTTGGGGTTGGTTCTCAGGAACGGTTTTGAGCAGGTGAGGGACCTGCTTTATGCTTTCAGATCGGTCTGCATGGAGAACTCGTTGCCAGAGGCCGGGATGGGGCCAGGAGAGCAGTCAGGAGGCTGTGCTGACCCTTCCAGCCCCCCGGCCTCCACCCCCACCCTACACCCTCGTCCTCAGCCAGCCCCTCTCCGGGCGCTCCCCTTCTCTTCCAGACTCTCTGTCACTGCCCTCGGAGGCTGGCCTCTGGGGCCAGTGGCCCCAGTGACCTCCTCCAAGGGCCTTTTGCAGATCTCTCCGAGAGGTTCCATTCCTTGGTCTCCTTCCTGGATGGGCGTCTCCGCTCCCTCGGCACGTTGGCGCTGCGCCACACCGGCCGAGGTCCTGCACAGGTACGAAGGACGAAGCACCTGCACGAGGTAGGTGGACACAGCCCACTCTCGGACCGCCCTCCCCCTTCTTCCAGGGCTCCTCCTCCCTCCTGCGGCGTGTCGGTTCTTTCTGCCCCTCCCTGTCCATGTGCTTCCACTGTGACACCCTCTCCCGTGCCCCCTGCTGCGGGCACAGCTGCTGCTGCCTTCCCTGCACGTCATACCCTCCCATGGCCTTCACCAGTGTTCACCAGGTGCCCTGGGGTCACGCTTCAGGCACTCTCTAAGCCCCTGCCCCCAGAGAGGTCACATGCTAATGGTAGAAGCAGGAAGAGATAAGTAATGTTATGAACGTAATGTCGGGGAGTGATAGATGCTCTGATGAATATTAAAGCACCGTCGGGGGATCGAGTGATGGGGGTAAGAGGCTCCTCTAGAGAGAAACCCAAATTATTGGAGCGCACAGCCATGTGAGTGTCTGGGGAGAGAGTGTTCCGCAAAGGGCAAGTCCCAAGGCCTGAGGTGGGACGCGAGCTTGGGGAGAATTCTCCTGCGGCTGGAGCTGGAGGAGGGGTGGGAGCAGAGGTTGCCTTGTGGATAAGCTCCAAGCTATTCTCTGCCTCTGACTCCTGTTCCCAGCGAGCTCCTGGACCTCTTCCGCTGGAAGTCCCATGGGCATTCCCGCAAGCGGTAACACAACTCCACCTGCTTTCTTCTTCCTGGAACGTGCTCCTCTTCCAGTTCTCTGGTCTAAACTGTCCCTCGTGCTTGAAAGTGGGAGAAGCCTCAACTCCTCGCCCTCAACCCACACACCCAGACCATCACCAAGCCCCATCGACGCTCTCTTTAATTGTTCTTCCAATCTCTCTTCACTCTCCCTGGAGCAGGCTGTTGCCCCTGTCGTGAGGATCACCGCAACGGTCTCCCCAACTGACTGTCCTCTGTAATTTCCTGATCGGAGAGACGATCCAGGCACATGGAAAAGCCAGACCACACGAGATAGCTGTAACGTGTCAAGGGAGGGCTACAGGCTGGACGCAGTAAACTCGGGGGATCGGGGAGAGCTTCCTGGAAGAGGGCAACCTCGTCTCCCAGGGCAAGGAAGCGCGTCCTGCTGGGGCTCGCGGGTCCACGCCTCTGACACAGCGCTCCCTCTGCAGCGCTAGCCTGGGCCACCCACCTGGACACTTGTCTCTGGCTGCCCCTCAGGGGGCTTGGACTGAGCACGACTCAGCCTGCCTGCAGGCCTGCTCCGCTCCGTAGAATGGTCCCGTCCGCCTGCCTACCTAATTGGAAACTTGGGAGCCACGCTTAGCTGCTCTCCCCTGCCCAGGCAGTCACCAAGTCCTGGGAAGCAGGAAAGAGCCCTGGATCCTTCCTCTTTGCCTCCACTCCCTGCCATCCCTCCCAGCCCATGCTAGTTGCCTCTAAGGGGTCTCCTGGCCTGCATCTTGACACCCTGGTCTTTCCAAGGTGCAAATCAGCTCATTTTGAACCTCTGCCGTAAACCTCTCACTCCTGGCTCTTAGTACTGGGCCCCTGGGATAACTCCCGAGCTTCTTCTCTGACCACTCCCTCTCCTGTTCTCTACTCACCAACTTCCAGTTCCTGGAATGCACTCTGTCTTGCCTCAGACCCTTCCACTCTGTTTCCTCCAGTTCAAACACTCTTACTGTGTCCTTCCCCCTTGGCTCCCTGGCCCACCCAACTCCTACTCGAGCCTCAGGGAATCAGTGGAGATATCACTGACTCCAGCCAGCCTTCTCCGACCTTCTCGAGGCACCCTGAGCTCACCTGGCTGCATTGCACGCATCTGTTGACGTCTCCGCACCCTCCATGAGTGCTTATTGGGGGTAGAGATCTCAGCTCAGGCAACAGGACTTGGCACACAGAAGGTGCTCAGTAAATGCTTTTTGAATGGATGGATGGATAGATGGAGGGATGGATGGATGGATGGATGAGGTCATCATGGAAATCATGAGTGGCATCTGGAGAGGAAAAGGCACTCCATCATCAAGAAGGATGGAGAAGGGCCATGGCAAAGGTGTGGAGATGGCCACGTGTTCTATGTCTTGATCAGGACGAGCAAGGGCAGCCCGACTGCAGCAGAGAGCATGACGGGAGTGAAGGGCAATGCGGCCAGAAAAGGGAGGATGGAGCCAAGCTAAGACATTTGAACTTTATCCTAGAGGCAGCGAGGAGGCTCCAAAGATGGGGAGCAAGATGTGACATGGTCAAAGCCATGTTTAAGAACGTCAGTCTGGTGTGGCCTGCAGGCTGGATCGCAGGAGCTTAGGAGGGGTGGAAGGAATTTGGAGACCCCCACTTCAGGGCGCCAGCAGCCTCCCCGCTTTCAGCCGAACTCTGCCATCCAGTCGCGAGCCTCCACAGCCTTGATGGTGCAGAAACACTCTACTTTTCCTCCTCCCCTGGACAGAAACTGATTCCCCTTCCCGGTGACTCACCCCAAGGGGTCAGCTCCAAGCAGAAAGTCACTGTTGACTGGAAGAGGGGTCAGACATTCCCTTCCCCCCGGCTTCCTGGGCATCAAGGCAACAACGCCGGCCAAAGAAGAGTGGGGAGGAAACCTCCGGAACAGGCCCGAGGACTCGCCCGGCCCCACCCATGCCGCCCACCTGCCCACTCAGGGCCCGCGGTGCCGCGTGATAGCCAGCCTGGCGGCAGCTGTCAGTGAGTCAGGCAGTCCCGGGAATGCTGACGGCCAGCTGAGCAGAGGGGGACACGAAGGAGAGGGGAGACGCCGCCCCAGGCAGGCGGGGGAGGGCAGGCGCCGCACCACCAGTAGGAAACCACGGCGCAGGCTGCGTGGCCCCAGGCGCTTGTGCACCCACCAGAGCTGCCCCCGAGGCGTCCTGAGGGGAAGGCTGGGGCCGGTGGGGGTGGGAGCTGGGGCGAGGTCTGGCAAGGCTTCTGAAGGACGTGACAATTGAAGGAAGAGACAGAGGGCCACAGGACCCCAGAAAGTATAACCTGGGACCCCTGGGTCAGGAAACCTGTCCCTCTGGCAGAAAGCTGGCAATAGATAACCCCTGTGGCAGAGGGCTGGCAGACTGGCTCTAACTCCGAAAGTGGTTGGTATTTGGCGTTTTTTTTTTTTGCTTTTTAAAAAATTAATTTTATCGATACATATTAATAAAGCATAAATCCATCCAACGTGAACCATCAATGGTGTTTGGTATAATCACATAGTTGGGCCATTCATCACTGCAATCATTTTAGAGTCTTTTCATTATTTCAAATAACAATCATAAATGACAAACAAATAAAACTCATCACCTCTCCATCTCTCTAGGCATTCCCTGCTTACATGGCTGCTTTTCTGTTTCCTTCTCTCTAGTTTCTTTGTATTTGTATTTGGTAAAAACAGGCTCACATAAGCAATATCACCCATCTTCGCGTTTTACGCGAGGTTTCGCATTTGTTCTCTCCAGGAGAGCAACGTCTGTCACCTGTGACGGTCTAGTACCCCGCTGGGGCATCCCAAAGAATTCTGTGTGAGCCAGAGTGTTGGCCAAGAAGAGGAGGCTGCACACTGCAGGTGGGCGTCCGGGGGGAGGCAGGTCCTTGGATTACCTGCAGCCTCTGGACTCCGCATGCGCTCAGGTGTTCTCTCAATCAACAACTTGTTGAGGAAGCATTGGACCAAGAAGGGAACTTCAAGTTCTCTGCCGGCTGCAGGACCTGTGGTGGGGTGGGTGGGGGACAGTGGTGCAGTGAAGCCCACCCCCTCCCTCTGTTACTGGGGTCGATACGATCACGTAATGTGGCCTTCCACTCTCCCCCCACCCCCACCCCGACCGCAGGAAGCAGGATCGAGACACTCCTCACCTGGCAGATGGCGGGAACGTCGTGGGTGACTGGCCTTAGCAAGCCGGGACTCAGGGACAACGTGACGAGCAGAAAGAGGGGCCATGCCTGTGGGCCGCACTAGAGAAAGGTGAGGGGGAAGCGGGGCTGGGCGCTGAAGCCTCTCCCTTCCAAAGCTGCCACCGCCACCAAGCACCCTGACGTGCAAGGTGAGCAAGACACCAGGATTTTCCTTGCTCTCCACCCTTTGTCCTCCTCTTCCCTTTCCCCACTTCCCCTCTCCTGGCCCTGCAGGCTCTGCAGACCCTGCAGCTGGCTCGGAAAGGGGCTAAGGGCAGAAGCAGGAGCTGGAGCGGCGTTGTCTTTGTGACTGGAATTCTCTTCTCCCAGCTGGCTCCTTCTGTTCACACTGGACTTGGCCTAAATGCCACGTCCTGCGAGAGTCCTTCCCTGTCCACCCCTGTAAGGCAGCCCAGCTTGACAGCTCTATCGCAGCCCCGATTTTAATTTCATCATAGCACTTGCCACCACCTGCCATTTTCTTGGTCGATTACTCGTTTCCTGCTATATATCTGTCTGCCCCATCTAGAATGTGAGCTCCATGGGGGCAGGGACTTTGGCTTGCTCACAGCTATATCCTCAGCACTTAGAACAGGGCCTGGCACAGAGTAGGTGCCCAAATATTAAGTTTCTTCACGAATGGATGCTAATAGCCTACAATTATTGAGTGCTTACTGCTCCATGCCAAACCCTTTTTTTTTCATGTATTAACTTAGCAAACTACAGGCTGTGCGACAAATTTTGTAAACAAAAGTTTTATTGGAGCACATGCAACAATGGCACAGCCAAGTGTTTGTGTCAGAGACAATATAGCTGGCAAAGTCGAAAATATTTACTCTGCAATATCATTGAGGACAACTCCAAGTTCCGAAAATGCCCCCATATCACACCTCTTCTTCCCTCTCTCGGCCTTCAGCAACTCTTGTGGCCACTGTCTCCACATCAATGATATAATTTCTTCCATTGCTAGAGTCACAATTTTTCTATCTAAGTCCACTCTAATCCATATTTTATTCCTTCATCCTGAAGACACTGGGATGGCGATGTCCACTCCAGCTCTAAATCAAGAGGGGGCTTAGATCCCACATGTCTGATGCAGGACGCTACATATCCTGCCATAACCCACTGAATGGACTGGGAGAGAGTGTAAAATACAATGTAAACTATAATCCAAGCTGTGTAGCAGTGCTCCAAAATGTATTCATCAAATGCAATGAATGTAGCACACTAATGAAAGAAGTTGCTGATGTGAGGAGTGGGGGTTGTGGGGAGTGGGGTATATATGGGAACTTCTTATATTTTTTAATGTAACATTTTGTGTGATCCATGTATCTTTAAAAAAAAGAGATAATAAAAAAATTTAAAAATAACATATAAAAGACAAAAAAAAATGTACTCTCTGGCCCTTTATAGAAAAATTTGCCCACCTCTTTATTGCCTCGTGTAATCCTCCAGTCCACAGTACCACTGCGGCCAGGGTTATTACTATGACCCTTGTACAAATGAGGACACTGAGGCACTGAGAGCTTGCCCAAGGTTACCCAGCGAGGAAGAAGAAGAGAGGTTGGATTTGAACCCAGACAGTCTTGCCCAGGCTCCTCCAAGGGCCCGTGTTCCATTGACTTTCTAGGAAAGAACGGAAGGAGGGAGAGGGGATGGGAGGAGAGAGGGCTGGGGCGATCACAGGCTTCGCGGAGACAGAACGCAGAGAGGACAGGGAAACGAAAGGGGCCTCCCGGCGGCTGGCAGACCCTCGTCTGTGGGACTTGGCCGGACCCTGACCTGGAGTTCTTGGATCGTGTTCCCTGGAGCACGAGTCCCCCCAAGACATAATTAAAGACCCCTTTCCCTCAATCTGAAGACTAAGTGTAGACTATTCTCCACTGAGGATCGGAGGTCCCTACGGTTTTCTCAAAACTTTGAAGCCCTGCTATGGCTTGTCAACACAAGAATCAAAGACAAGTGGGTTTCCTATTTAGCACTGGTGATTTGACCTTAACATGCTACTTTCCTTTCCTTTCCTTTCCTTTCCCTTTCCCTTTTCCCTCTCCTCCCCTCCCCTCCCCTCCCCTTCCCTTCCCTCCCCTCTTCTCCTCTCCTCTTCTTTTCTCTTCTTTTCTTTTTGGAGTTCTACAGGCTCCCAGGGGCTCCACCATTTGAACATGTTTGAGAACCATCCATACCAGGCATTTTCATATTTGCTCATGACAAGTCCTGACGGAGGAGTAATTTTTATCTCCACTTTACAGATCAGAGAGGTTACATGATTTGCCAAAAATCACAGTAAGTGGCACAGGGTAAACTGCCCTGGCTTTGGACTGACTCCTTGCTTTTTGAGCAACCTCCTGATAACTCACTGGGGAGCTTGATAAAGCACAGCAGTTATCTGGGTGGTGGACACAGGTATTTCAATTCAATCTGTCTGTCTGGTTCTCTGCAATTGAGTATCCAAAACCTGGCACAATGTAGATCCTCTATAAATATTTGTCAAGAGTATTGAAATGACATGTTCCCACTCTGGAGGAGTTTCCACTTTGGTAGAAGTGGAAGGGCGGGTACATATCTAACCCTAAAATCAAGAACATGAAAAAAAACCACAAGAGAGATTTAAAAATGCAGTCGGCATATTACTTAGCTACAGTGGTGAAAACAGCATGTTACTGGCATAAAAGCAGACAGACTGACCAGTGAAACTGAGCCAAGAACACAGAAATAGACCCTGTGACTTTTGACAAGGTAGTTAAGCCCACCCACCTGGACCAGAACAGTCTATTCAACAAATGGTGCTGGGAGAACGCGACAGCCATATCCAAAAGAAAAAAAGAGGGCCCCTATCTCACACCTTACACAAAGATTAAATCAAAATGGATCAAAGACCTAAATATAAAAGCAGCAACCAGAAAACTCCTGGAAGAAAATACCAGAAAACATCTTCAGAATCTTGTGGTAGGTGGTAGTTTCTTAAACCTTACCCCCAAAGCAGAGCAACAAAAGAAAAAATAGACAAATGGGACTGCCTCAAAATTGAACACTTCTGCACCTCAAAGGACTTTGTCAAATGGTGAAAAGGCAGCCGACACAATGGGAGAAAATATTTGGTAATCACATTTCTGATAAGGGTTTAATATCCATGATATATAAAGAGATCATATAACTCAACAATAAAAAGACAACCAAATTTAAAAATGGACAAAAGACTTGAAAAGACACTTGTCCAAGGAAGAACTACAAATGGCAAAGACACACATGAAAATATGTTCACCATCCCTGCAATTAAGGAAATGCAAATCAAAACTACAATGAAATACCATTTCATACCTATTAGTCTGGCCAGTATTAAAAAGTCAGGAAATTGTAAATGTTGGAGAGGATGTGGAGAGATAGGAGTGCTTATTCACTGTTGGTGGGAATGTAGATTGTACAGCCACTGTGGAGGACTCTTTGGCGGTTCCTAAAGAAGTTAAATATAGATTTGCCGTGTGATCCAGAAATACCATTACTAGGTATATACCCGGAAGAACTGAGAGCAGTGACACAAACAGATGTCTGCACACCGATGTACATAGCAGTATTATTCATGATCGCCAGAAGCTGGAAAAAACCCAGGTGTCCATCGACTGATGAATGGATAAACAACTTGTAGTATGTATGCACAATGGAATATTATGCAGCGGTAAGAAGAAATGAAGTCGTGAAGCATGTGACAACATGGATGAACCTGGAGGACATTATGTTGAATGAAGCAAGCCAGACACAAAAGGGAAAAATACTGTACGATTATGCTACTATGAACTAAATATACTATGCCAACTCATGGAATTAATAGTCAGAATATAGAAAAGAGAATGGAAAGCTGGTGGTTAATCTGTGCAGAACTGGTTAAAAGGCTGTGATCTTTGGAAATGAATGGAAATGTTGAGAGCACATCATGCTGTTTGTGACTAGCAGAGCTATTATATGGGTGTGACAGTGGTTGAAAGAGAAAGCCTAAGGATGGTTATATTACTAGAAGGAAAATTAAAAACATAACTTGGAACTGTATAATATAGTGAAACCTCACGGAAAATACAAATCTGGGTGATACTGCATAGAGAAGGCTGTTTTTACAAAATATAAATACAAATAGAGAGAAGGAAACAGGAAAGCAGCTATGCACAGCAGGCGAAGCATAGAGAGATTGAGAGGCGATGCGTTGTGGTTGTTTGGTTGGTTGGTTTTTGTCTTTTAGTGTTGTTATTGTTGCTGGAATAATAATAATGTGCTTGTACCAAAGGTCATTGATTGTACGCTTTGGGTGAATTTATGCTTTATTGCTATGTCTCAGTAAACTTGATTTGTTAAAAAAAAAAAAAAGGCTGCCAGGGTTCTGGGGCTGGACGGGACCACCTGGGCTGGGGGAATGGGGGTTCTTGGAGCAGGTGGTAACCAGAAGGGCGTTAAGGAGGGGTTTAGTTCCACAGTGACGGAGGAGGTGGAGACACGCGTTCTTGAATACTTCCATGACCCGGCCTCTGCTGGCCTTTCCAGCCTCCTCCCATCAGCCCCTCTGCTTGTCCCCCACTCGGCCACCCTGAGCCATTCTCCCCACTGCCCCTCTGCCCTTGTGGCTCCCTCTGCCTGGAGCACCCTTCCCCTCTCATGTCTTCTTTTCTTGGCTCACCCATCACCCCCCCTGGATGTGGCCCTGACCCCCACCCTCTTGTGGGGGCTCTGACGGCAACCTGGGCTGCTTCCCCAAAAGCTCTAAGCCTACCCCTCTCCTCCCTGCTGGACTGTGAGCTCCTTGAGAGTGGAATGTCTCTGATTTTGGAAAGCCCAGCAATTAGCCTTGAGCCAGGTGCCTAGCAGACATTCAATAAAGATTTTTTGAGAGGATAGGTATTTCATTTATGTGGCGCAAATGGGGGGCAAACTTGCAACGCCCTGGTCTTCAAACCAGAACGCCGGGATTTATGTGGCGGGGGTGGGAGGCCCGGGAGTTGCTGCGCCAGGCCGCTGTGTGGCCAACACACCTGCTCACAGGATGGTTCTGCAGGGACAGGTGGCCAGAGCTGAGTGAAGAAAGGCCAAGAGGGAGGAAGACAGCGGCAGCCCCAGCATGCATTCTCCCAAGGAATTGTGAGCCTGGACAAGCCCCCCAGTTTCCTTGCACACCTGGGCTCAGCGGCAGAGCAAGTGCTGATGGCAGCTCTGGCACCCTGCCAGAGCCAATGACCTCACCCAAGGGCAGGGGCCTGTGACAATCATGTGGCCCTGCAGCCTGCCCTTGGACTGGCCAGAGGCAGGTGGAAGGGAGGAGCTCAGCTTAGAAACAGGGAGGGCAGGGAGTTCCCAGCTGGGGAAACGGTCTGGGTTCTCAAATACCCTTCTTTCGCTCATTCATCCCTTACTTCACCCATTCAACAAACAAACCTGCCTTGAGCACTTCGCATATATGTGACCATGACCTGGGGAGCTAAGATGCTCTTTCCAGCCACGGGAACCTCTTGGTCTAGCTGGAAGAATTTGAGCACTGCACAGACCAAGGGGGAGACACACACAAGAGAGGCACAGAGACCAGAGCCCCTTAGGGTCCAGAGGAAGGAGAAAGCATTGCTGGTGAGAGCGGTGGGGAAGGCTTCCTGGAGGAGGCCCACGGGTGGGCTTCACGCTAGCTCCCTGGTAACCAATGGGGTGGCTTTTGACTGCAGACACGGCGTCTCTCACCGTCCTGCAGGACAGCCGTCTGAGATGAAGGGGTCAGCGGCACTGTGCCCCGCTGAGGGCTGCTAAGGAACAAATCTGAAAGGCAGGAGATTTGAAAGGGCCACTCACTATGAAGCAGTTTTGGCGTGAAGAAATACAAAGCTACCCTAAGTACATGAGATGATTCACCAAGTGATGTGGTGCATTCATTTCCTAGGCTGCTGTAACAAATGACCACAAACTTGGTGGCTTCCAACAACAGCGATTGCTTCTCTGATTCTCTCACAGTTCTGGAGGCCAGAAGTCCAAAATCAAGGGGTTGGGGAGCGGACGTGGCTCAGTGGTTGAGCGCCTGCTTGCCCTGTACGAGGTCCTGGGCTCAATTCCCGGTGCCTCCTAAAAGGGGGTGGGGTGGCATGGCTGCACCCTAGGGGAGGACTTGTCCATGCTCTTCCAACATCGTGAGGCTGCACCTCTCTCTGCTCCCATTGTCTTCTCCTCCGTGCATCAGTGTCTTCTCCTCTTCTCTCTGTCTCAAATCCCCCCTACTTTTCTCCACATGGACATTTGGCATTGGATTAGGGCCCTCTTGAATAATCCAGGATGATCTCCTCATCTCCAGACCCTTAACCACATCTGCAAAGAGCCTTTTTCTACCTAAAGGCCCATTCATAGGTTCTAGGGATTTGACTTGGGTAGCTTTGGGGATGCCCCTTTCCAGCCTGGGAAGAAGAGCATGGGTTTAATGGGAAGATGTGGGAAGAGTAGGGAGGGGTGGGCGGACTAGGCAGAAGGGCAGGATGAGCTTCCGGGGGAGAGGACCGTGTGGTTTGGTGCTCGGTGGTTTGGTGCTCGGTTGTCCCTGGTCCCCGGCAGGTGCTCGGTAATCCTCTGTGGAATGAGGGAACCAACTTGTCCCAGCCTCTCTTCCTTCCTGCTCCACCTGGACCTGTACCCACCACCTGACCTTCTCTCTTAGCAGCACTTAAACTCCCCTGAGCTCCTTTCCTTCTGCTGAACCCACAGAAAACAACCCCAACCACAGATCGGGGCCCCAACCTCCCACATCACAGATGAATTCTTTCTCAAGCCCACGATGCCTTGGCCACCACAGGGCCTTGATTTGCTCCTCTGCAGCTTCAAAGGTATGCCCCTCAGAAGTGCTGCCAGCCTCCCTCCCTCTCCTGAACTGCCGGCTCCTTTCTCCTACCTTGGCGAGCCCTCTTGTCCACCAACCACTTCACAGAGGAAACGGGGGCCCGCGTCTGTGAACTCCCACCCTCACCAGCCCCCTCCCCACAAGCCTCAAGAAACCTTGGACCTCAAAGGCAGAATCTTCTGGTCTTGCAAACCTTTTCCCCCGCACCCTTGATCCACTCTCCTTCCATCCCTGGGACCCTGCTCCTTCAGTGGCCTCTGTCTCTCCTGCCATTTAGCCTCTTCCTCTGAAGCCTCCTTCCTTCAGCTGATAAACCCGAGGAAGTCTCTGGCATCCTCAGACTCCACACTTCCTGATTAGATGCTGTGTTTCCTGTGGACAGGAGTCCGCACAGCACAATAGGTGCCTCTTTGCGGGCCCCTCGGGACCTAAGGGCAGTGCCCCAACTTCAGAAAATGTCCACTGAAGGATGGGTCTGATCCTACCGCTTTCCAACTTCCTCGGTGGCACGTGCAGATCCATGAGACGCCCGAGAAACACTGGCCTGGGTTCTCCCCCACGCGTTCCTTTCTTCCTCCCCAGCTGCAAGCATCCCCAAATACTAGTACTGCATGGAGCCCACCACACGGTCGCTGGCCTCTCCTGGCCCTTGTGCATGCTGTTTCCTCTCTCTGGAATGATCCGTTCCCACTTCTGTACCTGGTGCACTCCTGCTCTCCTTTTCCAACTCAGCCTGAGGGTCTCCTACTCCAGGAGGGCTTCCCACCCTGACACCCCTGCTGACTCCCATCCAGCATGGTGGCACTGTGGGAACAGTGGGGTTTCCAGACTGTGGGCTTCTTTGGGACAGGATGGGCCTTGTTCAGTGAGTAGCCCTAGTGCCTCAAGCCCAGCAATCAGTAGGTGTTCAGTAACTGATCATTAAATGAAAAAATTAATGAGCGGAGAGGTGCTAGTGATTCCAGAGTCACATGCCCAGTTTTCCTCTTGAGTCCCAGTTCCCACCTTTGAACCTAGGGGTACAAAGTGCCCAAGACTGTATGAGCCCACAGTCCAGTATCCCCAAAATCTCAGCTCTAGGAAAACCCCTCTTTTAAGATGGTTGCAAAATTAGACACATACATTGATGGTATCCTTTCAAAATCTCCTTTGTCATTTGTCGAACACTAATTATTGCTTGACACAAAGCGTTAGGATTCACATTTTGATCTCCGCAGAAATGTCATCATTAATCAATGATGCATTGCTATAACTACGACAGAGTCATAGAGTTCCTGCTTTTATTTTTTAAATTCAGGGATGCACTGGAATACGATTTCTATAGTGTCATAAAATTGTATTGCCTTAGAGTCTTCCTCCTTCACACCAAAAGAGCTTTGGTGTGACAGTCTTCTGGCAAAACTGAAAAGGCAATTCAACCAAATAGCCTCTTAAGAGTTTTAAGGAAAGCCAGTATCTGACCTAAGGTGGGGGTGAAGAGGGGAGATTGGGGGTTCAGACGTGGCGGCTCCATCTCTGCTAGAGAAGGCCCAGGACATGCGGAGGGAGCTCCAGGATCCTTGGGAGTCTCCAGCTTCTCGAGGGATGCTGGCACCAGGATCCAGGATCAATCATCTTCAGCTGGTCGGCAAATACTTGCTGAGTGATCACAACGTGCAGCTGCCGTGGAGAGGAACACAAACAGTCTGGTTTGCTCTCTGTGGTGAGTTTACATTCACCCGGCGCCCACGCCGGAACGAGGGCTGGGTTCTGTACTGTTCCAACTCTTCCCAACAACACCCAGAGGCATGTAACGCATGAGAGACGTGAGGCTCAAGGAGGTCTCGCAGCTAGAAGCAGCGGAGCTGGGATCTGACTGGAGATACCTGGAGCTCAAACCCAGAGTCCTTCGGCGCTGACAGCCCCCATCCGCACGGCCCTTCCAACCTTAGTGTCCGCCAGTCGATTTCTAATTTGCTCCTGTCCCTAACTTTGTGAGGCCAACATCATTCTACTCCCCAGGAAACTGAGGCTCAGGAAGTAAAGGGTATCCCCGGGATTTGCTCTGATGCCAAGGTCCCTGTTCTTTCTCCAGTACTGGCTCATCTACTTTTGGCTCCCTCGCCGCTTCTAGCAGAGCACGGGGCACTGCAGTCTTGTTGAAAGAATTTAATTTCGGGAATAGGTTTCTCACCTAGCCGCCCCAAGGAGCCCTCACGCCGTGCTGCGTGGCCCGGCCTGGCCTCTGCCCCAGACTTCTGTCCCTGGGAGGAGGGACTGCAGGTCCGATGGCCGGGCTGCTCTGGGGGTCACGGTGTGCAGCTGCTGGAGCTGAGTGAGAGGGGGCAGGGAGCTGGCCAGGGCTCCCGGCAATCAAAAGGGCCCATTGGCGGTTGCTGTTCTGCCGGCCAAGTGTGGTTAGGGAAGGAAGGAAGCTCCTGAGAAAGTCTGCATTCCTGCTCCCGTCAGCAGCTCTGAGAGCTCGGGGACGGCTGGCAGGAACAGGGCAGGCCTTCCCACCCCCCTCGGCTCCAGGGTTAAGCTGCCCCCACGTCCTCTTGGCCCCCGGAGCAGGGGCTCTCCCCACAGCAGGATCCCGAAAACGTTCTTAGCAGGAAAGGGGCTTTTCCGAGGTGGGACCAGCCGCGTGCCCACTCCCCACTGGTTCCCCGGCTGGGGCGCCGATGAGGAGGCATCGGCACAGCCCGCCCTGGAGGGCTCGGTGATCGAGCTTGAGGTCACACTGACCGCACAATGGCTGCAGTGACCCCTGGCCACGATAGCTCTGCCCCTTACAGGACTCCCTCTGCCACACCAGGCAATGATAAGGCATTTTGCATGTAATAATTACAACCACCCTACAAGAAAGGTGCCATTATTATGCCCACTTTACAGATGAGGAAACTGAGGCACAGAAAAGTTAAGTAGCTTGCCCAGGGTCACGGAACTAGCAGGAGGCAGAGCTGGGATTTCAGCCCAAGCAGTTTGGCCATGGAGCTAATGCTCTTACCCACCCCCACCCCTGCCAGGCCATGAGGGCTGCTGTGACTCTTCCTGCTTTCCGGGGAGGAATTCCTAGCACCAGGCAACGGGAAGGAGATCTGCCACTTAGAGGACTGGAGCTGGGATGGGACCCCCGTCTGCAGCTTAGGGCAGCCCATAGATATGGGAGCTGCTGACGGGGGTGGGGGTCTCCCATGCCCCTCCTCCCCCCATAGGGCAACCCTGGGGGGAAAGCCCCTGCTCCGGGCCTTTCCCATCCCTCCCCTTCCCAGCCTGGCCCCCACGGGAGGATCTCCCAGATGGCCCCCAGCAATCCAACACGGAGACCCGAGGCAAGGCCCGCCCTTAAGCCCGTCCATGTAGAATGGAGGGCTCTGTCTCCCCAGCCACATCTGGGACACTAACTCTTTTGCCTCCCAAGTCTCGTCTCTGCCCCAGGTTTCTGGCTCCCGTCAAGGGACTTCTGGAAGTCAAACTACTCTGTGCCCCTGGGACACGCGGCACATTTCTCCCTCGTCACACCAGCTGCCTCGTGTTACAGCACCCCTTGACACGTCCGTCCCTCCGGAGTCTGAGCAGGGAGGGCATGCAGTCCAACTGATTGGGACAAGCAGACACGCAAAATGTTAGCTGAATTAGCAAATGAATATGAATGGCACAGGTTCTCTTTTCTTGTTTCCAGACAATTCTCGGTCTCATTTGCTCTGCAGTCACCCAGGGCCCAGGCTAGCTCCTTTGACCTTGAAATGGGCCTGGTCTGCTGTTGGGGCACCAGCAGATACATCGTCCTCTCTGTGATTCCTTTTTTTTGGTGAATGTTAAAACAAACTTGCCTTTAGAAGGGTCCTCAATTAAGGAGTTGGTGACTCTAGGGGATACAGAGGGATGCTCCGGAAGCGAGAAGTCACTGTGGATCATTGGTTTCTCCTGGGTTAGATTTATCAGGTCTGAAGAGCTCCTGAGAGTGATCCAAGTCAGCCTGTCTTGCCCAGGCCAGGGAGCCAGCACCCAGCCTGGCCGGGGCCGGAAGCTCAGGAACAGGGAAGGCAGCTGGGCTCCGATGCAGGCCTCCAGCCGTGCCTGTCCTGGGGCAAGGCTCCCGGCAGGAGGGAGCCAGGGAGCCAGCACAGGTGTCTGCAGTGGGGAGGACACGGGGTCCCAGAGGCGCAGTGCCTCAACCTCTACGTCGGTGGTTTTCCAAATTACCAAACCTTGGCACTTGATAGTTTACCCAATGGGAGGCCTTCACAGCAGCCCCGGGAGCTACCATTTCCTTTTTTTTTTTTTTTTCCCATTTTACTTTACATTATGGGTTTGTTTGTTTTTTTGCTCAGTAAGTTTTTAAAAATTTAATTAATTTTTCCTTTCTTTTTTAAAATACTTTTTAATTAAAGTTAATAGATCACAAAGAACACTACGTTAAAAAACATAAAAAAGCATAAGAGGGTCCCTTATAACCCATTCCCCACCCCCCCCACCCCATCATTTTTGTAAATTGTATTTTTTTGAAAATATATATATATCACAAAAAAAATGTTACATTAAAAAACTTAAGAGGTTCCTGTATACTCCCCACCCCCCCCACTCCTCCCACACCAACAACCTCCCCCATCATTGTGGCACACCCATCGCACTGGGTGAACACATTTGGGGCACTGCTGCACCACATGGATAAGAGTTTACCCCGTAGTTCACACTCTCCCCCTGTCCATTCAGTGGGTTATGGCAGGATATACAAAGCCCAGCATCTGTCCCTGCAATATCACTCAGGACAACTCAAAGTCCTAAAAATGCCCCCACATCTCATCTCTTCTTCCCTCTCCCTGCCCTCAACAATGATGGGGAAACTCAGGTCCCAACCCAAGGACCTCTCCATCACCACCCTTTTTGTCTCTTCCACTCCAATAAAGAGGGAGAAGACATGACTAAGAGCTGCAGCGCAAGAGACACTGGTAGGGCAGGATGGTGGGTGAGACAGTCCAGGGTCTGACTTCTCCTTCCCTAGCCGGCTTAGTCAGGGGTCTTTGGAAGTCTGGCCCTCTCGGCAGCACTTTGCCAGGAGCAGTGGGGCACAAGAGCAGCATCTCCTCTGCAGCACCAAGCTTCCAGAGTTGCTGTTATGTATCCCCGAAAGGCCACAAGGAAGGGAAGGGGAGGGGAGGGGAGGAGAGGGGAGGAAGGAGGGAAGGGAAGGGAGGGGAAGGGAGGGGAAGGGAAGGGGGAACAGAAAGGAAGAGAGGTGGGGGAGAAAGAAAGAAAGAAAGAAAGAAAGAAAGAAAGAAAGAAAGAAAGAAAGAAAGAAAGAAAGAAAGAAAGAAAGAAAGAAAGAAAGAAAGAAAGAAAGAAAGAAAGAAAGAAAGAAAGAAAGAAAGAAAGAGAAGGGAGGAAAGAAAGAAGGGAGGAAAGGAAGAAAGGAAGGAGGGAGGAGGGAGGAGGGAGGAGGGAAGGAGGGATGGAGAAAGGGAGACAAGGAAAGAAAGAAGGGAGGGAGGGAAGGAAGGAAGAAAGGAAGGAGGGAGGGAGGGAAGGAGGGAGGGAGAAAGGAAAGAAAGAAAAGGAGAAAGAGAGAAAAAGAAAAAGAGAGAGAGAGGCAGGGGCAGAAGAAAGAAGGGAGGGAGGAACAAAAAAAATGAGGGGAGGCAGAGAGAGAGGGAGGAAAAATAAGGAGGAGAAGGTGGGAAGGAGGAAGGAAGAAGGAAGGAAGGAAGAGAGAAAAGAGTAAGAAAATCCCTTTGTGAAGTCCATTCCCTAGAAAAGACCTCTTCAAAGGGAAATTGCCTGTCAAATAATTCCAAAGAAATGACATTTTGATAATCGGCCAATGAGACTTTCCTCCCACTTCCTGCCATCCATCTCCATTTCTCTCTCTTCAGTCTCTCTCCTCCCACCCGTGGTTCCTTCCTCTGGCAAAAAGGATCCCTCCTGTACTCCCTTCTGCCTTCCCCCGGGGTCAGCTGAGCTCTGCCTTCTTGATGATGCCACATTAGGAAATCATTGCAACCCCACATCACCGATCGTTCCAAATTCCTCTGTGCCTCCCACAAGCCTCGGCTCCGGACATGAGTCCATCAGCAGTCAGCAGGGGGGCCGCGGCTCACACGGCCAGTGTGCGCCCCAGAGCCCAGAGAAGGCCTCTCACTCCAGGCCACTCTCCTGAGGCCCCCACCCCCGACTCCCCAGATTCACGCGTGCCTCTGGAGGAGGCGGCTTCCTGCACCCGGGCCTCCGTTTCCTCCTGCCAGGCCAGGTGGGGGTGGAAGAGCTTCTCCTACTCTTGTTCCAACCCTCCCAGCGCGCGGATGGGCGCCCCCAGGCCCGGGTTATGGGCGCCCTGGGAGCCTCGTGCAGCTGGCTTGGCCCCGAGGTCCAATAGGAGCTGCCTCCCAGGGTCCCCGAGCCAGCCAGGCAGGGACAGGAGGTGGCAGGCTCCCCCAGTGCAGGGGCGAGCCCGGGAGAAGCTGCTCAGGGGAGCTGCGCCAGGCACGCCACGAGCTCTTCCAGTCTCAATTCCCCCATGTCTGCTGGTAAAGCCGTGTGGGCCAAGCAGATTCGCAATTTCTCCTTTTAAAGTCATAGCCGGGAGACAGCTGGAAGCCCAGTTGTGGCGTCCCAGCTTCCGAGAGCCCTGCACTTCCCTCTGTGGCTTCGCGCAGACAGGGCTTCCCAACCTCCAGCCCTGCCGCCCAGTGCCCCCCAGCCTCAGATTCCAAACAGCTCTTCTGTGCTGGCCGTCGCCCTGGAAACCTCCGGTACGTTGTCCCACTTGACCTCATGACCACCCTAGAGGAAGTTCTCCTCTTTGCCTTTGGTACAGATGGAAAAAGAGAGGCTCTGAGGAATTAAGGGGTTTGTCCAGAGTCACACAGCGAGTGGGTGGCAGAGGTGGGACAGTGTGGCAGTGGGACTCCCAAGTGCACGGCGGCACCATGGCATCACTGCCTGAGCCGCCAGGTACTGACGATGATAATACAACGGTGCCCGACACTTCCCAGACATCTCACTCGATCCTCACAATCCCTCTGTGAGGAGGAAAAACGAATTTCTCCAGCCTACAGATGAGAGAACACAGAGGCTGAGAGAGGTTTGTTCAAAGTCACACAGTGAAGGACGGAGCAGAGCTGTCAAGGTCAAATAGCTTATAGGTGGTGGAGCCCGGGTTCAAACCTGGCTGCATAAAGAATTTCAGCTGAGAGGGACCGAGGACCCAGGCCTTGAGCTGACACGGAAGATGACTGCTCTCTACGCAGAGGCGGCCTTGGGTTCTAGCCCCAGCGAGCCTGGGGCAGGGCTGGAGTGGTGAGGGAGCGAGCAGAGCAGATAAAATTTGATTCCCTTCTTGACAGTCCCAGTTTTGTTTTTCTTGCATTCCTTCCTCTAATGCCTTATCAGCCTTAAGAACTGCTGTGGTGTTGACATGGTCTCTTAGATCATTATTGTACAGAGGCACTTGAAAGAACGTTTCCCAGGGGAAGTAAGCCCTCAACCTGCTTCCTCGGGCAGGGCTTCTGTCTCTCGCCTTCCTTCCCGAAGGTTCTCAGCTCCCAGGCACTGCCCCACACTCCTCGGCTTCAATGTTCTAGATCCCAGCGTCCACCGCCGAGCGTAGCAGATTTGTCGAATGAATGAAACACTCTCCGAAGGCTTCAGTCAATTCACGCACCACTAGCTGGGCTCCTGTTGCACACAGGGCTCTGCGGAGTCAGAGCTAACACGAGTGCCACAGGGAAGGAAGTCTCAGTCTGGGGTGGGGGCAGAATATACCCATCAGCGCCGTCTAAAGTAATTTTTAAAATATTGTGAGGAATGAACGGATGGCAGGGCCACCATGAAGGAAGGTGCGGAGTCCAGTGGGAACACAGGAAGAGGGGCTGTTGACCTGCTGGGGGAGTCCTGGACAGCTTGGCTGGGGAACATAGTGGGATTTCAGCTGGAAGGATGTGGAGTTCACCGTACGGACAAATGGGGAAAGGAGACTTCCAAGCAGAAGGACCGGTGTGAGCAAAGGCATGGGGAAGTTTAAAGGACCGCGTGGGGCTGGAGCAGAGGAGGGGTGGGGCAGGCGACAAGAGATGCCTCTTCGAGGCCAGGCCACATATCAGATGTTTTCCAGGGGGTGGGCGACCTCACGGAGGGATTGAAACACATGGAATTATAGTGAACGGAAGAAAGGGAAAGCTCTTGAGGTTGGTGTTATAATTAATAGGCTCATCCTTTCAGGGCTCATTTAGATTCATTCTCACGTAGAAGCATAAAATGTGATTAACAACTCTGTGAGTGTATTTTCAGAATGATCGAGGGAATTCTAGGGCTCAGGTGCCCAGCCTCCCATCCGTCCTGCATTTGGTGGCCAGGAGGGATGCCATGGGGTACCCGCCGGCTTGTACATCACCCGCAGGCCAAGCGCCCTGAATGTGTCCTGTCACCGACAGCAGAGGCTGCCAGCTTCCCGTCAGCCACAGGATCATTTGTCTCCCCTCCTGGCCCTCCCAGCCTGCACCCTACCCCCAAAAACGGGAGATAAGAGGCCATGCTCGGGGGCTGCCTAGCAGGGAAGGAGCCCAAACCCGCTGAGTCAGGCTCCTCGGAGGGGCTGCGGCGCGCAGCGCAGAGGCCCCAGCCTGCAGTGTTTGCCGGCCCTGCTCTCGGCCTATTTCCTGCTCCGATTTGGGGATTTTCAGGCCCGGAGGGAAAGTCCCTCGGGGCAAATATTAGAAAGAGGGTGATCGCGCGGGATCCGCCCGGAGAGCGCAGAAGGAAAGGCCCGGTCCGAGGCGGGCGCGGGAGCAGGGCGGGGAGGCGGCGGAGCCAGGCGGCGTTATTCTCGGGGAGGCTTTGGAGCGGAGCTCAGCGAACAGAGGGCGACGGCGAGGGCGAGCGGGGAAGACGCGACAGGCCGGGGGGAGGGGCGCGGGGGGAGGCGGCTCCGCGGGCCCGCGGAGAGTGTGTGCCTGCGTCGGCGCGCGCGCGTGTGTGTGTGTGTGTGTGTGTTGGTGTGTGCGCGCCTGGCGCCCGTCCAGGGTGATTTCCCATAAACCACATGCTCCGCTGCACGAGCTTAAAAGGCTGTGCCGAGGCGCCGGCCAGTGGAGCTCGGCTGCGGAAAGTGAAAGTTCGCGTCGCCGCTCCTGCCGCCGCCGCCCCGGCACCCCTGGCCCGGCGGCGCGGCCCCTCGGCGCGGGCGAGGACTCTGCAGCGCGGGAGCGAGCGCGGGCGGCCGGCGCGCCGGGCCGGGACCAGCTGCCCGTATGAGCGCGCGGGGCGCCGCCGGGCGCTGCCCTCCCCAGGTAAGCCGGGCCGCGGCGCGGCGCCCGCCCGGGCCGGGGGCTCGGCGCGGCCGCGCGGAAGCCCAGGCGCCCCCCGCCGCGGGCTCCGGGGTGGGGGCCTTCCCGCCTCTGCACGCGGAGCTGCCTCGAGGCCGCTGGGGCGGCGGCGGGCGGCGCTGCTGCAAGCAGCCGCTCCTGGGGCTGCGGCGCTTCCCTTGCAAGGGAACGGCTGCTCACCCCATTGCACGGGATGGAACACTGAGCCCCTCGGGCGGGAAGGAGGGGTGCAATCCAAGCCGTCCCTGGCTCAAACGTCTTCTCTCCTTTTGCACTGCCCTCCGCTTAACGGGCTGTGATGCCGCCCGCGGACAGCTGGGCTTACGGGTGGGGAGAGCGCAGGGACCACGTCGAGCAAGGGGCCTGTGTGGGAGCAACGTGCTGGCAGAGGAGGGGAGACAGGCAAGCCTGTACTTGTTCTCGTCCACAGACAGGAGCCGGTGGGGACTGGCACGCCTGGGTCAGGCCGGCCTGGGAGCATATGAGGCCCCAGAGCTGCCTTGACCCCTGACGTGGGTGGCGCTAGTTCCGAATCTCTTTTTCTTGCAAAGTCTGGTTTTGGTCATTTGGGCAGTTCCTGGGCTTGGCTGAGGAAGATGGAAGGAGGGCTTGCTCTTGCAGAGCTGCGGATAGCGGCAGGGGCGGCTCAGGGCTATGATGCCCTGCCCCAACTGTGGGCAGCAGCTGGCTGCAGTCCTAGAAAGTGCCCGACGGCATCGTTCATAAGCAGTAAGCGCTCTCCCAGTGGGTTTACCTCCAAGAAGCCCTGGAGAAGATGGGAAGAGGTACCTGGAAGGGAGAATGCAGAAAAATATTTGGGGTGGGGTGGGTGAAAGGATTGCAGGTGTGGTGAGAGGGAGAAGAGCAGGTCTACCTGGGAGGAAAAGCCCAACCCGGTGAGAGAAGATAAGAGTTGATAAGGGGAGAAGGGTGAGAGGCTAGAGCAGCAAAATCAAGATAAAGGCCTGGAGGCGAGTGGGTGAGGAACGCTGAGCCGACACCCAGAGGAGTTCGGAAAGTAAAGGAGAAAAGAAAAAAAGGTCTGATTTCAGGCCTGGGTGGTTCAAGGGTCCAGGGTCTCTCAGGAGGCCTTGTTGATGGAGAAGATGGAGCAGGATGATAGGCAGGTGAGGGTGGACGGCTGGGCTGAGATGTCCCAGCATCTTTCTGAGCCCACCGCAAAGATTCCTTCCGAGGCAGCCCGGCCGAGGCAGAGGATGGAGAGTGGCAGGGGAGAGAACAGCCAGCCAGCCAGCAGCCAATGAGAGCCTTAACTCAGTGCCCGTCCAGATCCTCCTCTGAGACAGAGCTGGGGTCCCAGATCCAGGAGTCGCCCCCTTTGGCCACTTTCCATGCCGGCCTCCCAAGTGGTGGCGGCGAGCTTCTCACGCTGATGCCAGAAGTCTGTCCAAAAGCCAGGCAGCCCTCAGGGCAGGGCATCGCCCTCACCTTGCCATCCTCAAACATCCGTGTCGTGAAATGCCTGTGACGAGGTTGACTTCTGGGCATCCCCTTCCGCAGAGGCCCTTTCCTCCATGCCATTCGCGCGGGGGCTCAGAGCCACAGAGCCATCCTGCCTGGAGCAGAGTCACACCTGCAGCATGGTCCGGTTTCCTCCGATGGGTCTTGAACTTGCAGTTTCCGAGGCCCTGAGCAGCCATCCCCACCCAAGGCTACAGCCCCAACCGCCCAGCAGAACCCACAGTCTCCACCAGGACTGCCCATCCCCTCTCCCAAACTCCCCTGCCTCAGGGCAAGCCAGGACCCTCAGGGTCCCTGTGCTGAATGACATTGGTCAGCCTGTGTCTCCTCCCTCCAGGCCTCCTCCTCCCTCTCTGCCATCCAACTTGTCCTCATCCTTCAAAGCCTCACCAAGGCCTGTCTTCTCTGCAGCCTCCTGGGTAGCCCATCCAGAGCTGCTTCTCCTCCCGGGAAGAGCTGGCAAGCATGTAGGCTCTTGGTTCTACGTAAAGCAACGTGCCATAGCCTCCCTGTAGTTTTCCAATGTGCTACTTATTTGCAGTATTTGACTCAACTTCTGGATTACTGGGGGCAGAACCCAGAGTCCAGATTCCAGGAGGGTGCCAGCCCTCACCCCGCCCTGCCAGCATTTCCCTGAATCTGTGGGCATCGGCTGCCAGGAGACTGACAGCACCCAGGAGGCAAGCCAAATTTGGAGGAGGAAAGTGCAAGCCTCTCTCTGCCTCTGGCTGGAGAAGGGAAGACCTGAAGTCAGGGAGAGGGCTGAGGGCACCTCGGGGAGGAGACTGAGGGAGGAAGGAAGGAGGAATGACAAGGAGCCAGTAGCCAGGGTGAGCAGCTACAGGGCCAGGTGCGTGTCAAAATGGGAGAGATCTCAGACACCCTTCCCTGCCAGGAGAAAGGCTGGCACGGCTGATGTCGAGCCTGATGGGGCTCCGAGAGGCAGGTGCCAGCCAGGAGTGGCCCGTAGCCGGCACTGCTGCCTGGGATGAGAGATCGGGCCCCTTCGGAAGCACACACCCAGGGCTCCGGGAGGTCTCTGGCAGGGGATGGGCTCCCCGTGAAACTGAGTTTAGGTCCCTGGTTTTTGCAGTGGCAGAGCCAGTCCTGTGTGGAATCAGGTGGGAAGAAGGGCTAGGCAGGGCAATGTCTCTGGCGTGTGGTCTGGAAGCTAGGTCCCCCAGCTCAGTGTTTGATGCATCAAGGTCAGATAAGGGCCCGATGCAAGTCCTCCCCCTCGAGAGGTTTCCAGTGTCATGAGGAATTTAGACTGGCAGGCACATGACCCATGTCATCATGAGTTCAATGTGTGGTCAGGCTTGACCTGGGTTCATCTGGGAAGGCTTCTTGGAGGAGGTGACATTGGGGTTGTCAACCAGGGGGAGCGAGGCTGTGCCACGGTGGCTAGGAAATCCTGGGAAAGCTAGATTTGGGGAACACTGCATCCTGGGGCGAGGGGCAGAGCCTGTAGCATTGTAGGTAGGAGGCCTCTGTTTTGCCACCCTCGGCAAGGCATGGGGGCTCCTGGAGGGGGAGGGGAGAATGACACTGTGTCTGTCACAGACATGGCTGGGCCCCTGGATGCTGCTGGCCTGTCTCCTGGTGAGCAGGAGTGTTGCCAAGGAGGTATTGGAACACTGTAGCCACGTCATTGGGAACGGCCACCTGGCGCTCCTGCAGAAGCTGGTAAGTGTGTGGTGTGCGCCCAGGCCCCCACCTTATCCCCACTGGGGAAAGCGAGGTGGGAGCCGGGGAGCAGGATCGCAGGGAGGGCTGCAGGCAGGGAAACGGGGCTGTGCAGGACACGGCTGCGGCTCTCCCCCAGCGTCACAGAGGCTCCTCCCACCGACCTCCCAAGGTCAGAGCTTCCCACTCCCCAGTCCTGAAGCCCTCTAACTCCCCTGCAGGTGGGGGACAGGGTGGGCTTCCGGCCGGTTGCCTGGGTTAATGATTGCCCAAGATCATCCGTCCTGGGCTGGGTAGAGGCTTCTATGACTTGCTCTTGCTCTATGGGATGCCTCCTCCAGGGAGCCTGCCCAAGGCCAGATTTTGCCTCTGGCTCCTGGATTCCCAATTCTGCCGCCAGCCTGGCACCAGGGCCCCAGCCAGATTTGGAGGGGAGGCGCCTGCCTTACTCCCAGCCCTCCACCCCCACTTCCCCAACTCTTGCCCAAGCGCGGGGGCCGGGATGGCCTGCTCATCCAGGCCGTGAAGGAGTCTGCGCCCCATTCTACTCGGGCCTGCTGCCTCTTTCCAAACGTGGTCCAACCAGGCCCGGAATCAGGCTGCTGTGCTGCTTGGATGGGAATTTACCATCCCACTGGCCATGCAGGCAGGGTGGGGCACCAGTGGCCAAGGCCAGCTCCAGGGCCCTCGCTTGGGGACTGCGTGCCAGGCTCCCGCCCCCCGGCCCCTCCACCACTTCTGCTTGTGGCTGCTGCAGCAGTCCAGCCTGGATCAAGAGGCTTAGAATCCCAGAACCTTGCTCCGGGGACTAAAGGGGGCTTTAAGGATACCTAGCCCCAGGCCCTGCAGATCCTGAATCCCCCAAGCTTGGCCAGCCACTGTTTGAATTCCTGCCGTGACAGGGAGCTCACTACCTTCTGACGGAGCTAATGTCTATATCTGCCATTCGATACTTCTTTCTTGTAACGAACTGGCACCTGTCAGATTTCGTGGAGTGGGAGGCAGAAGGAAGAGACTTTTCTTCCACAGCCCTCCCTCAGCCATGTAGAAAGCACGGGCCCTTCCCAAGCCTTGGCTCCGTCTTCCCTGGTGGGGTTGGGGACAAGTGGTTGGGGTTCAGACCCTGATCCCCCCAGAAACCAGAGTCCCCGTTCTGAGGCAGGCTCCGGCCAGTCGCAGACCCCCAGCCACCCCTGGCCTGTGCTCTCTTACAGATCGACAGTCAGATGGAGACTTCGTGCCAAATTGCCTTTGAGTTTGTAGACCAGGAGCAGCTGGTGAGTGACGGCTCTTTAGAAGCCCACGTGCCAGCCCGTGTGGGCCTCCTAAGGTCGGGAGCCTGGCACGACGGTGGCAGAAGCCCCTGACCTGGGCAGGGTGGGGGTGTTGGGATCCCCGGGGGCTCTAGTCTGGGGTGCCCGGGTCCAGGGCTGGGCAGGGTTCAGGCCCTTCCTGCCTCCACATGTCAAGTACTTCCCATGTGCCAGGGACTTTTCCCAGTTTAATCTAGACAGTGCCACCACGTAAGACACTGCTAGTGCTTCTTATCCTCCGAGAGGTTCCCAGAGCACGGCTGGTAGACAGAGGCCTAATCTGAACTCTGGGAGACGGGCCGTATGGCCTGAGCAATACTTCTCCCCGGTCACATGCTTTGCTTAGGGGTGTCACCTGCATCCACAGGACAAGCCAGCGCCAGCAGCCAGTCCAGCCCTTCCCCTCTTCCTCCTTGCCCATGCACAGCCAGCTGTTTCTGCTCCCTCGTGGTTCCGGGTTCCGCCCTCCCCATCGATTTCAGGAGCCTTCTGGCCTCCAGGGCACCCCTCAGACCTCCATTAGGGGGCTGCTTTCTGAATCCCCAGCCTGTGGCCTTCACTTCTACCCCCTACACCCTGTCGGGGACCCCACTACCGCTGGAGATAGCCCAGGCTGCTTAGCCTGGCGCTTACAGGCTCCAGCCTCGGTCACACAGCCCTGCCCACCACCCCCGTTCCGTGCTCCTTCCTGCCCCCAAACCTCCTGAGCCTGCAGCGCTCGCCCACTGCCCCCACCCCAGCCCTTCCTCCGTCTTTGTGCCTTAACCATAACCTCTGCTCCAGCGCCAGGAAGGGGCTCTGCTGGCTGAGCCCTCACACACCTGGCCAGCACGTGCCTGTTAGAACTGAGCCCTGCGCTTCACCGTTACTCGTGGTTTTCTTTGTCTCTCTGAAGACACGGTGGTCTCCTTGAAGGCAGAGACGCCAGGCCACTTGAATCCTTTAGTCCTGTCACTTGGCCCGATGGGTTCCTAGTAAATGCTTATTAAAGGCGTGAGTGATTGAAATACTGAGGTCATTCTTTGGGCCCCCGTGGGGATTAAAGGGGCCAGATGGTAAAAGACTTTGGTGAGACGAAGCTGAGAGGAAGGAGAGCGGGTGCCCAGATCCTATGCTCCCTCTGCCCCCCCTCCTGATTAAAGCCCCATCTTCCAGAAACCCAGAGGTCTCCCCGATCAGAATGCACATGTCCTTCCCGTTACACCAGCCCCCAAGGGTGCCAGGTGCCAAAGGGAGACACCTGCCTGCAGCATCTCCTTAGCCCTGGAGTTGTGTGGTCCTTCCCCCCCAGCGGCAGGGCTGGGGCAGGCTGCAGCCCTCCATCTGCCTGGGGGGGGGGGGGCCTTCTGCTGTACAGCTCAGGCCCCCAGACTGCACCAGCCAGGCCATAATCGGCAGGTCTGCCTTTTTCAGAGTGATCCCGTGTGCTACCTTAAGAAGGCATTTCTCCTGATGCAAGACATAATGGAAGACACCGTGCGTTTCAAAGACAACACTCCCAATGCCATCGCCATCGTGCAGCTCCAGGAACTCTCTCTGCGGCTGAAGAGCTGCTTCACCAAGGATTACGACGACGAGCAGGACAAGGACAAGGTAGGAGGGCCCTAGAGCCCGGAGCACCGAGGAAGGGCAGGGGGCGGCCGTGCGGGCCGCAAGCAGTGGTGGTACCATCGGCGGCCCTGTGGCCCCTGGCTGCCCGGCCTTGGCCTTCGCTAGCCCTTCCCCCAGGGCAGAATGCATTCACTGACCTCATCTCATGCCATCATTTGCTCATTCTTCCATTTCTTCATTTCTTCATTCCACAAACCTTTACGGGCAGTGACTTTGCAAGAGGCACAGCGCTAGGCTTGATGTCACCGTAAGCAAGAAATACATGATTCCTGCCATCAACATGGGCTCTGAGAGAGAAACCGGGGCCTCTAATTTAAATGGGGTGGGGAAGACGAGACAGGCTTCTGAGTAAGAACATTTTAATATGAGAGCCAAAGATGAGTAAGAATTAGCAATAAGCAATAAGCCCGAAGAGCATTCCAGAGCAGAGGCTGCTATGCTGAAAGCCGGAGGTGAACAGGAACGAGCACATTCAGGGACCCCAAGGGTGGGCAACACAGCCGGGGCTCGGGCGCTGGGGGAGACTGCAGAGGAGGCAGGAGCCAGATTGTTTGGGGTCTTAATGATGTGCCCTGAGAGCAAGCACGGACCAGCCTGAACAGGCGAGCGGCCTGATCTGGCTTAGGTGGTAAGGCCGTGCTGCTTGCTGTGTGGCCAGTGGGCTGGAGTGGGCAGGGACGGAGGCTGGCAGCCCAGCAGGAGGCGACCGCGGGGGTCCAGGCCAGAGGCGAGGGTGCCTCTGTGGACGTGGAGGCAGGCAGCTGCGCGCTGACAGGTTTGGGAGGCAGAAGGAACTGGACTTGGGAAGTACAGTGGAGGTGAGGAGCTGAGGGGAGGGAGAGTCAAGGACCAATCCCAGGCTTTTTGCCGTGAGCACCCAGATGTTTTGGTGATGCTGACACGGGGAGGGCCGGAGGGTAGGGCAGGTTTGGGGGGAAGAGCCTGAGTGCAGTTCTGGCACATTCCATGTGAGATGTTTGTGGCATGACCGAGTGGAGATGCTGAGCAGGTTTTGAGGCCGCCTGGGGACCTTCGATGGAAGAGGAACCAGCGTGCGGGTCCCCAGTGAAGCAGCGCCACTGTGAGAAGGGGGACGGGCTCGGCCTGAACTCAGAGGAACCCCAAACTTTAGAAGTCAGGCAGAGGAGCGGAGACAGGGGAGGAGCAGCCGGAGAGGAACCAGGAGAGCTGGCGTCCCTGGACCCAGGAGAGTGCTTCAGCAGGGACAGAGCAGCCAGCTTTATCAAAAGGCGTTGAGCAGAGCAAGATAAGGGCAAGTGTGCCAAGTAAGATAAGGGAAGGGCTGCCTGGGTCCGTTGGATTTGGCAACGGGGAGGTCGGTGTTGGGGGGCAGGTGTCATCAGGGGGAATAGAAAGAGAGGAAGTGGAGGAACTTGGGGCAGGAAAAGAGAGACATAGCTGGAGGGGCTGCAAGGCTGAGGTTCCTATTAGTAGTAGTATTTAATAATAGAGAGGCACTAAATTAACATTTTAAATGTGGGGTTTTCCAACTATGAAGTTCATGAGAATTATTTGGGGGGCTTGTTTAAAATGCAGGTTCCCAGGACCCACGCCCAGAAGATTGGATTCACCAGGTCTGAGGGCAAGCCCGGGGATTCACATTTTAATAAGCTGCCCCAACCATTCTTCTCGGAAAGGGGCCCGGGGACCCCACTTGGATATGCCCTGGACTAGAACGGATTTGAATGCAGAGGGGGTGGACTCCAGGAGGGACAGAGCTTTGGAGCTAGTGGAGCTAGCCCTAGGCTACAGTTTCCTGAGAAGACAGGGGAGGGAGCAGGAGCGGCTGGGGAGGGAGTGGGAGCTGCTAGGGAATGCGGCATCGCTGCTCTTTTGACAGCAGGACTTGTGGAGGATTCTGGTTTCTTCTGTGACTTGCGTGAGAAGTGAAGTGTGGGAGAGGTTTTTGAAGAGAGGTGCTAGAGCCAGCGGCTTACCTCTTTCTTTGGACAGCCTGGGGGAGAGGCCGGCAGGGATTGTCAGCTTTGCAGGCAAGGTCACATCCAACCTGGATGACTCCTTTGGCCAGTGTCACCCGCTCATTCATTCATTCGTCGTCTAGGAGACTCTTGTATGAAGGGCCTGACGTGCCCAGGCCACGGGGTCTAGAGATGCCTTCACCACGCAGGCTAGAGCTCCTCCCTGGGCAGCTCAGTTTAAGGAAAAGCTCGGCGTCTGGGAGCTCTTGGCAAGGTGGCGGTCAGAGAAGCCGTGGCATTTGACCTTGCCTGGTGCGCAAGGAGAAGCGAGTCCAGGCCTGAGCCCCAGCAATTGAAAGTCAGGCAGAGGAAGGCATACTGAGAAGGAGCAGCCTGAGCGATGGGAGGAAAATCAGGGTCAGGCTCGGGCAGGGGGGGGCACCCGCATCCCAGAAGCAGAGAGGAGAGCAGCTCCACAGACAGTGAGAGCGGCCCCCTAGGGCTGCACACCCTCAGCCCTCCTGCCGAGGCACCCCAGGGCCACGGAAGGACCCACACCCCAGTCCCGTTCTCCATATCCCAGCAGCCTGATCTTTCTAAAACCCAAGACTTCCCGTGCACCACTCACCTCCCCACTGACCTCTCAGATGTTTTTCCTTTGCTCTATAGATAAGGTTAAAAGTCCTTGACATGGCCAGCAGGGCCCTTGCTGACCTCTGTCCAGATGCAGCTCTCACCACTTTCCTCCTAGGTGATAGCACTGCAGCCACTCTAACCTTCTTTCCTGCCTCAGGACCTTTGCACAGTCTGCTCCCACTGGCTGGACAGCTCTCTCCATGGCCCGCCCCCATCCTAGTTAGCTCCTACTCATCCTTTGGTCAGTTCCTTGGGGGAAATTCTCCATGAGCCCTCCGTCTCATTTAGTTTCCCTGGTTAGCCACCCTCAGGGCCCCCAGTACTTCTTCATAGGACTCATCGCACTTGTAATGGAGCATTTAAGGCTAATGCCCTTGCTGGACTCAGTGCCCAACTGGGCAGAGGCTACCCCTCTCCTTTCGATTGCACAGTCCCCAGGTAATTACTATATGGCTGGCCCATGACCAAGGATGAATAGATCCAGGGATAAATGACACATCCAATGGCCTCAGGACTGGTGCTGCTGCACCACAGGGGACAGGGGCAGGCAGAAATGGAAGGAAAAAGAAGTGGGGTGGGAGAAGGGCTGAGAGAGCTTAACAGAAGGGGTGGGGACGTGGGGCCCAGGGCCCTGCTCGCCAAACAGAGCCCCTGCTCTCCTTCTAGACCTGTGTCCGGACTTTCTATGAGACCCCCCTCCAGTTGCTGGAGAAGATCAAGAATGTCTTTAACGAAACAAAGAATCTCCTTAAAAATGACTGGAACGTTTTCAGCAAGAACTGCAGCAACAGCTTTGCCAAATGCTCCAGCCAAAGTAAGCACCAAAGGGGCCTCCGCCGGCAGTGGTGGGAGGCCGTAAGGAATGGGACGGGCTGGGAGGTGAGAAGGGGGGCTCGAGGGAAACCCCGGGGAGGCAGCTCGGCCGCTGCTGGCGCTCCTGTGTGTGCAGATGTGCTCGTTGGGCGGCTTCGGGGTCCTCTGGGCACGTCTTTCCTGACCATCCGTGCATGCACACCCGTATGTCTGCATGTCAACGCGTCAAGAAGGAGAAGGGGCCTGTAGGCATGGAGCCTTTCCCCGTGGGCTCTGCAGGCCAGCTGGACCTCTGGGGCTTCTGCGGAGAGAGCAGAGGCACCACCTGGAGCCAGGGCCCTTGGTCCAGGAGCCCTGCTGTGCATCACCAGGACGCCTTGGCTTCAGAAGTCCCCAGGATGCCTTGAGTGTCCCCTCAAGGGACAAGGCTGGATTTGAAGTCTGAGCGTCATCCAGACTCTCCCAGCTGCATACATGTGTGCCCTGCGTGTCCTCGTCTCCGCGGCCCATGCCGCATGTGCCCTCTTCTGTCCCGCCTTGCTCGCTGGGGCAGGAGCTGAGGCCCTGCGCCCTGACAGTTGCCAAGTCCAGTCTCGTGGCTTCCATGCCAAGGCCTTGTGCCCTGGCCACATCCTGTGCCCCGTTCCTGCCTGTGGCTTGGGTGTGGCTTCTGCCGGTGCATGATCCTGTCTCTCTGCTTTGTAATAAGGGTGTCCTGTGTTAGTGACCTGGGAGCCACCCTGCCGGCCTGGCCGCTGCTCACTCCCGGTTCGGCGTCTGGCCGCTGGAACCCTTGTCTGCCTGTTCTCTGTCGTCTTCCCTGTCCCCCACACCCCCGGCTGCTCATCTGAGCCCCAGCCTTTGTTCTCTGCCCCGAGTCCCTGCCGTCTGCACCTGCCTGGCCTGAGGCCCACGTCTTCAGCATCCCCACCCCCCCCAGCCCCATCCTCTGCTCAGCCCCAGGGCTGGGTTAGGGGAGGAAGGGGCCCCCAGACCCATATCCCCCCTCTTGCCCCCCACTCTGAGAAAACTGTGCTGGAGGCTGGTGACTCTATCTCCTCCCCGTCTTTCTCTCTCTCTCTGTGGTTCTTTCAGATGTGGCGACCAAGCCTGATTGCAACTGCCTGTACCCCAAAACCACCCCTAGCCGCGAGCTGGCCTCTGCCCCCTCTCACCAGCCCCTCGCCCCCTCCGTGGCCCCTCTGGCTGGCTTGACCCAGGCTGATGCTGCGGGGACAGAGGGCGGCTCCTTCCTGCCCGGGGGGCAGCCCCTCCGCATGGTGGACCCAGGCAGTACCAAGCAGCGACCGCCCAGGAGCACCTGCCAGAGCTTCGAGCCCCCGGAGAGCCCGGGCGTGAAGGGCAGCCTGGCCGCCGATGCATCTGGACCCACCCTGGGCGACATCTTGGACCCCGCGCCGGGCGCCAGCTGGGCCCCCGAAGAGGCCTCTGGAGAGGCCAGTGAGAGCCCAGTGCCCCAAGGGTCAGAGCTTCCCTCCTCCGGGCCGGGACGGCGCAGTGTCCAGGCCCCGGCCGCCGGGCCCAGCATCCTCCGGGGAGTGTCTCCTCCGCCACCTGGACCAAGGAAGCGCCGGCTGCCGGCCCCAGGAACTGGCTCCCCCTTGGATGGCTCTCCCGGGACTGCGCCCCCACGCCAGCGAGGCCTGGGCGGCACCCCCAGCCCCTCTGCTCAGCGAAGGCTTCCCCGAAGGCAGCCCCTCGGGGAGCTGGAGGGCAGGAGCACCAGGGACCGCAGGAGCGCGGCCGAGCCGGATGGAGGCCCAGCAGGCCGGGGGGCGCGCGGGCCCCAGGCCCGGTTTAACCCCGTTCCCTTGACTGCCGCAGGCGACGAGAGGCAGCACGGGGGCGCCTCCGAGCCCCAGCTCCCCGGATTTGCCTTCCACCTGCTGGCACCCAGCGCCCTCCTGGTCTTGCTGGCCGTGGGAGGCCTCCTGTTCTACCGGCGCAGACGGCGGGTGAGAAGACAGCGGCGAGGGAGGGCGGGCCTGGGTGTTTTGGACGCAGAGGGTGACAGGAGGCTGCCCGAGCTCGGGGTAGGGGTGTACGGGGAGGTTGAAGTGGAGGGTTCTTCCAGAATGGAGAAGGCTCAGGCTGGTCATCTGGAAGGGGCCAGGGTGGAAGTGGGAGAGAATATTCGTGGATCAGCGGCAGGATGGGAAGCCAGACGGGAGGGGTGACGGAGGAGGAAGTGGGGCTGTGCAAAAGGGTGTCAGGGCAGGGGGGCGTTCCTGGGGCCCGAGGACCAGTAGGAGACAGCTGCATGGGGAGCAGGAAAGAGGGTGTCGGGGGGCTCATCAGCGGAGAGGCCTCACGAATCCCCCCTGGCCCTCTGGCTGACACCCCTGGGTGGCTGGGACGCTTGTCACCCCCCACGGACGGCCTGGGGGTGGGGCTCCTTCCCCAGCCCTCAGCGAGCCTCTCTGCCCTGTCCCCAGAGCCGGCGACAGCACCAGACAGCGGATTCTTCCACGGAACAGCCAGAGGGCAGGTGAGTGTGCCTCGGGGTGGGGCCCCGGGGGGCACAGCCTTCTTCCCCTTGCACCGAGGAGTTAGAGATGCAGCAGAGGCTGAGGCTGGAGAGGAAGGGCCCCTCGGCTTCCCTGGAAGCCTGGGCTCTTGCCTGGCTTCTGCCCAGCGTCGGGCGGCCTCGGGGCCTAAATCCGAGAGGGTTAGAGAGCCGGCACAGCAGCCTTGGAGAGGTGGGGGCTGCCCCCATCCCCTGCCCCCGCCGAAGCCTCACCCCGGCCCTGTGCTCTGCCTGCAGCCCCCTGACCCAGGATGAGGACAGACAAGTGGAAGTGCCAGTGTAGAGGGAATTCCAAGGTAAGAGTCTGGTTTGATCACCCGCCACCCCATAAAGTGAGCTGCAGCCTTTCCGGTGCCCCTCACCGTCTGACCACATCACCAGCTCCCCTGAGGCCCACACAGGTGGCCGCCTCCCTCCCGTGCTTCCCTTTCCCTCCGTCGTCAGGTCTGATGCGCCCGCTGCCTGCCAGCTCTGTGACCTGCCCCCTCCTTCCACCCCATCTGCGGTCAGGCACTCTTCCCTCTTAGCCGCACGTCTGCCTTGGGTTTCTAGTCTTGCTGCCACCTTCGATCCCAGGACAGCCCAAATCCTCCACCACAAATGTAACTCGTGTGAGGTCTTTAGCCTGCCGGGGAGTTTTCAGTAGCCCTCTACCGTGCCGGCCGCTTTTCAGCTTGGCTTCCCAGCCCCTCCAACAGCGGCCGCCCTGGATGCATGCCTCGCACCAGCCTCCCCTCTCTTGGCTCGGCTCTTTAGCCCTTCTCCCCAGGCCCGGCCATTTCTGCCTCCCTGCCCTTAGAATCACGGAGCCGTAGAAGCTTAGTCTTGGAGGGGCTCTCGCCGGGCCTGGCGTCCCACCCCAGCTCCTCCGCACCGCTGACGGGGAGCCAGCCAGTTCCCTGCCACAGAATCCCAGCTCCAGGCCAGCTCCCTGCCTAGCCACAGCCCACGCCATCTCCAGATAGGAGATGCCTCAGAGAGGCAGAGCTGGCCCCCTCCCTCCACGCTCATCCTCCTTCCATCCTCAGGAGAGCCCTTGAACACTTAACCCACATCTTCTCTAAGAATTCTCCAAGCTAAGTGTGGCCAAGACCCTCAAACGTTCCTTATACCATGTGGTTTGCTGACCCCTCACCATCCTGGTTGCCCTCCTTTGGACACACCCGCTTATCACTGTCCCTCTGAAAATGTGGCACCCAGCCCTGGACACAGTACTCACATGTTATCTGACCAGCTCAGAGGACAGTGGGACTGTCCCTTCCTTGCCCTGGACAGTATTCTCCTATTCGTGCAGATTACGATTGCACTGGTTTTTATTTTTATTTTTTTTATTTTTTTTTAAAGATTTATTTATTTATTTATTTAATCCTCCCCTCCCCCGGTTTGTCTGTTCTCTGTGTCTATTTGCTGCGTCTTGTTTCTTTGTCCACTTCTGTTGTCGTCAGCAGCACGGGAAGTGTGGGCGGCGCCATTCCTGGGCAGGCTGCACTTTCTTTCGCGCTGGGCGGCTCTCCTTACGGGGCGCACTCCTTGCGCGTGGGGCTCTCCTTGCGCGTGGGGCTCCCCCCCGCGGGGGACACCCCTGCGTGGCACGGCACTCCTTGCACGCATCAGCACTGCGCATGGGCCAGCTCCACACGGGTCAAGGAGACCCGGGGTTTGAACCGCGGACCTCCCATGTGGTAGACGGACGCCCTAACCACTGGGCCAAGTCTGTTTCCCTGCACTGGTTTTTAAACCACTGTAGCGTACAGTTGTCACATGTTGCTCTCTGAGTCTTTGGAAAGCCCTCCTTCCCTCTCCTGTAATCTCTGTGAAGCCGGGTGGGCCGTCTCTGTCCTGTGCTTGGACAGTTTAATTTTTTCTTTTAGACAAGGATTCAGGAGCTTATATTAACCCTTGTCACAACCAGCTCGTGGGATTTTGCCCATTGCCCGAGCCTCCTGAAATGGTTTTAAATCCAGTTCTGCCATCTTCATAGCCCTTCCAACCTTGTTTCCTGCACGTTGCCGAGTGCCTTGTGTTCTCTTGGTGCTGCATAAAGATGTGGCCCTTACTCCCCTCCCTTCTGCTACCCCCAAGCCCTTGGGAAGCCTTCCTAATGACCCCCGTGGCCCTCGGGGCACTCTTCTAGGGGCCCTCTGGGGACTCTTCTAGTTCCTACCCCGTCTGCTCAAAATTTTGTATTTGGTTAACAGTACATTGATTTGCACTTATTTGTACATTGTTTTTCTGAGTTGCAAAATACTTTCTTATGGGTATATGTACATTCTGCTCCCCCTAAAAAGGTCGTCAGCTCCTTGATGGCAGGGACTGTGCCTTCTACTTTTTGGGCGTTTCTTCTACACCAGGTTCTAGTACAGAGAGGGCTCCTCCACACTCGCTGAGAACTCAGCAAATGTGGACTGGCTGGCTTTGGGGCCGACTGGCTGACCGTCCTCTCCAACTGAGCAATTGGCCAACCAGCTAACTGATTCCAACTGACTCACCGACCAGCTGACAACCAGCTAACCAGCTGGTAGCTGCCTCCCCGACTAGCTTGTTGGCTGGTGATCTGGTTGCCTGGCTGATCAGCTGAGTGGCTAACTGGCTGACTAGGCGGGGTGACCCATTCAAGCTTCCAATCACAACCCCTGCCGAGTGCAAGACAGCAACCTTGGGGCGTCCCTGTCCGTACAGCGACAGGCCTGGGCCACTCCTAGGAGACAGGGGATCTGGCGAATGCTTGGAACCAGGGGAGCCTATTTAGGAAGGAACGAAAAATACCACATCTGGAACCCCGGGGTGCACTTTGCCAGCAGGGTGGCCTAAGGCAGCTGAGTGGGCCTGCTGGGGCGGGCAGGGCTGGGAGCGTGACTCAGGCCCACTTGGGACTGGTACGCAGGGGGTGGTCAGGGCCCCCGGAGGTTGGCTCAGTGCTGCGCCCCTCTCTCCACTGGCCCCAGCCTCCCCCTTAGGCTTGGCCCTCTGCCCCATCCCCTCTTCACTCCCATTCTCCTTATGCTTTCCCCTTCCTCCCCTCAACATTTTCCTTAGAGAGGGAGCCCAGACCCTGGCTAGATCAGAGGGTCCTGTCCCCAGGCAGTCCCCACTGTGACCGCTCCCAGGAGCCTCAGAGAAATTCCGCACCCGCCAGCCAGACTGCCGTGGTGAGAGAGCAACGCAGGGGCACGGGACGAGACCCAGACTCGAGCACCGCAATCTCAGGGGGCCGGGAGCTGGGCAGCGGGCCCGAGCTTGCCCGGTCGCTCCTTCTCTCCTCCTAGGCCCCCAGCAGCTCGTGTCCAGTTTATGGGTACCCTCCGGAGCATGGGAATGGGCGGGGAGCCAGAGGCTGTGGTCCCGTCTTCCCTCCTGGCCCATCAGGGGCCCTGCCAGTCGGACCAGTGGATGGTCAGGGAGAGAGGCTCCACACAGGGTCAAGAGTCAGGCTGTTGGCTGGCGTCCAGGGGATTTCTGCTCTGGGAACAAAGCGTTCTGAGGAAGCTGGGCAAGGGGACAAGACGAGGGCAGGGCCCTGACTCCCTGGATGGTGGGGGAGGCCCATCCTGGAGGAGGCTGGGGTGCTCCGGGGTTAGCGTGCCGAATGGCGCGTCCCGGCGCTGCCTCGAAACCCTTCTGCCCTGGCCTAGGTTTTCCTCCTGTCCTCCCTTAGCTCCCTCTCAGTTATCATCTGTGATGACCCTCTCTGACCATTCGTGTGGAGGTGCAAACAGAAAGCTCCTCTTCTTTCCTGGCGTTAGCAGGAATCAGGCGTGTGCTCCCTGGCCAAGGCCAGGGAAATGGTCTTGCCCGAGGAAGGGTCCCAGGTCACTCCGGTGCCCCCTGCCCTCCCTCTCAGATGCGTCTGCTTGTGCAATGACCCGGCGCTCCAACCTCTACCCGGCCCCGTTACCGTCCCCCGTGGTTGCCACTTCCCCAGAGGGACAGAGGAGGTGAGGCCGTTCTGGCCAGAGGCTTGGGCTGTTGCCAGGGACGTCCGCCTGGTCCCCCGTGGCGGCCGGGTGGCTGGGCAGGCGAGGGTGGGGGCAGGAGGCAGCCTTGCAGCCTCACCAAGGGCCCACGGGAACGCCTCGCCTGCCCCGCCCACGTCCTCGGTGACCCCTCCAGCCGACCAGCTTTCCTTTTCTCCTCTGCAGCTGGGCGCACAGGACAGTCCCTCCACTGGAGGAGAAGTTACAGGGGCGTCCACCACCACCCCTCCCCAGCCATTCTCCGGAGACGATGGCCTGCCCCCCCATGAGAGCACCTGCCTGCCAGGACCGGGCCGGAGTGGCCAGGCTGGGTCTCTCTGCCCACCACCCTCTGACCTTCGACCAGCTGAGAGAGGGCCAGAGGATGCTTCCCAAACTCCTGATATTTATTGTGGGCCCTGGAGGCCCCCGTCCACTGGAGGAGGGTTGGTGAGCCCAGCTCAGGACCCTCTACGTGCAGGGGCTGCACCTCCCGTCGTTCGCCTGCAAGCTGACATCTGGGCCAGGAACCCAGAGGCCTATGGGATGGGGAAGGGCAGGGGCTGAGGAATTGAAGAGCCCTTGCAGCCGGAGAATCTGCCTGATGCCAAGGGTGCCAACGCTGACAAGCAGGGACCTGTCCCCGGAGAGAGGAGTGTGAGACTGGCAGGGTAGGACAGCGTCAGCTGGATTTCCCGAAAAGGCAAGGCGTGTAGCCCAAAGACTGGAAGGGGGGACCTCGCATGCACCTGCAGCCCAAGAGGGCTACACCCTCCGCTCGCCTAAGGGCAGGCGGGGAGGGGAGGCCAGCCCTGCCCTCAGGACCTGCCTGGACTGGCTCCTATGCCAAGGGGAGGCCCAAGCTCTGGCCTCCGCCCCGCCTTGCCCCCAGCACCAGCCAGAGCTTCTCCTGGAGGCCGCGCAGAGGCCGCGCTCGTCAAGGAAGCCATTGCACTGTGAACACTGAACCTGCCTGCTGTACAGTCCGCCCCCGTGCACGAGCGTCCGTCTGTCCTCCCGCCCCTCCAGCCTCTGCACGGAGTGCCCGAGCTGGCCTCGCTTGTCCACCGACCGAGGGAGTCCCTAAGCCCTGACCTCCCCCGGGGCCCGGCCTTTGACTCCCCACTGCTGGAGCTGCGTGGGAGAGCCGCCAGCCTGAGCTGGTCTCTCGGCGGCGGCCCCTGTTCGCCAGGTTTCTGCATCTTGCACTTTGACATTCCCAGGAGGGAAGCAACTCGAAAACAACTCGTGGGAGGAGGAGGGAAGGGCAGAGAGACTGAGACGCTGCAGGGTGAAGGCTGACTAACAATGGGTCTTTGAAATGATGCGCCCACCCCCAGGTCGGGGAGGTGTCTGTGCTCCGGTGTCCCCAGGCCAGTCTCCTTCCCCTGCCCTGGGTCCCCAGCCCCAGGCCCAGCATCACTGCTGCTGCCGGCAGCCACCCGGGGCTGAGCTCGTGGTGGTCTCTGCAAGTTGCCCTGGCACCCGCTCCCTCTTCTCACCTTTCTTCCCCAGTAGGCAATGGACACCCTGCAGCTTTCACCCCTGCAACCCCCCCCCCCACCTCTGGCCAGGCAGGGCAGGGGAGGGGAGGAACAGGAGGGAAGAGTGTGCACCGATTTCCTCTGCAGCCTCTTGGGGCCTCAGGCTCCTGGGCCCGTGGTCGAGGTGCTGAGACCCAGGGCAGTAGAGGGCAGGGCTGCCGATGGCCCCCTGGTCCTGTTGTGCTGCTGTGTCCCTGCTCTACTGCTGCCCCGGCCCCTCCACTGAGACACCCCATCCTGCCCGGGCCCGGACCTTCCCTTACTGCCCCAGAAAGCAGCGGTCCGCTGAGGGTGGGGCAGCAGAGAACTTCCACTGGGGACTCATTCTTCTAGTCACAGACTCTGTATTTGATGCTAGAAAATATGTATTTTTAAAAGGAAGCTTGGAGGAAAAAGGAAAAAAAAAAAGGCATTTCCCCCTTTATGCATACAGTATTTTTAAAGTCAGCAAAGCAAATCCAACCCATGGCAGAAAGCTCTTTGCAGGCGCTGGGTGACACAGGAGGAGCAAGAGGGGCCCCAGAGCTTCCTCTGGGGGTCCCCCCCAGCTACCGCACATAACCCCTCCTTTTCTGAGAAAGCCTAGAAGGAACATTGGCTCACGCACTGTGAGATTTCGTTTTTATACTTGGAAGTGGTAATTATTTTATATAAAGTCATTTAAATATCTATTTAAAAAAAATAGGAAGCTGCTTATATATTTAATAATAAAAGGAGTGCACAAGCTGCCACGCGTGAGTCACGGGAAAAGTTGTTTTTGGGGTATGGGGACGAGAAAGGGGCAGGCAGAAGCCACTTTTGGGTGAGCTCAGAAAACTTTTTCCAAGATATACAGAGAAGGAGGCTGCTCTCCAGGTTTCAGTCTCATTTAACCAAAACTTCCTGCCACTTTGCCGCCCGCGCCCGCGACACATTCATCCGCGCATCTGTTTAATAGGCAAGCAGGCAGGAATTAGCAAACCGCAGGCCTGGCGCGGCCCCTGCGCCAGCCCAGCCTAGCCCAGCCTGGGAAAACGGCTGGTTGGGCTCTGTCCAAGGACCCGGGGGCCGGCGAGGGCCACCTCCGTGCCACCTCCTTGCCGGCTGAGCCCTGTCGTCAGGACAGTGGGTGCTGGCCAGCTCCAGCAGGGCTCTGAGGAAGTGGGTGAGGCCAGTGGTGAGCGAGAACCCGCAAGCTGTGTGAGGAGCCCCAGGACCTGATCTTTTCCTGTCAATGGAGAGGAGCCTGCCCCAGGATGGGGCTTCCAGGCGGAGAGGGGTGTTGGGAAGGGTCCGAGGGACTGGAGGTTGGGCATAGCCCAGATGCACCCTGGGCAGAGCCTGTGACAAAAGGGGCCTCCCCACCCCTGGGAGGGTGGGTGACAAAGTTCTGAATCAGTTCTTCTCAGCCCTGGTGCACCTTAGAAATCACCTGGGCAATCTCAAGAAATGCTGATACCGGAGCCCCACCCTAGATCAACAAAATCAAAATCTCTGGGCAGAGGCTCAGATTTTTTTTTTTAACGTGGGCACAGTTTTTCTATTGTTTTTACTTTCAAAAAGTACCCAATTAAGATACTGACGATGAAAAACAAGGACATTTACACAGTTGATTATAAGCTCAGTTGAAGCAAAATTTAAACTTGGATTAAATTTACCTTGTGGATTATAATGAAGTTTCATTTAAATGCAAAACCAATGCATTCACACAACGTTCTATTTTTCATAATCCTGAAACTCCAAGAAAACACAGCTTCTGGGGCGACATTCAAACAGTGAAGCCTTGTAATATACAATTTTTATTTCCTTGTAATACACAGTTTAGCCAATGTCTATAGTCATTAATTTTAAAAGTTAATAAACAGAAACAACTAAGTTTAAACCTGGGTAAAGCCCCCTTGGGGGATGGCAGCCATCAGTGCTGGACCTCCACGGCTCACCACCAGCAGTAGGGACACGGGGGACCCAAACTCTAAAGGCACAAACCTAACTACTTATCAAATACAGGAGTTTATGATTGGTTTTACAGACCTACCTATACTAAGCACCGGTTCCAAATCAAGTCTAGTGTAATATGCCATCCATAAAAACGTCTACTAAGGCAAAGAAATAAGCAGGTTTCGATTTTTTAACTTTCCAGAAACAATGCAAAAGAAGGGTTTATATAATTAGCAAACAAAGTTTAAAATATGCGTTCACAGTGCAGAATGGAGGCTCAGAATATTTCTGAAGTGATTCAAAAGCAATCAGGGCGGTAGATCTCCCGACCGTGGGGGCAAGCTGCCGCCACGATGATGGGTGGTGGATTTGGGAACCTGACGCATATGTGGTGTGTGATCACCTACAGCTTGTCACCCTTTGAGCAGCACACCTTCCTGCACTACTTCGGCAAGGGCATCCCGCGCATGCAGCGCTGCACTTTAGCATCCATCCTTCGCGTCATGCCACCATTTGTGGCTTTTTATCTTATCTACACATGGGGGAACCAGGAGTTTGAGAAATCCAAGGGAAGAATCCAGCTGCCTATGAAAATGACAAATGAGCAACTCACGGATGATGTCTCTCTCTGTGAAAGACCCTTCTTTGAGAGAGAAATCTGCATTGTAGTGTCTTGATGACACAAACTTAGGAGCTGCAAAAAAAAAAAAAAGTGATCAGGGGAGTGGGTGTAACTCAAGTGATTGAGTGTTTGAGTGCTGCTTCCCATACAGGAGATCCCGGGTTCAATCCCCAGCACCTCCTAAAAAAAAATTACATATTTATATGTATATAATAAGTTTTAAAAGTTATCAGGAGCGAGAAGCATCTAGAGCTGCACTGTTCAGTATGGAACTGAATATTCAGTTCCTCAGCCACACTAGCTATATTTCAAGTGTTCAGTAACTGCATGTGGCTAGTGGCTACCATACTGGACAGTACAGAAATAAAACATTTGTGTCATTGCAGAACTTGTATTGGATGGTGCAGTGCAAAGGCTGGGGTCCTGGACTTAGGAGGCCAAAGCTGTAGGGCTAGGACTAGCAAACTTGGCCAGAAACTGAGTTCACCCCTTTCTGTGTCCTTACCCCCCTACCCTGACCTTCATCATTTCTCTTGAGCTAGCTCTTCCCTGTCTGTCAAAAGATTTTTGAATAAGCTTGTTTCATTTTTAAGACCTAACTCAAAAGTCACCTCCTCTGAGAAACTTTCCCAGCCTGACTCAGGTTTCTTTAGCTCCTCCCTCCTCCATGCTCCCGCAGACTGTGAGCGTGTTTATTTGTCTGTCTTTTCCACCAGGCCATAAACTGTGGCAGAAGCTGAGCCATATCCAACCTTGAATCCCAGTGCTTATCCCTAGGCTTATCTGACACACAGTGGGTACTCAATAAACGTGCGCCAAAAGGGTAATGATTAACGCATGAACAAAGGCACACAGTCATACAAATACTGACCAGATTTAATGGGTGGCCTTTTCTAGGGACCTTACTGGCAGTAGCCAATGGAATGAATCTCGAATAACTATAGTTTAGCAGCCAAGAAGGAGAGAGATTTCAGCAGAGAAAAATCCCTGGCTTCTGATGAAGGTGGGGCCTGGCTTCTGATGAAGGTTAGAAGATTACCTGGTCACTAGGCGGAGGATGGAAAGTATATTTCTAGGCCTGGACACAAGGATTAGCCCAAATCAGACCAAACAAAATGCTACTTCGCTCTCAGAAACCCCAGGAAGATCCAGAAAGGCCTTTCCCAGGGCTTCAAGTGCCTCAGGGCGCAGGGGGTGGGGCGCCCTGCCTGGGAGGTGTCATACCTACCAAGCAATGTTTACTTTGGATTTAGAACAAGAGAATTTAGGTCCTTGGCTTAAACAGCCTAGCTGTGTGATCTCGGGCAAGTATTCATCCTCTCTGAGCCTCAGGATTCTCCTCATCTGTACAAGTGGTTTAAGGGTGCAAGCCAGTTAAACCTGGTCTGAGGTTTAAGTGAAGTGACGAATCCCAAAGCACCTTTGGACTCTGTTGGAGAAAAACTGGCGTTTACTGGAACATGGAGACTGATTGACCGTAAGCAAAGAATTTATTGAGAGGCTCTCCCACCGGAGGGGGTCTGAAGAACAGACTTCAGCCCACTCCTGGAAGCGGGGGGGTGGGGGGGGAGGGGCTTGAATTAAAACAGAACTTCTTTAGGCAGGGAAATGAGAGTTAGTGGGGGGAGGGGGTAGAGGGTCCGAGTGAGGTAGGGGGAGGGGGTTGAAGGACTTTATGGCTCCTTGGAATGCTGCAGGAGCAGATGTCTATTTTCATCTGTAGGGATTAAAGGAGACGTAAACAGTGCAGGTTTCCATCTCTGTCTCTCTCTGATATGCAGGTGGAGGTAGTAAAGATCTCCATCTCCCTCTGATATGTAGATGGTGAGGATCTCTATCTCCCTTTACTCCTGTCTCTAAGAGTTTCTTTGCTTCACCTGTGGGAAAGTGCGAGCCCTCAGACAGGGGGGAGAGGGTTTGCCTTTTCCCCATTGCTTACCAGGGGAAACTGAAGCTACAGCTTGTTAATTATTGCAAACCCCTAACAGACTCCGAAGGGCTGGCGCCAAATGAAGCGTGGTCTGGTGCTGCCCGTGCCAGGTGGTCCCGTGGTGCCCAGGTCGCGCGTATCTCCTCTCTGGGCGGGCTTGGGAGAGCCAGGAGGCTGCTAGGTCCCGGGCTGCTGTCAGCAGCAGCTGGCTGAGCTGGGTGCCGCCTGAGGACCAGGTAGCTTAGAGCCCCGGGATTTCTCGGGGAGGGAGGGGGCAGGGAGGAGACTGGAGGGGAAAGGGGCTCTGGGGAGCAGGAGAATGCTCTCTAGCGGGCAGGGTCGGGAACTCTGGCCTCTTCTGCAGTCAGAGGGGCCCAGCCAAACCCCAAACCACTACCCAGCCAGAGGCAGGAAAGTGGATCAGAGTCAGCCGGGAAGAGGCCTGAGGTTAACCCCGGGCAGACTGTGGGCGGCGGCCGGGAGGGGGTTGGTGGGGACCTAGGGTCGGGATGGGGCCTGGGGGGCGCCTGCTGACCCCGAGAGGAGAGCACTAAGGTCCTGAGGGGGTGGGCAGCGGCCAGGCAATTCAAGGCCCAGGACAGCCCCCCAGCACCAATTCCTGGCCAGACCCCCACCCCCATACGTATCCCCCCACCCTGGCAAAGGCTCCTCTGTGCCCGAGCAGCACTTCTGCCCCCTCTTCTGTTTCCGGGCAGGGGGAATGACCAGGCTCTGCCGGCTGGCTGCCGGGACTGCTGAGGGAGCAAGGGGGACCGTGCCAGCCTGGAGAGTCCCAGGGCAAAGCGGCCAGGCCACAGAGAGGCGCGCTCCTGGGGCCTGCAGGTGGTTTGGGCTGCTGTGACCCGTCCCTGCTCTGCATCCAAAGGAAAGCCCGCCAGTCGATCCCTCAGCCCAATCTGGAGGCCACACTGACTCAGCGCATGGACTGGGTTTCTGTGAGACAGGAGGGGGTATGGATTTGGGGTGGTCGGAAGAGGGTCAGGGATGTCGGGTGAATTCCTGGAGGTCTGGGTGAGAACCCCAGTTTGGACTCCCGAGCTGCTCACACTTATTGTCCAATCTCTTTCTTGCCCTCCTCCAAGAAGCCTTCCCTGACTGCCCCAGCCCACAGGCCCCGCCCCTACCCTGAGGTCCTGCACGCCTGCCCCGGCCGCTCTGCTGGGACAGTGTACCCCGAGCGAGGCCTGAGAGGGCAGAAGCCCCATCTCCGTGCATTCGTTTCCCCGTTTATGGTGAGACAGTGAGAATAACATGGCGAGCAAAACAGTCTGTGGGGTGACAGCCGTTAAACCACACAAATAAGAGTATGACCGTCAAGTGGGAAGAGAAGCAGGAAGACGCAGGAGCTGTGCAAGTTTACAGCAGGGACTTCACGAGAGCCGCGGGGCCACACGGGCCTTGGAGGATTAAGGCAGCAGGAAGCCGTCGGGAGGCTCCAAGCAGCAGGGCACTCTCTGGCCCTCCCCATTAGCCAATGCCGCCGACTAGACTTACAGCTTTCATTTACTAATGACCCGGGAGGTTGTAGAAGAAGAGAGAGGTTCCATTACTTGCATATAGAAAGGCCAGGACTCAGGAATGATTTTGAGAAGGAAAAAATGATTTATTGATGGCCGGCCAGACTCGGGAGCTTTCTGTTGCAAACCCAAGCCTGGAACAAGATCTTTGAGTTCCTTTTATAAAGAGGAAGGGCCAAAAGTTTCTTCGTTTCAGTGCGCCATAGGCTTGAATTAGCATATATCTTCCACATCCTAGGTAAGCTTTTAGCGTGGACTTCATCCATTCTAGCTAAGCTTTTAGCACATTTGGTTTGCATTTTCCCTGAATATTTCAAGTTTATAGAGTTTGACTAAACTGTTTCTCGAGACTGGAGTCGTTGCCATGGTCGCCAAGGGCAGGTGCAACCTCTTACTGTCCCACACCTGCAAGTCAGGACACAGACAGGTTATGTATGAAGGGACAACAGCCTCCCCCCATAGCCCACATCAAGTATATGTGAGACACTTTATAAAGAGCAATCTTATTCTGTTCTGCAACAGCCTTGTGAGGTAGGTGCTAGTATCCTCTCTCAGATGTAGAAACTAAGGCTTAGGAAATGGAATAACTTGACCCAGTTCATAGCAGCTGACACGTAGAAGAGTCTGGATTTGAACCCAGGCCTGGCTCTTTGCAAAGGCCATGTTCCTGCCACAATAGCACACGCTAGCAGGTAATTAACAGAGGCTTCTTTATTTTTTAAAAAAATTTATAGCACTCAGGTACTTTTTAAATTCTTGGGTTTTTTAAATTAATTAATTAATTAATTTCTCTCCCCTTCCCTGCCCACCCTGGTTGTCTCTTCTCTGTGTCTATTTGCTGCGTCTCATCTTTGTCCGCTTTTGTTGCTGTCAGCGGCACGGGAATCTGTGTTTCCTTTTGTTGTGTCCGCTCTCCGTGTGTGCGGCACCATTCCTGGGCAGGCTGCCCTTTCCTGCAGGGCGACTCTCCTTACGGGGCGCACTCCTTGTACATGGGGCTCCCCTATGTGGGGGACACCCCTGCGTGGCAGGGCACTCCTTGCGCGCATCAGCACTGCGCATGGGCCAGCTCCACACGGGTCAAGGAGGCCCGGGGTTTGAACCGCGGACCTCCCATGTGGTAGGCGGACGCCCTAACCCCTGGGCCAAGTCCGCCGCCTGGGAATATCTTAATTTATCCTTCATGTTAAAAATAAATTTTAGTTTTAGAGCAGTTTTAGGTTTACAGAGAAATTGAGCAGAAAGTACAGAGAGTTCTCATATCCCAGCCCCAGCAAATGATTGTTATTATTAACATTTTACATTAGGGTGGTGTATTTGTTACAACTGAATGAACTGATATTAATACTAATATCTATTATTATAAATGAATACATATTAATATATTATTATGAACTATGGGTTTTGGCATATGTAATGTCATATATCTGCTTTTACAGTATCATATAGAATAGTTTCACATTCCTAAAAATGCCTGTGCTCAATCTATTCATCCCTTTTCCCTCCCCTCTTAATCCTTGGTAACCACTGATCTTTTTACTCTCTTTATAGTTTTTCTTTTTCTAGGATGTCAGAGTTGAAATCATACAGTAGATAGCCTTTTTAGAGCAACTTCTTTCATGTAGCAATTTGTATCTAAAGTTCTTCCATGATTTTGTATGGCTTGGTAGCTCATTTCTTTTCATTGCTGATTAATACTCCCTTGTATGGATGTACCACAGGTGGTCTTTTTCCCCATTCACCTATTGAAGGACATCTTGAATAAAGCTGCTGTAAACTTCTATGTGTGGTTTTTTTGTGTAAAAACAGATTTTCAACTCTTTGGGTAACCATCTAGGAGCATGATTGCTGGAATGTATGGTGAGCCTATATTTAGCTTTGTAAAAACCTGCCAAACTGTCTTCCAAAACGGCTGGACCATTTTGCATTTCCATAAGCAATGCATGAGAGTTCCTGTTGCTCCACATTCCAGAGCATTTGGTGTGTCAGTGCTTTGAATTTTAATCACTCTAATAGGTATATAGTGGTATCTCATTATTGTTTTAATTTGCAATTCCCTGATGGCATATGAAGCTGAGCATCTTTCTGTGGTTATTTACTACCTATAGCTCTTCTTTGGTGAGGTATGTGTTCTTCCTTTTTTTTTTTTTAGAAGGTATTGGGGATTGAACTCAGAACCTTGTACACGTAAAGCAGGTGTTCAGCCACTGAGCTACATCTGCTCCGCTGTTCATTTTTTGAAAGATAATTTTGCTGGATATAGAATTCTTGGTTAATCATTTTTCTTTCAGCACTATGAATATGTCTTCTTACTGTCTTCTGATCTTCGTGGTTTCTGATGAGAAATTATGTGTTGATCTTTCTGTGGATTCCGTGTACTTGCTGAGCCACTTCTCTCTTGCTGCTTTCAAGAGTATCTTTGTCTTCTGAGAATTTGATTTTGATGTGCCAAGGTGTGGATCTTTTTGGAGTTTATCCTACTCAGAATTTGTCAAACTTCATGGATGTGTAGATTAATGTTTTTCATAAAATTTGGGGATTTGAAGATGTTCTTTCTTCAAATATTCTTTCTGCCCCTTTATGTTTCTCTGCTCCTTCTTAGACTCCCATTATGTGTATATCGGTACACTTGATGAAGTCCTGCAGGTCTCCAAGGTTCTGTTCAATTTTTTCCATCTTCTTCATTCTTCCTGTTCCTCAGACTGGATTATCTCAATTGAACTATTTTCTGGTTCACTGATTCTTCCTTCTTCCCATTCAAATATGCTGTTCAGCCCCACTCATGAAATTCTCATTTTAGTTTTTATACTTTTCAACTCCAAAATTTTCATTTGGTTCCTTTTTATAATTTCTCTCTCTTTATTGATATCCTCTATTTGGTGCCACATTGTTCTCACACTTTTCAGTTGATTAGACATGGTTCCTTTAGTCTTAGAACATATTTAAAATAACTGATTTAAAATATTTGCCTTGTAAGTCCAATGTCTTGGTTTCTTCAGTGATAGTTTCTAATGATTGATATTTTCCCTATGTATGAGTCATATTTTCTTGTTTCTTAGTGTGCCTTGCAATTTTTTGTTGAAAACTGGACATTTTAAATAGCATAATGCAGTAATTCTGGAAAGTAAATTCTTTTCCCCAGGGTGGTGGTTGTTGCAGCTGTACAAAAATATTCTCAACATAACACAGGTCATGGATCAAATTATCTTCAAGCCTGACACTTATCTTTAGAAAAGCAGTCAGTCAGACAGGGCTTTCAGTATGTGGATGTAGAGCTTGTTTCAGAAAACCCAGCATGGATTGAGCACCCACAGAGCACCCCAATACTGATGGCTGTTGGCTGTTTGAAGACTCTCAGACATTGCAGGCAATGGGAGCACTGTCTTCCAGCTCTCAAGTCCCAGCCTTCCGCCTCTCTCTCCACAGTTAGTAAGTCCTAGACCCCTGTCACATGGCAAGGCACAGTGGTGGCCTCTGCTCTCTCTCTTCCTTCTCCAAGTCTCCTTGCTTTCAGCTTCCGGCTTCCTCCAGCTGTGTCTGCTCTTGTGGCTTTCTCTTCTGAGTTTCACTGATTTTAGCTTCTTGCTCTCATGGCTTCCTCTTTCAGCCCCTGTGTGTTTCTCTCTGTGTCCCTCTCTGTATTCAACCCATTTATACAGCACTCCAGTAAGCAGATTACGACCCACCCTGGGCCATGCCCTACTGAGGTCATCTAATCAAAATGTCCCACCTGCAAATGGTTTCCACCCACAGGAGTGACTAGCTCCAAGGGCATGCTTTTCTGGGGTCCAACCAGTTAGCAAACTGTCACACATGCTAAACCTGCAGATATCACACTCAGTCGTCCTGGCCAAGTCCTGCTAACGCAACCCTAGCCCTGGCCTGGACAGTCTCCACTGGAGATCTGGCTGCATGTGTGGGGAGCAAAATTCCAGGCTCTCTGTCTAAGAAGGGCAAGATTAGGCAAAATAAGAATGATGCCAAAGCCTGTTAGCAGCTGGAGTGATCAGTGCCCAGATATCACCTGGGCCAATAATTAACTAATTAACCTGGGGCCTGGGATGTGCCTGAAGGGTGGGCAGGGAGAGAACCCATGGATCACAAAGGATCCAGGTAAAAGGAAGCCAAAGGGAGGGGTAGTAAAAAAAAAGGTTTCCCCAGAGGCCCCTGCAGTGAGTACACTGCCCAAGAGAGTTCCTTCCTACTTTCCTGCTGGGTTTATGGTGAGCCGCAGGGATGAGAGAACAGAAGTGTGTATTAGGCCAGGCCTTTCCTGTGCCAGAAAGGGAGAAGGAGGAGGATACTAAAGCCACGGGGACCTTCAAAGCCCACTGGGCTGTCACAAACGCTTCATTCATGCAAGAAGCCTCTGTTATGGGAAGCAGACTTGGCCCAGTGGTTAGGGCGTCCGCCTACCACTTGGGAGACCTGCGGTTCAAACCCTGGGCCTCCTTGACCTGTGTGGAGCTGGTCCATGTGCAGTGCTGATGCGCGCAAGGAGTGCCCTGCCACGCAGGGGTGTCCCCGCGTAGGGGAGCCCCCCACACAAGGAGTGCGCCCCGTAAGGAGAGCCACCCAGCGCGAAAGAAAGTGCAGCCTATCCAGGAATGGGGCCACACACATGGAGAGCTGACACAAGATGACACAGCAAAAAGAAACACAGATTCCCGTGCCGCTGACAACAACAGAAGTGGACAAAGAAGATGCAGCAAATAGACACAGAGAACAGACAATTGGGGTGGGCAGGGAAGGAGAGAGAAATAAAAAATAAATCTATTTTTTAAAAAAGTTCCCAGATAAAAACTGAGAGAGTTTGCTGCTAGCAGACCTGACCTATAAGAAATCCTAAAGGGAATTCTTCAGGCTGAAATGAAAGAATACTAGATAGTAACTCAAATCCACATGAAGGAATAAAGACCACCAGTAAAGGTAGCTACATGGATAAAAAAAAACAAAAAACGAAACAGCAGAAATGTATTTTTTAAATTTATTTTTTCTATCTGAAATAAAAGGCAACTGCATAAAGCAATAATTATAAATCTATGTTGAGCACTAAAAGCATAAAGATATAATTTTTGATGATATCAGCATAAAAGAGGTGGAGGAACAGAGCAATAATAGGAGCCACTTTTTTTATATTATTGAAATTAAGTTGGTATTAATCCAAACTACATTGTTACAGATTAAGATGTTAATTGTAATCCCCATGGCAACCACTGAGAAAACAACACAACAATAGATAGTAAAAGAAACGATGAAGGAATTAAAATGGAACACCAGAGTATTTTCCCATGAAAGCCTCACTCTCCAGCTCCCAGTAGAAAATGGGGAGACGTCACTCCCTCCTGAGGGACAATGCACACTTCCTGCTTGAATGACTCCATGCCCTACTCACTCTTTAAAATAAAACACCCAGTGTTCCTTAGTTTACCAAGCACTTGCCCAGATAGGATCATATTTCCTCCTCATGGTATCTCTGTGAGACAGGCTTTGTAAATACCACTTTTATAAATGATGACTCGGAGGCGCAGAGAGGTTAGGTGCCAAAGACACACAGAGAGCAAGTGTGAGGGCCTGGGCTAACATGAGGGCTGTTTTGCTCAAGTCCAGGGCTCTTTCCTCCACAACGGGGTTAAACTCTTGTCCATCGGAGATGCTGGTGTTTACCTCGAGCTTCCCAATCTGGGTCTGAGGCAAGGTCCAGGGAAGGAGCAAGGCTTAGCTAGTACTTAGGCTGAAGTCAGGATTTGGTTACACCCTGTCCAACTTCCACCCCTGTGGAGCACGAGGTCATTCCACCTGGGCAGCGATGGGTAACCACAAGAATAGGGTAGGGAAGAATTAAACCCACACTGAACAACCAACATTTGACGGCTCTTGGGTCGCGCCCAGTTTAGTGTTGTACATGTGGCATCTCATTTATTCTTCACAAAAGTCCTAGCAAGTGGATGCTCCTCTCATCCCCATTTTACAGATGAGACCGAGAGAGGCTTAGTAAACTTCGGTGACTTACCCGAAGTCACCAGCTAGTAAGTACTGGACCTAGGATTGTAACCCTGGTCCATCAATACATGAAGCACATCCTTACCCCTGTGCTGAGCCACCTGAGGCTCAACCCTGGCGTGAAATGAGGAGCAGCTCTGCCCTCCTGGAGTTCAGTCCAATGGCTCCTTGTTCATGATGCTCCTCAAGAGGAGAAATGAGTCCCACATCCACCCAGTGCGTGAAACACATGGGTTAGAGAACACTTGATTTTAGAGCTGAAGAGAACTTGAAGGGCCCATGTGGTTCAGCTCCCAGGAAAACGGGGAGTGGGTGTCTACAGCTTTCAGATGAGATAGCCAAGGTTGGGGTAGCAGGAGGAAGGCTCTAGATTTCTGTGTATGGAGATGATGAAGAGTCATATATTCCCTACCTACACGGATGGGAGCAGTAGGCTCCCCACCCTTGATCTGTCAGCAGCTTCTTTGGGGGCTGGTCTTTTGAAGGAGACCATTAGAGCTATAATTGTCCTCTGGGGTGAGGGTGGCAGTGGTGGAAGTTAGTTTTAAGGCATTGTTAGGATTTCTCCAGACACAGTTCTCTCTTGCCTCTCTTCCCACCCTTACCCATCCCATCCATTCCATGCCACGCTACTGCCCCAGCCCAATAGCTGGAAGAAAACTTCCAAGAAGCCATTTCATGGCCAAAGAGTTTTAGGTGCTCATTCCCACACTGAGGGCTCTAAAGGGTGTTCTGGTCACACCCCTGCTCACACATGACCTGCAGGGCCCCTGCCCAAAGCCCTGTTCTACCAGTCCTCGGAGGCGTGGAGGCACGTAGGGGGGGCAGTGGTGGGCATGCTCAAAGCTACCCGGGGTTTCTGAGGGTTGGCATATTCCATTGCTCACTGGGAACCTGCAGGGCTGAACTCACATGGCCTAAAAGAGAGGCGAGCTTTGGTTTTTACCGCATACTTTTACCCTTGGCCCTGGCATTCTTGCTGGCCTGAGCTTGCCTGCCGCACTTTGCCAAAACGCAGAAAGGTTCTCATTCATCCATCTCCAAGGAAACTTGATCAAGCGGTTCCTTTTCTTTCTGTTCCTTTTTCTAACTTTTAAATATGGAAAATGACAAGCATGCACAAAAGTAAAGAGATGGTAAAATGAATCCCCAGGTACCCATTACCTGTGACCCAGCTCTAGCAATGATCAACTCATGGCCAATCTTTTTTTTTTTGGGGGGGGGTGGTACCAGGAAAGGGAATTGAACCTGGGACCTCACATATGGGAAGTCAGTGCTCAACCACCAAGCCACATCCGTTCCCCTGAGTTGGTTTTTGTTTTTGTTTTTGTTTTTTCCATTTGTTTGCTTGTTGGTTTGTTTTTGGTTTCAGGTTGCATCAGGACCAAATTCACACCCCTCGTGGCCCCTCATGGCCAATCTTGAGCTGCCTATATCCCCACACCCTAGCCCTTCCCTCTCCACAATTATTTTGAAGCAAATCCCAACTCTAACCTTTCAAACATAGACATTTTTGTATGTATGTTTTATCATTCATACATTGTAATTGGTTGCTATGTGTCTTAAGCATTTTTTCATCCGTAAGCCTCCCATCAACTCTTTTCTCACAGCATTTATCTGCTAAAATAAAATGGATTTGTTTGTCCTGTAGAGTTTCCCAGAATCTTGATTTTGCTGATTGCAGCCCCTGTAGTGTGTCATTAGCATGTTCTTCTGTCACCCCTATTTTCTATAAATTGGAAGTTAGATTTAGAGGCTTGATCAGATTTAGGTTGAATTTTTGGACAAGAATACTTCATTGGTGGTGGTATATATTTTGACCAGGAGATACAGAGGACTGGTTGTCTCTTTTATTCCTCATGACATTTATAGCAGTAAAATTTGGAAATAGTTTAAATGTCTGATAGTAGGAGAATAATTGTATAATTATGGTGGCACAATGGAATTTTATGCAATTATTTCTAATCTCAGTTTTCAAAGAATGTTGAGTGATATATGGAAATGCTTATCTTTGAGGTTTTAAAAAAGCAGGAATTAAAAATATATACAATGTGTCATGTACCTGCACATAGGAAAAGGATTGGAAGGAACTCCTAATAGGAAAGAAAAGCAATTAGATATTTTTAAAAAGTCAATGAACAGTAAATAGATGTTCTCACCAAGAGTTAAAGTTGTGGGCAATGTGTTTTCTTTCTTTACTCTTTCTATATTTTCTGATTTTTAACAATGTTCTCTACTGCTTTAATAATCAGAAGCATTTTTTTTTAAAATTTTGTTAGAAACTCCTACTTCGGCACGTAAAGTTGTGATTTCTCTGAAGCCATCCACAGGACCCACAAAATGCTACCTTCGGAGGCAAGATCTAAACACATAAAGCAATTGGGCCATTCAGACAAATGACTGGTGGGCAGCCAGTCATTTTGGTTACCAGGAGCGTTCTGCCAGTCCCACGGGCCTAGCGGGAGTGGAGAGCAGTTGATCAGCTGGCCTCCTTGGAGGACTTGGCCTTCAGGAAGCAGGCCCCACTGCCCCGTTCTCCGCTCTCAATCACTCACCGCAAGGCCACCCACACGCAGCTTCGGGACGCCATTCCTCCAGCAGCAGGGACAACTCGAGCCATTACAGGTGCCCAGAGCTGGGGGCGCCTGCAGCCAGCCAAGGGAGGCCCCAGGACAACAGGGCCAGGCTGCAGGTTGGACCTGGGACCTGCACAGAGAAGAAAGGGAGAGTTCTGTTTCCACCTTCTTCTCCTTCTGGGTCTAGGTGAATGGAAATCAATGCCCCGAACAGAGGAGACATCAGATATTGCTTTATAGGGAAAGGGAATCCGAGTTCGGGCTCTCTGAGGTCCCTTTGCAACTCTAACACACTAATATTTTCTGAGACCAGTTGTCCTCCAAAGTCCATGGGTTAGTTCAACTAGATGAAAGGGAGAGATGGTTGGTTTCCTCATTCATAAGTAACCATTTAAGCATATGTCCTCATGTATGCCCAACCAGATTGCAACAGAGATGCCACCTACTTGGAGATATGCGGAGGGATCACACCACAGCCCAAATTCCCCTCATGCAGCTCAACCCCGAGGGGAGACCCCAAAGCATTAGGGTGCCCTTCCATCAGCCAGGCTCTTTCAGATTGTTCTTACTTTAAGATTATTTTTATAAGTTTTTTCTGTTTATAAAGTTAACACAACCTGATTACAACTAAATTGGACAGTAAGGAAAGGGATAAATAAGAAAATAAAAAGCACTCTTAACTCCACCAATGTGAGATAACCCTGCCAGCATTTTGTTGTTTTTCTTTGCAGAATTTTTAATAATTTATATTTTTACAGTTAATCTCATAATGTGCATGCAGTTTTATATCAATTTTTCACTTAATATCATATCAAGACCACTTCCCCATATCATTACAATTTTTCATAGATACCTTTTTATTCTTTTATCTTCTAGGTTTTTCTGAGCTGGTAAACCAACCCACACATATTTGTTGAGCTTCTACTATGTGCAAGACACTGTGGAACATTCAAAGGTGTATGATGGTAACAACATGTCTAGTCATAAGGAAATGAAAGACATACATGTACAAGCTTTCAGACTAGGCCAGGTAGGAAAGAGACCATGAGAGTTTGAAGAGTGGGAGAAGGATGGGTGACTGTGGGGACTATTTTTTCTTTTCTTTTCTTTCTTTTTTATATTTATTTTTGAAATTTATTGTGCCTATATATGAAAAACAAATTACAAAATACAGGTGGCAAAGAGGGTGGCTTCAGGCTGTGCACAACGCAGTGCCCTAAGGCACACTGGTTAAGAGGCACTAACGGACGTCACTAGAAGTTCACGTTGTCCCTGCTCAGAAGGTTGTGCAATTGGGTGGGCGTGGAGAGGCTGAGGGGGATTATAGAGAGCGGGACTAACGGCTCCGTGGGCAACCCCCTGCCCTGCCCCTGAGGGGTGGCAGATTTTTGTTGTTGTTGTTGTTATTATACAGCTTTTTTAGTATCTTTTGTGGTCTAATACACCTCCATCCCATAAAGACATAATAGAAAAGCACACATGCGAACTGAAATTACCCAAACCCAACAAGAAAACCCAGCTAGAGCCTCAGTAGAAAGCTTTAGGGAGGGTAAAAAGATGAGAAAAGGGTGACTCTTGGGAAGCGAACTTGGCCCAGTGGTTAGGACGTCCGCCCAGCACATGGGAGGTCTGCGGTTCAAACCCCGGGCCTCCTTGATTCGTGTGCAGCTGGCTCATGTGCAACGCTGATGCGCACAAGGAGTGCCCTGCCACGCAGCGGTGTCCCCCGCGTAGGGGAGCCCCACGCGCAAGGACTGCGCCTGTAAGGAGAGCCGCCCAGCCCGAAAGAAAGTGCAGCCTGCCCAGGAATGGCGCTGCACGCACGGAGAGCTGACACAACAAGATGACGCAACAAAAGAAACACAGATTCCCATGCCGCTGACAACGACAGAAGCGGGCAAAGAAGAACACGCAGCAGATAGACACAGAGAACAGACAACTGGGGTGGGGGGGGGAGGGGAGAGAAATAAAATAAATAAATAAATCTTTAAAAAAAATGGGGTGACTCTTTCTGCCACCATCTGTCACAAACTTTCCATGACCATAGACCACTGTTCTTTTCCGGTAGAAAAGTTCAGGTAGTACTTTTTTTTTTTTGGAGGTACCAGGGATTGAAACTGGGACCTCATACGTGTGAGGCAAGTGCTCAACCACTGAGCTATACCCACTCCCTAGTTGGCGCTCTTGAGGAGGAGGAGGTAGGTGTAATATGCAGGTGCTTGTGAGCTGCAGCTGCAGGACATCCCGGTTAGCCTTCCAACAAATTTCTAGAGAATCAGTAGGACCTACACATGGGGTTCTTAACAAGGGGTCTGTGTGCTTGCAATTCAAAAAAACATTATTCTTGTGGGAATGTATTGGTGCAGGTGTGATAAATAATACACAGTATATTTATTAAATAATACACAGTATAGTATGGACTTAGTAAGGGGTCTGTGGTTTCCACCTGCCTGGCAAAAGGGGTCCATGGAACAAAAAAGGTTAAGAACCCCAGACCTACACCTTTATTTATTGAAGGAAAAAGTATCTCTTGATCAACTCCTCCCATTTATTTATTTATTTTTTAAAGATTTATTTATTTATTTAAATCCCCCCCTCCCCCGGTTGTCTGTTCTGTGTCTATTTGCTGCGTCTTGTTTCTTTGTCCACTTCTGTTGTCATCAGCGGCACAGGAAGTGTGGGCGGCGCCATTCCTGGGCAGGCTGCCTTTTCTTTGCGCTGGGTGGCTTTCCTCACGGGCGCACTCCTTGCGCGTGGGGCTCCCCTACGCGTGGGACACCCCTGCGTGGCACAGCACTCCTTGTGCGCATCAGCACTGCGCATGGGCCAGCTCCACACGGGTCAAGGAGGCCCGGGGTTTGAACCACGGACCTCCCGTGTGGTAGACAGTCGCCCTAACCACTGGGCCAAGTCCGTTTCCCTCCTCCTTTATTATTCTCATGTTCGACCATACATTTATTTTTATTTTTATTTTATATTTCATTTATTTATTTATTTCCCCTCCTCTCCCACCCCAGTTGTCTGTTCTCTGTGTCCATTTGTTGTGTCTTCTTTGTCTGCTTCTGTGTTGTCAGCGGCACGGGAATCTGTGTTTCTTTTTGTTGCGTCATCTTGCTGTGTCAGCTCTCCGTGTGTGCGGTGCCATTCCTGGGCAGGCTGCACTTTCTTTCACGCTGGGCGGCTCTCCTTATGGGGCGCACTCCTTGTGCGTGGGGCTCCCCTACGCGGGGACACCCCTGCGCGGCAGGGCACTCCTTGCGCACATCAGCACTGCGCATGGGCCAGCTCCACACTGGTCAAGGAGGCCCAGGGTTTGAACTGTGGACCTCCCATGTGGTAGGCGGATGCCCTAACCACTGGGCCAAGTCCTCGACCACGCATTTTGTTCTTCATTCGTTGACTTTCCGTTCACAGTCAGCCAGCTGAATTTCATGTATGTATCATTAGTCTTCATTGTATTTCCCTGATATTCCAGAATTGTATGGCCATCATTTTCTTTCCAATATACTTTGTTTGTTTGTTTGTTTGTTAGGAGGTACCAGGGATCAAACTCAGGACCTTGTACATGGGAAGCAGACGCTCAACCACCGAACTGCATCTGCTTCCCCTTTCCAATATACTTTAATAAGATCAAGGAAGAAATTCTCAAGAAAACAAAGATGTTTCAGCCTTATAAATTTTGTTTCAGCAACTGAAAGAAGAAACATAGTGGATTTGGGGGAAATGTCTGCATAGGCTTTTATCAGGAGGAGTTATTATGAGCTTAGTGCCTTCTCCAAGTATCTTGAACTAGCCTGAGCGATCATTCTAGCTGCAGCTTTTACAAATTCACAACTTTCTGAGTTTCATGTCATGATGAAGAGTGGAAAACTCTGTTCTGGAAATTTGATCTTCTGGGTTCCTTTGGAATCCATTGAATATAGGTTTTGTGGAATCTTATATTTTGTGTTTCTTAGATTAATTGACCCAATGTCTGTTTTCCACAGAGGCAAGAATCACTGGGGGAAAAAAAACACCACCAAATAGAAAGTAGAAAGGGTAAGAGTTTAGAGAGCAGGTCCAACTGATTGACCCACTGCTCCTTTAAATGACTAGGAAAAAAGGGGACCTTATTTTCTGGCTAAATATTGGTCCATAAGGTGTAACCAGGGAAACGGATTTGGCCCAACAGATAGGGCGTCCGCCTACCACATGGGAGGTCCAAGATTCAAACCAGGGTCTCATGACCCGTGTGGAGCTGGCCCATGCGCAGGGCTGATGCATGCAAGGAGTGCCCTGCCACGCAGGGGTGTCCCCCGTTAGGGGAGCCCCACGCGCACAAGGAGTGCGCCCGTAAGGAGAGCCGCCCAGCACGAAAAAAAAAAGCGCAACCTGCCCAGGAGTGGCGCCGCGCACACGGAGAGCTGACGAGGCAAGATGACACAATAAAACAAGATACAGATTCCAGGTGCCGCTGGCACAGATGAACACACAGCGAATGGACACACAGACCAGACAACTGGGGGGAGGGGAGGAGGCGGAGAAAGGGAGAGAAATAAATAAAAATAAATAAATCTTAAAAAAAAAAAAGAGAAATCTAACCAAGATGACCTTAAGCAAGTTATTTAACTTCTCTGGGCCTTAGTTTCCTCATTTGTAAATTGGGGATGAGAATAATACCCACTTCTAAACCGTCCTGGGAAATAGTGCTATGTAAGTATTCACTGCTATAATATGGGGAACACAGAGGTATTTCAGAAGCTGTTGCTGGGTTGTCAAAATGTTGGCATTTCTAGCACATTCTAAGGTGGTGATTGTGGGGCAAAACATATGAAGTCTGAACTGTCCTGGGAGATATGAAATAAAAACCCCCTCCCAGGAAGGGAATGGGGAGAGAGGGAAGGACACAGAAAGGGAGAGAGTGAGAAAGCCCTCACAGATCCACAAAGAATTCACAAATGGACTTCAGAGTCTTCCTTAACAATCATAACTCTTAGATTTAAAAGTTCAAATACTGAGATCAAGGAACAGTGCCTGACCACCTCCACCCCCCCACCCGCCCTTCTGAGAACTTTATTCCCAGGGCCTACTTACCACCTGGAACAGAACTGGGCACCGAGAGGACGCCCAGTTCACCTCTGTAAAGCTGAAAGGAAGAAAACAGAAAGAGAAGACAAATGACACTTCCAGATCAATTATTTTTCTATTTTTTTAAAGTGGAATCAAACTCTGAACGGGACTTTTGATCCAGTGTAAACATTCTCCACCAATTTTTCAACACAATGTAATTTGATATGGGATGTCAGTAGAGATCAAATAGAACGTACTTTAAACAGCATTTGATTTATTGGCTTACTATAATGGATCTTCTCTCCAGAGTCTATTCTTTTAATCTTCACATTGTTTGACAATGAGCATGTTTCTCATTTTAAGAGGAAAAAAAAAAAAAGTCTAACAAAGACCAGCCCCTAACGGATTGCCTGGTGTTGAAGTAGCACTGATGGTGAAATGAGCACTGATTAGAGTCACATATCCTGGGTTCAAATCTGGGCACCTTAATGAGGAGCTGGGTAGACTCTAAAGGTGAAGGTGGTAGAAGCCGAAAGAATCATCTGAGGGTTAGGAAGGGCTATAGGAAAGACTGGAATTCAGCCCTATGAAGGAACCTGTTTTAGTTTGCTAAAAGCTGCTAAGAGCAATATACCAGAAATGGGTTGGCTTTTACAATGGAAGCATATTGGTTGCAAGCTGAAAAAAGTGTCCAAATCAAGGTATCATCAGGCAAATGCTCTCTCCCTGAAGACTGGCAGTGGGAGATCCTAGACTCCTCTGTCACAGTCTGCCATGCTCTGCCTTCTCCTCCAGCTCTGTTGCTTTCAGCTTCTGGCTGCTCCATCTGTGGCTTTCTCAGCTGCAGTGGGTTCCTCCCTGAGCTCACATGACCTCTTCTCTCTGGCTCTCTCTCAGTATTCATTCCATTCATAAAGGACTTTGGTAAGAGGATTAAGATCCACACTGGGCCATGCCTAATTGAGGTGATCTAATCAAAAGCCCTTAACTGAAGAAATTTAATCGAAAGGTCCCACTTGCAATAGATTCATACCCATAGGAATGGATTAGCTTCAAGGACATGATCTTTTCTGGGGTCCATAAAAACCTCAAACTACCACAGTTCCTTTATCCACACCATTGTCATTCCCCACCACCCAGAAGCTCACGGTCACCTACAGAGGAGGCAGGTAACCCCTCCACACTTAGGGCCTAGTCTACCATTTAACTTCATGATAACTCCAGCCACTCATGTCTGTATCTTGCAACATTCTTCCTCCTCCTTGTCTTCCTCCCTCCCTCCCTTCCTTCCTTCCTTCCTTTCTTTCTTTCCTTCTTTCTTTCTTTTTTTCTCCTTGCCTTTCTTCAGGCTCTCTAACCACATGAGATGTCTCCTTCGTGTCCCACCATGGCTTGCTAAAACACCATCCTCCAGGTAGCTGTAGCAGTTTGGTATTGTTTATGAATTCCAAAAATAGATATCGGATTGTGTTTGTAAACTGGTCTGCTTCTCTGGGCATATTAGATTGTATTAGATTCAGAGGTTTCATTTTAATAAATCAAGATTAGGGCTTTTATTTGACCACGTCGTTCAAGTTTGCAGGGTTGAGTCCCCATCCCCATGGTGGGGATAAAACAGACTCTCACAGAGAAGTGAATACATGGAGAAGGAGAACACAGAGAGTTTAGTTTTGGACGCTGGAGCCCCTGGTAGAGAACCAAGTCGTTTGCTTGATAGTTTGCAGCTCAAGAGATCAGAGCCCTGAACAGCTGAGAAAACCCAAAAAGAAACAAGCCCTGGGAAGAGAGACAAGCCTTATGCCAGCCTACAGCTGAGAAGAGAAGGAGCTGGGGCCACGAAGCCTTAGGAGGAAGAGGAAGGCTGAACCCTCCAGAGACCGGGAACCACCTTGCCCTAATACATGGCAACAGGATTTGGTGAGGGAAGTAACTAACTCTTTAGAGCCTTGTGACTGTAAGCTTCTACCCCAAATAAATACCCTTTATAAATGCCAACAGATTTCTGGTACTTTGCATCAGGATCCCTTTGGCTGACTAATACAGAAGATTTCCTGATCCCCACTCCATCTGAATCGCTCTTATGCCACTTATCTCTTTCTTATATGCCTTGAAGTTATTGTTCTTATTCTTGTCATGTCTTATTCTTGTCTTATTCTTCTCATGTCTAGTAACATAAGAAATACTTTTATTTCTAAAATACTTTATAAGTTACAAAGTAATTTTGCATATATTTTATCACTTGATCCTCCCACTTCCAGGCAAAGTAGCTCTTTTTATGATTTACACAGGAAGGAACTGAAGCCCAAAGAGGTTAAGTAACTTGTCCAATGTAATGACAACCCAGGGCTTTCATGACAAGTTCTCCCATGCTGTGCTTTCAGCTCTATGAGGGCATGAACTCTGCCCTCATCTTTTTTTTTTAAAAGACTTATTTATTTATTTATTTCTCTCCCCTTCCCTTCTCCCCACCCCAGTTGTCTGTTCTCTGTGTCTATTTGCTGCGTCTTCTTTGTCCTCTTCTGTTGTTGTCAGCGGCACGGGAATCTGGGTCTCTTTTTGTTGCATCACCTTGTTGTGTCAGCTCTCCGTGTGTGCGGTGCCATTCCTGGGCAGGCTGCACTTTCTTTCGTGCTGGGCAGCTCTCCTTACAGGGCGCACTCCTTGCGCGTGGGGCTCCCCTACGCGGGGGACACCCCTGCGTGGCGCGGCACTCCTTGCGCACATCAGCACTGCGCATGGGCCAGCTGCACACGGGTCAAGGAGGCCCGGGGTTTGAACCGCGGACCTCCCATATGGTAGACGGACGCCCCAACTACCGGACCAAGACCGCGGTCCCTGCCCTCATCTTTATATCCCCATCAAACCCAACGCAGGACCTGGGTCAGGGCAGAGGCTCAATAGTGTTTGCTCAATGGATGGGTGTGCACCTTGAGCAAGTGCCTCCACCTCTCCGCACGTTATGTGCTAGGCAAGATCACCTGAAGTTTCCTTCCATTTAGAAGGACTCAAGGTGTCACCTTTTTTTTTTTTTTAAGATTTATTTATTTATTTTCCCCCTCCCCTGGTTGTCTGTTCTCTGTGTCTTTTTGCTGCGTCTTGTTTCTTTGTCCGCTTCTGTTGTTGTCAGCGGCATGGGAAGTGTGGGTGGCGCCATTCCTGGGCAGGCTGCACTTTCTTTTGCGCTGGGCGGCTCTCCTTACGGGGCACACTCCTTGCGCGTGGGGCTCCCCTATGCGGGGGACACCCCTGCGTGGCAGGGCACTCCTTGCGCGCATCAGCACTGCGCGTGGGCCAGCTCCACACGGGTCAAGGAGGCCCGGGGTTTGAACCGTGGACCTCCCATGTGGTAGACGGATGCCCTAACCACTGGGCCAAGTCCGTTTCTAGGGTGTCACCTTTTGAATTCCCTTTTGGCACCTGACTGCACTGCAGGTCAGCAGGGTGGTAGGGCGTCCGTTCCATTCTGGGCCCCTTTGCCTGCTTAACATTGTTGTATTAGTTTCCTTACTGCTGTAATTACCACAAACTTACTAGCGTAAAACCACAAAAATTTATGCTCTTACAGTTCTGAAAGTCCGAAGTCCAAAGTCAGTTTCACTGGGCTAAAGTCCAGGTGTCGGGAGGGCTGGTTCCCTCTGTGGGCTCTGAGAGTAGACTCCGTTTCCTTGCCTTTTTCACCTCCTAGAGGCTGCCCAAATCCCTCGGTTGATGGCCCCTTCCTCCAGCTTTGAAGCACATCACTCCAGTCTCCGCTTCTGTCATCACATTGCTTTCTCTCCCTGTCATCACACCTCCCTCTTCTTCCCATTTGTAAGGACACTTGAGGTTATATTTAGGGCCCCCCTGGATAATGCAGGGTAGTCTCCCTCTATTGGTCAGGATTCTCCAGGGAAACAGAACCAACAGGAGGTAACTGTAAATATTATGAGATTTTATAAAACTCTCTCACGCGACTGTGGGAGGGGGCACAAGTCCAAATTCCATAGGGCAGGCTGCAAGCTGGGAACTCCAAAGAAGGTTTCCAGTGAGTCCCCAGGAGGAGTTGGCTGGCAGAGGAAGAGATGGAAATTCTGCCCTCTGCCTGCTGAAATCATCACTTCTCCTTTCCAGGCCTTCAGCTGATTGGATGAGACATCTCTCTTTGCTGAAGGCAATTGCCTCGGTTGATTGTAGATGTAATCAGACACAGATGCAACCAACTTACTGATGATGTAAGTCCTCAAAATGTCCTCACAGTAGCAATTAGGTCAATGCTTCCTTGACCAGACAACTGGGCACCATTACCTGGCCAAGGTGACACACAAACCCAACCCTCGCACTCCCCACCTCAAGATCCTTAACTTTCGACACCTGCCAAGTCCCTTTTGCCATTAAGGTAGCATTCCCAGATTCCCTGGATTAGGACCTGGATATCTTTGGGGGGAGGGCATTATTCAGTCAAACACAACTTTTATTATACCACAATTCACCTTTTAATTACGTATTTGCCTCTCTGTCCAGTAGACTGTGAGGAACTTGCAGGCAAGGACTATGACTTTTTTACCACTCTAGTCCCAGCTCCTATTGGTGCCTGTTTTAGTTTCCTGACTGCTAAAACAAATAACATGCAACAGCCTGACTTAAATAATGGGAATTTATTAGCTCACAGTTTTGAGGCTAGGAGAAGGCCAAAATCAAGGTGTCATCAAGGCGATGTTTCTCCCAAAGGACTGTGGCATCCTGGGGCTGGCTGCTGGCAACTCTTGGTCCTTGGCTTTCTCTGTCACGTGGCAAGGCACATGGTGGCCTCTCCTGGCTTCTCTGGGTTCCATTGACTTCTGGCTTCTTCCCGTGGCATTCTCTGAATTTGATTCTACTTATAAAGGACTCCAGTAGCAGGCTTGAGACCCATCCTGATTCAGTTGAATCACACCTTAACTGACTTAACCTCATCAAAAGGTCTTTGGTAGTTTGAGGCTTTTATGGACCCCAGAAAAATCATGTCCTTAGAGCTAATCTATTCCTGTGGATGAAAACCTATTGTAGGTGGGACTTTTGATTAGTTACTCCAGTAAGGCCTGGCCCAGGGTGGGTCTTAATCCTTTTACCAGAGTCCTTAATAAAAGGGGATGAATGCAGAGAAAGAAGCCACAGGAGTGAGACAAGCTCACAGGAGAAAGGAAGCCAGAAGCTGACGTGACAAAACCAGGAAGAAAAGGGAGAGCCCAGCAGACACTGCCCTGTGCCTTGCCATGTACAGAGGAGTCCAGGATTGCCAGCAGCCAGTCTTTGGGGAGAAAACATTTCCTGATGATGCCTTGACCTGGATGCTTTTGTGGCCTCAGAACTGTAAGCTTTTAAGTTAATAAATGCCCATGGTGAAAGCCAACCCACGTCTGGTACATTGCATTTTGAAAGTCTAGCAAACTAAAACAAGGTCCTACTTATAAAAGGTTCACACCAACAGGAATAGATTATGATTAAGAGCATGTTTTTCTGGGGTACATAACTCCAAGATATTACAGTGCCTCACATACAGTAGGTGCTTAATAAATACTTATTATATGAATAAATAATCTCATGCATGTAGACTCATTACTTCTGGCATAAGGGCCTCACAGCCCCACCTCATTCCAAAGAAATCTAAATCTAACTCCAAAAAAAGCCTGGAAAGACCATATCCACCTTTAACAAAGTTCTCCTGGGGACAGAAAGGAGGAGATTACAGAGCGTGTTACCCAGGAAAGCTTCCAAAAAAATGTGCTGGAGACTTCCCTCTCTGTCCTCTTTGCCTCTTTACTCTCTCCACTCACCTGCCCATCCACTGCCCCAGGCAGCCCAACAAAAGCTCCTGGGTTTTATTTTTTTCTTTTTATCCGAAGTGGAAGGAGAGAGGAGTTGTTAAATGATCATACTTTACATTTTCATTCCCAACACCTTCCCTCTAATGAAATCTTTATGTCTATTGAAGAAAAAAGGGACATCATCTACTTGTAGCATCTAGGGCCCTTTCCCCATCCCAGCCCCTCTCTCCTCCCACAGGATTGGAAGGACAGGCTATAACCAGGATGGGGAAATAAAAGCCCTCTCCCCTTCTCAAACTCTTGAGTGTGTTCCCAGAGCTGTGCACACACACTGGGTCCAGGCAGCACCTGTGGATTCACGCCCAGTAGTTCCATGACTGCATTTTAGACCAGCCTTGGCTCACTAGAAACAACTCAAGGGGGACCTACCTCCACCTGCCGCCCCCCACACACACACACCGAGGAAGGCTCTGAGGAGGCTTCTGGGAGGGGGAAACCTGCTGGTGCCCACCTGGTCTGGAAGTTTGGGGCCTGCTCACCCGCACCCACGGGGCCTCTGCAGTGTCAACTCCTCTGCGGTCCTCCTAGAGGGCCTTCCTTGTTTCTCCTCCCAAATGACGGCGAGCAAGGAGGTGAGTCTGGGTGAAATCTAAGTTGGTTCAGCCATAAACTCCTGGTTCTCTGACCCGGTCCACCCCATGGCTGATTCTCCAAGCCATGCCCCTCGGTACTTTGCTGGGTGGGCAGGAGACCCTGGCTGCATAATTATGACAAGAACTAAACGTTCATGAGCCTTCCAGTGGAGTTGCTTTATCTGCTTTAGCGCACCTAATCTTCACAGACACCCTATGAAGTAGCTACTGTTACTATCCCTCATTTTACCCAAGGGGAAACCTAGTCACAGCAAGCCGAAGTGACTTGCCCCAAGTGACACAGCTAATGAGTGGCAAAGGGAGAATTCAAATCTAGATAGTCTGACACACACTTGGGCAAAGCATCTGTATTCCTGGGCTACATAAATAAATCGCAGCTGCGCTCCACCTTGCCAAGTGCGTGTTCTTTTTAGGGCTTTCTGGCCTCCTGCCTGTGTGGTCTGAGATTGTGTTTGTGGACCCCAAAAAGAGAAAGATTATGTTGGTAAACTAATGTCTTCTTCTGGCTCTGACTTCATTTTGATTCTATTGGATTCAGTTGAGGGGCCTCTGATTGCATTAACTTGATAAAATCAATTTAGGGCTTTTGAATAGACCACGTCCGTAAGGCGTGACTCAGGCTGAGCTCCCGCCCCCTTGGTGGGCTGATATAAACGGACACTCACTCAAGAAGACACCTGGGGAGAGGGAGAGCTCTGTCATTTTTGGTCCTGGGGCCCCGGGGGGAGAGATGAGCCATTCGCCTGATAGTTTGCAGCAGATACAGAAGAGACCCGAGCCTTATGCCAAGAGAGAGGAAGCCCTGAGAGACAAGCCCTATGCCAGCTTGCAGCTGAGATCGGGAAGAAACTGGGCCCACGGAGCCTCAAGAGGGAGAGGAAGCCCAGACAGAGCTCGCCCGCCATCTTGCTTCGACACGTGGCAACTGACTTTGGTGAGAAAGCAACCTCGAGTTGGACTCTTTGGGGCCTTGTAACTGTAAGCTTTTACCCCAGATAAATACCCTTTATAAAAGCCAACAGAGCTCTGGTACTTTGCATCGGCACCCCTTTGGCTGACCAATGTACCACCTCATACACAGAGAGCTCAGGGTGCACACATGATTTCCTAATGTTGGCCCCATACCCTTGCCCACCTCCAAGGCCTACCACTCTGAAGCCTCTAGGGCAGCTTCTGGGCCGTGGCTCTAGTTTCCAGGAGCATGGAGCCTCTTTATTGCTCCCTCCACAGCTGGCCCCAGGCCCTGTACCCTTTATTCTGCCTGCCCAGAAGCCCTCTTCCTTTCCAGGAAGATTTTTACTTTCTTCAAGACCAGTGTGGCCATGGGCTAGTAGCGCCTGCTGAAGCTAAATGAAATCCTAACTTCCGGCCTCAAACCTTGTCAGTCTGGAGAGTACTCATAATTCCTTGTAACTGAGTCCTGGAAAGTGCAAAGTCCTAAATATTCAAAACCTGATCCGAAAAGTTTCCCTCTTGGCTTGGTTACAGAAGGATCACACGTCAAGTTCAACAGCTCAGATGGTAGCTCTGCCGTGTTGACATTCACATGCCCCCGTGTTTAAAAGAAAAAGCCCCCACATTGTCATTTTTAATAGTCCCACTTGTTATCATAAGAAAGTTTGCAGGAAACGGACTTGGGCCAGTGGTTGGGGCGTCCGTCTACCACATGGGAGGTCCATGGTTCAAACCCCGGGCCTCCTTGACCCGTGTGGAGCTGGCCATGCGCAGTGCTGATGCGCGCAAGGAGTGCCCTGCCACGCAGGGGTGTCCCCCGCGTGGGGGAGCCCCACGCGCAAGGAGTGCACCCATAGGGAGAGCCGCCCAGCGTGAAAGAAAGTGCAGCCTGCCCAGGAATGGCGCCGCCCACACTTCCCGTGCCGCTGACGACAACAGAAGCGGACAAAGAAACAAGACGCAGCAAATAGACACAGAGAACAGACAACTGGGGGAGGAGGGGAATTAAATAAATAAATAAATCTTTTTTTTAAAAAAGAAAGTTTGCTTAGAAATTCCTCCATTTGGCACTTGGGTTGTTTCCAATTTTTCACCATTCTGCACTGCTTAAAAGATTGCTTTTTAGTCCCCTTTTTGTTTGCTTACTTTTGGCTTATATGCTTCAAGATAAGCTTCCTAAAGTGGAATACATACAGAAGATACAACATTTTTATAGTTTTTGATATGTATCACTTAAGAGATTGTGCCAATTCATATTGTCATCAGCAACATACACTTCCCGTTAACCTGGGGTTTACTATCTTTAAATAAGTTTTTAAACTTTTCCAAGTTAAAAGTTCTAAAATGATACCTTAATATTGTTTGAATATGCTTCTTTATTGCTTTCAAGGTTATATATTGTTTTATGTGATGATTGTTCTTCCTTTTTATTTGGGAATAAACTATTCCTCTCCTTTGGCAACTTGCACTGCCTCATACTCAGATGGCTCAGGGTCCACACACTAACCACATATTTGTATCAGTTCTGCCCTATTTTTGGAGAAAGCTTCTAATTGTTATTCACGGTTCTCTTTTTATATATAATTACTATAAATTTTAGAATAATCTTTATATATTCCTCTTTCTCTATCTTGTCCTTAATAATAGTCTTCATTTTTTTAGTAGTTAGAAATTTATGACATCTTCAAACATGAGGCAGTCATGTTATTTTTCCCCATAATTTAAGACATTAGTGTATGTTTCACTCTAATCCATCTGAAATTAATTTTTCTATAGAGTATGATGTACTACTTTCAGGTAATTAATTTCCCTTCTACTGTCTCTTTGCCCAAACAATTGATAAGCAATGATATCTTTCTGCATTGTTGTGTTGCTTCTGCTTTGATGTAAATTAATTTCACAAAATAGGACAGCTGTGCTACAGGAGTTCCTGTTCTATTTGTCATTCGACAGATATTTATTGAGCACCTCCTATGTGTCAGGCACTGTTCTAGGTGCTGAGGCTCCAGCTGTGAACAAAACAGTAAAGCCTCCCTGCCCTCGTGGAGCTCACATTCTAGTGAAGGAAGACAATGATAGGTGGATAAGTAAATACCAAGTAAGGTAGGAAAGGGCAACAGGCAGCCTGGCGTTGGGGGGCGGGGAGAGATGGAGTTTTCAACAGGGAACTTAGGGAAAGCCTCAATAAGAAGTTGACGTTTAAACAAAGACCCAAACAAGGGAAGGGAACAGCCATGACACTGCAGGGGGAAAGAGGGTCCCAGGTAGAAAGCACCATGGCAAGGAAGATGCCCGTTGTGTTCAAGGCAGGTAAGGAGCCAGGGTGTATGCAACAGAGAGTGGGAAGGGCTGCAGCAGAGGAGGAGGCAGACAGGGAAGCGGGAAGCAGACCAAAAGTTGCCCTGTAAGGACTTTGGTGTTTACTCAGAGTGAGCTGGGAAGCTTCTGGATGGTTTACAGCAAAGAAAAGGCACTTAACAACCTGGCTGGGTCACTCTGGCAGCGGCGCTGAGAAAGACTGGATGCCGGCAGCTGTTAGGAGGCTCCTGGCAGTGGTACAGGCAAGAGGTGAGGGTGGTTTGGTCAGGCAGGTGGAGGAGAGGGGGTGAGCAGTCGGAAATCATGGACAGATTTTGAAGGCAGACTGGATAGAATTTTTTTTTTAAGATTTATTTTTTTATTTCTCTCCCCTTTCCCACCCCGCTCCCCCTCCCCCACTTGTCTGCTCTCTGTGTCCATTCGCTGTGTGTTCTTCTGTGTCCGCTTGTATTCTTGGCAGCAGCACCCGGAATCTGTGTCTCTTTTTGTTGCATCATCTTGCTGTGTCAGCGCTCCGTGTGTGCAGCACCACTCCTAGGCAGGCTGCACTTTTTTCACACATGGTGGCACCCCTTACAGGACACACTCCTTGTGCGTGGGGCTCCCCTACATGTGGGACACCCCTGCATGGCACAGCACTCCTTGCACGCATCAGCACTGCGCGTGGGCCAGCTCACCACACAGGAGGCCCTGGGTTTGAACCTTGACTTCCCATGTGGTAAGCGGACGCCCTATCCATTGGGCCAAATCCACTTCCCTGGATAGAATTTGATGACATCTTGATACAGGGAATGAAAGACAGAAGGTCAAAGATGACTCCATGGAATCTGGCCACAGCATTGGAAGGTTGGTGTCACCATTTACTGAGATGAAGTAGACTGTGGCAGAAACAAGTTTGGAATTTGGAATTGGTCCTGATAAGTTTGAGATGCTATTGGACATCCAAGTGATGAAGTTCTGTTGATTTTTTTTCCCCTACTTGAGGTCCTATAGATTTTATAAACATGCCTTTTTAAACTCTGTGGGAGAGTCTTAATTTTTTCCTAATTTTTCCCATTCTCTAAGATTGATAGCAATGATTCTATATCTATAATTCTTTTGCAAGGTCTTAAATTAAAATTGCAGTAAATCTATTAACTTCCACCATCACCGTGAATGGATTTTGTTTTTCCAATAAAGACCTGGTATAGCCTCCCGTTTGTTCACATCCTCCTGTATTTTGCCCATTATGGTATAATAATTTCCTTGGAATGAATCTTGCGGCTCAAGGAAAATCCTCAAGTAAATTTATTTTTGGTTGGTGGTTATGAATGGACTCTTTCTCTCTTTTTAAATTTTAATTTTTTATTAATGGGCTGCTATATATCACTGAGATAGAAAAGCAATTGTTTTATGTGGGTTTTCTTTGGCTCACATCTTTGCTGCATTTGTTTATTATTTCTAGTAATTTAAGGGTTGCTTTACTTGGAACTTTCAGGCATATAATCATGTCAACTATAAAAAGTCATATTTTTTTATCCTTATATTTTTATGTCCTTCTCAAATAGCTATTGCCAGGTTTTCTAATATCATGTTGAAAAGAATCGTGGTGGGGTGAACTTTCTGCTCCCACTTTTAAGGGGGAGAACTTGTGCGTGCATCTTTAATAAGTATTGCACTGGCTCTTTAGATTAAGAATTTGGTTCTTCTAAAATCTCCACACCTTATTCTAGAACTTTAATAAGTAATAAATATTAAAATTATTTAATATTTAAATAATATTAAATTATTAAACTGCCTTTTCCACAATTATAAAAATATGATTACATGCTTAAAAATTGCTTTTCCTTTTTCATACCTGATTTAATTTTCCCCATTTCCTCTCTTTTTACAATAAAAATTAACTGGTTAATGAAGTGCCAAGAAATCCAAATACAATTAGGTATTTTTTCTTTCATTTTTACCCGTCTTTTGTGTGTCTTTATGGTTTTATTATTTGGAATCTAAAACTTGAGAATTGTTAGGCTTCCATTCCCCAAGTATGTTATCACCTTTCATATTTAAGACAGCAGGTTTTAATTTTTTTTATACCATGTTCTTTACACACTCTTAAGAGAACTTTAAATATATCTATCACTTTGTCTTTATTATAAAGTCTTTTAGTTTTAACTATTTTTTCTTATAGGCAATTGTTTTAGTTTGCTAAAAACTGCTGGGAGCAAGACACCAGAAGTGGGTTGGCTTTTCCAATGGGAACTTATTAGGTTAAAAGCTTACAGTGTGAAGCTGTGAAAGTGTCCAGATCAAAACATCATAGAGATCCTTTCTACCAAGGACTGGTTGCTGGGGGTCCTGGATTCCTCTCACATCAGGCACATGGGGGTACCTGCTGGTCTCTGCCTTCTCCTTCAGGCTCACTTTCTCCCCGACCTGTAGCTGTGGGCAACAACTGGGCCTGCGCTCACCTTCGTGGTTCTGCTCAATGTCTGGGGCATTTTTCTGTATCTGCAGTTTTTTATTCTTTCATTTAAGAAGGACTCCAGTAAGAAATCTAAGACCCACCCTGGGTCATCCTACTGAAGTGATCTAATCTAAAGGAAGTCCCTTAACTTAATCTAATCAAAAGTTCCCATCTACAATAGGTTTACAGGCTCAGGAATGGATTAGTCCTAAGGACATGATTTTCTGGGGTCCACACATCTTCAAACTGTCACAGTAAAGAGTGATGATATTTCTTTTATAACCTAGTCTTTGAACCCTTTTCCTCCTCATAGGGAAGTTTATCTCTTAGACATTGAATATAAACAATATACTTGTATGATCTTTCACTGCCCTTAGGTTTACCTTTATTGCATTATTCTTGACTTTCCTGTTTTCTTTAACTTGTTTCTGTAGAGACACAGAAGCATCAGTCTTTGAGCTAATATTTTGACAGCCTGAAACCCTTTTTTAAATTCTCATTTTTTAGTTTGGAGTTGACAGATCTTTGAGTGCCTGGCATATTTTTTTGTCTACAACGTCTCATTTACATGGGGTAGTAAGCCTGAAAATTAGGTATTATTATCTTCATTTTGCAGACTTGGAGGCACAGGGAGGTGAAGTGGTTTGTCAATGTTTCACATCTAGTAAATAATAGAGCCATAACTTAAATTTATTATATGTCCTAATACTAGTCGGTTTTACTTTGATTCATTAACCTTGCCTTTTGGCAATGTACTAATGGAGTACTTTCTCCAAAAGTTTTTTTTCTTTTCTTGGACTTCTGTCCCTGGCTGTGGTCTTTGCCTCTATTGAACTTTGCTGGTAAATAGGATCTGGCCCTTCTTCATTGGTCTTCTAAAAAGAGATGGCATCCATCACTCCCACTGGCTTACTGCCAAAGGGAGGGCTTGGATCCAAGTGTTCCGCTCTCCAAAACCATGAAACATCACTCTGTGACAATGTTTTGGAAGATGTGGCCTGGGAACCAGACACATCTGAGAAAACTGCTTGCTAGCAAGACAGATTCCTGCCCCTCTCTCCCTCCCCCCGATTTACTGAGTCAGAAAACCTAGCAATGGGTCCCAGGAATCTGAAGTATTCAAGATTCCCCAAGCAATTCTTTTGTTTTGTTTTGTTTTGAAAATGAAAAATTTTTATTGTCTTTCTTTTAAAGATACATAGACCACACAAAATGTTACATTAAAAAATATAAGATCCCAGGTCCAATCCTTGGATCCCAGTATCTAAAAGGAAAAAGAAAAAAGACAAAAAAAAAAAAATATGTGTGTATATATATATATAAAAGGTTCCCATATACCGCACTCCCCACCCCTCCACTCCTCCCACGTCAACCACCTCTTTCATCAGCCTGGCACATTCATTGCATTTGATGAATACATTGTGGAGCACTGCTACATTGCATGGATTATAGTTTACATTGTAGTTTACACTCTCCCCCAGTCCATTCAGTGGGTTATGGCAGGACATATAATGTCCTGCGTCTGTCCCTGCGATATCATTCAGGACAACTCCAAGTCCTGAAATTGGCCCCATATTAACACACCTTTTCTTCCCTCTCCCTGCCCTGAGCAACTTCCGTGGCCACTTCTCCACATTAATGATACAATTACTTCCATTGCTAGTGTCACAATAGTTCTACAGTAGAATACCGGTAAGTCCACTCTAATCCATATTTTATTCCTCCATCCTGGGGACCCTGGGATGGCAATGTCCACTCCACCTCTATATCAAGAGGGGGCTTAGATCCCACATGGCTGATGGATGCGATTCTCCTGTTTGCAGTTGTAGGCCCTCTCAGTTCCCTCCTGTGGTGGCTGACCATCCTTACCTCCCTATTAGCTCACCTGGGTAGGTACAATGAATCGGAGAGTAGGTGTTGCAACTCTGCTCAGGCTCAGGGCCCAAGTAATTCTTAAGCATACTCAAGCTCCAGAACCACAGCCCGAGTTTGACGCACTGTACCTCCCGTGTCAAATGCACCCCAGGATGACCCTCAGCGAGTCATGGTTTGCATAATCCCTTCCCCATGAATATGGACAGAACCTGAGACCTAATCTAACCAATGGAATATGGGACAGTTAGTCCCATGGTTACGTTAAGCTTTGTAAGATGTATCTCAGAGGCTGGAGAGAGAGATTCTCCTGCTGGCCTTAAAGTGAGCTGCCATATTGTGAGAGCCTGTGAAAGAGCCATGTGGCGAGGAAATGTGGGTGACCTCCAGAAAGCCGAGCGCAGGCCCTGGATGAGAGCCAGCGAGAGAGCAGCGCCCTCAGTCCTACAACCATAGGGAACTGAATTCTGCTGAGTTGGAGTGAGGACCCCAGGTTTCATGAAAAGAATACTACCGTGGCCAAAACCTTGACTGCAGCCTTAGGAGACCCTGAGTCCATGGCTGGACTCCTGACCCACAGAATCTGTGACATAGTAAATGCCTGGTTTTTTTAAGCTGCTGCATTGGTGGTAATTTGTGACACAGTGATAGAAAACTGACAGACCTCGCTTCTCAAAATCTCAGCACCCAACTTTCTTATTACATTATTTATAGACTTTAGCAGAGAGCTGGGGGTGGGGGGGGGGGAGGGAGTAGGGGAGCTATAAGCAATTATTTATTTTTGATTATAAATGTGTCTTTAAACATAGGTACTACTACCCACTCATTATAAAACTAAAAAGACCAACAAATCCAAATACTGGCAACAATGTATAGCAAATGGAATTCTCATATGCTGCTGGTGGGAAGGGAAAATGGTGCAATCATGTTGGACCACCAGCATTTCTTAAAAAGTTAACATGCACCTACCATGGGCTCTAGCCATTCCACCCCAAGGTATTTCCCAAAAGAAATGAAAACATGTTTCCACTCAACAACTTGCACACAAATGTTCATAAAATCTTTAATTCACAGTAGCTCAAATCTAGAAACAATCCAAATGTTCATCAACAGGTGACTGGAGAAACAAAATATGATGCATCCATTCAATGGATACTATTCAGTATCTACTCCATAGATACACATAACATGAGTAAATCTCAAAATCAGTATGCAGACTACAGAAACCAGATACAAAAGAGTAGATACTGTATGATTTCCCTGATATAAAATACAAACTGATCTCGAATGTCTGAAAACAGATCCATGGTTATGGCGGCAGGGGGCAGGTGAAGACAGGGACAGGCTACAAAAGATCACAGGGAATCTTTGGGGGATGATGTAAATTTCCTGTACCTTGGTGCTAGTATTGGTTTCACAAGTGTATACAGTTGTCAAAACTCATTGAATTGTGCATTTTCAATGGATGTGCTTTAACTGTTCATAAATTATTCCTCAATAACGTTGATAAGGAAAAATTAGGTAATATATACATGACAAAAAATCCAAAGGTGCAAAGGTACTAAGTAAGGCTCTGCCCTTCTCCAGAGGTGACCACTGCTAGGCGTTGCTTGTGTATCTTTCCAGGGATATTCTAACCTGTAAATGTATATGTATGTGTGGGTGTATCTCTTTCCCACTCTCTACCTCCAACTAAGTGGGGTACAGCAACTCATTCTGCACCAGGGTCTTTTTAAAATAACTACACGATTATCTATTTATGGCTGTACCATAATCTACTGAACCAGTGTCCTCTAGATGGGCATTTTGGTTATTTCCAACCTTTTGAAAAACAAAATAACAGTGAGTATAAAGTGCTGGGCTAAAGTTTATGTGAATTCTTGTTTTATTTTGAAAAATATAACTATGTTATCCTTCACAGAGGTTATATCAATGCATATTCCCGCCAGCAATAAGAGTGTCCATTTTTTCCACCTCCTTGCTGGCACAGTATTTATCAAACTCTCGGTCTTTGTCAATTTGATGCGTGGAGAAGTACATTTCATGCAGTTTTATTTCGTATTTCTCTTGTGATGAGTGAAGTTTCACATTTTTAAAGAGTCATTTATAGTTCTTTTCTGTGAACTATTCACATCAGCCCACTTTTCTATAGGGTCACTGGTCTCTTTCATATTGTTTCCTAATAGTTCTTCATAATTCTGGGCTCAGGTTCATTCAGAAAGAGAATCTGAAACAAAGCTTATGTGCTAGTGTTTTATTTGGGAAGTGCAATTCCAGGAGAGCAAGAATGAAGGGAAACAGGCAAGTGGGACTGGGAAGGAGGAAAAGCAAATACAAGGTGGTACCTTGTCAAGACGGCCACAGCTTCATGAGCAAACAGACAGCTGCTCAGTTAAACAAATGTCAGCGGCAGGGGGTGGTGGAAGGGGGAGGAGAGGATTTTATCTGTCAGTTCCCTCCGATCTGCAGTTTCTTGTAGGTCAACATTTGCACCGCAGGGCACTCATTGCCCCGCACTGCAGGATTGCATCACCCGGCACAGCTGGTGGGAAGGACAGATGCCATGTCCCGCGGCACCGTGTTTCATCCGAGTCCAGAAGAGGGGAGAGGAGTCTTACTTTCTGGATCTGGGCACCAATGGCACTGAGGTCCTAGCCCAGTCTTCGCCCTGGCGGAGGCCAAGATAAGCAGTGTTGTCAGGAGCAAGGCAACAAGCGCAGCTGCCAGTGTGCCCTATTGAGCCATCGGTGAAGGTCCCGGGCTGGGGGCAGGTGGGTCCGAGCAACTATGGAGGTTACAACACACACACGTGCACATACACGCATGCACATACACATACAGACACACATGTACATCTATATCTCTATAAGTATCTTTTTTTGCTATATTATAGCATGTTTCAGATATTTCCCCCCAGTTTATTATTTGACTTTGATTATTTATGGTGATTTTTTTTTGTCATGCAGAAATGTTTGATTTTTATGTGACTGATTTTTTTACTTTTACCAAATGCTTTCTGCAATGGTTTCAGAATTTTGTGTCATGCTTAAAAAGTCCTTCCTTAGAATTATGGAAAGAAATTATGGAAGAAAAAAAAAACCTCCCATATTTTCATTTTCATTCTCATTCTGCAAAGTCTGTCTAATCCATCTGGATTTTATTTTGGTGTAAAGGTGTGCCATCTGGATCCAATTTTATTTTTTTCTAAATGGCGACCTAGTTGTCCCTTATATAAAAGGCCACTCTATCACATGTTAAATTTCCTTATACTTGAAGACTACTTATTGCACCTATTGTGCCTACTGGGTCTGAAAAATGACTTATGGAAAGAGAGTTGTGGAATTGTCAAACTGGACTATGTCCTGCGCAATTGTCCAGGCTATAGAGGTCAAGTAGCAGGCAGTTAAGCATAATTAATAATTCATTTTGTAATATTGTGGCCAAAGTTCATCTCCCTCATCTCACCCAGATGTTGCTCGCTCTGGAGAAATCTCCCCATCCCGATGTCTTGTGGTTTGAATCTTCCCCTGGAGACTGTTGTAAAATATGAATGTAGTTTTAGATGAGCTATTTTTACTTGGCATGGTCTGTGGGATATCCTCAAAGGTGTTGAAAGTGCCAAAAAACTAGTAAGACAGGAATGAATGGGGGAAAAAAAGAGACTGTTTTAAAGAAACTGGCCCTTCTGAAATAACCCTGGCCATATAGAATTAACCATTTCCTGCACACACACCCACCACCACCACACCCTTATGGCTTGTCCAGCTTTCTGGCATAACCCCAATACAATTCTAATGGCGTTTATTTATAGCCCATGTCTCCTGGCTAAACTGTAAGTTTCTTGGGGTCATAGCCTGAACAGGGACCATGTCTGTCTGTGTTTAATCCCAGGGTTTACCCTAGTGCCTGGTGCAAAGTTGTGGCTTAAAATGTGTTTCTGGAATGAATGAAATAAAGAACAGGTTAGTGCATCAACTCAAACCGTATCCTTTGGAAGCCTCTTTTGTCTCCACCATTGCTTCCCCCAGCCAGTGCCCAGACTCTGGGGTCCCATTGTGCTCTTTATTATAAAATCACTGTCTCCACACTTATCATCCTTTGATGTGCCTGTTTTCCCCTTTAGAGTGCAAACTCTTAGAAGACATAGACTGTCTTAATCATTTGTATGTCCATAGCACCTAGTAAACATTCAATAGCTATTCCAGCAGTGAGTGAATAAGTGAATGAATGAGTAAACTACAGTTACAGAGGCAGACTATTAGAAAAAGTCTGAACATCGTTAATAAGTAGCTAGTGTCTCAGGTCCTCGTATCCAGGAAAGCAAGACTTCTCTTCCCAGAGAAGAAAATGTCATTGAGTAGAGAGAGCACATGCTTTGGAGAGAGGAGATCTGGGTTCCAGTTCCACCACTGCTACTTACTTTGGGCAAGTCTCTTCTTTCCTCAGAGCTTCAGTTGCCTGTGCTATAAATTGGAAATAAACAGAATTAGAGACAACATTTGGAAAGTTCCGGCCCGGGGCATAATATGCAGCAGGCACTCAGTAAGAGTCGTGCTGTTGCAATTATTACTTACTATTACTGTTATTAAAAGGTAGAAGGGGATGTTGGGGATTGATTTGTGTCTCCCACAAGAGGCATGTTCAGATCCCAAACCCTTGTCCTGTGGGTGGGAACCCATTTGTCAATCGGACCTTTGAAGATGTTATTTTTAAGGTGTGCCCAAACTAACGAGGAGGGTAAGTCTTAATCCAATAAGGCTGAAGTCCTTATAAGCAAAGGAAATTGTACCTGGAAGGAAAAGTCACCAGAAGCAGCCAGGAGCTGAAAGTCAACAGAACCTGGAAAAGAAAGGAGACGATGGCGCTTGTGCATTGCCATGTGACAGAACAGCCAAGGACCAAGGACCAAGGACCAAGGACCGCTGGCAGCCAGCCCCAGATGCCCAGTCTTCAGGAAGAAAGCATTGCTTTGCTGATGCCTTGAATTTGTACTTCTCCTGGCCTCAAATTCGTGAATCAATAAATCCCCATTGTTTAAACCGACCCATTGCAGGATATTTGTTTTAGCAGCTGGGAAACTAAAGCAGGACAGAGGGAAACAGAGCTGTTAGATTTAGAGTTTAGGTCGTTATGGAGCAAGCTGGTTTGGGCTTGGAATGGAGTGTGAAAAGACCTCCAGTTATTGTTACAGCGACAATAGCCGTCAAATATTGAGCACCTACTGTCAGGCGCTCCACACACAACGTTTCATCAAATCCTTACAACGAGGCTTGAACATTGGTGGTATTTTCCCAATTGGTATCGATTGCTCCAAATGAAGAAACTGAGCCTTGGAGAACTTCCCTGAGTTTCAAGGCCACAGAGCTGGTGAAACGGATCCAAATCTGTCCTGCCTGATTTCTGTCAGTGTTCTAGGCTGAATTCTTACACTAGTCTGAGAATATCTGGGAATACACCCGAGACCAGAGATCTGCCAAGGACCTAGATAATGAGTTAAGCAGGTCTACAATAGTAAGTTACAAGGCTACATATATCTATTTTTCATCTCCTGTGTTTTTTACAGTGCTACTGCCCTGAAAGATATCGTAGCATTTTAAACAACTGAGCTTGTATTGGAGCAAATGAATGGCATTGGGTATGGGCCATAGACAGGAAGGGGAGGAGGTCCTTGGAGAAAAAAAATCTCCACCTGCACCCCATTCCTTCAGCAACAGAAAGGTAACAGTGGTTTCAGGAAACTGCCTTTTAGGGGGTTTGTCCTGGGTCTGGATTATCACGTGCACAGCGATTTCCTTGGTCTGCATTTCTCCAGCACACATTGGATGTTTGCCTTAGCATACCAGACATTCTCAGAGCATGCGGGGCATGGAGATGCACCCCAGGCATGGCTGTTGCAAAACTCCATCCAGCCTCAGCATCCTTGAGCCTTTCTCTAGAGCACAGGCTGGCCTTAGTCAAAGGCTTCTCTCTGGTGTCACAAAATTTAGAAGCAGATTCTGAATTTCCATGCATTGTTTACCATTGCTGCACAAGGTCTCGTCTCCACCAGCAGATGGTCTTAAACGCAGTTCTGGCTCCCACAGTTCCCAGCAAGTTGCAGGGCACTTGGTAAGTACTCAGTAAGCATGCCATGAATAGAGAGGTTAACCGAACTAGAGGCATTTTGCAAGAGCACCTCTTTGCATCAGCATTATGTGGCATCAGTGTTTGGGAGGGCTGGAGAGGGCTGTGGAGCAGGGATGATTTTTAAAGACTCCTAAGACCCCTCAGTTTGTATATACACCTCCCCGGCAAGAGTCCTGCCAAAAATAAGCATAATCTGCTCTGTGTGTCTCCACCACAGGAGGGGCACATGGCATGAATAAGAACCAGCGGCCCTGGGACTGTTTTTCCAAAGGACACCATCTATTTACTCAGCAAATATTTACTGAGCAAAATGGGAGGAGGAAGGGGCATTCCAAGGAGAGGGAACGAGCTGAACAAAGCCGAAGAGGAGGGAAGAGCAAAGGTCTAATGGGGTACAGTTTGAGCAGTGGAATTCAGAGATAAAGACTGAAAGGGAGGCTGGAGCCTGATTAAGGAGCACTTAGGATGCTTGGCTAAGGAGTTTGGGCTTTGTTCAACAGGCCAGAGGGAGGAAGAGAAAGATTTTGAGCAATAGATGGACATACTCAGAACTACTCATTAGGAAAATTAACTTGACAGCAGTGCTTAAAATGGACTGGAATGAAGAATAATCACATAAAACAGCCAGCAATGATTACTTCCTATGCACCCAGCACCATGCCAGGCCCTTTACATACATTGTCTCATTTAATGAAAGTATTAATTAGGTGATACCTTTAAGACTCAGTTCCTGGCCTACAGTGGTTTCTAATCCTCACCATTGTCCTATGAGTTGAACCAAATAATACCGAAGGTTCAGAGAGTTTAAGTATATTATACCTGTATTAGTCAGCCAAAGGGGTGTTGATGCAAAATACCAGAAATTGGTTGGTCTTTATAAAGGGTATTTATTTGGGGAGGAGCTTACAGATACAGGCCATGAAGCATAAGTTACTTCCCTCACCAAAGTCTATTTCCACGTAGTAGAGCAAGATGGCTGCCAACGTCCGCCAGGGTTCAGGCTTCCTGGGTTCCTCCCTTCCTCATGCTTCTTTTTCCTGGGCTCAGGGTTTCTCTCTTCCTGGGACTTGTCCCTGTTTCCTCTGTGAGCTTACTTCCCAGGGCTCCAGCCTAAGGCTTCTGCATCAAACTCCAACATCAAAACTCCAACACCAAAAACTCTCCAACTCTGTCCTGTGCCATACCCTACTGGAACAAGAGATTTGCATAATTACTTAAGTAAACCTATGAATCCAATATAATCTAATATGCCCAGAGGAAAAGATCAGTTTACAAACATAATCCAATATTTCTTTTTGGAATTCATCAATAACGTCAAACTGCTACAATACCCAAGGTCAAACTGCTGCAAGTGGCAGGGCCAGCATTTAAGCTCAGGTTGGCCTGACTCCAGGTAAGGCAGTAAGATCTTAAGAACCAATTGCAAAAGTACTGACAAGTGGCAATGAACCAAGGGAGGGACAGGAGGGGAGGTGAAGAGAAAATGGATGTTCAACCAAATTATGCATGCACAGTAGGCACCACACGGCAACTGATAGGCCATTGGGGAGTGACTCAAGGCTTGAAGCATGGTAACCAATGGAATGGTAGAATTATAAAGAGAATTAAGAACATTAGAGGCAAGTGAGCAAGAGGAATTCTGAATACATTGAATATGAGGTATTATAATGTCATAACCAAATAGACATTTGGAAATCATCTTATTCCTTATACCACTTTTCTCATTTATAACTCCCCATTCTTTTCATTTTTAAAAATTAGCATAAAGTTAAATTGATGTGTGTGCAGGCTGAGATCTACAAATTTCAACACATATATGGATTCATGTAACCATCACAAAATCAGGATACATAACATTTCCATCACCCCCCAAAAACTCCTTCATGCCATCCCTTCGAAATTATACCTTCTTCTCTACTTTTAACTCCTGCCAACAGTCACTGGAAAATGTCATATATATTGAATCATGCAGTGTCTAAGCTTTTGAGATGAGCTTTCATTAGGCATAATGCCTTTGAGATTCATCAGAGTCATTTTATGTATGCACAGTTTGTCCATACTAATTCTGTGTATTATTCCATCATATGTACATACCACAGTTTGTTCATCTATACAATCATTGAAGGATTGTTCCCATTATATGGAGAGCTGATAAAAGCATTCCTGTAGATATTTTTATGTAAACTTAAGGTTTCATATCTCTAGCTAGGCCAGATATCTATGAGTGCTCTTGCTGGGTCATATAGTAAATTTATGTTTCATTTTATGAGAAACTGCCAAACTGTTTTCCAGCGTGGCCGTACCATTTTGCATTCCCACCAGCTACATATAAGAGCTCCAATGAAAGAAAGCACCCTTGCCGATATTTGGTACTATCAGTTTATTTTATTCTAGCCATTCTAACGGTGTGTAGTGGTATCTCATTAAGGTTTTAATACTCACTTCCCTAGTGGTCAATAACATCTTTTCATGTGCTTATTTGCCATTTGTATATCCTCTTTAGTGAAGTGCTTATGTTTTTTACTCATTTCTTAATTGGATTGTTTGTTTTCTTGGTGTTGTTGGTAGTTATTTATATAGTCTCAATTCAAGTCCTTTGTTGAATATACAAGCTACAAATATTTTCTCCAAGGCTGTAGCTTATCTTTTCGTTCTTTTCATAGTATCTTTTACAGAACAAAAGCTGATAACTTTGACGAAGTACAATTTATCAATTTTTTCCTTTTATAGATCATGCTTCCTTTGTCATGTCTTAGAACTCTTTACCTATCTCCAAGTCATGAAGATTTTCTCCTGTTTCCTTCTAAAAGTTGTACATTTAATTCTGTGATCCATTTTGAGTTCTTTTTTCTATAAGGTATGAAGTTTAGGTTTAGATTTGTTTTTCTGCATAAGGATGTCCAATTGTTCTGACACCATTTGTTGAAAAGACCATCCTTTCTCCAGTGAATTGCCTTTGTACCTCTGTAAAAAATCAATTAGTCATATTTGTGTGGGCCTATTTCTAGACTTTCTATTCTGTTTCATTGATTTATGTTTCCTCCCTGTTGCCAATACCACAGTTTCTTGATTACTGCAGGCTTGTAGTAAGTCTTAAAATCAGGAAGTGTGATCCCTCCAAATTTGTTCTTTTTCAAAATTGTTTTAGTTATTCTAGTTCCTATGCTTATCTTTTCATTTTAGATTCAGGCTTATCTATATCTACCAAAAATCTGCTGGGCTTTTTATTGGAATTGAGTTAAATTTATGATCAATTTGGGGAGAATTGAATACTTGCTGTGTTAAATCTTCCAATCCATGAGCATGGTATGTCTCTCCATTTATTTAGGTTTTTTATTTCTTTCCTCAGTGTTTTGTCATTTTCAGCAAAGAGATCCTGTTCATGTTTTGGGAGATTTCATTCTTTTTTTTTTTTTACCTTTTGTAAATGGTATATTTTTAATTTTGATTTCCTATTCTTATTGCTGGTATGTAGAAAAATGATTGATTTTTGTGAGTTGATCTTAAATCCTGCAACTTCGATAAACTTATGTATTAGTTCTCAGTGGGGTGAGAGAGAGAAAGAAAAAGAGAAAGAGAGAGAATTCTTCGGGATTTCTGCATAGACAATCATATCATCTCCAAATAGGGACAATTTTATTTCTTCATTTCCCATCTGTATGCCTTTTGTTTTCTTGCTTTATTGCACTGGTTAGGATTTCCAGTATAATGTTGAATAGGTATAGTAAAAGTAAATATCCTTGCCTTGTTCCTGATCTTAAGAAGAAAACATCAGTCTTTCACCATTAAATATGATATTAGCCGTAGGTTTTTTGTAGATGTCCCTTATCAAGGTAAGGATATTCCCTTCTTTTCCTAGTTTGTTAAGAGGTTTCTTCTCTTTTTTTAAAAAATCATGAATGGTTGACTTTTGTCAAATGTTTTTTCTGCATCAATTGTTACAATCATATGGTTTTGTTCTGTAATGGTCAATATCATGAATTATCCTGATTTTCAAATATTGAGCCAGTCTCACATTCTTGGGATAAACCTTACTTGGGCATGGTGTATTATTATTTTTCAAATTTATTTTGGATTTTATTTTCTAATATTTTGTTGAGGAGTTTTGTGTCTATGTTCATGAGGACTAGTGGTCTGTAGTTTTCTTTCCTTGCAATGTATTTGTCAGAATTAAGTATAATGACATGTTATTAGTGGGTCAATCCTTTATTTTAAATAGAATGGAACCTAAGAAATACAAGGATTGTACAAACATCCCATATAAAACACTTCCTAGACTCTGGGCTCATGGTATTTGCTGGGTTGTGAATTACATGCAATTTTTTTTTTTTAATGTTTTGCCCAAAAATCCAAAACATAGGTAATAGCCATGATGGCCTCCGTAATAACTGACTTTTGTAATCTCACTGCCTCATTGCCAAGGATTAAAACTGGTGTGTCCTGCTCGCACATTTTCAGTGATTGATGCAACCGATGGTCATGTTTTCTTACAGCTGCACTGTCAGCCTAATCTCTTTTTCAGCTTCTTGTCTTACAGCCATACTCAGAATGGGACAAAATCTACAAACTAGGTCAGCCAAGGCCTCCCTGCAGCCCCACAAATAGAAATGCAAATTTCTTGGGTTTAGGGCATTTCTGCTTCTTTCTCCTTCAGCAAGATGCGAATAGTTGTGGTAACCCCAGGCCTCTAGATGAGCAGGGCATTCAGCTGAGTAGACTGCCAGTCTGAAGCTCTTGGTCCTTCTGGTAAAGGCCAGCTGGACACCAGTGGGGCGAGCAAAGGGAGGACTTTTTCTCCAGGTCGCCCCACTCCACGTGGTGGGGGGAGTAGATGAAAAGTTAGCTATTCACTGTGTAGTTCCATTTTCAAAAGACTAATTTTTAAATTTTTTCCTAAGTGTTACACTGATATAGTCCTAATGGAGAGGGATGTCTATGAAATAGAGTGGGGAAATAAAGATGTAAAAATAGGTAAAATTTGCACGGTGCTTTCTATATGCAGGTATTGCTCTAAGCACTTTCAGTATATTAACTCATTTAATCCAGACAACAACCCCAATAAAGTAGGTGCCATAGTTATCTTGATTTTACTGACATAAGAGGAGTTACATAAAAATACCTATAGTCTCATATATACAAAAAAACTACACAAAAATATATAGAGGAGAGGTTCCTCATTCTAACTGAGGTAAGTTTTAGAGTTTGGACATGGGTAGGGAAAGAAAGGATTTTCACTTTTATTACACATACATCTACTTGCCTAGATTTTTTCTAAAACAACGAATATGTATTACTTTTTTCATTTAAAAATTAGTTTTTTTCCCAAAAAGAGGTAATTTTTTCACAAAAGAAGTAATATATACTCATTGTAGGATTTTAAACAAGCAAAAATAAGAAAATAAAAATGACCTGTAATCTCATCACACACAGGAAATAAGCATTTTGGTGTGGTCCTTTTTTCTTTGTTTAAATATGTAATTTTACATTTACAAAAAAAGCTTGGATCACACTGTAACACTGTTTTAGAAGTTGCTTCTTTTCAGTTTGCAATATTATCAAGAACAGTTTTCCATGTCATTAAATATTCTTCTGCCTGCCTGCACAGTATTATTCCCTTACATAAATGTACTATGCTTTGTGTTTTTAAAAAAAAAAAAGATCAATTTTATTGATACATTTAATAAAACATATAATTCATCCAAACTGCACAATCAATGGTCTTTGGTATAATCGCAAACTTGTACATTCATCACTTTAATCGTTATGAGAGCATTTTCATTACGTCAAGAATAATAATAAACAAAAAACAGACAAACAAGAAAATTCGCCTACTACTAAACTTTTGCTATTGGAAGTGTAACAAGGTGATTAATTGAAAATGTAATGTGGCAAAGTAACGTGATTGAGAAATCAGCCCTGTCTGGTTTCCTGGCTGTGGGATCGTCAGAAAAGAATGTGAACTATTTTCCCCACATCCTCCCGAGAGGGTGGCCAGGGCTTCCGGTCCTGGAGGTCCCGAGGCTTGGGGGCTGGTCTTCCAAGCGTGTGTGTGGGGTGCCTCCTTACCCCTGGGCAGTGACCTCCAGCCCCTGGGAAGATGGGAGCTTGTGAATATCCACAAGGGGCAGAGGTTGAGACCCAGCCGGAATACCATCCCCTCCGTCGCCCCTGGGGTGCCAAAGCGTGGTGTGGAGATGCTGGGATGGGGCTGGGAGAAGGCGCGGGAAGCAGCCAGCTGCTGCGGGACCTGCGTGGGGAAGTAGTGCCCCGGGAGCTCCAGCCTTCCCCGGGAGGGCTAAGTGGCTGCGGCCCGGTCTCCCCGGGAGGCGGGCAGCACCAGCCCCTGGGGCCCCGGGACCAAGCCCCTTCTTTGCTGGATTTGGATTTTAAGAGAAGCCAGTGGGTCAGAAGAGGCAGCCCTGATCAGGAGCGACTCCTCACCAGCTGTGGATGGGGCTTGGCGTTTCCAATTTGAACAAATTTGGAAAAACCAAGACGACTTCGTGTCTTTCCCATCAATCACCATTCCTCACTGCCCTGAGACACTGGGAGGAACATTTCCCTGCAAATCTTTTCCAACATCATCTTCGTCCCCTGAGGGGTGGCGGAGTCTGCTGAGCCAGCCAGCTCCTTGGATGAAGCACCCTGGGTTGAGGGGCCTGAACCGAGTCAAGAAAAGGGGGGCAGAGCCTGGGTGCTGGTCATCACGCGGCCACTGAGGTACCCCGAGCAGGTTCCAGCACCTCTCCGCGCCTCCGTTTCCCGGCCTGTGAAGCTCTGTGAACCGCCAGGTCTTCGCCACAGGGGAGCCCTCCATCCATCAAGAGGTCTAGATGAAATGACCCGAGCGTGGACAGTACGGGCAGCTCCACGTTCACGCACCCCGCGGTGCCCACCTCCGCAGTTTGGCTCTCACCACTCCCCCTCTGCACGCGCGCCCCTCGCCTCTGCCTGTTGAGCTCGTGGACCCTTGCAGGTGCCACGGGAGCGCCTCCCCTTCCCAGGCGGCCTGCTCCCGCGGGACGCGTCTCTCCGTCTCGGGGCTCGTCTCTCCGTCTCGGGGCTCGTCTCTCCGTCTCGGGGCTCGTCTCTCTGTCTCGGGGCTCGTCTCTCTGTCTCGGGGCTCGGGCACCTCAGGCCTCTGCCCACGGTGACGGGGACATTTCACAAGCCGCCTGAGGCGAGGCCCCGCGGGGCCCAGCCCGGGACTCTGCAAGGGAAGGTGTCGCCAACTATGTGCGGAACTAAACTTGGCACCTGGGCCTGGGCTTGGATGAAGTTTCAGGCTATTTCAGGCCCCGGGATGGGTGGGGTGGCGAGGGGGGTGTTGGGAGATAAAAGGCCCAAGCGGGAAGGCAGGCTGGGCCTTGCTGCCCGGAACGGCGCTGCCCACTCGGGCCCCCTCCACCCACTCTACGGCCCTGAGGCTCTTGGGGCGGCCCTGGGCACCCTCGCCCGCCCAGCCCTCTCCCGGGCCCCTACAAAGAGGAGCAAAGGCCCGAGCGAGTCCGCAGGCAGTGGCGCAAGGAGCGGTGGGGAGGGTCCACGTTCAAGGTTGCGGGCGCAGGCCCCAGCCCTCGCTCTCGGGGTCGAAAAAGTCGCACTGACCCTTTGTCCGGGCTCAGTTTGGAGCGCGGAAGGGGCATGAGCTCATGCTGGAGGCCGAGAAGCTCTTTCCTCACTGCTGCAGAATGGGACAAATGCTGAGGGTGGGGAGCCCAGGCGTTAACTCTTTTCCCGGGGAAGAGGCCGGCGGGCCCTGGGGACGGTGGAGGCGCCGGCCCTCGAGAGCTTGTCCAGGCAGCGTCCCCGGGCACCAGGGGACAGAGCAGCGGTCTTCAAGACGAGGACAGAGAGGCGCGAGGGGCAGCCTGGGGGATCCCAGCCGGCCAGCGGGAGGGTGAGGAGGGTGAAATGGTTAATCGTTGGTTGAAAAACAGGGAGAGTCCCTCCTCCAGGGGCCTTGCTGGCTGCAGAGCCGGGAGCAGAGGCTCCAAGGCTGATGCAATGGGGCCCGCCCTGCACACCAGAGAGGGTAAGGAAGGCGGGCTCCCACCCAGCAGCGGCCTCCGCACCAGCAGCTGTCCACTCGCTGCTGCTCCGGTGCCAGCACATCAGACAGAGGCCGGGGCCTTCGGGGCAAAAGGACAAGACCCTGTCCGGCTGAGCCCTGGGGGGTTGCAGCCCCAGCACCTTTCCAGTCAAGGCGAACCCCTCCGCCGGCCCCCGGCAGGCATCCCGGAGGCTGACCCGCTGCGGTATCTGAGCAGCTCAGCCCACCTCATCGCTTCCAGTTCTGGGAAAAGCGGGAAGCCGTTCCTGTTTCCAGCCCCGGGGGCAGGTGGCCAGCGGGGTACCAGGGGTCCGTGCCTGGGAGAGGCACGGACGCACAGGGCCATACCTGACCCTGGCAAAGCGGCATCTCCGCCCTGCCAGCTCCTCTCCGTTGTCTAGGCAGAGCGTACCTGCCTGGGAGACAGGGTCCCAGAAGCTTCTGAAAGACTGAGCGCAACTCCAAGTGTGGGTTAAGTCTACCCGAATGCCGGAGATAGAATTATCAGCTCCTCCTCGCCCTGGCGGCTGACACCGGCGGGGAGAGCATGGCATTCAGTCCTGAGAGGGACTGCTCAGCACTGGGTACGTGGAAAGAATAAAGAGGCACTCCCTTCTGTGGGACCACAGGGGACCCAGGTTTCCCAACAAAGTCCTGCTATTGATGCTAAGCCCCATGAGGATAGGAACTGAATCTGTTTTGGTGACTGCTGGATCCCCAGTGCCTAGCACAGCCCTTGACACAAAGCCAGTGCCCAGTGAATAAATAACTGGCGGGGCAGAGCGCAAATCCACTTTCACAATTTCTGGAGTCTGTGTTTGTGTTAACTCCTTAGCACGCACACACACAGACACAGGTTCACACACTCACACACATGCACACAGGCGTAGAAAAGCCCATAAAGTAGCACAAAGAATCATCGGAACAGACGCCTTGGACATTGTTTAGTTCCTGGATGCCTTTCTCAGCCTTGGCTTGAATGGGCTGCAGCTTCGGGACCTGAAGGAGGATACATTAGGTTCTCTGGTCCCACCCAGAAAAAGGCAGCTGCAGAAGTTTTGAGGGGCTGCTGGATACACAGTAGCCAGAGCATGGGACCAAGTTGCACTGGGGCAGTTGCAGAGCCTCCTTTCGGAGAAGTACAAACAAGTACTCAACGCCAGCAACAACAAGCCTTTCCTGCAGACAGTTTCTGCTTATTCTTGTCATTCTGGGAAGCAGGGCACAGAGAGGATTCCAAATTCTTGACACCAGCCCCTCTCCCCGCCCAAATCTTTAGCCTGGACCCACCTCTCAGGATCTCCCATTTGCACACTATTTGCCGCTTGTTCAAAGCTCTCTTTGTTTATCAGTGTATTGGATTGAACGGTCACCAGCCCCAGAGGGAGAGCTATCGCCTGGGTTTGCATGGGGAACAAGAGACCCAGAAAGGCCCGGGATCCCAGTGGCTGACCTGGTGCAGAGTCAAGACTTGAGCCTCTGTCGCCGTCTGCCCAGACCTCCTGCTTCCCTCCACCGCGTGCTGCCTCCCCCATGAGTCAGCCATCACGAGTTCTGGGCACAGGACCTCACATCCCCTGATGGCCAAAGGTGGCTGATCCTTGTTTACAGCCAGGACAATTGACCCCCCCCCCCTCCCCCCCCCCCCCGCTTTCATTTTTGCTTCTTCCCTCCTGGCGGGACCTGGTGCTATGACCCGCCCTTGCCTGTTTTGCTTGAAAGCCAGCCCACCCCCGTTCCTACCCCGACACACACTCTGTATTGCACTGAGTTGGAAACAGCTCAAATGCCCAACAATAAGAAAGCGGTTAAGCAAACTCATCTGTCAATATGCTGGAACACTGGGGCAACACTGACAATGACAAGTATGCAAACAGTCTCTGAATGTGGTAACGTGCTTTTCAAACGGAGTAATTTGATCAAAACACAAAATGACATGTACACATTGATCACAGATATGCGAAAATGAGTTTCTGCAAATTGATAAGCATCAGGAGCGAACTGAGAGGTAAAGAGATTTTTATCGTCCCAAGGTTTGGGGGGTAAAATAAAGTTCAAAACAATAATAATATGCTAATAACACGCAGAGGAGGAGGCGGAGTCTTCCTCAGCCCCCAGGGGACCGCCTATTTTCTCAGAAGGGCTGGATTCACAGAAAGGGGCCCGTTAGTGGGAATCTGGCACGTCTGGGGAGCGGCGCGCAGAGCTGGCGAGCTTGGAAGCCCTGCCCTGGGGTTCCCCGGACCAGAGGTGCCAGTGTCGGTGTGGAGCTGTGCTCCGGGAGCACACTTCCCGTGGGCAGCAGTGTCAATGATGCCTCTCAGAGTTGTGCCACGTGGCAGTGCTGGGGCAGAGAGAAGACTGGTATGGGGACGGGTGGGTGCCCAGCCCAGAGTGCTGGAGGCAGAGCTGTGGTGCCATCCACCCGTGGCCCTGCTGCTATTGTCCCCAGGACCTCCTGCAACTCATGTGAAGTGGGCCCTGGCCTGGGGGAGGTGAAGAGCCCACAGGAGAGCACGGCCCCTCTCCGGCAGGATGTCAGGCTGGCAGGGAGCAGACGGGTGTGAAAGGTGGCACCCCAGAACTCCCAGAAAGTGCCCTCTGCAGACATATCAAACGCAGCACGTCTGAAGCTTGCTCCTCACCTCAGTGGTCCCTCCGCGCATACCTGCTTCTCCTCCAAACACGGCTCACCGGGCCCTGCGTCATCGGGCTCTGGCTTCATCTCTCCCTCTGCCCTCTGGCCCCCTCCGCCCACCTGCACGGACTATACCAAGTGCCCGGATTTGGCCAGGTATCTCGATCGCCCTGCCTGCCCTCACGCTACCTGTTCAGCCTGCCGTCCCTTCCCCACCTTGTGTCCAGCTGCATCTCTCTCACAAGTCAGCTCAGCAGCGTCTCCCTCTAGGATGGTTAGCCAGGGGCCTGGGAGCTTGGATTGAAGTTCAAAAAAACCTTGTTCTTAGTGGGGATGTGCTGGTGCAGGTGTGATATGTTTATTAAATAATACACAGTACAGTGTGGACTTAGTCAGGGGTGCGTGGTTTTCACCTGACTGGCAAAGGGTCCGTGGAACAAAAAAGGTTAAAAGCCCCTGCTCTAGGAAGGCTTTCCCCTCCCCAGCTGCCCCCTATTCCCAGGTAGAGATAGGTCTTCATCTTACTTGTCTCTGTAGTCCCTACATCTAATGCTGCTTCTGCAACATCTTCAGCATCCAATATATTTTTTAAGGAATAAAAGAATAAATGAGCGGCTGCAGAGGGTAAATTTGAGGGAGAACAGGAGTGCATTGGCTTAACCATACCTAGCCCACCTGAGGTACCCTGGTGCGGTTCTGCTTCCCATGGCAGCACCTCCCACCCCCAGCCCTTTCTGGGCCAGGGTCCCCTCTGTTCTTCCAGGGCTCTTTGGAGGCTTCCTCCTACCACACAGGTGTGCCCGTCCTTGGGTCCCAGCTCTTCTCGGACACTGGCCCCTGGTCAGCACTCTCACCTGTGTGTGGACCATCCGTGCAGAGGGGGTAGAGGCTCTGGGCCAGGTGGGCAGCCGGGCTGCCACGAGTCATTCCTGAGCCTCCAGGGAGGCAGCCCCCTTAGCTGGGCTGTGTGGGGAGGTAGGGGGTGGCAGGCAGTGCCTCTCACCCATGTGATGTGGCTGGGAGAGCCCTTTGCTCTCCGGCTCACACGTGGGGGGTGGGGAGGGGAGGGGAGGCAGGTGCCCGTGTCCTCTGCAGCAGGCAGGTTTCCAGGACTGTCCCCCAGTCCTGACCTGCCATGAACCACCTAGGCCATGCCGAAGCACCCCCAGCTCCCCTGGGTCAGCCTCACCAAGCCTCTCCCGACACTCAGGTAAGTGGTCACCATGTGCTGGCTCTTTCTTGGGCCCAGCTGCTAAGGCACTGCCCCCTCTAGGCCTGGCCCGGTCCCCACCATCCTCAGCAGCGGCAGCAGTAACCAACACTGCGAGTCTGGTGTGAGGACAACCTGTGACTTTGGTCCAGGAGGAGGCTCCAGAAATCTCACGATCTGACTGCTAAAATGCTGCAGCAGTACCGGGGGACTGAGGGATGATGCACTTGGACAACGGGAGTTTTAAAAATAAAATAAGGGAGACAGAAATGGTTCACGAAGTTGGGCTCCCATTTACCACATGGGAGGGGTTCGATGCCCAGGGCCTCCTGGTGAAGGCAGGTTGGCCCACACGGCGAGCTGGCTCACGCAGAGTGCAGCCCCGCGCAGGAGTGCTGGCCAACACAGAGAGCTGGCACAGCAAGATGATGCAACAAGAGACACAGGGGAGGCGGCGGACTTGGCCCAGTGGTTAGGGCGTCCGTCTACCACATGGGAGGTCTGCGGTTCAAACCCCGGGCCTCCTTGACCCGTGTGCAGCTGGCCCATGCGCAGTGCTGATGCGCACAAGGAGTACCGTGCCACGCAGGGGTGTTCCCCACGTAGGGGAGTCCCACGCGCAAGAAGTGCGCCCCGTAAGGAGAGCCGCCCAGCGCAAAAGGAAGTGCAGCCTGCCTAAGAGTGGTGCCACACACAGGGAGAGATGACACAGAAAGATGACACAACAAAAAGAAACACAGATTCCCGTGCCGCTGACAACAACAGAAGCGGACAAAGAAGACGCAGCAAATAGACACAGAGAACAGACAACCGGGGTGGGTGGGGAAGGGGAGAGAAATAAATAAATAAATAATCTAAAAAAAAAGAGAGAGACACAGAGGAGAGACAATAAGAGACATAGCAGAACAGGCAGCTGAGGTGGTGCAAGAAAATGATCGCCTCTCTCCCACTCCGGAAGGTCCTAGGATCAGTTCCCGGAGCCATCTAATGAGAATACAAGCAGACATAGAAGAACACACAGTGAATGGACACAGAAAGCCAACAATGGGGGAAATTGGGGAGGGGGGGGGAAATAAATCTTAAAATAAAATAAAATCCAAATGATACACACACCTATGCTTTTTTTTTTAAATTAGCATGCTTTTCTACAGGAGGCACTTGGAGTTTTCACCCCTTGCTCTAACTGGCTCTGGCTCTGTTCTTCATGCAGGCAGCTGATCCCTGGGCTCTGACAACAGGCCAGGCAAATCCGCAGCATGGCAGCTACTGAGGGCCTTACGTTCTAAGGGTCCTGGGTGGGCCAGGTGTGGCTCCTAGTCCCAGCTGGAAGGAGAAGAGCAAGTGCCCCGATGGACGGCCCTAGTGCTCTGGGCCGTTTCTCTGCCTCTTCTGCTACCGGAATGCCCCTGGAAGGGATGTCTGGGTGCTGTAAAGAGCGAGCAGACGGGAGAAACATGTAAGAGAACCTATCCAACAGCTCGAAAACCAAGATTTGCAGAAACATGCTTCCTTCCAGGCACTAACACAGCCTACTTCAAATAAAGGGCCTCCTGAGGCTGGGTGAATGTGGGCTTTTCCAGCTAAGAATTCTGGGGATCCAGCGGGGAGTATTGCACGCCCTCCCCGACTCGAACGCCCACCAGTGGGGAAAACGCCATTTCAAACCACAACTTCTTTCTTGGAATGATTGACCCTGTCTGTTAAAGGCCTGGTGGGTTTCTAAATATAAAAAGGTAGCCTCAGAGAGGAATTTAGGAAAAAGGGCACTGGGAAGACTTAAATTGCTCAGCATAGTAGAGACAAATCTGGCTTCCCAGAGTCAACAAGGAAGAAAGGATAGGGTGGGGTGATGGGAGAGGAGTAAACAAGGGGGAGCTTGATTAGATGGCAATGGCTATGGAACTTTGAGGTGTGGTGTGGCCAGTGAGAAATCCCAGGTGGCGAGATAGCCAAAATAACTTTTCAGGACATTTCAGAAATGTGATTTTAAATTGTTGGCTGTGTGATGTAACCTCTCCCCTGTGACCCACAAACCTTCATTAAAAGTTCTGCCACAAGTTACAGTTTTATTTATGTAGTTGCTTTGGAATGGGGGTGGGGGTGGGGTGAAAGGAAAAGAAGCTGCATTCCTTATGTGAATTGACATCAAGAGTTAAAGAAGCAGTCACATGATCAGGATAAGGAATACAATGTCACAGGAGTCAGAAAACTGGAGCCAGAGGTGACCATGAAAATATACGTCCCCCTACTAATTCACGGCAGTTCCAGAGAGGGTACTGGACTTTCCTCAGGCTATGGGAGTTGTAGCCAGTGTCATTTGAATCTCAAAGGACAAGCTACCTCAGCTGACATTTAGGTTACATATAGGCTCTGCCTCTCCTGCTGGACTAAACCTGGTAGAACATCATATGTGTCACACACTCCTTTGCCATCTGGGGCCTGAGCACTGGGACTGCACACATTAGGACCCAGTAAAAGTGTGTGAATGGTCCACAGACTCCCGGGTGCCCACTGGGGGCTGGCAGAGCTTAGTGTTTGGGTGGGACCTGGAGCAAGAAAGCCTTTCAGGCTGGGGACTCTGCCTCCTCCCTCCTGCTCTCCACCCACTGACCCATCAGCTGATCTCCTAATGGCCATCTCAGGGAATATCAGCTCCAAGGCCTGGAGATCTTGTAAACAGGCAAGGCCCCGCCGGAAGCAGTGGTGGAAGAGGTCAAAAAGAACTGTACCGAAACCAGACTGCTCTGAGTTCGTTTTGCCCAGCCCTATGGGGCCGGAAGAAGCCATCACTGCCCTCGAGCTTGGGGCCGTGTCAGCAAGTAGGCAGCCATGGGCCCCAGATTCTCCCTAGGGATAGCCACAGAATGTGTCCTATGGGGCTCGCCTCTTTTGTCCCAAGCACCCCTGTTACTGCTGTCTGAGACCTCATCCGGAATCCTGCAGCGCAGAGGACTTCAACCTCGCCTCAACCTTGCAAGAATCACGCGTCTCTGCAAGTCTGATGGCGCCATCTGGCGGCGCAAAGGGCCCAAGCTCATCTTGGTAGCTTTATCACCAGCCAGCCCGACGTAGGTGGGGGGGAGGCTTCTGCTGCGGAAGCGAGCGTGATGACGTCACGACAGCGCGCCCTTTCTCCCGGCTACTTCCCCCTCCCCGGGGCTGCCAGTACTTGACGTGGCGTCACTGCCCTCTGCCATTACTTTGCGTGTGTGCCTGCGTGTGGCGGAGGTGGCGGCGCGGGCCGGTCGGAGCTTGGCTCTGCTGCTTTTGGTGCCCCGGCCGCCGCCGTCGCTGTCCCGCTCGTGTTAGACTGCGGAGCGGTCGAGGCGCCGACCCCGGCACCTCAGAACCGAACGCGGCCCGGCGTGGGGCCGGGCGGGAGCGCGGGCGAGCGCGTGTCGGAGGGCGCAGTGCGGGCGGACGCCCGTGCGGGAAGGAGGCGGGGGCGGCGGGGCAGCCGCAGGCCCGGCCGGCCGGGGGATGTCGATGCCTGACGCGATGCCGCTGCCCGGAGTCGGGGAGGAGCTGAAGCAGGCCAAGGAGATCGAGGACGCCGAGAAGTACTCCTTCATGGCCACCGTCACCAAGGCGCCCAAGAAGGTGCGGGGGCTCTGGGTGGAGGCGGGGAGCCGGCCTCGCGGAAGGCGCGCGAGCGAGCTCCCGACCCGGGCGGGCTCCGGCTAGTTCCGGACTTCAGGGGCAAGGGTTTGGGGTGATCGGGGACAGCTGAGGTGGTCGGGGGCGCGGAGAGCGGGTGGCGGCCCCAGGCCCATCCCGGGCTGGAAAGGCCGCCCTGACTTCGTTTTCCTTTGTTCCTCGGCCCTAGTCCTCCGAGATCTTTTTGAAACCTGACAGGACCAGGTCTTAAATTTTCGGCTGACTTTTCCCGGACCAAGGGCCTCGAAGACGGGTGTGGGAGGGGGTGAACCAATTCCACTGGTCCCGTGGAGAGGGCGGTGAACGGGGGTGCAGAAAATCCCCCCCTCAAGTGAGTGGGTATATCTGGCAACATTTCATCGGGCAAGTCTTAGGGAGCAGGGGCTCGTTTATCCGGCTACTGCGTGATAGCCAGAGAAAAGAGTGCGTGGACCCAGCTCCTTTATGCAGATGAAAGCAGTGAGGGCAGTATGAGATTGGAAAGAATACTCTGATTTTCACCTTCTCCGGTCTTCCAGTTGCTTCAACATCTGTAGGAAATTAGTATTTGGAGGTTAGTGACAGCAGACACTGTCATGGATACAGGTTGATCCAAGAATCGTGTGAATAGGTCACTTAGGCATCCCTTGAAAAAGGAGCTTGGGTGGGTTGGAGGGGTGGGTGGTGGGGAAGGATTGCTCATTCTTTACTGCACTTATTGAGGCAGAACAAGTTTAGTCTGTTGTGCTGTGGGTTGAGCTCAAAGAACACTCTTCTAATTCTATTGTCGAGAAAGACTGCATGGGAACCTTTGGAAATTTTAGTCTAAATAGCTCTCTGAATTTCTGATCATTTGCTGCCGACCACATCTTGACTTTCCACATACCTGGCACCCAGTTAACAGTCGACCAGAGAAACTTTGCAAAGAGGTGACCTTTCTGAAACCAGTGAGAACTTGGATAAATATTTCAGTCCTGTATAAAGACAGTGTTTCAAGGCTATCTCTTCCTGCAGTGTTTGATAGGATGCAGTGCTTGTGTAAACTGAACAGAGTATATTTTGCAGGAATTGTTACAGTCTTGGAGGCTCCTACACCTAAACTAATTAAACTTTCTTAAATTGAGGAGGTGGCTTTAAAGAAAAAAAAGAATTTGACCTGTCACTCCAGAAATCAAATGCAAGATTGAGAGGAGAAGTCACCATTGTGCACTGTATCTCTGTTTTCTCTAAAAGTTAAAAATGCCTTAAAAATGTTGAAAAAGATCCTTTGACTTTAAGGTGTCTGATTAACCTTATTTTTAGAGCTCTCAGTTCAGAGTGTTGCTTTGTAGGTGCTGTTTTTGTATTCTTCACTGTTCTTTAGAGAAACAGTCAGAGTCCTAACAAGCAGAATGCTTGTGGGTAGTACCTAAGATGAGTTAGGGGGAAAAAATATATAGGAAAACCCTTAATTCCTTGGACTCTTCTTCTCCCCTGGAGCCCATCCTCTATGTCTAGTTGTTTCAGGGTTCTGGGTGTCTCCATTCTTACTTTTATTTTAGTAAGCCTTTATTCTTACATGTAAGTGACATTGCTGATAAGATAGTGGATTGTAAACTCCCATAAAGGCAATTTGGACTCTCCTTCACCATTGAATCCCAATCCATTGTGCTTTGCTCTGTGTCTAGCATATAGGAAGTTCTCAAATATTAATTGCCCACTTAGCTAACTAGTAACTGAGATGTCAGTATGACTGCCTACCAGGAGTAAATATCCTTTTTCCTCTCTTCTTCCCAGGAGGAATATTGCTAAAGTGCATTGTTGTCAGGCCAAGTGCTAATGATTTTAGAGACTCATATTCCATTAATCGAAAGATGCAGTCCCTGCCAGGGTTGTGGTAAGACCCTGTTGTGAGTTTCCATTTGCTGGTAAACGTGCCCCTTTGTTTTTTTCTTGCTCTTTCTGAGCTTTATTGTTAAGCATTTACGCAGCACTTTGTATTAAAGTGCCTTACGATGACTAATTTACTCTTTACCTAGTGATGATAAAAGGCATTTATTTAGTTATTGGCTCAACTGAGGACTAGTTCAAGGTCACAAAGCAAGTTCTAGGTAAGCTGTTTTTCAAAACTTCAGCTGAGTTGGACATTATGAATTAAGTCACTTTTGTCCTTCTGCCATGTGTCGATAATGTGGGAAAGCGTGGGAAAATAAGGGGGAGAAAAATAACCTGGCCTGGTACTGAATGGTATGAGAAAAGGGCCTTTCACCTATGAGGTTTGTACCTTGGCTATAGACCAACTAATCCTTGAATCATTCCAAACCCTAAGGCCCTTCAGGAAATGAGGCCATTTCTGGTACCAGTCAGAGGATATAGGTTAGTTACTTCAGGGTGACCTTGCTGGTCCTGAATCAGATCATATCCCAGTGTAGTTTTCTGGTGAGCCTTTTTTCACGTTGTTTGCTTTCTTTTAGGTAGAGCAGATGTCCATCAATTAAAAGCATAGATTGCCAGATTCTTCAACTATAATTGTGGCTTACTCAGTTTTGTATGCCCCTGGGGTCTAGTACAATTCTGTGTAGGTAACAAACAAGCCTTGTTGGTTTGATTCAAGGCTTGATCCAGGTGTCAAGAGGCCAACTAAATGAGCACCACCTTTAAGCAAGTCAGTTTCTGTGCCACGGTTTCCTTATCTGCCAAATAAGTTATTTGCATCAAGTAGAGGTAGGAACATGTTGGAAGCTAAATAGCAAGAGTGCTTTTTAAAAAGTCTGTTTTATATCTGCTGTATTTATATGCTGCCTTTTAAAGAGCATCCAAGAAGATTTATAATACAGGACATATAAATAATATAAATAGGAAAGGAAGTCAAAATATGGAAGGAAAGAAAAAAATATTCTTAAACCTGAGGGCTAAGATAGTTGATGAGAGGGATCATCATTTGCTTCTCTAAGCTTCCTAGCTGCCAGAGCATAAATGGAATCACGGAGTTATGATCTCATTAACAGACATGGGAAATAATACATACCAATTTCTCAGCAAAACACCTTTTCCTGATACTAAGTTCTAAAGGCAATTTTCGTTCGGCACTATTAATAGCTATAGTATGAGTCACGTGGTTGGCCTTGTTTACAGCCATCACTGGCAATTTCAGATGGTATGGATAGGATAATTTGAAGTGAGAAAAGGAGTCTTTGAGTTGTAAGTGTAGTGTGCATTGTACAACAACTGAAGAGGATCCTTGTTTTGTATTGGCGGTTATCAGTCAGACCAAATGTGTCATCAGGTTCATCTTAATCACTGAGTATTTATCCCTTTTTCTGCTACTTTGTGTTGCAGGGATGATGTCTGTCCTTGGACCTTTGAAGATTGACATTGTGTCAAGTTGATTCTTTTTTCATAGAGTAAACCCAAATCCCGTTTGTTGATGAAACCTGCTCAGATAGACACGTTCTTTTGGAAGGCCTGTCTCAGAACATTTGCTATTTGAATTTTTCAACATCTGGGAAGATTTCCCAGAGTGACACATTAGGCACTTTACCTAGGATCCATGCAGTCAGGCCTTTTACCTCCAGCAAAGTAGAAGAAAGATGAAGAACACAAAAGAAACTTCTTTTACTTATAGGATATTCCTTGAGTAAAGCATATGTAGTGCTAATTAATTAAAAGGATCTCCTGAGGCTTATGTCACAGACCAAGTAGAGCTCCAGTGACGACTGCTTGGTTGTTAATCTGGTGAACAAAATCCAGGTGCTCCTTTTGTCATCAGTGCTAGCTTACAGCAGAGTCTTGAGGCAGTTTTATAGAGTTTATACCAGTACTACTCGGACCAGCTGAGAAGAGATAGAACAGGCTGATCTTCCCAGCTTCTCTGTGTTGGGAGTACCTCTATTGAATCTCTTCAGAGCGGCCACTGTTTTAACTACTTTAGTGGCATTCTCTGAAAATGAGTCAGGGGGTATAAGGATTCTTTGTCAGATTTCTCCTTTGATACTACTCCCCTCTCTTTTTCTTGTCTAGTTTGGTTTAGTTAATGAGACTCTGGTTTCCATATTGCTTTCTTCTAAGTTCTTTAGATTTACAGCTTATACAGAAAGAGAAGTTTGTTCATTGGCCAGATTACTTGCTAGCAAGATGACAAATGGATTTTATTTTTTGGAGGTGGGGGAGGCATTTAGAGCCAATGTGTGTTACCCTATGTAATATACTTGTGAAGTTGCTTCTAAAGAATATTTTGATACATAAAATCATGTGTATTTTCAGTTGCCTGTGACGCCTAATAATTCACTCTGCCACCTTAAGTAAAGTTAATGATTTATAAACAGAAACTTTAATGTCCTCTCTGGGGCTGTTACTTAAAGGAACTGGTTAGTAAAGGAGAATCTTTTTTTACCCATCAATTTCTCAAGTTTGGGAATTTGAATATTAAAATTTTGGTCTGGAGGGCCATCCTTTACTGGGTGTAATAATTCAGAACACATCATGTTGAGATGGGTCAGAGGCATGTCCAAATTAAATGTGAAGGGCAACACGTTCTCATAGACCAGAGTTTTTGCAACCAGAAGTCAGAGAATCTGCAGTTGAAGACAGTCTCACTACACCTTTTCCAACTCTTGTCCACACTATCAGTGCCTTGCTAATGGTAAGCAGTTAATAAAAATGTACATAGAGTTGTGGTCACTTTTTCTTTCTTGAGTCCATATTTATCTTTGACTCACTCAGGTGTTTCTTTTGTTACCCCGCTGTTGCTTGCTATTAATACTAGGTAAGACCTCTTTGCTTTGCCCTGTTGTTAAAACTGTGAGAATTAGTACACTGTAAGTTAAGCATTTGACCTTTGGAATAAGAGAAGTTCACCTTCAGTCTCTGCCATCTGATAGCCATTTAGCCTTGGATAAGTGAATTAACCTGTGAGTTAACTTGTCTGAGCCTCTATTTTCTCATCTCTAAAATGAGGAATAACAACAGTACTACCTATATAGGATTGTTGAGGGCTTGGCATTTAATAAATATATGTTTATATCTAGAGTGACCATATATCCTGGTTTGCCTGGTACAGTCCTGGTTTATGCTTGTAATCCCAGCATGTTGCCCAATGAGTACCTCCTTCGCTCTGAAAAGTATCCTTGTTTGCACAATAAATTATACGGTTACCCTATTTATAACTCCCTGGATGGTGTGACATGGTAGTACAAATGAGAACCTAATTTTGAAATATTCTTAACCCAAACGAAGATATTTCTGTTGGTATGTCTTTTCCACAGGAAAATGGGACTTATTATGTAGCGCTTACTTCAATCTATTAAACACTAAACTGTTTGCTGGTTAGGGAGGGGGGATGGGTGTGAAGAGCTTAGACAGTGGAGATCTTAGTGCTTTTAATGGGAACCGCATATGCCCTACGGACCATTCTCCCACCCTACCTCCCATACACACATAGTACGCTCATAGAATGTGGGTCTTGGTTAGACAGTCCACTAGGCTGAATATAGATTGCACTAGTTTGGGGGTCTTACAAGCTTCCAGGACCCTTGAATTACATGAAACAATTCCAAAGATTATACTCCTTTGTACTCCTACTCCCTCCCCCAGGTACTGTTTCTCTCTGCTCTAAACAGCCTGCTCTTAATTGTGCATATCTGATTTTCTCCTGCTGAATTTTGTGGCCTTTGCTCCACAGCAATTACAGCAACAGGATGGAGCACACAGGCCTTTGTTGAGATGCAGACTGCTTTTATTTTTGTTCCTATCTTTTCAGTTTTTCTAAGATATTTATCCTGCTGCCCTCATTGCAGAATGTTTATAATAATATTAGTGCTGCTTAGGAGTATATTTAGGGTACCTGAAGAGGATACAAAGTGAAAAAATCTGATGAACTTCTGGTAAAAGGTAGTGTTTGGAATCATGGGATAGAGACTGGAAAAAGGACTTTGACAGAACCACAAATATAGGACTGTCCAAGCATGCTCCTGCTTGTTTGTCATGAGAGCCCCAGAGCCTCAGCTAATGTGCCCTGGTCAGTAACCTGAAGGGCAGCTACACGTTCTCCTTTATCAGCCCAAGCCAGTTAGCGTCTCTTAAAATCAACACTCTGCACTCAGTTGTGTGAGGGAAACGAGGCTTAAACAGAAGGGGTTGGGGACTGCTTACTGTTTCATGCTGTTCCTCTTGGACCTACCTCAAGCTTAGTTCTTTGTAAACAGAAAAACTGCCTAGGTAGAGCAAGCCCTGTTGTTTATGTGTTTTTCCTTCTTCCCCTGAACCTGTGTGTGTATGATGGCATCAGTGGAGTCCCACTGAGCTTGTGCACTCAAGGTGCCAAGGAGAATGCTAATGTGCTGCTCCACAATGGTGTGCAGCTATGTGTGAGCTAAATGGTGAATTGGTGAGTGGCAGAATGAAGGGGCTGAAAGCCTGGAGGAGATGCATGTAACCATGTTTCATTCATTTAGGCTTCTTGAATGAAGCTTGTTCGTATCATTGTTTTGAGCAATGACAGAATTTGGAAGTTCTGTTTTTAATACATTGTTCCAACTCTTTCAGTACTTATTAGTGTATTAAAGTGAACCTTTGGGGCATGAAGTTTCCAAGGCATAATGGTAACTACTTTATCCATTCCTACTAGGACTGCCTTGGCCTCAGTGCCAGGATCCTGAAATTAAAAAAAGAGACCCATCAGGAAAGTTACTAGGAGAGAGACTCTGCCAGAGTCTCTTTGACCACCTCTATCCTGTCTCTGTCCTCAAGAAAACCTACTGGGGCTGTCACGACTGTTAGCTTTATTTTGGAAATGCAGAAAAGAGCCATTCACCTTGAATTTTCAAAGTACACACCCCTTTTCTCTCTGAATTGCGGAGAAGTCAATATCTAGACAGATCTGCCTGGAAGGTAAAGAATTAAATAGGTTTCTCTCTGGCCTGCATGAGGGAATGCTCATTGAGATTCCCGTGATAGAGAGACCCCAGAAAAATGGTTCTAATCTTTTCAGTCACAGCTCCCTCTAAGGATCTTAGAATCATGGTTCTTTCTTCAGGAATATCCAGGTGCACAGAATTTGAACACACCTTGAGTGGGTTTTATGGGACTCTGAGACTCATCATCCCTGGATCCTGGGTTAAGAAACTGTGTAAAGGTCAGGCCTCTAGGCCACAGTATCTCTTTCCTTTACAGGTCCGGAAACTGCTAAGAGATTAAGTTTCCAGCCTGCAGTTTGTCCTTGTGCCTTGTAACAAAGCCGAGGTTGTTGGTATTCTTGGTCACGCCTTTTCGGGATGCTCCTTAACTTCCCAAGAGACTCATTATAAATGCCTTGAGGATTCAACTCAGGAACTTAAGCACGACAAAACCAGCATTTCAGTAACTTTTGGGGTTTTTTCCTATTATCTCCACCCCACTGCCCTTCATTTGAACCATGGGTCCCCCTAACGCACCGTAACTGATTACACAGGAGTGTTTGTAATTGGGAGGTCATATACTAGACTGAATATAAAAATCAAGCAAAATAATTTGCCTTCCTGTGCCTTACAAAAATAGGTTTGATTTTGGTTTCATACTTCTCCAAGTATTTTTAAGGACCGACCCTGGTGATATCTGAATCTTACTCTTCATTTGATTTCTCTAGACTAAACACACGGAGAACAAAGAACCGTATCTCACACAGGCATAATGTATGTAGTGCCTGGCATGTTATTCTTAGTAACTGAGTATATTGAATAAAACAGTGCTTGATCATCGTCCTTAGGAGAAAGTACGTTAGACTTGGTGACTTTGGCTCACTTTCCCTTTCTTTGACCTGGGTTGTTTTTCTAGCATAGACGCCTCCCATGTGGGTGATAAGGGAGTACCAAGAGGTACAGGCAAGAAATTGATGGGAATTTCTAAGAGCTTATTAGAGCCCTTTACAATTCCAGAAATTGGGGGGAGGCAACGGTTCTGAATACGTGGCCTCCAGCTTCATAGCACAGTAGCATGGAAACACAAGTGGGCTGGAATATCCTAGACATAAAGAGAAAGGTAATTTGAATTTCTCACCCTTGAAACCAGTTTTAAACCCTTAGCATTAGGGACATTCTGCCCAAAGTTGACACTGGTATTATGGTTGATAAATGCTCATAATTTAAGGAACAGAGGGCTCTCTTAGGGTACTTGAGGTTTTGGGACTAGTGATGAATTGAACAGTTTGATTTTGGAACTTGGTTAGAGACCTGAAAGTAATAAAACAACTCTGCCTGGCAGTGCTAAGCAAACTCTTATTCTGCAACCCTGGCTGCCCCTTCTGAGCCAAAGGCTGAGCTTCATGTTCAAAGGTTTATGTGCTCTTGTCTTTGAAACACACCTTCTGTATAGTTACAGTCTTCTGGGAACTGGGCCAATGCTTATCCTAGCCGGGAGCTTAGGCTTTAGTTGGCACCAAGGATTTTGTGTCTCTTATTTCCTTAGAGTACATGACATAGGCAGGATTCAGGAGAAAGGGAGATCTTAAGAATTTTACTCATCCAGTACCCATGTGGAATCTAAGCCCTCACTTGACATAGATGTGCAATGGACACAACCAATCCAATGTCCACAGAGAAAATGTGGAATGGGTGTGGGAACGGTAGCCATGGTGGCTGCTGGGTGTGGGGAACGGGAGGAAGAGATGAGATGTGGAGGCGTTTTCGGGACGTGGAGTTGTCCTGGATAGTGCTTCACGGACAATTACGGGACATTATAGATCCCCCCAGGGCCCACTGGATGGAACGTGAGAGTCTGGGCTATGATGTGGACCATTGACTATGGGGTGCAGTGATGCTCAGAGATGAACTTACCAGGTGCAATGGATGTGTCATGATGATGGGAGAGAGTGTTGCTGTGGGGGGAGTGGGGGGCGGGGGCGGTGGGGTTGAATGGGACCTCATATTTTTCATAATGTAATTAAAAATAAATAAATAAATAATTAAAAAAAAAAGAAATGGGGAAAAAAAAAAAGAATTTTACTGCTCTGGAAGTAGAAGTAGCTGCCTCTTAGGGATGGCAGATTATGTTCACTTGTTCAGGTAACTAATTCAGTTTCCTATTGGTGGCCGGGTGGTATCTAGCTTCTAATTCAGTATTTGAGTTTTTAGAACCCAGCTTCTGAGCACCAGACTTCTTAGCAAGCAAGACATGAAGGTTCCCAATGTTTGCTTCTTATGGGGAGCAGCCCAGCTGGCTTGTCATGCTGGACTAGATGAATTGTGAATGTTAATTATACTGATCAATACAGTGGCCTTGGTAACAGACTTGTAGCTGCTGTAGAATCTGTTTACTTCAGGTTTGTAACAGAAAACAGACCAAGCTGGTTGGGGACACGATGTTCTAAATGTTATAAACTATATTGTAAGTCCAAGAAGACACATGACACAGGGGCTGATCCTGTTGTACCCCTTCCCCAGGATTTCCCGGAGGGTGGCATTACTCTGGGGGTGGTTTCTCTTCTCGTTTGCCAGTTGAGAATGAATTGAGGTTGGCAAAAACTTGGTTCTTGGTGGAGTAGGGAAGGGATGTTTACGGAGCATAAAGGTTAGAAGAGCACCTAATTAGGTGTAGCTAGTTGATGAAGAGTGGATTAGTTTCAACCCTTGTAGTCAGAAGGAGCCCCTCCTGTTTGAGGAGTAGGGGGTTCAGAATTCTGCACATTGTTTTCTGACTCCACAGGGAGGGGATTAGCTGAGTGCTGGGCATGTTTGGAATGAGAGCACCTTGCCAATTTTTACTGAATTTGGATCAGGACATTGTGAAAATACTGTCTCTATCTTCCCCAAACAGGCTGTTTGTCCTGTGCTCCTAACCCCCTGTGGATCCATCTCATGGATTTGTCCGTACCTGATAGATGGAGCTGGTATTAAAGGCAGTTTTTGTTCTTCATTTGTCTTATTTGTTTTATATGTGAACAAGGTGTATCAAACCTATTTGTTCCTTGGTTTATCAAGTCACTTTATCAAGAGCCTGATAAACCCAGTGTGCTTGTGTTTGCTTTTTTAGACCTTGCTCAGACTGTCTCTTACTTAGATCAGTACTTCTCATGGAGTGGGGAGGATTGGAAGATATTAGTCACCTAGGGAGCATTTTCAAAATATTTGTAACCCTAGGCCCCCTGAATCAGGAAGGGGGCTGAGGATAAGGGGCCGGTGGAGAATGGGTTGGCATGTACATTTTGAAACAGTTTGCCCAGGTAAACTTGATAGATTTCAGACTTAGAACTACTCTCTTAGATTGTCTAGCAAGGCTGCCTGAAATTGTTATGAAATCTGATATTGCAGTGCAGCTACCTTCTGTCTTGAATGACTCTTGGACCATGAGGGAAAATCTTGTACCCAGTGTAGAGGGCCTGAAAATAGTGTACCCTTACTTTCTTCTCTGAGGTTTTCAGAGAAAGCCATGGCCAGCAATCTTCGTGCAGCCCTTTCAACTCAGGTAGCAGGTTTGAGTTATCTGTTGATTGAATAAGTAAATAAATATTGACTGAGCACCTACCATGGGCCAGGGTCTGTTCTAGGCACTTAGGATACATCAGGGACCAAAACCTGTAGACCTTATGTTGTAGGACTATTGGGGTTGTTTTAGTGTAGTGTTTTTAACCATTTGAGGTTCCACACCCTATCCGAGTACATCTCCCAGAAAAAATGCACATTCACATAACAGTTTGCATATAAGGGGAGAGTTGGCAGCCTGAAGCCTGCCCATGGTTAGGTGTGGGTTAATGCTTGCCCAGAAATGAAGATGTGGTGACTAAGATAAAACCAGGTACTGAGTTGGGTGTTTGGGACTATTGCCTCCTAACCAGACTGGGTTATAATTTCTTCATCTTTTGATGGAGAACTCAGGGGTGTTTCTAGAAAACATTAAGTGTAGGGAATGGCCAGATCTCCAGTAGACCAAAAACATTTCTTGAATCTGTTTTCTTTTTGAAGTGCTGAATATGATTCTGACTCTGCCCCCACTCTCAGCTCTAGTTTCTGGCTGGTTGGGCTTCCTGGACTCAGCGAATTAAAAGTCAGGTCAGAATATGAAGATTTCCTTAATATGCTAATTTATGTTGTGAATTCTTGGACTGAGAATGAAAGTAAAATTATTAAGACCATGAGGACATTTCAGTGGAATTCTAGCTTAAAAATCACAGAAGGAATTAATTGAGGATAGAGGGGATGGGGAAATAAATAGCCAAAGAGTAAAGACTGGAGAAAGATGATAGTAAAAATAAGAGGGCAATCAACAGATGAGTGGATCAATAAAATGTGGTATATACACACAATGGAATACTACTCAGCTGTAAGAACCAATACACTACAATCGCACGTGATAACATGGATGAACCTTGAGAATCTTATGTTGAGTGAAGCAACTCAGGCATTGAAGGACAAATACTATATGACCTCAATGATATGAAATAAGTTAACTGCCTCAGAGAGCTAGAGTCTGGAAAAGTGGCTTACAGGAAATCGGGGGGTGGAGGAAGGATGTGAGTTAATGTCTGCAGGGGTGGAATCTGTGATGAGCTGGCGGTAAGTATGAGCACAAAGAAGGGACAAAATGGGGGCAAGGGGTTACCTTCGGGTGGGGTTTTCTGGGTTTGAGGGGGGCTGGGGATGGGAAGAGGGGTAATATTGTCCAAGAAATAGGTGGGAGGGAGGGGCAACATACGAATATGGGAGAGTGTCAGAAGTTCGTTGAGAACTAAATGTTGAATAAAACGTATCAAAGTATAAGTAGGAGGGTTACCTGGTTAGGACGCTCAGGGGGTATGGTCTGATGCGTGACGGACTCCGGAGGGAATAGCTGAAGGCTCATTTTGCCAAGGTGGGTTCTACCATTGGGTGGGGTGGACCCATATCCTGGGGAAGACTAATGCCGTTGAATAGAGAGAACTGTATCTCTCGTGAGAAAGGACGGCTCCCAGGGTATTAGATTGGCAGGCCTTGTGGGCCCTAAGGGGAGGGGAAAATGGATGTGGAATGGATGGAACAAAGGTAAATAAGGGGGCAAAAGAGGAGTTATGTGAGAGTACACGAGGATGAATATAAAACAGCTAATATTACACCAAAAACATATAGGGGACGACAGACTAATAATGAAAACCATAAGACAAAACATAGGATAACTAAAAAATTTAGAAAACTGTACAGCCTAAAATATGGACCACATAGTAAGCACAAATGTCACCTTGTTTGAAAACTATAGTGTTGGAATCTGCACATCAGTTTCAGGAAATATGATATGAATAAGTTAAAAGATTATTGCTGTGCAAGGGAAAAGGTTTTATGGTGGTTCTGGGGAAATACTGTATATTGTATATATGAATTTCGGTGATCTAAGACTCTTCTGAAGCTGACATTATGTTGGGATTCACTTTACGGGAAGTTTTGGATCACAGAGTGGTTCAACAATGGCAGCGGAGGAATACTGATATGGGATGTTATTGACAGGATATATATGGTTGACAGGGAGTTATACAGGGCATATGCCCAGGGTATATGGTAATGTCTATATATACTCATAGTGGAAACAAAAACAACAGCTGGGGAGGTACTGGGCTCCTGGCCGGGGGGTCACTGTTGTGGGCCCTGGGAGAGCAGCGGCAATCCTCCAGGTGCAACGGCAAGAACCAGGAAGGAAGGAGGGCCCAACAGTGGGCTTGTGATACTAATGGTTACACTTTTGAGCCTATACACCTGCAATAAGAACAAGGCCTAGAGTAGCATTGTGCCTGGGGGTTTCCTCCTGACAGCCTGCATGTTACTCAAATGTGGCCACTCTCACAGCCAAACTCAGCGTGTAGATGCGATGCATTCCCCCCAGCGTGGGACATGACACCCGGGGATGAGCCTCCCTGGCACCGAGGGATCACTACCACATACCAGCTGAAGAAGCAACTAGAAAATGACCTTGAATTAAAGATTCAATGCGGAACAGCAGAATATACCTGTCTACATATAATGACATGACTTCGGGAAGCTGTCTGACCTAATGTAAGGGGGAAATGGAAAGGAGAAATGAGATTATAAGGCTGTGAGTCTCTAAAAAAGAGTCTGGAGGTTGTCAGAAGGAATACCCCTATGTACAACTAAACAGAGTCTAAGAGACAGATAAGGTAGATACAACCCCAGGTATTGGTTCTTTTGAGCGATAAAGAGACCCACGGGTTCTATGGTCATGGCAGAAGGGGTTCACTGCCATGACAGATAGCCCTTCTTTGGAGCTGGTGTTTCTGCGTGATGGAATTGGACTCAGAGGGGATCTCTTTTCACAAGACTTGCATGCTACTTTATTGGAATTGTAGTCGGTGCTGGGTTTAAGATATATGTAGGGGATTCGAATCTCTGGACTGATAATATGACACCCAGGCCCAGAGCCTCAACAGACTTCAGCTCCTACACTTTGATTTATTGGACTTACTCCACTCAGCTAACATGGAGTTGAAGAAGGTCAACCACCACAACATGGAGCCTAGAGTGTCTACAACTGGAAGCGGGAGGAGTGCATCCAGTACCCATATGGAATCTAAGCCCTCACTTGACATAGATGTGCAATGGACACAACCAATCCAATGTCCACAGAGAAAATGTGGAATGGGTGTGGGAACGGTAGCCATGGTGGCTGCTGGGTGTGGGGAACGGGAGGAAGAGATGAGATGTGGAGGCGTTTTCGGGACGTGGAGTTGTCCTGGATAGTGCTTCACGGACAATTACGGGACATTATAGATCCCCCCAGGGCCCACTGGATGGAACGTGAGAGAGTCTGGGCTATGATGTGGACCATTGACTATGGGGTGCAGTGATGCTCAGAGATGAACTTACCAGGTGCAATGGATGTGTCATGATGATGGGAGAGAGTGTTGCTGTGGGGGGAGTGGGGGGCGGGGGCGGTGGGGTTGAATGGGACCTCATATTTTTCATAATGTAATTTAAAAAAATAAATAAATAATTAAAAAAAAAAAAAGAATTGAAAGGATAAAAAAAAAAAAAAGAGGGCAGAGCTTAGAAAGGCAGTTGACTAAGCTGGTGAGCCAGGCATCCAGGAGAGCAGCTTCCATCTGCAGTCAAAGTGAGGGAATCTAAATCTAAAACCCAGAGGAAAAAAGATTCCTTTTTAGTCCTGAAGGGGTCTGTCAACATTGCTTTATTATTAAATAGGATGCAAGATGAAAAGAGGAGGGCAGATAAGACTTTGTTTTATTTATACTAATACTACTATGTCTCTGTCCTGGAAAAGTTGATGTTTGACTTGAAAGAATGGCCAAACCCTGCCTCGCGGTTAGAACAGTGTGTAACATGTACTGCTGAAACATGAATGAAATTTAGTTTGAGGTACTAGGAGGAAAAATTGTGCAGAAAGACATGGCTGGGTTTAGAGGGAGCACACAGAGTGCCAGTTCTACCTTTACTTCCCTGAAATCTGATCTTTGGTAATAACCACAGGCCAAGGCCTCTCTAGGGTGATCTTTACAGGGATATATTTGTTTCTCTACCTGAAATCTAAGGGGCCTTTCCATACCCACAGGAGATGGGCTGAGTGAGCACTTGCTTTAGTCCTTCCAGGCTAAGCTTTTATAAATTCAGAGCCCGTTAGAGAACAGAGCCCACAGTCCTCCTCAGAGGAGCCAGGAGGCTCTAGATGGTTCCAGTTGTAACTGTTCTTCAGTGGATGGAAAAACTATTCTGCTATTAAACCATCCAACCTGCTATTAGTATAAGGACATCTCATTGTTTGCTCAGTGGTGCATTAAAACCAATACTGCCTAGTCAAGAGAAATATAATCACACTACCAATTATCTTTATTTTCTTTTTTTAAGAATCCCTTTAAAAAGAGCAACAGAATTTCATACTTCACTTCTGGGACTTTTAAAATCTGTTTTGAGGTTCTTATTCAACCTGATAAACTGTATAGTTAAAACCTGTTATTTAGTTTTTGGGAAAATTCTACATATCTTCAAAACCATATAGCCAGAAGTTTTTCTTCATTTATTTATTAAATATTGAAATAAATGCCTACCATAGGTATGAAGCTAATATTCAGTGATTATGTATCATATAACTTAAATCTAGAATAGGTTAGTGGAATTAATAGCCTTGCAAGAACTTTTTCTAATCTTAGCTGAGATAGTTGGAGAGGTGGTTTCAGAAAGTGGAAAAGCATCAATAGGAAAATTTGTCTTTTTTTAAAAAAAATTTTTCTCAGGGTCTCCAAATTTAATATAACTTTTTAAAAAAGATTTATTTATTTATAAACCACCCCCCTTGCCGCTTGCTGGCTGTCTGCTCTTTGTGTCCATTCGCTGCACGTTATACTGTGTCTGCTTGTCTTCCTTTGTTGCATCATCTTGCCGTGCCAGCTCTCTGCGGGCGCAGGCCAGCCTGCCTTCACATATGGTAGACGGGAGCCCAACTGATTGAGCCACAGCTACTTCCCAATATAACTCATTTTTAAATGGGAAAATCCAACCTTGCTATATCCTCCAGACATGTTATAAGATGGGGAGATGACTTGGAGAAGGTGTTCTTTGAGTGGCACGTCATGGATGAGAAAGAAACCTAGTGGAATCTTCTCATTTTAAGGGTATGTTCTTTGGTTTGTGCCATTAATCTGAAAGAAAAGTTCCTCCATCCTTATTTAGCACAGGAAAAATAAACCTGTTTAGAAAGTACATTTGAAATATAAATTCTATTGCATGTTTTAAAGTATGGTAACTTATTGTGAAAATAACCATCAAGTTTCCCAGGTGACCAAAAAAAAAAATCATTGATCAGTTTTAACCATAACAAATTGAAAATCTCCTAGTAAGTAACTACATGTAGAATATCTAAATTGCTTTTGATGCAATAGAAAAGTCTGGGGGCATTTCCTTTGTCCTAGTAAAGTGGTCAGGATTAGATTGGCCATACGTTCCTCTCTTTCCCACTCAATCCCCAAAAGACAGTAAAAGTATATGCCTGAATGGAACTTCTTGTTTCCACAGTATTTGGGCACTGCTTTTCTCTCCTCACCCTTTCCAGGTCTAAGGAGTAGTACTTCTCAGTGGAAATTCATTGGCAACTTTAAAGTATTATATTTCTTTGCATCATTTCACTCTCCCCAAACCAATCCAGATTCTGGAACTGAAAGAATTCTTTTCCTTCCTCAAAGCTTACAAACATTCATCTGGAATAGTAAGTGCAGAAAGCTTGAATGCCACAGTAGACTGTTCCGTAAACTGACCCCTTGAAAATAAAAGGGCAAGCTGGTGTTCCCCTAGCCTATTCCAAGAGAAGGAAAGTAGTACTGGACTTGCAGAGTTTTGTTTTGCTTTGCTTTTAATCTCAGTGTTGGTAGCAAATTGCCTTGAGCAAGTCACTTAACTCACACCCCCATTCTGTTTTCTCATCTGTGAAGTGATACTCAAATGAATCCAAAATACTTTGAAAATATAAATTCTCTGTAAGGAAATCACAACCACAAGTCATGTGTCTTAAAACATGCTAGAAAGCCATAGAAATCTAGGCATTCAGAACTTTGGTATAAGTTTGGATTTCAGGGGGAAATCCTTATCTAGTGCTTTCAGAAGGTTTTATAGTATGGCTCATTATTTGTATTTTCCAAGGTTTAAACAGAAATGGTTTGAAAAATATTTAGATCAGTGATGGCCTAGCAGTGTTTATTGATACATTTGCCTATACAAAATTTGATTTGACTTGGGTTGCCATACCACCTAAAGCAAAGGATCTTTATCCTTATGTTTCTGTTCACTTTACTTGTTAGAAAATGGCTTTTTAGATAGTCATAGATCAGGAAAATCCAAATTTCTGTGTTCTGGTGTGGGAGGGAGAGAACGTGGTGGTGGGTACTGTAATCGTTCCAGGGCACCAGGTAGCCTTGTTTTTAGTAGTCCCAGATGTATGACAGCTAACAGTTCTTCTCAATCAGCTTGTTTCTTACAGGCCATTTAAAGTCATGATTTTATATTGAGACTTTTCCCTAAAATTGAACATACACCTTTTAAAAAAAAATTTTTGTTTTTTTTGAAGATGCATAGATCACAAAAAATGCTACATTAAAAAAATAAGAGGTTCCCATATACCCTGAACATATACATCTTACCTTTGAAAGCCAAGAGGGATGGCAACTATTACCTCTCTGGAGTGAAAAATACAATTTTGTTTTTAAGATGGCTTGGTGTGACTGATTGTTGTCCATGTACTGTGTCTTAGTCTCCTTTGAGGCTTAATATTCTTTATTTCGTTTTTAAGTGCTATGGAAACTGAAGCCAGCAGCAGCTGATTTTTAAAGGGATTTCACCCTGTACTTTAACTTGAAAATGTCCAGTTTAACTACAGATTGGATTCTGAAAGTTCCCATTGACCCACCCAAGCTTGAAATAATACCAGTTACTGCACAGTTACTATTCAGCATTAAGTCCTCAAAGTCAGACTTACTTAATGCCTTTTCCCTCCCTGAGTTATGGTAAGCAGTGGATTGTAACTAAAAAACTGAAGTGATTTCTGTCTCCTTAACCTTTGTTGAATGTTAGCCTGGGGTTCAGAAAGCTGACCTGCATAGATTCAGCTGCTTATGGTTCTTCTGCCACCCATGTACTACTTGGCAAGAACTTCCATGTCTTTCACCTCTAGTTAGACATAGCCTGACCTTCCCAAAAGCTAATCTGACTCACCACTGGAATTTACTCAGTCAACTAATATGTGAAGAGGGTTTGATGTGTTAAGATGGTAATTGGTGTTCAGCCTCACTTAAGCTAGTCAGCTATATCAAGGAAGGGAGAATCGTTCTTATACATCTCAAATCTTGTTCTTCTTGTAGGCTAACAAATCACACAGATGGCATTTTCTCAGTCTATGTGGCCACCTCCCAGAATTCCAGAGACTCCATCTTCCTTCTAGAGCTGTCTCCTAAGCACTTGTTCTCTTGAGTTAACTTTTCTACCTGTAGAAATTCATTTGAAAAATACAGGTTTGACTATTTTTGAGCACTTGGCAAATTTTAATCTTCTTAAAAAAGAACAACCCAGCTATACATTGCAGTAGGACTTGCCAGTTGAAGTTCTTGTAGGCTTCATTTTTTTAAAATTAGGATTGGTTTTAGAGAGGATGGAGAATTAAATTAACGCTAATGATTTTTAATTACAAGTGTATGAGGTAAACTCAGTAATCTGCTTTGGTCTTTCAAGACTCAAGAAATGTTGCTTCTTACACTCTATGAACTAATACAGAGTGATTTCCAAATGGAAAAACAACAAAAAGGTACCAAATATTTTGGCATACTACTTTTTTGATAAAGAAAGAAGGGAAATAGAAGTACATATTTGCTTTTTGTTGTTTTCCAAAGGAACATGGAAAGGATAAACCGGAATCCAATGAAAACGAGAAGTGGGGAGCAGGGTGGTAGGAATAAGAATGGAAGTGAGACTTCTAAGTATACTTTACTTTTGAGGCATGGAAATGTTTTATATGTCAAAAACTAAGTTAAATCAAAGAGGAAAAAGAAGAAAACTTTAAAATTACTTATACACAGAAGCCTAATTATGTATCACATTGATTACACCATCACACAGAAACCAGTACTCTGATTATTCGTCTTTATTGAAATATATTCTAAAGACAGAAAGATCACTGACATTTTCTCTCAGTGGGTTATTGTTAGTAATATTAGTCTTGCAATTTTGAAACTATTTCATTGTATTGTAGACTAAAGTAAATAAGTAAACATTGTTATTAGACAAAGATTTTCAATGTAAAAGAGATACAGATAAGAAAATTAGAGGTTAAATAAAATGAACATTTATTTATTTAATGTTAAATTTGAAATAGAAATATCATTATGAACTCATGGTTAGAACAAAAAGATTTATTTCTCCCCTAAAAGAAATAGAAGCAATAAAAACTCTAATAACAGTTAGCATGCCTTACACCAATATTAGTTTCTAAATATCATTTCCTACTAAAAGAAATCAGGGTTTCTTGGAGGAAAATGACTTATTCCAGGTCTGGGCAAAGTAAGAACAAGGTGAGCCGGGTGTATCTTCTTATGTCAGAGAGGAAAGAAGTGCTTAAAGACTAGTTTGTTCATATCAAAAGGACAGAAGAGTTGGCTTGAAGGAAGTTCCCTTGGCCAAATTTGAGACAATTTGAGCATTCATTGCATTTAATGTGTAATTGATTGTAACATAAAGGATAAATAAAAATAATGATAAAAAAGGAAAAGAGAAAGGAAGAGGAAGAAGAACGACAGCTAATATATATGGAAGGAATGGTAGGAAAACAAATCTTGGTTTATAATCCACCCCTTCCCAATATAATAGGTTCAGGCAAGAATTATTAACAGTTGCTAAAACCAATAGGAACAGAATATTCACACGATGACAAGTTTCACCCCACAAATTAACCTTCACTTGCAAAGAAGAAAAATGTGCCTTTTATAGGAGAGGTCTCATGGTAGTCATTTTAACCAGAGGTTCAAATTTAGCATCCCTAATAGAGGAATAACCCTGACATGATGTGCCTGTTGATGTGACACAGGGTGAAATACACATCACCTATGAGATATTCTTGCTAAAATTTTTAACCCCTTTTTAATCAAGCCTCAAAACTGAACTTCCAATTAACGGGGGGGAGGGAGTTTGAAAATTTCAGAATATGGGAAATTCAATTAACAACTGGCCTGGACTCTTCAGAGCAAAGTCCATATCACAAGGGGCAAAAAAAGCAGGCCACTCTTCCAGAGTAGCAGAGACTATAAAGAGATCTAACAACCAAATGTATTTAATGATCCTTGATTCAATCCAAGATTGGAAGGGGAGAGGGGAGCTGTTAGGATGAAATATTCTTATAAAAATTGGGGAAATTTGTGTACTATTTTTATTGTGGTTTTGTAGGAGAATATCCTTATTCTTAGAAGATGCATGCTGAAAAACATGGGTGAAATTTCATGATGTTTACAACCTTTTTTTAAAGATCCTTTTGAAAGTATGCATGTATTGTATATATGTGTGAACAAAGAAAGAAATCTAATGTGGAAAATAGAAAGTTTCAATCTAAGTAGAGAGCATACAGTTGTTCATTATACTGTTCTTTAAACTTGTTTTGTGTGTTAAAAATGATCATAAAGTTGGAAGACTAAATAAAATAGAAAGTACAGCATTGTTAGGGGGTAGGAAACTTTGGTATGTCACTAAAGTCATAAGTATGTTCCAAGGACCTTGATTTCCTCAACCATCTGTACTAATTTTTATTTTTAAGTCTAGAGTTGATGATAACTCATTGTCAGGAGTAAAAGTTGACTGAAATGTTTTTATATTATATTGAGATTGGGACTAAGTATGGGAGGTTTGACAGGCCAGGCAACTGGACAGGTGGATCGCTAAATAGGCATTGAAACTGTCTAGATGTGTATTACATTCTGTTGTAAATTGTAGTTTAAAAAAGATTAGGAAGCCCTGTTCTGTCCTACTTGTTGCCAATTTTTAAGCTCTTAATTTTATCTCTAGGTGGCAGTTAGAGACCCAGATCACTCATTTTCTCTAGAGCACTTTAGGAGAGAAGAGTCAGTGGAGTGTGGTGCCCCAGGGATTCTCATAAGGGTAAAATTCTGCTCTTTGGCAGAGTTTTTCAAGCTCTGTATTGCTCACCATTCAAGTGACTCAGCCATGTGGGACCTGGTGTTGCCTCACCTCTTCCTCCCACCAGCTCTGATGAAAGATCAAGTTGAGTGCCATTTTGAAAGGAATGTTTCTTCCAACTGGAACTGAATTCTAGCAGTGTTTATGTGTTGAGACAGAGATGCATGGAGTCAGAGAGAGAGAGATATGCTGTGATTAGTCAGAATCTCAGAACTCAAGAACCCTGAGACAGGGAAAGAGAGCAGAGAGTAGCCAAAATCTGCTGTGTCTCAGAAAGCTGGCTTCTGCTGTAGGGAAGGGAAGAAGTGGCTGAAAGTGACTGGATTTGCCTGTGGCCTGAGATTACTTCACTGAGATTTCTGGTAGGTGTGCCTGACAGCATCATGCCCTTCTTCTGTGGAAAACTTCTTTTACCTGATTGAAGTGAAATATATTCATACTTGGCATATTATTATGTTGCAAGCAGTTGGGTTTATTGAGAACTGTTTCTTAGGATTCATTTGAAAATGGGAATCAAACTGATCCACTGGTAAGTGTCAAGAAAAGGTGTTTCACCTATTTAGGTTGGCAGCCATACCCTATTCCTTTCTCTGGAAAAAAAGTGGGTGAGAGTAGAATCTGTAGAAAAAAGAATAAATTAGAAGATGTGTGAAGGAGGAATTTAGAAAAGATGTGGTAGGAATCCTGGAAGGTGTCCTAGCACACTGTTTAGTAATCGACCTTGTTAAAATTTCTAGGTTCTATTAGTCACTTTTTCAGTCATTTGCGAAGTGTTGATTTTAAAAATATGCTTATGCTGGCCATAATTTCTAAACAGAAAAATCTGCACACACAATATGCTAGAGAAGAAAATGGGATAGAGTATATAAAATTGGGAATGTCCCAAAAAATCAATCCTCCAATGATCCTCAGAGTAAGAAAGACCGATACTTCTACTCATTTCTAAGGCATGCATTTTTAATGATTTGTTTTCCTAATGATTGCTGTTTATACTTTTGAGCCTCGTTCTTCACCCTTAAGAGGAAAGCTTTCTAAGGAAATTAAAAGCTATTAAGTAGCTATGTGAAATAACAAAATTAATAAGGTATCTAGCCTAATTTCTAATTTTTGGAAGCCGGAGTTATACTCCAGATAAAGCTTTGAAGACTACATACTAGTATATTGCTGATGAGACAGTAAAATTCCACAACAAAGCCATTTATGTTATCATTACACTGGGTTTTGGTCAAAACATGTCTATAGATTTTAAGGGACCATATTTCCTTTCATAGCACTTTCCCGGAATAGCTCTGGGTACTTAATTGGTACCCAGCAAATGTGTTGACTGAAAGAATGCCATGCACCTTGGTATTATCCTTATCACCATCCCTTTGCCATCACGTCATATGGCATTCTGGTATTTTTAATTCTCTTTGATTCAGGAGTTAGAGGGCAAAATTGGATGGGACCTGGAAAGGAAGTATAACTAGACTATTTAGCATCTGAGTATACAGGCCATGTGTTTGTGAAAGTAAATGTCTCAGCTTATAATAGTAAAAAATATCAATTAAGATCAACTAAATTAGTAGTATACAGCAATTTTTCTTCTATTGTGTTTTCACTTTTTTGGATTGCCCTGTAGTCTCATTTTCTTGGTAAATTCTGTACAACAATTACTTTAGCTTACTCTGTCACCAAACTTATCACTAGGTGATGGATGTATCCTGAATTGTTTCTTCTGTAGAGCTTTTCTTTACCATTCTCAATATTATGTGGAAGAGAGTCAGCCATTATGTCAGCTAAGCTATTCGAAAGGGTGTTTTAAAATGCTCATCTTGTTTAACTGGCCTGATAATTACTTGTGTTTTTAAGTTTTACATCGCAAGTAGAGCAGTAGAGTTCTGTATTTGGATGTGCTATTTGGAGAATGGGTCAATTTGACCTTCTAGCTTTTCTTAGATGTGATATTAGTTCAAGATATGGAACACTGGTATGATTGTTCATCTGTGAGTTAGGCTGTTTTGGGGGTGATGCTTACCCAAGCACAAAATAATTCTCTACTACAGGACTTTTTTGACTTTAAGATACTTTTTGCACTTCAACCGCCTTAGCTCCTCCCTACCCCCTCCCTTTCTTAATCATAAGACTCAGCATTTCTTACAAATCTAGATTTGAATAATCACTAAAGCACACCAGTCAATACTTTAACAATGATAGGATGAAATGATGATGGGAAAGTAATGTAAACAGAACAACTTTGCAGTTGTTCTGTTGTGATCTGGTTTATTTAGAGAGAAAACTTGTGATATCCAAAAGTTGCTTTTGGCTGCAGTGTATTTACAATGTGAAGGTGAACAAACAACATTCCAGAAGGTTCTTCACCAAGGGGATGCTGTGAAGACAACCAGTGGAGCTAGCAGGACTTGAAGCATCTGCATTCCATAGCAGCTCTTGTGACATAAGTTCTCTTTAGTGCGTAGTTTGGGGTGGGAGATAAGACATGGTTATCGTATTTAATTGGGCCACCTTATAAACAGTGGGAATATAAAAGAGCTGCAAAATAAGACAGCCATCCATCCATGCTATGACTTGAGTTAACATTCTGCCTACATCAGATATGAACTGTATTCATTATTTGAGAGATGGGGTGGTAGGAGCATTATACTAATTAGTAAGCTACTTGCAGCAGTCTAATATTTTTAGATGGGGAAGATTTTGCTAAGCTTTAGGCTACTGATGAGCTGTATTAATATGAGGTGGGATTATGACTATTTATTCAGCTCTTAGGTTGCTGAAGAAACACATTTCTATCTTGCCACAGCTGCCTCTATATTTTTCTTTTTAAAAAACGGCAAATATTATTGCAGTTTCTCCTTCTCCCTCCCTCCACTTCCCCCCAGGTAGGTGGTATCTGGGAATATGCCCAGAACCTTTTGAAAAAAGACCAAGAGGGAGGGAGAGTAACAGTCATGAGAGGAGAGCTTCTGGAGGAGGGGCCCATGCCAGCAGCAGAGAAGCTAGTGGAGGAAGGGCCTCTGTAGAGTAGTAAGAAGAATTGCCGGTGGAGGGTGCATAGCTCAGTGGTTGAGCACCTACTTCCCATGCACAAGGTCCCAAGTTCATTCCCTGGTACCTCCTAAAAAGAAAAAAGCATTGATGATCTCTTGACTGTGTATTTTTTATGCTACCAAAATAATTGTGTATTGAGGGTTGAAAGTCATCACCTTGATACTGGATTAATCTCTTGAGTAAAACTAACTTTGCTGATTGCAGAAGTCATATGAACATGCAGTGGGAAATCCTATCTCGACGGACAGATGCTGACCTGTGGCCACCTCAGTGAGTTTGTCCTTGAAAGGCAGTTGTGCTTTCGACATTTAAACTAGTTAATGTTTTGGCACCTAAACTAAAAAATACTGCTTTGGACTTAACAGTGTAATTGATAATCAAATATTAGCACAGTAAATGTGGCTTAGGTTGAGTATCTTATTTATTTGCTTATTTTTGAAGCTTCAGTGATTTGATCTTATAGAAGAGAAGATTTTGAACAATTCACACATTCTACCTTCATATATGCAGGGCTCTGGGCTAGGTGCTGGGAAATAAAGCTCTTTCTCTTCCATGCCTTTAGGATCTGTCCTCTGACTTAATAAAACGGACTGTAGACTCTGCCTCCTCCGTATTTCACAAAGTAGCCTAAAGAAAAATCTTGTCCACTTGGCTATTGAGTCAAGGTAGGTTTTAAATAGAAATGTACCTGGGTTTTTCATTAGGGCCTGCTGCTCAGAGGGTCAGTCATGTTTATGGCTACTACTGCATAGCCATTCTCTGCTTTCATTCTGTGAGTGAGCCGTGCTAGACAGAAACTCAAATCTATGATCCCGTGATTACTGCTTCATTACCTGTGGATTCCTACTAAGTCAGTCTTTGATTTGCTCATATTAGCTACTTAGGCCTAGGCTGTACATTTAAGGCTGATTCTTGGACTAGTAGTTGGTGCTACCCTAACTGGTACATGTGGCAGAGGAGGGGAAGGTATTGAGGTATAACTAGTGGGCAGTTGATTGTTACTCGGCTTGAAAGTGGCAACCATCATGTTGCTAGCATGATGGAGAGATTTTAGCCTATAATGGCTTACACGTCCAGATGTATTTGTTGAAGACTTGGCTTAATTAATTCTCCATGGGAGCCTTTTCAGATTTAGTTAGATTGTGATGGTATAGAAGAGAGTCTTAATCTCAATCCTGTTATTTCCGGATTGAAATAGTTTCCCTTATATGTGTATAAATACATATGTATTTTTTAAAGATTTATTCATCCCCCCCTTTTGCCTCTTGCTTGCTGTCTGCTCTCTATGTCCATTTGCTGTGCGTTCTTCTGTGTCTGTTTGTCTCCCTTTTGTTGCGTCATTTTGCCGCGCCAGCTCTCCATGGGTGTGGGGCTGTCAGCTCTCAGCAGGCACAGGCGAGCTTGCCTTCAGAAGGAGGCCTTAGAAAGTGAACCCAGGGCCTCCTGTGTGGTAGATGGGAGCCCAATCAGTTGAGCCACATCTGCTTCCCTATATTTTAAATATCCCACCTCCCCTCCCTGAGATGGCTCCCTCATCTGTCTGCTTGTTGTTTCCACTCATTGTCTGCTTGCTGTCTCTGCTCAGTGTCTGCTCGTCTTCTGTTGTCTTCTTTCTGTGTCCATTTGCTGCATGTTCTTCTGTGTCCACTTGCATTCTTGTCAGTGGCACTGGGAATCTGTGTCTCTTTTTGTTGCATCATCTTGCTGCATCAGCTCTCTGTGTATGCAGCACCACTCCTGGACAGGTTGCACTTTTTTTCATGCGGGGCGGCTCTCCTTATGGGGCGCACTCCTTGCATGTGGGCTCCCCTACGTGGGGACACCCCTGCGTGGCACGGCACTCCTTGTGCACATCAGCACTGCACGTGGGCCAGCTCACTACATGGGTCAGGAGTCCCTGGGTTTGAACCCTGAGCCTCCCATATGGTAGGTGGATGCTTTATCAGTTGTGTCAAATCTGCTTCCCTCCATATACTTTAGAAACATCTGTTTATTTATCTATGAATAATATTAATTACAAGCCCATCTTCCAAGTATCTGTCAAACAATTCTCTGGTTCTGGTTTATTTCATTTAAGGAAGTTTTATCTTCTCTCTCTCTTTTTTTTTTTTTTTTAAGAGAAATTGTAGGTTTACAGAAAAATCATGCAGAAAATAAGAGGTCCCTTATACCACCATCCTTTTCCCTATTATTAATATTTTCACTTCATGTGGTACCTTTGTTACACTTCATGAAAATTATTATTATAATTAAACTATTAACTGTAATCCATAGTTTACATTAAGGCTCACTGTGTTGTGAAGTTCTATGATTTGTTTCTTTTTTAAAAAAATTTTTATTCTAGTACCATATATACAACCTAAAATTTCCCCTTTTAATCACATCCATTACCAAAATTTTCCATCACCCCAAACAGAAACTTTGTACCAATTAAGCATTTTTTTTTGTCTTTATTTTTTTTAATGTTACATTAAAAAAATATGACCAATTAAGCATTAACTCCCCATTCCCTACTCACACACCAGCTCTGGTAACCTGTATTCTAGTTTCTGACTCTACTTTCTGAATTTGCTTATTCTAAATATTTCCGATCAGTGAGATCATACAATATTTATGTTTTTGTGTCTGGCTTATTTCACTTGACATGATGTCTGCAAGGTTCATCCATGTTGTCATATGGATCAGAAATTCATTCCATGTAAGAAAATTTTTAATGCAGAATTTACCACCTCATTTTCTCCTTCACATTAGTCGTAGTTAGTTGAAATTTACTCTAACATATGTTCTTTTTTCCATTTCTCTTTCTTTGGTATATTCTGGTATTTTGATTCTTTTCTGAGCGTGGACGGTTCTGGGTATCCTGCATTGGCTTGTGAAGTATAGGCATATGGTTGGGCTCTGACTTTTGGCACCCCAATGACCATCACCATTTTAGGAGTCTCCTCATGATCCTTCACAAAGCAAGTGCTCCGAGAGAATATTCCGAAGAAAACAGAAAAGCACTACAAGATTGTCTGTTTTTTAATAAAGTTGGGAGGATAGAATTGACACATAAGAGTTTATTTTAATGTCAAGATTATAAGAGGAAAGAAAAACTATGAAATGTAAGAAAGAAGAATTACGAAATTGAACAAATGCTAAAAGAAGTTAAATCTTACCCTCCCCCCCAAAAAAAAAAAGTTCCTGCTGAAACAATTGGGAATGGATAGTAATTGGTATTTTGGGAAGAATTAGAGAGTAGCTTCTGCACTCCTTCATTTCTGGTGGGAGGATTGCTGGCTTAGTGGGAGCCGTAACATTTGCTTTTAAGGAAGACAATATATGGCCGTAAAATGGAACATTTCATAATCTTCCCTTGTTATAAATTTTCAACTTTTCTTCCTATAGCAAATCCAGTTTGCTGATGACATGCAAGAGTTCACCAAATTTCCCACCAAGACTGGCCGAAGATCTTTGTCTCGCTCCATCTCACAGTCTTCCACTGACAGCTACAGTTCAGGTAGGTGTGAGCTTCATGTCTCTCTGATCTCTCTTTCCTGTTCTAGAGCCTTAACCTTGTTTACTACCCACTGCTCTTCACTTATCTGGAATCTGAAAATACTTCATGTTAGGACTGCCCATCTTAACTTGAAAGCTGACAATTAGAAGTTGGGTAGTGGGAATGTTCCCAGCTAGGCTTATAGCTGGGGAGCTTTTTGTAATCTTGAGGCTTGCTTCCCTTGGTTCTCTCTGTGTGTGGTCTATGGCCAGTGCCTGGTTTGTAGTACTGGGCTAGTTCCCCTTCCCACATTTATCCACTCACATTACAAAGGGAGGGAATTGATGGTATTTTGCCTGACAGAACTGGCCTTGAAAAAGAATATTTTGGACTGATAATTTCTTGGTAAAATATACCCTACCACCTATTTTTTTCCCTTGGTCCTAAGACAGCTTGAATGTAAGAATAAAAATTAACATTTTAGCTCCTTTTTTTTCTTGCTTACCCTGTAGGTTGAAGTATCATTCCCAGTTAACCCCTGGTGTGAGAAAGAATCAGACTGCCATAAGGTGGCTCCAGCTGTTTAATTCTTCCCTCCTTCCTCAGCCCTACATAAGAAAAGTCTTCTGATTTGAATTGTGCCCCTCCCAACATGAAAAAGGATACAGAATCTTAATCCAACCATTTTGTTTTTCAGTTGAGGAAAGTGAGGTCCTAAAAGAGTAAGAGGCCCAAGGTCACAGATTGCTGATTAATGTCAGGAAAGATATTTGTGCCAAAAGTTATTCATTGTCTTTTGCCAGAATATTGTTTGCATTGTATAATGGACATGAAGGACTGGCTGGATGTTCAAGGACTGTACCAAAAACAGAAAAACAGAACAACTTTCGTCTTTGCCCCATAACCCAATATAGAAAATACAGGCAGACAAGCAAATGTGATTTACAGGGCTAAGAACTGAACCGATGAATAAATGGATTCACTGAGGGAGTAAGTGTGTAAGGAAAGATTCCAAATACAATGGCTACCATAACTGAAAAGCTTTCTGGAGTGACATACATAAAAGGTGGTGAGTGACAAGCAGGCCGATTATAGCTAAGAAAGAAAGAAAATTAATTTTAAAAAATTGATTTATAAGAAGAAAGATGGAATGAATGAATGAAGGCTTTAAAGAACTCTTTGCCCATCTTGATGGCTTTGTACTACAGGAACCTGTAGAGCTGGGGTTCTTAACAAAGGGTTCATGAGCTTGAATTGAAATCCAAAAAGAAACACTCTTGTGGGAATGTGTTGGTGTGGGTGTGATATACTTATTAAATAATACACAGTATAGTGTGGACTTAGTAAGGAGTCCGTGGTTATCACCTGACTGGCAAAGGGGTCTATAGAACAAAAAAGGTTAAGACCCCTGCTCTAGAGCATGTTTAAAATCGGAGTGGTGTAGTTAAATAGTGATAGAAGATAACTTTAGAAGTGTTTGTCTTAGTTGGCTGGAAGGATGACCTATATATAGAAGTCAGTGAGACCTGGTGCACTGGTAGAGAGTAATGAAGAAAACACTGAATTCCAGATAGGAAAGGAGTGATTATTGTACATCTGTTTGCATATCTATCTGAAAGGACATTTGTAGCTTTTCAGTGCAGTTTTTTGTTGGTTTGTTTGTTTTGCGGTACCGGGGACCAGGGATTGCACCTGGGACCTTGTGTGTGGGGAGCCGCACTCAGACACTGAGCCACATTGGCTTCCCTGGGTTGATTTTTTTGTTTTTTGTTTTTTTGGTTTTTTTTTCCCCAGGAGGGAAACCAAACCCGGACCTCCCATTGGGAGGTGGGCACTCAACTGCTTGAACCACATTCATTTCCTGTGCAGCAGTTTTTAAAGGTGATCATTTCAACAGATGTCCAGGGTTAACAGTGGAACCAGAGCTGCTTGCCTTTTGTGCCATTTCTTTCCATCTTTCTATTCCATGAGCTGAGCACGACCTTGTGTAAAATCCCTTATAAGATTATTTTATCTATTTTATTTATAGCAGTAGTTCTTAAAGTGTGGTCTTTGGACCAGTAGCATCAGCAACACCTGGGAATTTGTTTTTTGTTTTGTTTTGTTTTTATTTTTTTAAAGCAAGTTTTATTGAGATATATTCACATACCATAAAAATCTATCCCAAGTCCACAGTCAGTGGCTTTCAGTATAATCAGTGTTGTGCATTTATTACCACAAAAACTTTTTAGAAAATTTCACTACTCCAAAAAGAAAACTCCATACCCCTTAGCAGTCACCTCTCAATCCCCCTATTCTTCCCCAGCTCTTCTTAACCACTAATCTAATTCCATCTTTATAAATTGCTTTATCTCTACATTTTACATAAATGGAACCATACAATATGTAGTACTTTGGGAACTTGTTTTAAAAATGCTTGTTCTTGGGCCCCACATAGGAAAGTCTGGCTATGGGACCTTCCAATTTGTTTTCTTGTTGTTTTGTAACTTTATTGATATCCCCCCAAGATGGCTCCCTCATCTGTCTACGCTGTGTCTGCTCACTTTGTCTGCTCATTGTTTCTGCTCATTGTGTTCATTACATTGTCTGCTCATCTATTTTTAGGAGGCACAGAGAACTGACACTGGGACCTCACGTGTGAGAGGCGGATGCCCAACCACTTGAGCCACATCTGTTCCCTACTCGTTATATCTGCTCGTTGCTTCTGCGTGTCTTTCTTTCTTTCTTTCTTTCTTTCTTTTTTTTTTTTTTTGCTTGTCTTCTTTAGGAGGCACCAGGAACCAAACTCAAGACTTCCTGTGTAGAAGACGGGTGCCCATCTGCCTGAGCCAAATCTGCTCCCCTGTCTTTTTTAATAAGCCTTCCACACAATTCTGATAGATGTTTTACATGCCTAAGTTTGAGAACCAGTCTCAGTGATCTGTAGAAATAATATCCCTTATTGGCCCTAAGTTATTCTTACATTTTTGTCAGGTCTGGATCCAGTCCAGGCTGAGATCAGTTACCCCTGTTATCTGGGCTTCACTAATGCTGGGGTAGCTAATCCAGGGCTCCTTACCATGGGCACTAACAGCCAGGTGTTATCAGGGTGGGCAAAAGGGCCACGACGCTGAAAGAGCCACAGCAGTTTCGTTCATACCATCTATTGGGACCCTTGAGATGCAGAACTGAGAATGACGCAAATGGCGCTCCATTAAGAGTGTCCACTTAACTTAAATGAGAGTCCTGGGGGCTCCACCCTGTGGAGTTAGGGCCATTGAGGTTTTTCTATCCTTGTTTCTTCCTTCCTTGTTGTAGCTGCATCCTACACAGACAGCTCTGATGATGAAGTTTCCCCCCGAGAGAAGCAGCAAACCAACTCCAAGGGCAGCAGCAATTTCTGTGTGAAGAACATCAAGCAGGCAGAATTTGGACGCCGGGAGATTGAGATTGCGGAGCAAGGTAAAGCAAGGGAGTGGGTTAGGGGTTCAACTGAGCAGAGGGACCAGAGGCAACCCTCTTGCTGGTCACCAGGGGCCACAAACAGCTTCAGGCTTGAAAGCCGGCTGGAAGGTGTTCTGGGGAAATACAGCATCTTGGACTTTAGATGAAAACTTCTCTCTGCATGGAGCTTGAACATCAGGAGCTTGTTCTCCCTTCATCAGCATGTGGTAATTACAGAGTAGTTTCTGTCCCCGTCCGGTCCCCCCCACCCCGTGACGCCATATTCAAAGACCTATATTACAGTCAGTCAGTCCTGAAGCACTGTGTGGTCATAGTCTGCAGTATTCTTTTGTAGCTGCTACTTGCAGCTCTCCCAGGAAGTGCAGCTGTGGAGGGTTTAAAGCTGAGGATGAGGGGTCCTAGGGTCTTACCTGGACCTGAGCACCCTCTGCTGGAGCAAGAGGAAAAGCCACTGACGGTTAAATCTTGGCTTTGCCACCCCACCCCCACCCCCACCCCCACCCCCCAGGGCTCCTTTCTCTTTTCATTGATTTCACATTGGATGTGTGTTCTATACCGGGAGGGAATAGAGAAACCAAACAAACTGACAGGATGGGGTAAGCAGCCTAGAAAAGCGGAAGCAAGTGGCTTCCGCCGAGGGTAAAGTCTTTCATTTTGGTCTGATGATTATATAGGAGATCATTAGCTGCTGCTGTAACTACTTCCCTCTCCTCCCAAAGGAATGATAAGACTCACCCTCCATTTTGATCAGTTTTGAGAATTTACTTCATTCTTTCTTCAGTCTTCTGCATACAAGGCTGAAAGCAGTAGAGGAAGAGAGGAGTCAGATCATTGGATGATGGCTCCCCAGTGTTGTTCTGCTCTTGAGACTGCCAGTCATCATGGAAATGTGCTTCGGAGTTTTTTTGCCTCTTATCACCATATCTCAACAGATCTCTACATGCCTAGATGTTACTGGGGCAGGAATTGCTAATTTTACTAGTACAGACCTAGCTCAAATCCTCTGTTCTTTCACAGACATGTCTGCTCTGATTTCACTCAGGAAACGTGCTCAGGGGGAGAAGCCCTTGGCTGGTGCTAAAATAGTGGGCTGTACACACATCACAGCCCAGACAGCGGTGAGTTTGTTGGGAGAAAAGAGAGGGACTTCTGATAAGGGGAAGAAAGAAACACATTTTTTTTAACTTTTTCTTCCTTCCCTAACTAGCCAACCTTCAAACGCTAACAAGTGGAACCTCCCTGTTACGCAATAATAAGGTTTTCTATTTTTTTATATAGGTATAATCTACTTTCAGCAAATGAAAATCTAGATTTGCAAAAATATGATTGTTGTAGAAATGCTGTTAAAACTTTGAGGAACATCCCTTTTTTTAGGGGTGAACGGGGACATACCTTTTGAGTAAAGTTAGATACCAGTATGCCACCTAGCTGGAGTGCCCCTTTTTGTAATTTTGTTTGTGCCTGGTGCTCCAGAGTTGAGGGGTATTTTTCTCTTAGTAAGGTTTGCGTGCCACCCCCATCTCTCAGGGCTTGCTTCTTTCTTACCCTTTATTCCCACACATCTGCACAGGTGTTGATTGAGACACTGTGTGCCCTGGGGGCTCAGTGCCGCTGGTCTGCTTGCAACATCTACTCCACTCAGAACGAGGTGGCTGCGGCATTGGCCGAGGCTGGTAAGTTCCATATTTTCCCACCAACTTTGCCTCTGAACATCTTCTAAACATAACTTTTATGTATCAAAACTGTCTTTATGTCCAGGGGTGTAAGTTTGGGGATAATAAAGACATCAACAGGAAGAGAATAGACCATAAAGTTAAATGCGGTCATTAAAAACGATCTTTGAAAAGAATCTAATGACATGGGAGAATGCCTAATTCTAATGTTATGTGAACAAGGAAGAGTATTGAAGCTGTGTAAGTATAAGCTCAGCTGGCCTCCTTTTGCCAAAAGTCTCAATTTTGAGAAAGAACACAAATAAGGGTCTTCTATTTTAGTAGTTCATAATTTGATATTCAGTAGTGAAAATATTTGAATGACTTGTGAGTTTAAACATAAAATAATTTTAATTGTTAAAATGTAAGACTCTTCCATCTTCCTAAGATCCTCAGAAAGCAACTTTTGTTGCTTCTTGGTTACTTTTTTTCTAAGTATTTATTGCAGAAAATTTAGGAGGTTACCCAAAAAATCCATAATCCCACTACACAGAGATTTTTGACACATTTGTCCATAGATCAATAAATCATCTTACTATATACAGTTTTATCACCTAAGTATAACATTTTCAGTAGTAGTTTTCCATGTAAGTGAAGACTTTTAAGAACATCATTTGTAATATTCATATGGCCATTTTACTTCTCTGTTTTCCTGATATTGGAGATTGAGGTTTTTTCAAGATGTTTGCTCATATAAACAGCGCTCCAGTGAACAACTTTGTATTCATTCCCATTTCATTTTATCTCCTCAGGACAAAGTTCAAAGTGTAAAATTACTGGCCCAAGAGAAGAATATTTTAAAGGTTCCAAAATACTTTTAGAAACAGAAATCCCTTAATTTCTTAACCACAGTAATTTCTGAACTGAATGTACTATTTTGTCTCCTTTTGCTCTTCCTAAATTGTTTCCTTTCTGGGGTGGTTTCTGTATCTTTTTTCTCTTTACCTGAATTCAGGAAGTGATATTGGTATAGGATACTTTTCAAAGGAGGAATGAGCAGATTTGCTTCTGTCTCCGTAGGAGTCGCAGTGTTTGCTTGGAAGGGCGAGTCGGAAGATGACTTCTGGTGGTGTATTGACCGCTGTGTGAACATGGATGGGTGGCAGGCCAATATGGTAATTATACATGGCCTTCCTGCACTTTTGGTGATAGATTGGTTTCCTTTTTTTCCCTCAAAGCATGGTTCCCTAAATATGTTTTGGATGTTTGATCGTATCCATTGACTTTGTTGCTAAGTGACTAACTTGATACTATTCAGAATGGGTCTGAGTACTTATGAAAAGGTGGGGGAAGGGTCAGACCATCTGGACACGTGTGGCTCAAACATGGCAGAATGAAATAGAAGGAAATGATGTGCTAACTTTTTGGAGTAGGATTCTGGTTTCTTTCCTTCCTGCCCTAGCTTTCCTTTTGCAATCAAAAGGGCCTTATATTGCAAGATTTTAGACTAAAAAAAAGTCTGTGATTAGCCTAATACTCTACACTACAGCCTAGAACAAACCCAGGAATCCATTTAACCATTTTACACCAACAAATTTGACTGTATTTCCACTGTCTAAACCCGCTCTATGGAGCCGTGAGGAGTGCTCTTCCAAAACATGCAGGGCTCTCTGACTAGTACAGAAAGTGGGTTCAAAGTTCCTCCCAGCTCTAGCAGCCTGAATGCCCATAGAAGTCTTCTGGCTGTTCTATAGATCCTGGATGATGGGGGAGACTTAACCCACTGGGTTTATAAGAAGTATCCAAACGTGTTTAAGAAGATCCGAGGCATTGTGGAAGAGAGCGTGACTGGTGTTCACAGGTAACAGATTCTGGAGTAGCTGCCCCTTATGTCCTTGCCTCAGCAAATTCTTCAGATTTCTGTTAGGCTTTAGGGCTGTGTTTCAAACTTGTAGTAATAAATGGGAGTATCTTCACTAGGCACAAATTTTGAGTTTTTATTTTTGAAAAATCAAAGCATCCCTAGAAGAAAGTTACTTCAGGTTATAGTTCACACAGTTTTCTCTCCCATTTACTCCACTGAGTGATTCCCAGCCAGTGTTGAGGAATGGGACATGATGTACCTTAAAAATCTGTATGCAATATTGTATTATACTTTTATATTTGAAATATGAAAAAAACCTATTAAAAAGCTACATGTTATACTTACTACAAAAAGTGAAACTGGGCAAAATATTCTTGGTTTGTAGGGAAACCTAAAAATTACTGAAAGAGTGTTTTCTCAGTTGGGGACACATTGCATATGTGCACATACACTCCCAGGGGACCATATCAGCATCTCAGAATCACTGGTAATCTTTGTTTATCAAAAGTGGACATGGGTTTTTAAAGGTTGAGAAATGCCGGTCTAAGGAAATACATCCCCTTTTGTGGAAGAAAAATAAATTTCTTCGAAAAATTGAAAGGTTTGAAAAGAAGTGAGGAGGGCTGACAAGGAAATAATCTTGTTTACTAATATCCATGGGCAATAAATAAGGCTGGGGAGGGCAACACAGCACTTGAAGAGAATTAGGCAGACTTTGCCACATTTTATGTTTTACCAACTAACTTGGTTTCTGTTTGTTTTTGTGGCCTCTTCCCCTTTTAGGCTATATCAGCTCTCCAAAGCTGGGAAGCTCTGTGTTCCAGCCATGAACGTCAATGATTCTGTTACCAAACAGAAGTTTGACAACTTGTACTGCTGCCGAGAATCCATTTTAGATGGGTAGGTTGAAATTTATCAATGTTCCGACTCGAGGGGGATAGACTTGGACCGGGTTTCATTGTTAGTCTGATACCACTCCAGCCTCATTCCCTGGTCTTCCTTTGGGTTTAAAAGTTTGTTAGAAGGACCCGTTTCACCCCGGGCTCAGATAACTTCCAGTTGGAATTCCTGTGGGGCATTAACCCCGCACTTTTAACTTTACGCAGCGGGGCTCTGCGTGTGCTAATGATGTTTGAGTTGAGCCTTTGTCTCCACAGCCTGAAGAGGACCACAGATGTGATGTTTGGTGGGAAACAAGTGGTGGTGTGTGGCTATGGTGAGGTAAAGAGCTGGGCTTCAGGGTCTCTGTCTTTTCCTAGACATGTTAGAAACGTTGGGCAGAGGAACCCTGTGCTGTCAGGGTAGAGTCACAGGTGCAGAGTTTAAAATTTGCTTTTAGATAATGTGTCTCAAAATAATAGGGAGTGGATATAGTTTAGTGGTTGAGTGCCTGCTTCCTATGTACAAAGTCTCGGGTTCAATCCCTGGTACCGCCTTAAAAAAAAAAATCAGAAAACATCTCAAATAAATAAAATAACCAAATAATAATAATAATAGCAAAAGTCTTTTATTTAAAGTTATGAATAGAGAAATACAGAATGAATTGAATTTTGAGATTCCACCAGTTTGTGTTGTGGACTAGAATATTGGTAACATATTCATCCCTTTATAACAATAACTTTTTTATTAGACTTTAAGTGGCTGTAGCATTTTTGCCCCACAACCGACTTGCAGGTGAAGAGTGGAATCCAAAGTCATATATATTTGATTTTCTTTAAACTGAAAGAGATTACAAGGGATTTTGTTGTCATCAGTATTGACCCACAGAAGTTCCTGAGCTGCTAGACTGTTCTTGAGTAGATGCCTCTCAAATGAGAGTACCAGGTCTTTCTAGAATAAGAATTAGAAGTTGCATTTGTTTTTCCTTGGTTGTATTTCCCTAATGATAACACCTTTTATTTCTTTGAGCTCATTTACTATCCGAAGCGCCAGGCCCTTGTTACGAAAAAACTGCTAAATTACCTCTGCCTGGGGTCAGCACGTTATCAGCGTCCATTTCTGCTCTACCTGGGGTTGGAGCATCCTTGCATGTGCTGCTAGAAAATAGGAAGTTAATTCCCGTTTTCCAAAGAGCCTGCCTAACCCTATACCCAGACATTCATAGACCTGACAGCATGCCTTCTTGCTGGTGTTTTACAGGTGGGAAAGGGCTGCTGTGCTGCTCTCAAGGCCCTTGGAGCAATAGTCTATATCACGGAAATTGACCCCATCTGTGCTCTCCAGGCCTGGTAAGAACCGAGTGGTAATACTGTTAGATTCGCTCCAGGTATCTTATATCTCTGATAGCTCATGATTGACCATGTTAACCATTCCTTGCAGAGCTCTCTCAGGGAAGAGATGGTTAGGATTGCTGTGCTCCCCTCACTCTAATCCTGGGGCTCTCTACTAGAGCCTCTTGGCATTTTCCCTTCCTGGATGAAATCTTGAGAAGTCTGAGGAGGCCCCTGTGTAAAGTTTAGCACAGCTAGTCACTTAACACCCTGGGAAGTAGGACGGATCCAGCTTCAGTGTCTGTCCCCTTGCTTTGCTCATGGTATCCCTTCTTTCCTTCCAGCATGGATGGGTTCAGGGTGGTAAAGCTCAATGAAGTCATCCGGCAGGTTGATGTCGTGATAACTTGCACAGGTGAGTACCAGTGCTTTGGTATACATCGAACAGTGTTAACCCAGACGTAAATCTTGAAAATGGTTTGACGACTCTCATACAATGTAGGTGAGACCTGTGCTAAGTTAAGCTCTTGGAACTTGAGAGTTCCAGGAAGCTATGAGAACCTTAACATGTTTTCCTGAGCAAAGAACTTTTTCCCTCGTGGCTTTTTATCATGGTCCATCTTAAATCCAAATAACTGGGCCTAAAGAGCTGTTGTGCACACTTCTCTTCTCATAGTGTGTACTTGCTCTTACATGCCAGCAAACCTCTCTCCCACATTCTAACTGAAAGCCAGTTGGTACCTTTGTTCCCCAGCCACCCTCATTTCCTTTTAGGAAATAAGAATGTAGTGACACGGGAGCACTTGGACCGCATGAAAAACAGTTGTATCGTGTGCAATATGGGGCACTCCAACACAGAAATTGATGTGGTAAGACCTCCCAGTCACTTGTTGCTAGGCTTTTCTCGAAACTCTTCCTTCCGTTAGTCAGTCACCTGCCTTCTTCCTTTCAGACCAGCCTCCGCACTCCTGAGCTGACATGGGAGCGCGTGCGTTCTCAGGTGGACCATGTCATCTGGCCAGATGGCAAACGTGTTGTCCTCCTGGCAGAGGTATGCACACAGAAGGACTCTGGCGGCAAAAGCAGGGGGTGGAGGCAGAGAACGGGGGAGAAATACTGGATCTATATTTCCTTCAACTCTGTCTTTGGATAGAGGTTTATTTCTTAAAAGGTCTGATCCCCAAAATAGAATTACAAAAAAAATTCTACTTTTTACAAAGTAACACAATTCTTCAGCCTTTTAGACTCAAATGGACTTGCAGAAAATAGGATAAAATCTAGAGTCCTGATCTGGAGTGGTAATTCTTCTGAGTCTAGAGGGGTACAAAGTCCTTTCCTACATTTGTTTGGCTTGTATGACATCAGAATACAAGATAGAGGGATAACATGGCTGATCCCAGGCCTCTTATTTTGCCTTTTCAGGGGCGTCTACTCAATCTGAGCTGCTCCACAGTTCCCACCTTTGTTCTGTCCATCACAGCTACTACACAGGTGTGTGGCAAGATGCCTGCTTATCGTGCACTGACTTCAGTGGAACTGGGCATAGCTGAGAATTCCAGCTTGAGTGGGGAGGGGCCATCGGGACCTTTCAGTCCCTCTGCAGTGAGCACTGTGCTATGTTCTTCACAACCTGTACTTTTTTTCAGGTCATAAATTGTCAAGACAGGCTTCCTCAAGTATGGCAAAGCATCATTAGTTAGGCAGAGTCAGTGTTGGTGTCCCTTTGAACTGGCTATTTTAGTTAAGAATATAGTGTTCCAGCTTAGTTATATTTAGTCTGTTATTCTGTTAGGAACTAAATAAAAGCACCAGTTTGGGGTTTTCTGACCCTCTTTTTCCACCTTAGGCACTGGCACTGATAGAACTCTACAATGCACCTGAAGGACGATACAAGCAAGATGTATACTTGCTCCCCAAAAAAATGGGTGAGTGAAAAACACTCACATGTTTTGGTAAAATTCCTATTTTGAAAAGCATTGGATTTAGAGTCAGGATTCAAATCTCAATTTAAGTGCCTACTGGCTGTTTGGCAAGATCTTATCTCTATGAGCCTCCGATTTCCTATCAGTAAAGTGGGAATAATAATACATTACAGAATTGTAATGAGAATTGCAGATAATAGAAGGCTTAGCACTATGGTCCAGTGCAGAAGCCCTTATTCTAAATAGCTTTATGACGTTTAGTCCCCGATTGTTCAACTGGGTACAGCCTAGGACTAAAAAGAGGTAAACAGAAACAAGTACAAGTTTTTTTGTCCGTCCTCTATATTGACATGCAGACTGCCTGCTATAATTCCAGAGGACAGCCCTTCTGCACCCATGTCACATAATACATCCCCTTTAGTCCTTCAGCTTTCCCAGCACTGGTGCCCATCTCCAGTCTCTCATTGGTCAGACCAAACCCCTAACTTCAAAAAACTACAACTTCTTATTCACGTTCTCTCCCACAGCTTACCTCAGATGGGTTTTAAAATGAAAAAAAAATAATAATAATCCTAAAGACAAAGTCTAGGGAAGCTTATCGAAAGAAGAGTCCTAAATTGTGCCAGCTACCTTAGAAATCTATAAGCCTAATATCTGAGGCCTTTGTGGATCTTATCCTAAATAAGTGTTGATGACACAAGGCTCTCGAGTGCACTCTAATAATTTGACTATAACTTAATTCTATTAAGGAGGTTGCCACAGGGAGGTGGGAGTAGTAGGTGGCACACTGACCACTGAGGTTGGAGCCAAAACCTTCGCCAGAGAAGGAGAGGAAGGTACACACTATGCCATTTTGTCAACCTGGTAACTGGCTTTCTGAATGCACCCTGGATGTACTGAGAGAAAAGCCCTGTTGGAAAGGCAGCTTTGAGGGTTGTTGTTTTTTTTTAATAAAGCAATTATTTCTCTTGGTGGTTTCTATCAGTTTTATTCCATCCTCTCAAAAAACATAAACTAAAAATATGGGGTGGGTATATTCTGAGAGGTATATTTGAAGTAGAGTGTTGTTCCCCTCCTCCCCCAACTTTGTTCTTCCTAGATGAGTACGTGGCCAGCTTGCACCTGCCCTCATTTGATGCCCACCTGACAGAGCTGACAGATGACCAAGCAAAATATCTCGGACTCAACAAAAATGGGCCATTCAAACCCAATTATTACAGGTAACTTGGGGAAAGCAAGTGAAAAGCCCCTTTCCCCAGTATTAAACTAAGCAGGCTAGCCAGCGTTCTTAAAAAGATAAGGTGCCCTACCTCATGTTGGCGACTACAAGAAGTCTGCCTCAAATTAATAGAGCAGACAGAGAAATTATATGTTCAGTGGTAGGTGTAAGGAATTGAGATTTTTCTGAAATTTTAGAGCTTGGGCCTTGGGCCCACCCCCACCCCAAGATTCTTATATAGTTGGTATGGGATGGGGCCTAGGCTGTTAATTGGTAAAAGTTTCCCAGGTTATTCTATTGCAGAATCGAGGTTGAAAACCACTGAGTAATATTACCAAGGAGCAGAAGATAAAGCCAGAGCCAGCATTGTTAGGAGCCCACTGAAGGCTCAGGAGAATGACCGCAGGGACCCCCAGCCGGGGCCCTGGAGGGACGTGGAGAATGTGCTGGTTCTGGAACTCTCATATGAAAGATGACGCTAACAGTCATGCTCTCTCCCTACAGATACTAACGGACCACATTACCAAGGACCAGTACACGTGAACCACACAACTCTACAAGAAATATTTTTAAGATAACTTTTATTTCTTCATATTCCTTTCCTCTTGATTTTTTTTCCTATAATTTCATTCTTGTTTTTCATCTCATTTTCCAAGTTCTGCAGACCACACAGGAACTTGTTTCACGGCTCTTTAGATGAAACTGAGGTTCAAGGTTCCTCACCCTAATCACTAAAGAAGGATTTCTCTCTCCCAGCCCAGAACAGTGATTCTTTACCATTTCTGGGGACTTTAGTCTTAATTGGGTACCTTATTAATAGGAAATGCTAAGGTACCTTCTATGTGGAACAATCTGCAATGTCTAAATTGCCTTAAGAGAGCCCATTTCTTAGCTGCTGAATCTCCAGAGGAGCTGGGGTGGTACCTACCAGCCAGGTGGGTTAGATGTAGGTGGTGCATGTTCATTTCCCTTAGAAATTCCAAGCCCTCTTTCTTGTGTACAGGTGGTATATACGGTTCAGAGTTGTGTACTAATGAGTGTTGCTTGTTAAGATCCCATAGGCCCATTTGGATTTAGTACAGCCCTTCCTCCACTCCCACCAGACCCTTTGATTTTTCTAGTTTTTAACCAGACTGCACTTTATATATAGTTGAAATTTGTCCTCTAGCATTTATTTCTGTTGTTTAAAAAAAAAAAATTTTTTTTTTTTTTTTTAAGAAACATTTTTGGTGTCAACGCTGAGCAACTGCTTGGGTGATTTAATTGTTACCAGTTTCTCTTTTGAACCTTTGGAGCTAAAAGTGCAGAGGTGAATCTAGTGAAATACTGATCTCAAACTCAAAATAATCTGTTTCTAGCCCATAGTTTATAGCATCAGTGAACTAGGGCCAGAACAGTGAATTCTGTCAGCTCTGCCCCATACAGCTTGTGCCGAGGTGAATTTCTTGAGCCTTTATCTTGGTATAAAGCACTGAACTCCATCTTTAGGATTTACCTTTTAAGAATAAACTTCTGGTCAGCTATGCTTCTGCAGCCTAAAATATTTTAAGGAAGGTAGATGTGGATGGGAGGAGGAAGGATAAATTGGGCCAAGGTGAGAGAAACCTAGCTCTGTAAAACTTGTCTGGGACTTTAGGCCCAGTATAACCTGAGTTTTACAGAAACGGTGCCACTTTTGATTGACACATACCACAAAAAGTTTATGAACTAAGATCTTAAGGGGCGGCTTATGTGTAGAGAAAATAGTAGGGTCCTGGCTTGTGCTCTGAAAGCACCCCAAGAGGGGCTCTCTCAAGGATCGGAGAGCTGCGTTCCCATGCCATGCATCCTGCTTACCAGCATTTCTGCATGGCCAGATGAGCTTTATGCTCATGAGCTTTAAGTATATAATTATCCAAGATTCTAAATCCCTAACTTGTTCTAGCTTGTGATCCTGCAAAGTTGGGTGAAGCACTGGTGCCAGATACCAGAAATTTTCATTTCTCTATTGCCGCTGATCAGAGAGACAGACATGAAAAACAGGAATGTAAGAAAGGAAAGCTCACCCTGCAGCTTCCTAGCAGGAGACAGTTGGTCTTGCCAAAACTTTTCCCCCTTTCCTCTCCTATTTCTCCTCTCCCAGGCCCTTCTCCTTTCCAGTGCGACCATACTTTCTTCTCTCTAGATGCTAATGGTTTGAGCCCTTTTTCCCCAGGGCACTTAACCAGCCAATCAGAACACCACATCCATTAGGGGAGGTAACCTGGCCAACAGAGTATCAATCGTGTCAGCTCTGCTGGAGGGAAGGGGCCCAGGTCCTGCTGTCCTCCAGCTTGCCCCTTGCTCCCAATCTATTACCAAGTCCATAGGAATAATAGATAAGGGCTCCATCTCTATCAAGCCATGTAACAAAGGACACTGGGAAAATGTTTGTCATCAGAGGGAGCGTGTGGAGAGCAGCTTGGGAGGAACAAGTTTATTTTGTATTGAATGATTTTTAATGAATGCAATATTAATCCTTGCAGATGAGCAATAATCATTAAAGTCAATTAAAATGATAAGACCTTATATTGGGAGTCTGTCATTCTTGGTCGAACCACACAACTTCATCAGAACCCGCTTTCTAGGGGGGCTCAAGTCATGGGTCAGCACTGTTGAAGAGAGGTTTGCTGAGGACCTCATAAGTAGAGGAAGAGGCTAGATGTGAGTTTTTCGGTAATATATTCCATTTTTCTGCCACCTATGCCAAGCAGTGGGCCTAGAAGCTTCCAACCCAACTTCCTTCAAGAAGGCAGACTATCTGCTGAAGCTTCAAGGCTTCTGCTCACTTGAACAGTTCCCTTTTAAAACACTTTGCCTAATTTTTTCTTAAGGAATGCCCCCAAAGTCATAAAAGTTTCAGCACCCCCCCTCCAACCTATATTCATCACCAAAGTTATCTCAGTGTCTTGATATAACAATTTATGAATAATATAATGTAATGTAGTTGTAGCATAGTAGTAGTAATAACATAGAAGGTGGGAACTGATGTAGCTCAAACAGTTGAGCACCTGCTTCCCATATATGAGGTCCTGGGTTCAATCCCTAGTACCTCCTAAAAAAAAAAACAAAAAACCAACTTGGGAGCCCATGTAGCACAGCAGCTGAGTGCCAGCTTCCCAAACAGCAGTCCCAGGCTTAATCCACAACCCCAGTACCTAAAAGAAGGAAAGAAAGAGAGAGAGAGAGAGAGCAATATCTTTTCTAGTTCCTTCTGTTAAATTGGTCCCAAACAATGTTGGTGATTTCTACGCATGCTGGTTTAGTAAATGAGTGTCTAATTCTGTGACATTTTTCCCATGCACACAAACCCAGATTTAAGATAGACTTCATATTGCTTAATTGGAGATGTGAACTTTTTTTTTTTTACTTCTTATAAATCTATTTGATAAGTTGCTAGTTTATAAAAAGTTATCTTTTATAGGGGGAAAATACACTGAAGTTAAACCCTTGTATATTAATTAAGTGAAATGCAAACCTCATAATTGCATAAAATCATTTCTTCACAGTGCTTTATTGAGTGCCTACTTTGTGCCAGCCCCTCTCACATACTTGGGATACATCAGTGAAAATCATAAGCTCTCCCTTGTGAAGTATTTCCGTTTCCTAGGCTGCTCCATGCAAACACCATGAAATGGGCTGGCTGAAACAATGAGGATTTATTAGCTTACAGGTATCACCAAGTCAGTGCTTCCTGAAGACCAGCTGCTGGTGGTACTTGGCTCCTGCCACGTGCCAAGGTACATGGCAGCCTCTGCTGGTCTCTCCCTTCTCTGGGTTTCATTATTTTCACCTTCTTACTTCCCTGGTTTTCTCTTTCTCTATTTCATTCTCTTCTACAGGATTTAAGTAATAGGGTTAAAACCCATCTTGGCTGAGATGGGTCACATCTTAACTGAAGTAGCCTCATCAAAAGGTCCTACTTACAGTGGGTTTATATCCACAGGAATGGATTAAATTTAAGAACATGTTTCTCTGGAGTATTCAGTTTCAAACTATCACATGGAATTATGTAAAATCTCAACAAGACAGATTTCCCCTTTTCCACAATTCAGCCATTAGGTGGGGCAGAGCAAATGAGGTCTAATACGGATGTATGTGTGTGTGTCAGAGGTGAGATCTAGTGCAAAAACTCAGATCACAAGTGGAATGAGTAGGGCACTCACACAAGGTAGGGGTGACATGGCAACTGCAGATTAGTTAGAAATGGGGTTTTCAAATAAGCAAAAATATTAAGGATAATGGAAGCCAAGTCTCTCCATTTTGGAGAGGACGTTACAAATTGGAAAGGGGAAGAACTAGAATGAACTCGGTGGTATTGGGTTTGAGTTAGAGGTAGTGGTGTGAATTTGCAGAGTCCAATATAGATAAATACAGAAAGATAGATGTGAATTTATGTCTGTATATGTGTGCAAACATTTCCTCGCTCTGCCTACTGAGTGAGCCTTGGAGTAGTGGTCTCCTCCCCACCCCCTCCACTGCAGTGTGCATACCTAGCATCCAGATCTGGGCACTGCGTTCTCCAAAGGAGCCAGGGTTCCTCGAAGAAATGACTGATTCCATGCCTGGGTCAGGAAAAGTACAAGATGACCTAGAAAGCAAGATCGTATACTCAAAAAATGGGCATCTCAAAACAACACAAAAGCCAGCTTTAAGGGACTTTTACTGGGCAAATCGGGGACAATTTGGCAAAAATAAGAAATGGTTTACCCTCACTTTATAAAAATATGGAATCATGAGTCTATACTGATAAAAATAAATGGAAAATTTAATGAGGAATGGAATGTGTACATAGTTTCAAAGTACTTCTCCATAAAATATATCTAATTACAATGTGGAAGAGGGTAACTTCATGTTGGGGAAACCTGAAGGACCACCTTAAGTGAACAAGTGAATATCAATAATGGGGAAAATCTAATTCCTTGATTGAGAAGAACACAGTATCCTTTCTGTGATATTCTTGCCAAGGATGCATAACCTGAATGTAATCATGAGACAACCAAATTAAGGAACATTTAAAAAAATAACTCGCCTATAATCTTCAAATACATCAAGGTGACCAAAGTCAAAGAATGACCAAAGAATTGCTCCAGGCTAAAGGAGACTAATACTACCACTAAATGCAATTCTGAGCTGGATCATTTTGCTATAAAGGACTCTTGTGTCCTGCTGAACCAGCAGCAGGAGTCACCCCGAAAGAAGAAACGGGAAGACCCAGCCAGGACTGCCCCAGCCTGTCCTACAATGGGGCCAGATGTGATTCTGAAGAAAGGGGCATTAACCACCAGGGTAATCAGCTCAAAGGCATTTAGTAGAGCAACTTAGAGCTGCACCTACCTTGCAACTGACAGCAAGAGAGCAAGCTCACTCAAGTATGTCCATTCCTGTGCCAGCCCCTCTAGAGGTTATATATAACTGAGGAAAAAAGATGGCTAAATGCCAGGGACTTGCATGCAAGTTTTGGGGAAACATCTTGGTATATGCTCTTTTATCAAAACAAGATGTGCTCAGGGCAGGCAGTGTTCAAGGCTATAGCAGGCAAAGCTCAGCGTGCTTCCAGGGAGTGACAGGAAGGGGTGCCCGAGAAGGGGGGCAGGGGCAAGGTCAATCCTTGGTAGGAGATGCTATATGTATCACACAAGGACAATTGATGAAGTTTGAAAGGGGACCGAGGATTAGATAGCAACATCTAATTTTACGATGTTGATGGCTGAACTACGATTATGTAGAAATCCTTGTTTGTAGGAAAAAAACAATGTATCAGGGAGAGAAGGACCTTCCAGGGAGTAGGGAGCTACAGGATACACTCCTCCAAAAACAGCCAGTGGACAGGGAGAAACTTTCAAACAACAGTCTGGGCTTCTGGAGGCCAGGGGAGCACTATACAATGCATCCAGGAAAGAATGGGACAGGAGACTGAGAAGCTGCTATGAAAAAATTGAACGAATGAATCTCTCTGAGGCAGTGGCTGGTGCCCATCGCCCACGCTAGAGGCTTGCCTCAGGTGTGGTCTGTGGCTGGTGCTGCAGACGTAGGAATGTCTTCCCAGAAATGGGGAAGAGGGGCATGGTGCAGTGCTAAGCATGGCTTCTGATCGGTGGGTTTGGGTTCCTGGGTCCTGGCTCTGAATCATAGTTTTGGCCTGCCCTGGAAAGGGATCCCTGCAGCCATTGTTTCAATAACACTTAGTGGATGTTGAAAAAAACATACTCCCTCTATAGGGCTGCAGGGAAAGTTGTGCCAAAGAGCACCATCTGATAGGCCAGGAAAGTACAGCTTTGGGGCGCCAACAAGAACAAAAAAGGCTTTCTGGCATTTTGGCATCTTCCCTGGCCCTTTCCCCAGAGCCCTTTGGAACTGTTTCCCCTTCATGATTCCCTAGCCCTGATTTGATCAGTTAAACAAAGGCTACTCTAAAGTTTTAGACTAAGTTGAACTGAGTGTCAAAGAAGAGCCTTAGCACAAAGCCAATCAACAATAAAACCCTAGGAAAGAGAGAAACCATCAAAGTAAAGTCACCAAAATAAACATATGCCTAGGCATCAGCAAAAAATTTCAAACCATACTATGAAACAGGAAGATATGGCCCAGTCAAAGGTACAAATTAAAAAGGAGGAGACACAAAATTTAGAAAAAATAGTCAAAGATGTTTAAACAAATCTCCTAAATCAATTCAAGGAGATGAAAGGAAATATGACTAAAGAGATAAAGGATATTAAGACACTGGTTGAACATAAAGAAGAATTTGAAAATATGCGAAAGAAAAATAACTTATGTGAATGAAAGGCACAATAGAAAAGATTAAAAATAAACTAGAGGGGGAAGTGGATTTGGCTCAACTGACAGAGGGTCCACCTACCACATGGGAGGTCCAGGGTTCAAACACAGGGCCTTCTGACCCGTGTGGTGAGCTGACCCATGAGTAGCACTGATGCACGCAAGGAGTCCCATGCCACATGGGGGTGTCCCCTGTGTAGGGGAGCCCCATGCCCAAGGAGTGTGCCCCATAAGGAGAGCCGCCCCACACGGCAAAAGCGCAGCCTGCCCAGGAGTGGCGCCACACATACGGAAAGCTGAAACAGCAAGATGATGCAACAAAAAGAGACACAGATTCTTGGTGCCACTGACAAGAACACAAGTGGACACAGAAGAACACACAGCAAATGGACAGAGAGCAGACAATTTGGGGGGTGGGGGAGGGGAGAGAAATAAATATAAATAAAATCTTAAAAAATAAACAAGGCATACAACAGCAGATCTGAATAGACAGAAGAAAGGATCAGCAAACAAGAAGATAGGACATACAAAATCTTAGAAGAACAGGTAGAGAAAAGAATGGGAAAAATTGAGCGGGATCCCAGGTAATTTAATGACAACACAAAGTGCATAAACATACATGTCATGGGTGTCCCAGAAGGTGAAGAGAAGGGAAAAGGGGCAGAAAAAATATGTGAGGAAATAATGGCCCAAAATTTCCCAACTATTATGAAAGACATAAATATACATGTCTGTTTTAGTTTGCAAAAGCTGCTGGAATACAATATACCAGAAATGGGTTGGCTTTTACAATGGAGATTTATTAACTTATTAGCTTACAGTTCTGAGGCCATGAGCATGTCCAAACCAAGGCACCATCAGGAGATGCTTCCCCCCAAGCCTCCGCTGTGGGCGATTGGGGACATGGTGGCCTCATCTCTTCCCTCTTCCCCAGGCCTTGCTGCATGCAGCTTCTGGCTTCAGTGGCTTCCTCTCAGCATCTGTGTACCACTGACTTCAAATCCTGGCTCCCGGGGCCTTCTCTCTCATCTTCTGGGGGTCGCTCTCTATTTCCGCAGCTTTTTTCTCTCTATATTGAAAGGGACTTTTAATATCCCATTTATAAACTTAAGTTCCTTTAAACATTTTCAAATGCATTTATACATTTAGTATATTTGGTTTCCTTTGTGGCTCCCTGGCCCTGTTTTCTATCCCATTTATAAAAAAAGAGCACTAAGACCTATCCTGAGTTATGCCTTACTGAAGCAATCTAATCAAATGGCTCGTAACTGAATATTATCTATTCAAAGGTTCACAGTAGGTTCACAAGCACAGGAAGGGACCAATTTAAGAACATAATTTTCTGGAGTCCACAAAAGACTCAAACTACCACAATGTCCAAGAAGTGAAATGTACTCCAAACAGAATAAAGTATTAGGGAGTGATAGGGCATCAGGTCAATAAATTACTCTCAAATGGGTTAGGAAAACAATATTTGCTCTGTACTTGTTTTCTGTAGGTGTGATTATTCCAAAGATTAAAAATTGGCTTAGAAATTATTTAAAAAATGAGAATTCTGGGAAGCAGATGTGACTCAAGCAGTTGGGCACCCACCTACCACATGGGGGGTTCCAGGTTCAGTTCCCAGTACCTTCTAAAGAAGACAAGCAAGACAGCAAGCTGACATGACAGGCTGGAGCAATGGGATGGCACCACAGGCTGGCACAGCAAGCTGATACAACAAGATGACCCAATGAGGAGACACAACTAGGAAACACAATGATAGACACAATAAGCAGGGAGCAGATGTGGCCCAAGCAGTTGGGTACCTCCCTCCCACATGGGAGGTCCCGAGTTCAGTTCCTGATGCCACCTAAAAAGAAGACGAGCACGCAACAAACTGACACAGAGAGCAGGCAGAGAGCGCAAACAATGTGGGGGTGGGGGAATAAATAAAATATTTCTAAAAAAAGGCAAGGATTCCAAAACAAAACAAAATCAGACTTTGGCTTAATTAGTTGAGAAAATAAAATCAGTTGTGTTCTATTTAGGAACACCTTAGACCAGATAATAATAATAATAAAACAAAAGCTCTCTGGGTTAGTAAAAGAAAAGAAAGTCAACAGAAAAACAATATTTAGCAAGTCCATGCAAAACAAAGAATTTCACTGACAACAGATCCCAGCTAAAAGTAATACATGGATTGGGATGGTCTCAACAGGAAGGTGGAACTTGGGGGTACAGGATGTGAAACGTTCCAGATGCTCCCTGGAAATGGCACTAAACAAGGTCTTACCTATCGAATAACGTCGGAATTCAGGAAATTTCTAGAGAAATTTGTAAATTTTGGAAGAAAAAAATTGCTATCAGTATTTCTCTGTTAACTGCTTGTGAAGCCCTGAATTAAAGCAGGTCTATGTGAACTACAGTTCTTCCATGAGCCAAATCTGGCTCACTGCCTGTTTTTATACAGCTTACAATCAAAGAACGGTTTTTACTTTACAAACGGTTGGGGGGAAATTAAAATTAAGATTTTGTGGGGAAATGGATGAGGCTCGAGCAGTTGGCCTCCCATCTACCATAAAGGATGTCCAGGGTTCGATGCCCAAAGCCTCCTGGTGAAGGCAAGCTGGCCCACGAAGCGAGCTGGCCCATGTGGAGTACCGCCCCACAAGGGAGTGCCGCCCCACGGGGAGTGCCGTCCTGTGCAGGAGCGCCGCCCGGTGCAGGAGTGCCAGCCGACACGGAGAGCTGACGCAGCAAAATGATGCAACAAGAGACACAGGAGAGACAATAAGAGATAGAGTAGAACAGGGAGCTGAGGAGGCACAAGAGAATGATCGCCTCTCTCCCACTCCAGAAGGTCCCAGGATCCGTTCCTGGAGCTGCCTAATGAGAATATAAGCAGACAAAGAAGAACACACAGCAAATGGACACAGAGAGCAGACAACAGGGTGGTGGTGGGGTGGGTGGAGAAATAAATACATCTTTTAAAAAAAAGATTTTTGGTACATGAAAATTTATGAAGTTCAAATTTCAGTGTGCATTGAAGACATTTTATACACAGTCATGCTAATTCATTTGTATAATATCTGACTACTTTCACGCCACAATGGCAGAGCCAACGATTGCAACAGAGACCATATGGCCGGAAAAATCCTAAATTCTTACTCTCTGACCCTTTACAGAAAAAGTTTGCTGACCACTAAGTTAGAGATAAAAGGTTGTACTCAGTATAAAGAGAAAGATGGCTTGGAAGGCATTTCATTGGTATTCTATTAGGTAAAAGTCTTTGCGAGTTTTAAGCAGAAACTGAGACAGAAGGGAAGAATTAAAAAGGAAAGGATATTGAACAAAGAATATTCTAGTCTCCGTGGCAGATGCTAAATCCATCTGCATCCTGGCCAGGATTCATTCTGGGATTAGAAAATCTCAACAAACTGTTAAAGGAACTTTATAAATTACACGGGAAGTAAATTGTGATTCCAATTTAAAATGTATAATTAATAGTAATTTAGACTTGCAATTTTAAGTTACAATCAATTTTATATTTGGTATTGAAAATTTCTATGCAGTACTAGAACGTTTAAAAATAGCCCTTTATAAATTCATTTATTAGACTTACAAAAATTACTTAAGTATTTTGCTCGCCAAACAACTGAAGTATTCCAAAAGGAAACAATATATTAAATGTACAAATGCATTTGAAAATGTTTAAAGGAGTTTAAGTTTATAAATGGAATACTGAAAGTCCTTTTCAAAGTGTTTAACATGCTAGATTTATAGATATACCTTTTTGAAATTCTACTTTTAAAAGCTTAAGTAATGTTTTTAATTTGTTACTTTAATAAATTTAATATTAAATTTCTAAACTGAAGGAACGTCTTATCTGCCCACAGAAGCAGTCCTTGAAGACATTAAAAAATATCCTCCAAAAGAATTATTCTGGAGCGCAGGCCAGAAGGTCCTTGCCTCCAGACCTGGGGCCCCCGCCTCTCATCTTGCAGCCCTGTGGTGTGGTTCTCCACTGAGGCCACCAGATGGCGCCCTTTCACCTGTTATCTGGTGGCCAGTGTCTGACCGACAAGGGATAATAAAACCTAGGTTGACAATCCCTTAAAGCTCTGAAACCTGTCTGTTTTGAGAATGGACATTTTTCATATTTTCAGGTAATCTACAACTATACTATGTATTATATGATATCTATCAGGAGGGTGCAAAATAGCATTTCCATAATCAAACACGTTAATATTTCTGCAGTGAAATTTATGAGTATTCACAGTATAAGGGATACATAAAAACTATCAAAAACCTGCCATCAATTCAGAGTAGGTTTTGCTGCCTGTGACAGTTTGATGCTGGATGGACTGCAGAAAATCATACTCTTAGACCAAATCCATTCCTGTGGATCGTAGGTAGGATGTTCTGATTAGGTCAGTTCAGCTAAGGGCCTTTTGATTAAATTACTTCAGTAAGATGTGAGCCAGAATGGGTCTAATGCTCTTAGTGGAGCCCTTTATACGCAGGATGAATACGGAGAGAGAAGGAGGGAGACTCCTGGAAGCACACGGAAAAAGCCATGAGCAGAGAGAGAAAGCCACGAGAGCAAGGAGCTGAAATCAAAGGAACCCAGGCAGGAGGAAGCCAGAAGCTGAAGCAACGAAACCCAGAAGAGCAGGGAGAGGCCAGCAGATGCCTCCCTGCTGGTCCTCAGGGAGAAAGCATTGCCTGATGGCGTCCTGATGTGCACACTTGTCCCGCCGCAGAACTGTTCGCTCACAACCCAATAAGTGCCCACTGCAAAGCCAACCCACTTCTGGTATATTGCGTTCAGCAGCTTTTAGCAAACTAAAACACTGCCAAGTTAATGTGTGCCAAGTTTAAGAAAACGCTCTTGATTTTTTTTAGAGTTGTTTTGAATTTTGGAACTGTGGATAAAGGATTGCAGGCCTGGAATAATTCAAGTAAACAAATATATAGTGTTAGCTCTGTGTCTAGCTCTATTCTAAGTGCTTTATACAATTAGCATATCCAATCCTCACAATAACTCTATAAATAAGGTACTACTATTACCCACGTTTTACAGGTGAGAAAATTGTGCAGTTACGCATCTTGCCCAGCATCACACACGAGCACGTTGCTGGAGCGGCAATTAACCCAGGCCATCTGGACTCAAGTCCGTGCGCTTGATACCAGGCAATATTACCACTAGGAAGCAGCCCCACATCAGGAGTCCAGTGATGCCAGACTAGGCTGTGCACCACGGCAACAAGGGGAGCTTGTTAAAAACAGATTCCTGGACCCTGTCCCACACCTCCTGAAACGAACTCTCAGGGCCATAAGGAAACAAAGCTTCCAAAGTCAGTATCTCCTTAGAGTCACACGGCAGCTGGGAAGCAAAGCGAGGATTTGACCCTCAGTCTTTCCGGCTCCCAAATGGCACGGCTTTCCCTCCACTGACAGGCCCCACCCGAGCCGTTCCTCTTGAGGCTCCTGGCCGCTCCCCGACGGTAGGTTTTCAGGCAGCTGCTCCCTTTGGGCAGGGTTCTCATGTCTTGACAAAGGTTCTCCTGGCAGCAGGAACTTGGCATGGGCAGCCAAGACCCACACTGCAGGTGCCACGCCTCTCCTAATGCTTCCTGAATGCAAACCCTGACCACCTGCACAACTGCTGCCTCCTGGGCACTGGGCTCTGCTGCCCGAAGCCACAGCCAAACTGGGTCAAGGGCTCCAGGGGCCACTGAGAAGCAGTGCTCTTGACTTGGTTGCTTTTATTTTTTTTTACGATTTATTTATTTATTTATTTATTTATTCCCCACCCCCTTCCCCTCCTCCCACCCTGCTGTTTTTGCTGTGTTCTCTTCTCTTCTCATTTTCTTTCCTCTAGGATTCACCAGGATTCGATCCTGGAAACCCCTGATGTGGAGAGAGGGTCCCTGTCAATTGCACCACCTCAGTTCCTGGTTTCTGCTGCGCTTCACCTTGACTCTCCCTTGTCTCTTTTCGATGCATCACCATCTTGCTGCGTGACTCACTCACGCAGGCCCTGGCTTGCCATGCTGGCACGCTTTCTCTTCTTCCTTTTCACCAAGAGGCTCCAGAGATCAAACTCGGGTCCTCCCATATGGTAGGCAGACGCTATCACTTGAGCCACATCCACTTCCCAACTTGGTTGCTTTTAAACTCCAAAAGGACTCACATACATTAACTACCAATTCCACTATTTCTGTGCATGAAAAACAAACAAAAGGTCCAATCACTTCGATGATAATCTTCTCTTTTGCATTTCTATCTGGACTAAATTCTGAAGTGCAACTTAGAGGTGTTCTCTACTCAGGGAGAGCATGGGGAGGAGCTTGGGCCAAGGAATGGATAAATATGCACGAGCATACTTGCTTCCAGAGGTCAGCTGAGCAGAGTCCTCTCTGAGAAGCACTAGGGCTCCTGCTGCTTGCTTTGATGCAAATGTGTCAACAGAAGGGATGTGTTTGTGTAATGTTTTTTTAAAGCAAAGCCTGCTTTAGCTCAAGTCTAAAGGGAAGATTTGATAAGGAGGGAATTGTCTTTTCACACTTACGATGGGGAAGGCAGCATTTGTTGCTTTTTCCTAGCCGGGCTGTGGGTTTGCTATTGTCTAATAAACGAGCTCTTTTCTTCTTTTCCACTTTTCCCCCCAAAATCAAACCATGGACTATAGTGAAGAGTACAATGATAAAATGTGCTTTCATCAGTTGTAACAAAGGTACCAACCCTAACGCAAGGTATTAATAATAGGTTGGTATACGGGAACCCTGTATTTTATGCATGATTTTTCTGCAAACCCACAACGTCTCTAATAGAAAACATGAAAGGAACAATATTAAAACAGCACTAAATGATATGAACATTAATATGCTGTGACTTCTACCATTTTACCTCTTAAATATCATTTGAGTCTGTCCCATTGTCTCCTCCCTCCCCCAAGTCGAGCCTTCAGATGAGCCCGCAGCCCTGGCCACCAGCTTCCCTGCAACCTCACGAGAGACCGTGCGCCTGAGGCACCCAGTTAAGCCATCCTAGATTCAGGACCCCCAGACACTGAGATGATAAATGCTCGTTGTTTGGAACTCCTAGGTTTTAGGACAATTTGTTACAGAGAAATAGAAACTCATGCAGGTATGCAGAGGCTTTGCGGCACGCTGCCCACATTCCCCCTTCAAAACGGACACACTCATTCTTCAGCCAGACTTCCCCTGGCTGGCTCAGCTCCGCCTGCACTGACCCAGGGGCTGTGCACTCACCTTGTCATTCTTCCAACAAACCTGGTCGCCTCCTGCCTCTGCTCCCTGCCAGGCCACTGAAAAGAGCCAAGCGCCCCTTGGCCCCCATCCCCATCACCTCTAATCTCTTAAACTTCTTTTTATTTCTTCACAGCACTAATTTCTCTAATATTACATTTATTTACTTTTGTTTGTCTTTCCTACTAGACAGTAAGAATGCACCAAGAGTGCAGGAACTTGTTTCCCATTCTATTCCATCGCCTGAAGCTTAGGAGATGTTCATTAATTGCTGATTAGTACTTTGAGTGAAGGAGGGATCAACTAAATCGATTGAGTTGCCAAAGAAGGTCTCCTAGATGAAATGTCATTTAAACTGGGAGGAAGGGGTGGAAACTACAGATGCAGAGAAGGGAAAGAAGTACACATATTTGAAGCAGAGGAAACCAAGAAAGCTCTTGGGCAGCCAAGATGGCTTCCAGGACGCGCCGCCACACTTAATATGGCGACCAAGGAAATTTCCTGGCTGAAATCACGCGAGAGTCGCATCACGGCGAGTCTCCGAGAATTGAGCCGGGGGTGTGGAGCAGCCAAGATGGAGCCGGCAGCCGGCGGTCCTGGCCCGCTGGTCGCGAACAACAAGCAGCCCCAGCCGCCGCCACCGCCGCCGCCGGCCTCCGCGCAGCCTCCACCCGGGGCGCCGCGAGCCGGCGGGGGCCTCCTGCCTGGGGGCAAAGCCCGGGAGTTCAACCGCAACCAGCGCAAAGACTCGGAGGTCAGGACCTCGGGGGGCGAGGCTGGCCCCGCGGGCGGCGGCGGGGCGCCCGGGCTCGGGGCCGCTCCCGGGTCCACACTGGGCTGCCCGGGGAAGTCGGCAGGTCCCTGCCGGGAAGCTGTTATTTTACAGGGAGAGGAGCAGGAAGCAAGGCTGGCACCGCCCGGCGCCAGGAGCGTGGAGCCGGGGTCCGCCCCCGAGCCCCGCCGCCCCCGAGGACCGTCCGGAGCCGGGTGGCCGCTCGTTTGCTCCTCTGGGGCCGGAACTGAGGGCAGCCTCGGGGCCCCCGCCTCTGGGGAAGCCGCCCCGCAGACCATTTCGGGGGTGAGGAGTCATTGGTCTGCTTGAGCTCCAGGGGGCCGGGGCGGCTGTACCCCAACTCCCTGATCTCGGGGTCTCGGGCGTGTCGCTCCCGCGGCGCGCGGTGGGCGGCGAGTGTGGGCCGAGAAGGGACTGGCGAGGGGTCTGGAAGGCGCTTTGAGGCCGAACGGCGCTAATTGTCACTAATAATACTACGCGCGCAGAGGCTGCGCGCCTGGGAGGGGGGCGCCGCCCCAGTTGCCTCTGATGTTGTGACGGTGTTTGGTGGCTGGGTTGTGCCCGGTGTGCCTGAAGCTGGCCTGGTAAGAAGCAGAAGTGCACATTTGAAACGTGCTTTAGGGCCAGCATTCCCTCTTTTGCTAGTGGGCTGTTCCTCTCGTCCCGGAGACACCGTAGTTCTGTAGTCTGGAGCTGACTGCACCTCGTCCCGAGTTAAAGAATTCCTCCCACTACCTCCTTTTGTAGAATTCATGAATGAAGACACACACACATCGCAGAATGTTAGGGCTTCTTAATCAGCACGTTTCCACAGCACTTACCAGGAGGTCTCCTTACCTGAGGCAACCCAGAGGCTGAGCCGCAGTCAGGCACTTACTGATTGGAAGGAATTCTTCATTCAGTGAATGTACCAGATCGTACTAGAGAGTGAGGAGACGATCTTTAGGCCTGTGAAATCAGCTCTTCTGAGACTTCTTTGTTGTTGTTTTTGGCAAGCTCAACAAACATAGTAAAACATCAAAATTTGGCCGGTCTAAAGGAGATGTACCATGAGCTTGAAATGAATTATTTGTAAAAAGGAAAGAAACCAATCCTCCCGGAGCCCTAACTAGCCTGGTGGCGTGATGGGGACAGCAGTGGTGTGTTCTCAATACCTTTTGAAGTGAGGAGGGTTGTGGAACGGTGGGGGTGAACCCACCCCTTCATGGTGAGAGGAGTGTAGTTTAAAAATAGTTTAAAATATTCCTATGTAGTTATGAATGGTGGTTAATGCATTTTTAATTTCCCTTTATACCCTTTAATTTCATATAAATTCAGCACATGAAAGGTCAGTCAAATGGACACTTTTAAGTTGAGAGGACTGTTTAAATCCAGTTTCTAATTAGATGCCGCTGCTGCTCTCTGTTCTTTCTTTAGTCATAATTGAAATCAGTACAACCAGAGCAACGCCTGGAAGTCGGGGAGGCTTACATTTGATGAGAGCCCTCTGGGTGCTACATAATTTTGATTTTTCCTTAAAACCCTTCAAGATAGCTGAAGCTCAGTAAATTACGAAAGTGTACATTGTGCTGCCTCTGAATAGGTCAAAACAGGTCAAATAAGGAGAGTTCTTGGTGCTCTTCGGTACTTGTGGGTCTGCTCTTGGGCACGCATGGGTGACTTTATCTTCCCAAGTAGACTGCAGTGACGCCTAAGGACTTAACCTGTTCCTTCACTTTTTCTTTCTTCCCAGTACAAGACTTCCAAGATGGTGTGTCCTCAGTTATCACCTATCCCCAGCAGTGAAAAAATTCCCTTTGCTATATTCTCCCCGGTGTGTGGGAGGAAGCAGGGTGGGAAGCCATTCTGTGCCACTGCTGCCTTCTCCTGCTTGTTATTTCTTGTTGAAATTTGAGAGAGGGGCAGGAAGGCTGAAGGGCTTTCTGTACCCACTTTGTCCTGAGCAGTTAAGAGTCTACTAGCCAGAAAGAAATGAGGCTTCCGAAATCTTAGCACCATGTGGATTGGTCATTCACTGCACAAAATACAGAGAAGCTCTGTGTTCATTCATTCAACATTTTTTTTTTAACATAAACCATTCATGCATTCACTCATTCATGCCAGGTTCTGTGCTGGGCGTTCTGAAATCATTGGTGAGCAAATGGATGAAGTTCCTACTCTGAAGGAACTTGCAGTCTTATGGAGAACAGACACTAAACAAATGAATATGCCAATGTATAATTACAAGTTATGATAAATGCTCTGAAGGAAAAGTATAAGATGTTCTGGAGAGGGTTTAATAGGGGAACCTGTTAAAATATTGTGATAAAACATCAAAAAAGTGGGGCAGTGGTGTCCTGGAACACAAAGGTGGCTCTGGAAGCATGTGTTTTTTTCCTTTGGAAAACACTCCGAATCGTCTTTTGCATAGGCTCTCGTATCTCAACAGGGCTATTCCGAGTCGCCAGACCTGGAGTTTGAGTATGCTGACACAGACAAGTGGGCTGCGGAGCTCTCTGGTAAAGCACAGACCTTCCGACTGTTTGGGGATGGGGGGATGGTTTTTTTTTTTCTTTCTGTACTAATCTTTAAGAAAATTGGGAGTCATTCTCTATGTTGCCCAAAGTGCTGAATGAGTATCATTTCGAAGTTAATTTTTCCTTAGTTAGCCCTACTTATGGTACATTTTAAACACGTTAGTTATTTGGTTCAAGTGTTGAATATCTCCTGACTTTGGGTCGCCCTTTCCTTTTTTTTTTTTTTTTTTTTTTTAAAGATTTATTTATTTATTTAATTTCCCCCCCTCCCCCGGTTGTCTGTTCTTGGTGTCTATTTGCTGCGTCTTGTTTCTTTGTCCGCTTCTGTTGTCGTCAGCAGCGCGGGAAGTGTGGGCGGCGCCATTCCTGGGCAGGCTGCACTTTCTTTTCACGCTGGGCGGCTCTCCTCACGGGCGCACTCCTTGCGCGTGGGGCTCCCCTACGCGGGGGACACCCCTGCGTGGCAGGGCACTCCTTGCGCGCATCAGCGCTGCGCCTGGCCAGCTCCACACGGGTCAAGGAGGCCCGGGGTTTGAACCGCGGACCTCCCATATGGTAGACGGACGCCCTAACCACTGGGCCAAAGTCCGTTTCCGCCCTTTCCTTTTATGAAGCATCTCTATGTGGTCAGCTCAGTTGGCCAAGACCCACCCCAAAGTGGGTCAGTTAGTGATGTCCTTTGGCCACACACTAGCCCCTGAAGTCGTCACTCCTAGAGCAGTGGGTCCCAAGGGACGCCGCGAGTGTGGTTGCATCTGCGGACATCTGTCACTGCAGCTACTGTGCGTGTGTAATGTGAGGCCCACCTGAGCTGCTTCTCAGGCCTCCATAGTACAGGCCCTACGTAGGAGGTGGTGGCCACTCGAGAGACACAGACATGTTCAGGTTGATGGTCAGCCTCTGGTGTGGCATTTTGAGGTTTATGTGCACCAGACTGGAAGTGCCCATACTTACGCTTGCTGGCATTCTGGTTATCAGCTGCAAAGCAAGTGGGCATCCTCTCCGTCGTGCACAGCAGGGCCCCACGACCCCTTCATACTTAGCATAATCCAGGAGTCATGGTGACTTGGGGACAGAGTTGGGACTCGAAGCACATACCTTACCTTCTGTGCTACCTGTGAGTCGTGGGCATGGAATGTGGACGTGGAGCCGACGGTAATGAGTCTGTCTTCTTTACAGAACTTTATAGCTACACAGAAGGGCCAGAGTTCCTGATGAATCGGAAATGCTTTGAGGAGGACTTCCGGCTCCATGGTGAGAGGCGTTCTCCCCATCTTGGTTCCCTTCACGCTGCATGAGAGTTGCAGCATTTCTCTCGGCCATCTGAATGACCTGTGTCTCCTAGAGCGACCTAAGAAGCCTGCTGAGCCATGAGCCTGCAAGGCGAGATGTGGCATTTAGAGTCTCGTGTTTCAGAACCTGAGTATTGGGGCAGGGGGAAATACTTCATGTGCTTTAAAGTTCACAAAAATACCACTGTTTCTGTCTGGAAATTCAGATTCATGGAAGTACTATGACATTATCCTTTACACGGGGAATATCTTGTCTCTGAGTTTCCTAGCCCTGTGGCAATCCTGAATTTGGTGGGTTTTCACCATGTCCATTCCAGTGTGAGGGTGTTTCTGGGCTCAGTTGTAACTCCTTACCCTGCAGTAACAGACAAGAAGTGGACCGAGCTGGACACCAATCAGCACCGTACCCATGCCATGAGGCTCCTGGACGGCTTGGAAGTCACCGCCAGGGAGAAGAGACTCAGGGTGGCCCGAGCCATTCTCTACGTTGCCCAAGGTACTGAGAGGCCCTCCCCAGGCACATTGCCCAGGAGCCCGGGGGTCTTGGCGAGCGCTGCCCTGTGTTGCAGGCACCTTCGGGGAGTGCGGTTCGGAGGCAGAAGTGCAGTCCTGGATGCGCTACAACATCTTTCTGCTCCTGGAGGTGGGCACCTTCAATGCTCTGGTGGAGCTCCTGAACATGGAGATAGAGTGAGCACTTCTTCTGAGGGGCTTGAGAGGAGGGGAAGGGGAAGCAGGGGTGGAAGGGAGGGCAGAGTTGGAGAGGATTACATGGGCCCACGGGGCCGGCTCTGGTCCCAGGCTCTGTTCTCACCACCTGAGTCAGATAGCGGGGAGTTGCTCACCCAGATAGCTTCCAAGGGGCAGTTCCTGCAGCTCCCTAATGCCACAGACTTTACTTACACCAGACATGGCAGGTCCTGCCCAGGCCTAAGGTACCCCTCAAAAGGAGGCCTCTCGTTTAAACTCTCCTTTGAACCAGCGGACTCCTCTGTGTTTGTGCTGCAGTTTTCCCTCAGCAGGAAGCCACACACAGGCCTGACCCATGGGCTGAACCAAAGCCTGCTCTAGCCTGTGTCACCACTGGTCCTGTGTCCAGTGGACGGGCCAGCCGCTGCTCAGCTAGGATGACAGCGGCCATGTTAACAGCTGTGAACCCCACCGAGTGCCTGCCATGTGCCAGGCATTGTTCTAAGGACGGGATATGTACTAATTCGTGTTAGTGATTTAGGTACTATTATCCCCATTTTTCAGGTGAGGTAAGTGAGAAGTGCCTTGCCCACGGGCATACAGCTAGTAAACGCAGAGCCAGGATTCAAACCTTGGCAGTTTGGTGCAGAGCCTGGGCTCCTAACCACTGTGTCCTAAGGCCTGTTGTACAGTCTGAGCGTGTGCCATGGTGTTTTGTTCCTCTGCTGGGCAGCACGTGTCAGGTGGATCACTTTCCTCCTTCCTGGGGAAGGCACTGACTCTCGACTCTTTCCTGCAGCAACAGTGCCGCCTGCAGCAGTGCAGTGAGGAAGCCCGCCATCTCCCTGGCTGACAGCACAGACCTGAGGTGAGAAGGCGGCTAGCCTGGGCTTCCTGCGCTTTAGCAAGTGTTGGAGAATCCGATCAGGACAGGGCGTGGAAAGGTGCCTTTGGGCTTCCTCGCCGTGATGTGCACCCTTCTATGTACCGCAGTGTACCACACTAATCCGCAGGTACATCAGGCCCATTGTGAAGGATTCTACGCCCTGCTGGGGCTCTGCCTCAGTGGGGCTCTGGGCTGAGACCCCCAAAGGAAACTCCAGGATCTAGCCACTTCATGGAGCCACAGTTAGGTGTGGGCCTCCTGCCCAAGCTGCTGCTGAGGACACGGTCATGTGGTATTTTATTTGTGGGCAGGACATAACGCTGTGGCTCCTTGTGGATGCGCAGCTTGATCTTCATCTCCATTAGATTAGACTTGACAACTTCATAATGTTTTGTGGCTGCAGAGGAAGTAATGGTAACTGCTAAAAAACAAGATCTTCTTTCCATTTCATGATGACTGATGTGTCTCCTTTTGTGAATTTGGAGGTTTTCCCGACTCTGGGTGTTTGTGGAACTCCCCCCATAGTTAGGATTCCTGGATGATACCCCACCTCCTGACTTCTCTCCATCATGGTAAACCCCACCCTCATCCTCTTTCATTCTTCTCACTCTGCCCCTGTTCTTTGTCTGATCGGATACCCTCTTCCACCACTAGCTCCTCTTCGTTCCAGGAAATTTTGGGAGGAAATGCTCTTGACCATTCTTGTTAATATTCATTCGTTCAGCAGCCTGCTTTGTGTCAGCACCTTTCTAGGCACTGTACCTATGCAACCGAGTGAGATGTGGCCCCAGCCATAGCAGTAGAAAACAGAAGGAAGCACCAAGAGGGGATGACTCAATCGTTCCTTTGATCTGGGTTACTCTCAGATTCCGACTTCCCTTCTCTCAGTTTTCTCTCCGTTACAGCCCTCCCCCATCCAGCTACCCTTGTGCGCAGGCTTTTCTCGTGGCAGTGGAGATGGAGGAAGCCGGTGGCACTCCCTTGACCCCTCTTCCTGCTGGCTCTTGTTCTCAGGGTTCTGCTCAATATCATGTACCTGATTGTGGAGGCCATTCATCAGGAGTGTGAGGGCGATAAGGCAGAGTGGAGGACGATGCGGCAGACCTTCAGGGCCGAACTGGGTAGGACCTGGGCGGCCTGTGTAGAGGCCCTGCCCGGGAGGGCAGCTGGCGGCGCAGGGGCTTCAGACGGGCCCAGTTCCTGCCCGTGGTCCTGAGCCCTCTTGTCGCCACCAGGCTCCCCACTGTACAACAATGAGCCATTTGCCATCATGCTGTTCGGGATGGTGACCAAATTTTGCAGTGGCCATGCCCCTCACTTCCCCATGAAGAAAGTCCTCTTGCTGCTCTGGAAGACAGTATTGGTGAGCGCCTGCCTGAGGGAAGCTCCAGTGCTGGGGCATGGGGGCAAGTTGTCACTCTGTATCCTTTTGAATACCTTCTGCTCTCCCTTGCTGATGTCCCTGCCTTCTCCTTTGGGGTGAATGTAATCCCTAGCCCAGAGGTGGTGTGGATCTCTGTAAAGACGTGGCTCATGGGTGCCTTCAAGTCTAACACAGTGACGAGGGACCCAGGTGTCTCGCTCCTCTTGGTGGGCACACTGACGCGGCCCTGCGCCCCTGCCTGTGATGCAGTGCACGCTGGGCGGCTTCGAGGAGCTGCAGAGCATGAAGGCGGAGAAGCGCACCATGCTGGGCCTGCCGCCGCTGCCTGAGGACAGCATCAAAGTGATCCGCAACATGAGGGCCGCCTCGCCCCCAGCGTCTGCCTCCGACCTGATCGAGCAGCAGCAGAAACGGGGCCGGCGAGAGCACAAGGTGCGGCTGGCGGAGGCCCTGGGGTTTTCATTGTCGACAGATGGAGCAGCCAGGGAGGAGCGGGGTTGCTGGAAGTCATCCCTGAGCTAGCGTGAATGACCGTCTCTAGGACAGGGGCGCTTGGTCCCCAGCCCGCCCGGTTTATAGTGGGCACTCAGGACACAGCACTTCTGAGGAACCGGGACAATAAATGATTTGTTGTTTGGTCCCAATCACGACTTCCTCTTGGGTTTTTCCATTTCCCTTGTTCCTGGGAACACGTTAGCCTCACTTCCCTTTCCCATTTCTTGAGCTGGCTCTTGCTGTCTGTTCTCCCTGCCCTCCATTTCCAGGCTCTGATAAAGCAGGACAACTTAGATGCCTTCAATGAGCGGGATCCCTACAAGGCCGATGACTCTCGAGAAGAGGAAGAAGAGAATGATGATGACAACAGTCTGGAGGGGGAGCCGTTCCCCCTTGAGCGAGATGAGGTGATGCCTCCCCCACTGCAGCACCCCCAGACCGACCGACTTACCTGCCCAAAGGGGCTCCCATGGGCTCCTAAGGTCAGGTGAGTCTCAGACCTCTGGAAAATTCTTTGCTCCTGATGCCACAACCGTCGCACTTCCAAGGCCTGGCACTTGGCCTGAGTCACCAGACAAGGAGCCCTGAGGCCAGGCAGGCCTTGGCTTGAGGCTCTCTAAAAGTGCTTTGTCCTGGCCCAGGGGTCTCAGGAGCTGGCCCTGCCCAAGGGGGCACATGTATGGCTTTGAGGTCAGTAAGTTCAGTTAGCTATTGATTAGTCCTGACACTAGTGAAGGGGGTAGGAAAAAAATAAAAGCAAGGACATAAGAGAAATCATCCCCCTGCCTACCTGGGGTGGAATGGTTTAAGGACAGACAGTATGTTTCTGTAGAACAGTAGTTAAGATATTTAAGATGTGGGGTAGTAGATGGATGGAGTGGGACCTGGAAATATATAAATATATAAACGCACCAATTTAAGAAATAGATGAGCACATGAAAGGTGTAGAAGTCATTTTCATGATCCCCATATAGCCTCTGTATTGAGACTAGTGAAGAAGATGCAAAACAGGTCATCAGAAAACACAGGTAGCTGACTGTTTGGAACAGAAAAACAACCCATATTCAAAATCAGTAGCTTATACCTCCAATTGTTGTAAAAGTTCTAAATATTTAATTCTTTTGGCTTATTTGTTATTGCTGTCTGGGTAAAATATGCTTGTAAGTTTGGTGTATCAATTTATTTATACAAATAAAGTAGTTATATTTCCAGGTAATCCACAAAATTATGAAGAAAGCATTTTATTCTACTACCTTTTTTTTTCTTCTTAAGAGAAACAATTTTGGGAGATGTTTTCTTCTCCTGGTTTCACAATTTCTGGAAGTTCCGTGTTTTTTAACTCTGAAAACCTGCTTAGCACAAACCTCTTTCTTTGACAGAGAAAAAGACATTGAGATATTCCTCGAGTCCAGCCGCAGCAAGTTCATTGGGTATACTCTAGGCAGGTGAGTGTGACCCGAGGTCCTCTAGAGAAGGTGGCAGGAGGCTTGCTCTCTGGCCTTTGGCATTTGGGGAGCCAGGTGAATTGATGGCTAGGCTCAACACAGGCCCTTCTTTCTTCCCAGTGACACGAATACTGTGGTGGGGCTGCCCAGGCCAATCCACGAAAGCATCAAGACTCTGAAACAGGTCAGTGTCTTTGAGGGAGCTTTTGGCCTCATTTGGTCCCAAGTGAGTGAAGTGCGACCAGCCCTTTGGGAGAAGCCTCGTCATCTGTTCTTAGATTGTCATCCACCTGGAAGAACCGGGGTAGAGGAGTGTGGATGGTGTTCAGAGCAGTTCTTCTTAAGTTTTACTTGTCGTGGAGCTTTTGGTTGGGACTGACTGGGATTCATTAAAGACCAACCACATGACAGTCGTTAGAGTTTTAAGGGACCCAATAAATAGTACTCCCTTTACCTTTCCCAAGTCCCGAGGCAATTAGAGGAGTATGCTGGTAGAGATTAAAATGCCAGCTTTATTGCTGATAGAGCTATTTGAGGGTAAGTTTAGGAACCCAACAAAATGGGTGCCCTAAAAGTACCATATGAGACTCCCACAATTAGGTGGACTCGCCTCCCTAGGCCCAGGCAGTGCTGGAACCCTGCTAAGCCTGGTCAAGAAGAAGAGAGTAGAGGATCTCGGTGGGCAGGCAAGTTCTAAAGAGAAAGGGAAGGGCGCTGAGTTGAGAATGCCCTGTCCCTGCTCCCATACTTACCAGTCAAGGAGGGATGGCGTGAGTGTGTGGTGGGGCGTTTCTCTCCAGAAGGCAGCAGGAGTGGGGAGTAGGTGTCTCCACTAACAGTAGATACCTGGAGCCTAACTGTTGGTGTGTTTTCAAAATATGTTTTTGGAATTTGCAGCACTAAGTGGTTCCTGTACAGCTAGACTTTTTGAGTACTTACATTGGCTTTTTTTTTTTTTTTTTTTTTTTTTAAGATTTATTTTTCATTTATTTAATTCCCCTCCCCTCCCCCGGTTGTCTGTTTTCTGTGTCTTTTTGCTGTGTCTTGTTTCTTTGTCCGCTTCTGTTGTCGTCAGCGGCACGGGAAGTGTGGGCGGTGCCATTCTTCGGCAGGCTGCTCCCTCCTTCGCGCTGGGCGGCTCCTTATGGGTGTACTCCTTGCGCGTGGGGCTCCCCTACGCGGGGGACACCCCTGTGTAGCACGGCACTCCTTGCGCGCATCAGCGCTGCGCCTGGCCAGCTCCACACGGGTCAAGAAGGCCCGGGGCTTGAACCGCGGACCTCCCATGTGGTAGACGGACGCCCTAACCACTGGGCCAAAGTCCGTTTCCTTACATTGACTTTTAATAGTTTTTCTCTCCTATCACTGTATCTATTTGAAAGCCTTTTCCCTCCTTTAATTTGCTTTTTCTGATCTGCTGTGGGCTTTTCCCACTGGTTGTAAGAGGGAGACAATTGAGAAGTGCCCAACTAGACAATATTTTGGGTGTGGGATTTTAGGTAGGAATCCTCATGGTGACGTAGCCCTCCTTCAGAGGATGGTGTTAGAAGAAAAATGTGGAGTCCTTGCCAGGGTCAGGGAGTTTGCCCTCCTGTGGCCCCAACACCTCTTCTCCTTCCTCTCTCCCCAGCATAAGTACACATCAATCGCCGAGGTCCAGGCACAGATGGAGGAGGAGTACCTTCGCTCTCCCCTCTCAGGGGTGAGTTGGAACCCCCAGCTGTTCCTCAGGCACCGTGCTCAGCCTCGGCCACCCTGCTCCCCTCAGCCCTGCCCTCAAAAGGCTCCCGGGCTAGCCCTCAGACGGGGTGGCATAGATCTAGTGCAGAAGCGAAGAGCACAGGCTTGAGGCCGTCACCTGTGGCTCTGCCACCTAGTGGCAAGTTACCCGACATCTCTCTGCTTTAGTTTCCTCGTCTGTAAAAGGGGTGATGATGATACCTTCTTCATGAGGTTGTGGTTAGGTATTAACTATTAATGAGGGTACAGCGCTTAGAGCAGTGCCTGGCACATTGTATGTCCAGAATCTTCTCCAGGCCGGCTCAGGAGAATGTAGTCTAGAGTGGGCATTTGCATTTGTACCCATTGTGTTAAAGGGAGAAGAGGAAGTCGAGCAAGTCCCTGCAGAAACCCTCTACCAAGGCTTGCTCCCGAGCCTGCCTCAGTATATGGTAAGTGTCATGCTCCTTCCTCAGGGCTGCTTGGTGCCCGGGGCCCCTCCATGGCCATCAATATGCACCTGCAGTAGGGTCAGCCCCGACCTCCTTGGCCTCAAGCATGTCCTGCTGGTCCCTTCGTCCCCTCCTCCTACCCGCCATTGGCCTGCAGTAGGCCCGCCTCGGCCTGGCTCTGGTCGTGGGCACTCCTGCACAGGTCTGAGTGGTCTGCCCCTCCCCAGATCGCCCTGCTGAAGATCCTCCTGGCCGCAGCACCCACCTCCAAAGCCAAAACAGACTCCATCAACATCCTGGCGGATGTGCTGCCCGAGGAGATGCCGTGAGTATCATTCCTGCGGATGGAGCGGGTCGGGCAGCAGGTGGAGGGGCACTGGGAATTGTTTTCTTTTTGGCCCCACTCTTTGCTAGTTTGGTTTATTTGGCCCTACTTCTCTGTATGTTAAGTTCAGGTGTTCTTGGCTCACAAAAAGGAAAATGTCCTGGATTAAATAGTTTTGCTGGTTGGAGAGGTGTTTAATCCAGTCGGCCTAGATTCTAGTGTAGACCCTGCCATTAATTCCCAAGTGAGTCGAGGGAAGCCTTTCAGTCTTTACAATGAGGAGCCACATTAGACATTGCCTAAATCCGTTCCTCTGAAGCTGTGTGCCTAGGACATCCAGGACGTGTCGGGTTAGCTTCTGGGCAGTTTGCCAACACCAGCTGACCCCGAGCTGAGCTTGGACTCCTTCCTGCTGGCCAGTGCGCCGGCTGGCGGAGTATCTGTGATGTCTCGGTGATCGTGTGAAAGCTTCAGGGGCCCCTCGTCCCTGGGGCTCTGACCCCACCTCTTTGAAGTGAGGGTGCAGGCCGAGGTCGTATTCCACCTTGTGAAGGACCTCAGCCTGCACCTGAGCTCCTGCCTGCCAGTGGCGGCCCTGCTCAGAGCCACACGCCCTGCTGGGCTTCTCCTGGAGCAGGGCTCTGCCCGGCCCGGGGGCTGGCAGGTAGTGAGGGAGCGGAGGGGCTGGAGTCAGTTAGGAACAAGGGCTTCCGCAGAACCCTCAGCCCTCAAGATGTTCTTGTAAAGAGGGCTCTGGAGTCAAATGTCACACCTCCTCTTTTAAAGGTTTACAGTGAGAAGTCTTCAATTAAGAAAACACGCTAAACTTAATTTGGTGATTACTTAATTTACCTGATTATAAACCTTTTTTAACATAACTTGAAACACCCCAAGGTACTGATACTCCATGGAACACACTTTGGGGAATGTAATTGCACAAGGTGGCAGAAGCTTAGACAAGATCTTGAAAAGAGGAATTTGATTTTTTGGAGCAAAAGCAGGGAAACAGGCTGAGAATGTGGCGGGGGCATTATGAGCGATAAATAAACTGCGCCAACCTGAATTACCCTGGGGAGGGTGGGGCGGGGGCCTGAGCCGAGCTGTGGGTGGCGGGAGGCCCGTCCTCTCCCAGCGCCTGGAGGAGGGGCCGCACCCCCGCGGCTCACCGGCTGGCTGTGCTTCCAGCACCACGGTGCTGCAGAGCATGAAGCTGGGGGTGGACGTCAACCGCCACAAAGAAGTCATCGTCAAGGCCATCTCTGCAGTCCTGCTGCTGCTGCTCAAGCATTTTAAGCTGAATCACATCTACCAGGTACCTGTGGGGCCTCCCTTCCTGTCCCCGGGCCGGGGCCTGTGGCCTCAGGCAGCTCTGCTCCTCCAGCCCGGAGGAACGGAGGCCTTGGCCTTCCACCCCTCCCCTGAGCCCTGCGTGAAAGTTCTGAGACACGTCCCTGCAACCAAGGCCTTTATGACTGGACGGAAAAAGGTAAGGGCCCAAGGGGCGCGCTTATTTTTTTTCCTCTTAATTTCAGTTCGAATACATGGCCCAGCACCTCGTGTTTGCCAACTGCATCCCTTTGATCCTAAAGTTCTTCAATCAAAATATCATGTCCTACATCACTGCCAAGAACAGGTGATGAGGACCAAGGACGGGGTGGGAGTGGCCACACAGTGGGGCTCCCAGCTTGTGCCTCGCCCTGAGTCCGTTCAGCTGACATTCACTGAGCACCCACAAGCTGGCAGCACTCTGCTAGGCAGCAGGACCCAAAGATGAACGAGATGCAGTCCCTGCCTCTGGAGAGCTCCAGTGTGTCACATCTGAGTCACACGTAGTCTAGTGACCGTGACGCAGCCTGTGCCTCAGCAGGAGTGTTCTGATCCCGGGCTACAGCCCTGCCCTCACTGTCCTTCCTGAAGCTGTTTTTGAGGGGACAGCTGGTCTGTTCTAAGGAGCTCAGCCACATGCACTGGCTGCCCTGTCTGCTGACTCACCCCTCCCTCCCTTGCGTGGTGCCAGCTGGTACCTGCTCGTCAGTGGCATGCCACGTGGTGGGCTGTCAAGCAGACACTGGAGTAAAGGCTTGGCATAAATCAGTCTCCTCCCCCAACCCCAGATTCATTGCTATGGAGAAAGCTGTAGCAAACCTCAGGACAGAGCAGGACCTACCAGTTCTCTTGTAGCAGGGATTTCCTCGTCCTCTGGCGGGGGAGATGGGTGGCGCAGACCAGGGAGGAGTGAGGGAGGAGACAAGGAGCCAGCCTGTCCCCGCTGCTCCTCCAGGCCTCAGCCTGTGCTCACGCTGGGCGTCTCGATTCTCTTGCCCCCGGCAGCATCTCTGTCTTGGATTACCCTCACTGCGTGGTGCATGAGCTGCCAGAGCTGACTGCGGAGAGTCTGGTGAGTGGCTGGGCCCTTGCCAGCCGTGCTTCAGCACAAGGGCCAGCAGGAGGAGAGCCAGCCCCTGGCACGGGGGTCGAGGTGTCTTCCCAGAGGAGGTCGCTGTAATGGCAGGCGGGCCAGAGGGAGGGTCCTGCAGAGCTGCAAGGTTTGGAAATAGGATTTGTCCATTGGAAAAACTTGGTTTTCAGGGCCCACTGACTCAGAGCTCGCCCTGGAGAGCTGCTTTCCATCTCCCCGCACCGGAACCCTGTGGGGCATAGCTCCTAGGCCACATGCTGAGACCACAGCTCCTAAAGTCATGGTCCAGGCTTCTGGCAGGAAAATCTTAGGGAACCCACACCCCCTCCAACTTCTGAGATAGAGCCCCCTCTGCCTCAATCCCCCACCCCCTAGGCTGCAGCTCTGAGAAGAGGGAGTGGGACTAACTCCCCCGCCCCCAGGCCTCTCCTGCTCTGAGGTCGTGTACCGGAGGGCCTTGGGGAAACTGCAGAGCACCCTGCAGCCGAGAAGGTTGTGACTTCTGGGTTTACCCTGTAGGAAGCTGGTGACAATAACCAGTTTTGCTGGAGGAACCTCTTTTCTTGTATCAATCTGCTTCGGATCTTGAACAAGCTGACAAAATGGAAGCATTCAAGGACGATGGTGAGTAGTGCGGTCGGCAGGCACGAGACTTGGAGCCCACAGAAGAGTGCTGTGCCCCGCACCGCCCCTTCACTCTGAGCAGGGAGGCCTCATCCTTCTCACTTCGGTTTCCTGCAGCCACATCTTTGCCTCTTAAGGGCTGATTCCTGGTTTCTTGATGGGGTGGACTGAAGGCTGGGGAAGGCTCAGTCACGAATTGACAAAACCATGCTTAGAGCTTTTATTGCATCCTCCTAATCTCTCCCGATCCTGAGTCTCAGGGATGCCTCTGGAGTGGGGAGCTCCATGAAGCCTCTCGATTTGTACATATATGCACATAGGAATGTTTCTGGTGAAGGAATTCATAACTTTCCTTAAGTTCCAAAACAACCCGTTATGAGGATGACCAACCCTCCCAGTTGGCCTGGGACTCTCCCCATTTTAGCACCGAGTTCCATGTCCCAGGAGACCCCTCCATCTGGGGAAGACTGGGACGGTTGGTCACCCTTTCCAAAGCCCAGGTCAGGGTGAGCGCAGCGTGGTGGGCCGTACGTTTATTTCTGCCCTCAACCCGAGCGCTCTCCCGTGCCCGCCACAGATGCTGGTGGTGTTCAAGTCAGCCCCCATCTTGAAGCGGGCCCTGAAGGTGAAGCAAGCCATGATGCAGCTCTACGTGCTGAAGCTGCTCAAGGTGCAGACCAAGTACCTGGGCCGGCAGTGGCGAAAGAGCAACATGAAGACAATGTCTGCCATCTACCAGAAGGTGCGGCATCGGCTCAACGACGACTGGGCCTACGGCAACGGTGAGGCTTTGGCACGGGGCGGGGGTGGCGGGTGGCTTCTTTCAGTCCCTGCCATGGTACCTCCGAGGCCTCTGCCTGAGCTTCCATTGAGGAGCAGCTAAGCCCGGCTCTTGTAGCATCAGGGTGGGAGCTCAGTGAAGGACTTGGAGAAGCTACCCAGACTTGGCACCTGTGGTCATGCCCTATTTTCTCTGTCCCTTCTTTGCCGTCCCCACCGTGGCTGCCTTAGTTTTAGCCACTAAACGCCTACATCTCCCAAGTCGTTTTCCTGCCTCCAGTTTCTCCCCCTTCTTTCAGTGTCTCCAACTTTACCCTAGTGATCTCTTTAAAATGCAGAAGGTGTGGTGTTGTTCCTTAAGCAAAATCCTTCATTATCTTCCAGTTTCCCTTAGAATTAGAGTGAAACTCTTAAGCAAGGCATGATTGGACCCAGCTTCCTCTTCAGACCCACTGCCTGCCACGGCCCAGCCTCCATCACTCAGGGCTCCAGGCTCACTGGCGTACTCAGTCCTCAGCCACTGGCCCTGTTTCCCCACCTGGGTCTCTGCCACACTCTTCCCTCTGCCAGCACGTGTTCTCCTTCCCCAGCCAGTCTCTGCCTGCATACGTGTTCTTTCCTTCTCTGGGGCAGAGTTGCCTGCGGGCATGTGCTGCACCGTTGTTACAGTTCCTGGCATGTGGCACCGTGACCAGTGGATTCCATGTGTGTCTGCACTTCCAGTGCCCTGTGAATTTGCGCAGGGCTGTTAGTGGCAGTTTCATCTCTTTAACCCCAGCAGACAGATGGCCTTTCCCAGGGACTGTGAATGACTGAACAAATGAAGGAATCTCCAGGTTCCTGCCTCTGAGCGCAGAGCACCAGGGAGAACTTGAGCCTTGGAGAAGGTTGTTGTACTGTGGCTCTCCCTCTCTGGGTCATGACAGACACAAACTCTGCAGAACAAGCCTCTTTTCTCTGGAGATGTGGCTGTTTTTCTTTGTGCTGCCCCTCCTGTGTATCTGGGAGGAGTTCCTGTCAGTCTTTCGTCAGATCCTTTTCCCCTTACCTCTCACCAGAAGGATGGGGCTTGGTGGTGTCCTGGTCCAGGTTGACAGTCAGCCTCGCAGGCCCTGGCTGGCTGACCTCTGGCCCCCTCAGCTCCTATGGTGAACCCATGGGGAGTGCCATGAGGGCTTGGCTCCTAACCAGGTCTTCCTGCTTTGTCCCAGATCTCGATGCCCGGCCTTGGGACTTCCAGGCAGAGGAGTGTGCCCTCCGTGCCAATATTGAGCGCTTCAACACCCGGCGCTACGACCGGGCCCACAGCAACCCCGACTTCTTGCCAGTGGATAATTGCCTGCAGAGTGTCCTGGGCCAGCGGGTGGACCTCCCTGAGGACTTTCAGATGAACTATGACCTCTGGTTAGAAAGAGAGGTCTTCTCCAAGCCCATTTCCTGGGAAGAGCTGCTCCAATGAAGGGAAGAAGGGACTCTCGAGGTACTGTCCTGGTTGGTTGCTGCATTGCTCCCACCCCCCTCCAGGTGGCAGCACAGCCCCACTGTGTCCTCCCTAGCCAGCGCTGGGCCTGTGGGGAGTCCAGATTTGGCCTCCCGCCTTGGTTCCTAGCATCCTGCTCAGGAGCAGGCATCTCTCAGTTTGGGATCCTCTCTTCCTCCACTAACCCCCTCCTCTCTCGGACATGGTTGGTTGCAGCTCATTTCTCAGTCAGCCCAGGGCTGGGAAAACCTGGGATGGGCTGGGAAACTTTTCTCATGCATCTGAACTTCAGGGGTCACGAGCTGACTCCTTCAGAGGTTTGCAGATCCTTGGCATGTCAGCTTGCCGAGGAGGAGGAGTTAGGAGTAAGGCCAGGACCAAAAAGTGAGCAGCTTGGTTTTGCTCTGGAGGGTTTCTGGTGTCATTCCAGCCTCCTGCTAAGTTTCATCCAGAAGCAATTGCAGAGGCTCCTGCAGCTGCCTAGGCATTTTTAGGCAGAGCTGGGGTAGGAGGAGAAGCTTTCTTTAACCAGAGGTGCCGTTTTTCCTCTTGGTTTGCAAAGGTCTGTAAATATCTATATATAAATTTGCATGTATTCTCGTGCCATGTTGGGGTTTTTAATGTGTTTATTATGTATTCTGTTTACATTAAAAAGTAAAAACAATCCCTGTTGCTTTGTCCACAGGGAACATAGCCCCAGAATATCTTTTCCAGGTCTAGAAGTGGGCAAAGTCACCTGCTTGCCCTGGCCAGGCTGCCCGCCTTTTCCGGCTAAGGGGAAAGAGGTGGGGGGAGCTGTCTGATGGCATATGTGGGTATTGATCCAGAGTGTTACCTCTGCTCATCAATCTGGGGTCGCTCCAGCCCAGCTCCAGGGCTCTGGGTTACTGGAGGGGCAAGTTTTCACGTACCTCCTGAGTCTGGTATAATGCAGTAGGAGCCCCACATTTCTCTGGATCACACCCGTGAGCTGAAATCAGCCAAACCAGTTTCAGTACTAGGGATGGGGGTGATGGGTCAAAGGGGTGTCACCTGCTCTAGACCCTCCCTGGGACAGGTGGTCAGGACGGACAGGGAACTTACACGCTCAGAGCCCAGGGTAGTCACCCATCCAGAGTCGGCTTCCTCGTGGGAAAGAATATTGCAGGCCCACGAGCCCCAGTGACTGAGGGTGAAGCAAGCTAAAGTGCTGCGGTAGGGGCCGGTTTGGGAACCCCGACCCTGACCGTCAGACCCCTGGCACTTCTGCCTCTGCTTAGCTCTGTCTTAGCTCTGCCTCAGAGAATTTTACCATCCTCCTGCCAGTAAAAGGAGCCTGCCCTTTTCAGAATTGCTCAAAGGTCTTTTCAGAATCCTCCAAGGGGGTTGATCTATAAAGGAAATGTATTCTGGGGAGACTCCCCTTAGCTGGTCCTTGTGCTCCATGCATGCCTGGCCTGGGTCCTGCCAAGCCTCGGTCCAGACACCCCAGATGGACTTCCAGGACAGGCCATGATGTCCTCCAGCGTGGGTGGAAGCAGTGTATGCGTCGTGGCCACATGCCTCTTGAGACCTGCAGTCCTGTACCTGATTGGCCCTTGGCCCCAAAAGGAACTTGCATGAGATAAAAGAATTTGGTACAATTCATGTGCATGTGGATTTTTTTTTAAATTGATTTTGTAAAAATATTACATTAAAAAAATATGAGGTCCCATTCAACCCCACCACTCCCCCGCCCAGCAACCCTCACTCCCATCATCATGACACATCCATTGCACCTGGTAAGTACATCTCTGGGCATCTCAGCACCCCATGGTCAATGGTCCACATTGCATGTGGGTTTTCACATCCTTGTTTCACCTTGCAGCTTGGGTCTCTGAACTTGCCTGGCCTGAGGTTTTGTCCTCCTTCCCCATAGGGCTTTAAAGCACAGGCAGGTGGAACCCTTCACCTCTAGCAGCTGGCCCTGGGAGGTAGGGCCCTCCTTACAACCACCACGATTGTTGGTGACACACTGGCCTTTTGAACCCAGGTCTTTATACAGAAGTATTTTTTGGAGCAAATGGCCAACCAGACTCTGGCTTTCCACGTCCTCTGGGTCAGGAGGCAGGAGGGGTGGAGCTGCGTAAAATGTTGAGGGCTGCTCACCAGGCTCTGGGTCCATTGCTCCTTCACTCCTTGAGGACCCCGAAGCTGCGTCATCCTGAGGATGGAAACTGTCTCTTGTGAGTCATAGGAGTCAATTTAGTGAGTGCCAAGTAGCTACCAGGGGCGATACTAGATGCTGCATTTTCCACACAGTAGCCAGCAAATAGTGATGGTTTACTACGTGCCAGCCACTGTTCTAAGCATTTTGTGTAGCATCCGATATCTTAGGATACCCCTGAAAAATAGGTACTGTATTTTGCAGATTAAAAACTGGCACAAAAAGGGCAAAGAATTTCACCAAGATGACACAATAATGAGGGCTGGAGCCAGGATTCACACCTGGCTCTATTTGCAAGGTGTGCTTCCCACATCCTTCTGTTCTAGTCCTCACTGTTCCCAGCACCTGTACCACCAGTGCCTTCACTTGCTCATTTGGTTACTCGATTCACTTCTTCACCATTCTCAAGCATGCCTCTGGCTCAGAAGATTCTTGGCAAATGTCAGTTGCTTTAGACCCTAATTTAGCCAACAAGCTCAGCCGTGGCCTAGTCTCTGGTGTGCCCTGAATGTGCCCCTCTCAAGGTAAGTGGAGGCAGTTGCTGCTACCCTCTTCTTTTTTCCTTTTCAGCCCGAGCCTGACTTTTCCTCCTGGGTCCCAGAGGACTCCTGTGCGGATACCCTGTCACACCTTTGGGCATGTCTCTCGGGAGACTGGCTTCCCGTCCATCCCTAATGAGCTGCCTGCTCAGAGCAGGAGCTGTTGCCATCCATTAGGCCTTGGCACAGTCAGCCTCAGACTGATGGCTATAAGATAAGGGGGACACCCGTGCTGGGAGTGAGACACGCTCTGACATTTACTCAGGGCTACTAAGCTCAGCCTCAGATGACTCATCTGTAAAATCTGGTTTAATAATCCAGCAAGGTGGTGGTGAGGCTGAAAGAGATCATGGATAATGGACCTCCGTACCTGGCCGCCAAGAGCAGCAGCAGCGACAGCTGTTGGAAGTGTGCTAACGGCCCTGCCAACCTTCACCTTCTGTGAATTTGCATCCATTTCCTGTGTCCCCTAGAAAACAGAGACCCCCCCCTCCAGGACCAGGACCATGTCTTAGGCCTCCTTATGTCCCCCTTACCTAGCTCACCACTCTGGATACAGAATTTTCTTGGAAGAGGCAGCCAGTCGCTCAGCCTCGGGGCCAGCCTTGGCCAGGGGCTGTGGGTGTCAGGTGAACAGGGACCCGTGCCTCCCTCCACCCAGCTCACAGTTGGATGGGGAGGTGGCCATAAAAGCAAGACAGCAGCCATGTGGCAGGTTCCAAAACACGTGTGCAGGGGGCCATGCAGGCCACGTTGGTCCCAGCCCGTGCCCTCGTCCCCGAGGAGAGGCTGAGCTGGACGTGGACTCTGGGAGCGGACCCTTCGGCTCTTTGCCGTCCAGGTGGAAATGACTAGGATGAGCTTTGAGGAGCTGTGGGGCAGTGGTGGTGTGTGTACTTCCTGTGCTGCATAAGGGAAACGTGACTGTCGGCCCAGTTCCTGGTGAGGCTGAGCTCTATTCCTGTCTGGAACTGCAGAGGAACTGCACTTCGCGGTTATAATTCAGGCTGATGGGTAAGTGGTTGGGGGCAGTGGGGAAGGAAGATTGAATGTCTCTGAGAAGCATTTCCCGCTGCTGAACTGAGCCAGGGATGCCTGGGCTGAAGGGCCCCCTGGCTAGGGCCCTCCCATCCCAGCCTCATGTCCACATCCCTGCCAGGACCAAGATTTAGTGCTCTGGAATTGTCTCTGGGTGGGCCTCACTGAGTCGAAGGTCCAAAACTTTGCCGATCACTCACTGGGTAAAAAAAAAGTCCAGCGCAGAGGGAGCCTCAGCAAAGGGAGATGGAGTCTGGAAACTCTTAAGGTTGGGATTCCAGGTGGGGCCGCTTTCCTTTTGCCCTTCCCCAGCCTGCCTTGGGAAAACAGGGGCGTGGGTCGAGGCGGCCTCTGAAGGGAGGTTGGGGGACAGGGGTCTCTCGAGACCCGGGGCTGCCTTAGGAGTGAAATATCCCGGGTGGGGGGAAGTGGAGCTAATGGTAAGTAGGTGAAGGGCTGCCCGCTCCCCGGCCAGGGGACGGGCCCACTGGACGGCCCAGTGGTGGGAGGACCCGTCAGCTCACAGATAATCCCCCTGGAACAGGCTCCGGGGTGCCCATTCATATTCATTATTGTGAAGTGGGCGGTTGTAAAGTTAGCTTTCTCTTCATTTAGCTGTCATTGGACAGAAAAATATGAGCTGTGGGCAGACACCCCTGGATGGGAGCCAGTAGCCAGCCTCTGGCCTCCCTGTGCCCTCCGCCCCCAGGGCCCCTCCCGCACGGGGGCCGCGCCTGTCCCTTGCCTGCCTCTCCTGGCTGCACTGACCTCCAGCTCGACTTCATTTTCTGCTCTTGTCTCCTCCCCATTTCTGCTCCCTTTGCCCAGGCTTCCACAGAGCCTTCCCTTCTTCCTCTGTCTTTCTCAAAGTATGAGAGAGGGAGCCACGTCTTCCTTAACCCTTCTCTGTCTCTGACACCCAGCACAATGCCAGGCTCAGCTAGGGGCTCAAATAGTTCTAGAACAAACTAATCTTTCTTTGCATCCCTCTGACATTTGTAGGGCAGAAGGCCCAAAACTGCTGGCTACTCATTTGGTGAAGAAACTTCCAGAGCAGCGGTCTTAGCCCTGGAGTTAGAAACCTGGGTTTGAGCCCGTTTCCTCACTGCCCAGCCCGGCAAGGGAGGTTCTGTTGAGCAGAGGTAGGCGCAGATGCCTGTCTGGCACCCTGGCCCTTCCCTCCTTCCCCTGGTCAGGGCACACACCCGAACCTCAGCCTGCATCAGTGCAGGGAGAACCAGAACCGGCTGAAAGCCAGGCCCTCAAACTGAGGGAAGGGGAGGAAGGGAGGGAACGAGCAATGGTTCCAGAGCTAAGAAGCCAGGTCTGGAGGCTTGGGCCTCGTCAAAGCTCACAGGGAAATGGGATCTGATGGGGTGGGGGTGGGGCTGCCCTGGGGAGCAGCACAGCCCTGATGGGCCGGTGCTTTCTTGGGGCCTGAAGGGTGAGGGTGGAGGAGAGGGAGCACCGTGAGGTGAACTCTTCTGAGCAATGTGGTTGCGTTTACCGGGATGGTAGGAGGCCAGGCCTGCCTCCTTTGTGCCTTCCAGCCTGGGGAGGTAAGGCAGAGCGCAGGGGTGCAGGAGAGAAGGGGTAGGACTCGGAAACCACAAGAAAGAGTCCTGGCTTTCATCTCTGCCCCACCGCTCAGATGTGCTCCTGGGGCATCTGGGAGAAGGGAGCTGCCCGCCCCCCCACACACTGCCCTGGGGTCCCAGGCCACGCATGGGGAGCTCAACCCACCATGGGCACCCCAGTCCATTCCACCTCCTTTCTGCTGTCAGTTCAGCCACAAGCTTAGCCCTGCTCTCTCTCCTCTCCCTGCCGAGCGAGTCCCACCAAGAGCTGGCCTTTCTACCTGCCACCCAGCATCAACTAAAGCCACAGAGACTCGGGCAGGTGACAGCACCTGGCACGGGCTCCCCTGCAGGCCCACCTTCCCCGCCCGTCAGGAATGCCTGGCTCAGCCTGCATCCTGGGCACAGACCAGCCCTAAAGCAGCCAGGGCTGATACACAACGGCCTGGTATAAAAAATACTGCCACCTTTATTGTTATGCTGGGCAGCACTTTTTTTTTTTTTTTTTTTACAAAAAGTATCTTTACAAAAATGGGGGTCAGGATCGTAGGGGTTCAGAGTCTGGATATCTGTTTTATTCTCACCAACATCTAACAAGGAGACCATGGTTTCCGTGGCATAGCTCTGGCCTGATCCCATGGAAGAGAATCCAACATTCTGGTGGTTTCTGGTTGAATTTCTGCCCCTTTGGAGGGGAGAGATGACTCCACAGTGTGTTGAGGGAGGAGACACAGGTCAGGAGTAGGGGTGACTGGAGCCGGGGGGCAGGGCACCCTTCCCTCTGACTTCCAGCCCCCAGGCCTTCTGGGCACAAGGACCCTGGGTGCACAGCTCCTGGTGGGGGGGTGGCCAGGCCTGCCCTAGGTGGGCATTCGAGACCCCGCTCGTTTGGGTCCCCCTACCCCATAAGAAGCTCCTCCCGGTTCAGTCTTCCTCAGCCTCCCCATTTCCCTGGGTTCCCCGAATGAGGAGCCAACGAGGCGTGTTTCAACTTGGACAGACTCATGAGGAAGGACCTGGGCGAAGGGACCCAGTCTGTAGCAGGAAAAGGCCCGAGCGCCGGTTCTGACGCCCCCTTATCCTAAGAGAAAAGACCCTGTCGCTTGTTCCCTGCCTGGGGCTCAGAGCCCCAGCTGCTCTGCCCAGTCGTCTGGGAAGCCACTGTCCTGTCGGGGGTCCAGGCAGGGGTGAGAGCAGCCAGGGACGGGGCGGGGGGGGGGGGGGCTCAGGCTGCGGGCCCTGCGGTGATCACGTGGTCCAGTTCAGCAGGCCGGGCGGCTCCTTGGGCTTCACCCTGAGCGAGACGAGGCCCGGAGACTTGTAGTCGCCGTCTGGGGAGGGCTCAAAGCTGTGGCCCCCCAGGGCAGGGGAGAAGCCGTGGATGGAGTAGACGCCCGGGTGGGTGCCGGGGGAGGCCGGCACGCCCACGAAGCCAGCCACGTTCCCGTGGGAGTGCGCGTACGGAGACATACACGAGGAGGGGAGGCCCTCGGGAGGCGCGAGGCAGGCGCCCGGGGGGCTGCCAGAGCCGGGGCTGGGCCACAGGGAGTTCTGCAGCTGGAAAGAGGGAGAAAGGAGGTCACGGGCCAGCAGCCCTTGGGGCTGCCTCCCTACTAGGGGGTCTCGATGAAACCTCCACCCAGCCCGGCTCTCAAATGCGTCACCCCCAGCCCCACACTGCTTAAAAAGATCCCGCTCAGTGACTCCTGGGTGCTGGGTGCGGCATCGTTCACGAGGCCGGTAAGAGAAAAAGCAAGGTGATTTGCTCAGGGTCAGAGAGCCTGAGTGCTGCTCCAGGTCTCCCGGGGCCAGCGCTCAGCCACTGGCCGGCTACCCCAGGGGACCTGGCTGGGCCCCGCTTGGAGGCAGGCCTCACCTGGGGGTGGCTGTCGGCACGGGGCAGCACGGAGATGTCATAGGCTGTGGTGAAGGGGTTCCGCCCCTCCTGGATCTTCCCATAACGCTCGCGCTTCCGCCACTTGGCTCTCCGGTTCTGGAACCAGACCTGGGGGCAGGGATGGGAAGGCTGAGCCCGCTGGGGAAGCCTCTGGAGAGGGCGGGTGGCTGTGACCTCCTGTGGGGCGGGGAGCTGGCTCAGGGTCTGGGAAACCCACACAGCACTCGGAGCCCAGAGCCTGGGATGGGCCGGGCAGGCCCGAGGCCCCCAGCACATCTGTTGGCCCCGCAGGCCCCCAGCCCCTGCCCCCAGGCTGCGTTACCCCCTTCGCCTCCAGCCCGGGCCTGTCTGGGACAGGGCTGTCAGTGCCATGGGCCTCGGGGCCCTGGCCCCTTCCGAGGAGGACCAGTGCTTGTGGAGCGGGCTGTCCAGTCTCCTTTCCCAGTCCACCCACCTCACAGCATCGGGAATCTTAAAACACATTTCTGTTCAGGCCACAGCCCTTCTTCAAGCCACGGGGGCCCCCTGGGGACCTTGGCCCAGAGCCCAGCTCCTTTAAAAGGCCTCTTGGAACTGCCCCCCGTCCAGCCAGCCCCACGCAGTTCTTTCTAATTGCCTCCAAGCCCCCGCCTCAGCTCTCCTTGGAAACACTGCCCTCTTGCTCTTCTTGCCTTCATCACGGTTTCCCTACCTGGCTGGGCTACCTGACCCCACTCAGGTACATCTCAGCCGGGCGTGCTCCACCGGACGTCCGCAGCACCCTCAGGGCATTTCCGTGCTGGATTGCCAAGGTCTGCTTGGAGATCGGTCTCCCCATTCATTCGTGAGCTCCTGAGGTGGAGGCCGCCTCTCTGCGCTTGCGCCCACCTGTGTACGTACCTGCACCGCACTTGTTGCTTTCTATATTACGACCTACGGCTGAACTTCTATATATACGTGTTTTGTACTTCTATCACTTAATAAACATCTATGTCACAGGCTCTGGGCTAGAGATTGGCAGTAGGAAAGCAGGCTAGTTAGGGAATAAAGAGACAAATCTGCGACCAGGCAGAAAACCCGCTGTCATTAAACACGGGGCCGTGGACACCCCACAAGACGGCTGCTGGAGGAGCCATTCCGAGCAGGCGGCCACCAGAATCGAGGAAAAGCCACGGATATTCTCAATGGGCCTTATCCTTGGGCGCTCCTGGGGGATTGAGGGGTGGGGTAATCAATCAGAGCAAATAACTGGGATTCTTCCCCCTACATTAGCAAAGGGGAGGAGTAATTAATGGTTTAGAAAGCACACACAAAATCCAAACCAGCCCCTCTTCCCTTTTTTCCCTTGCCGAATTCTGTCTCTGTTCTAGTCATGTTTTCCCCCTGTTCTTGCCCTTTTCTCTCCTTGCCTGGATCAGCATGCAAGTAAACCTGGGGGTTTGTAATCTGCCCTCTTTCTCTCTCTTCAGCCCCTTCTTCTCGATGTGGGACCCACAATCTGTTATTTTCTCCCATTTCTCTTCTCTCAGTTCCTTAATAAATTACTGACATAACTAAACTGGCTTGCTCTTAAAATTCTTTTTTTCGTAGCTTTTCAAAGACCTAGAGAAAATCCGGCAACAACAGCACAAAAGCAAAGCAAACCAAACAAAAACAAAAACAACCTATACGCCCAAAAACGCTTGTTTTCCAGGGACTCTTGACTTAGCTGGGAATCACAGCAGAAGCAGCTGCGTGTGCACGTGCACACGTGCGTGTCTGAGTGTGTAGTCCAGCTGCCCCGGCTGGGATGAGAATTCCTCCCCAGCCCCCCTGTCCCCTTTCACTCCCACACCTGGGTGAGAGATCCTGAGTGATGAAAAGGAGCACACTCCAGCCACCCAGAGCAGCCCTGGGGCGAGTTCAGGGAACAGCTCCCCCACCTGCCCAAAGCCCGCAGTTCCTTCCTTCTCCCTCCCCGCCTTTAGGCCCAGAGGGTCACCTGCTGGGAACAACCTTGCTGTCACCACCTGTTGTCCCAGGGACTCCCCACTGCAGACTTCTGTGGGGCTCTAGACCTGCCCTCCACGTTGTTTCGTGAGTGGTGTGATTTGGAAAAGGATTTCTTCTTCTCTCAGAAAGAACCGTCCCTACTCTAGAGCCTCAACCATCTGGGAAGATTCTGGACAAGCTCTGGGGGCCTCATGGCTACCCCTCTCCCCCTTCTGGGGTTGAAAAGGCCTAGGGGAGGAGTGGGGGGCCATTCCAAAGTGGGGGGCCATTCCAAAGCAGGGACAGCCCGTTAGCACCCGTGAGGCCCGGCGTTCTGGCGGCACAAGCTGCTGGACTCGCTCGGCTTGTGCAATCCGGGCTTGTCTGAATTGCTGGACCTCTCGCTCTGAAGACCTGAGTCCTGGGGACAGTCCTGGAAGCTTGTTCTGGGTGCCACGTGGGGGGCCAGGTCAGCAGGAGGACCTGGCAGAGGAGGGGAAATGGCCCGAGCCCGCCTGGACCCCGGCTGGGCCCAGCTGAAGGGAGCCGGCCCCTTGGTCCTTTCTGCCGGAGCTGGCCACCCCCCCAAGCACCTTCCCAAAGGGTGTCGGGCAGGCCTCCCTGCTGGCTGCGGGAAGCAAGAGCTTTGCCCTACCAAGTCCCCTCAGCCGGGGACACCCAGACGCCCCTCTGCATGGGACGTCACCTCCACCTCTCCCTGGAAGCGCAGATGCGCTGATCCCCTCTGGTGCCTGCCGGGCATCAGGCCGTTTCAAAGCCAGACAGCAGCCTTCTTGGGCCCAATGTCCACTGAAGCCTCCTTCCCACCCCCATCCCCCCGCGTGCCACCTCCATGCTCTTCTTCACTTCAAACGTGCCGCCCCGGTGTGGATTTGCGCCCCCTGCCCCTTCCCTCTTCCTCTTCCCAGTAATCCCCACCTCCCCCCCCCTCACAGGCTGGGCTCCACTGCCCCATCCAGGAAGCCCTGGGGCCTGCTCTCTGGTAGGGAGCCTTTGTTGGGGTGGGGACGGGCTCTCCCAGCCAAGGCCTGAGAGCTGCAAGAGGCTGAAGGTCACCGGCTCGGGATGACTCTGGGGGTCACTGACCCTGAGACCCTCCAGCAGGCCCTCCCGTCCCCGGGCGGCTGCCGCGGAAGCAGCCCTGAGAGGTGCTGAGCTCTTCCCTGCAGTCACATCTGCAATCCTCAAGAGGCCCCCCAAGTAGGTCATCCTTAACTAAACTGGGAAACTGAGGCAGAGAGATTCGACAACATGCCCAAAGTCACCTGGCCAGCTAGGAAGTGGCAGAGCTGGGACGCCCACCCAGGCCTTTTTCACTCCAAGAGCTATAATGTCCCTGTCCCCAGAGAAGTGTCAGCTTGGGCCGGAAGAGCCTGTGGCTGCCGCGGAGCTGGGCGTGGAAGATAAGCCCAGGACGGGAGGGCTGGGCACGGGCTCCTCCGGCAGGCAGCTCTGTGCGGTGCCAGCGCCCACTGCTTCCAGCCTTAGCCTTCACGGCCCGGCCCCGGCAGCAGGGAGAGCCCTGTGCCCGCCGTCCCCTCACCTGTACCCGGGCCTCGGTCAGGTCCGTGCGCAGAGCCAGCTGCTCCCGGGCGTACACGTCGGGGTAGTGGGTTTTCTGGAAGACCTTCTCCAGCTCCTCCAGCTGGAACGTGCTGAAGGTCGTGCGGTTCCGGCGCTTCTTGCTCTTGTTCTTGGCCAACTCCATGGAGCTGGGGAGTCCAGGGGACAAGGGGACACGCAGGCTGGCCAGGCAGGGGCCCGGGGAGCCTCGCAGGTTCGAGGGGCCGTTCCTGGGGCCGCCTCGGCAGTCCAGGGGCAGCTGGGGGAAGCTGGCAGCTTTGGAGGCCTTCTCTTCAGCTGCAATGGAAAATGCGAGGAGGAGGATGGAAAGCCAACTGGGGGGTTTTGTGGGTGGAAGGGCGAGGGGGGAACGCTGCGCCTCCGTCCCCGCCTCCCCCTTCCGTTCCCTTCCCTTCCTCCCGGCAGCCACCCTCCTGGGCCTGGCTTCGGAGGCCTGCCTGCTGAGCCTCCAGCTGGGAAGGGGGCCCTGGGGAGTCCTATGCTCTGCGGCGGGCGGATCTGCTAGGGCCAGAGCCGGGCTCATTTCGGGGAAGTGCCACGTGGTGGCGCGTCCCACCGGATGTGGAGGTATCGGGATTGGCGCCACAGCGGGGACCGCCACCCTGGCGGCGCTAAGGGGTGGGGACGAAGACAGGGTGCTTGATAGGAGGTTATCAGGAAGTGCTCCCTGGTCCCAGGCCTGGCAGGCCTTGATGCCCACCCTTGGCACCCAGGATCGGGAGGTAGATGGGCAGGAAGCTCAGCCCACCTTGGCCTGGTCTGGCTGCACCCCGTGCTCTGAACCCCATGTCTCAGGTCAATGTCAAATCCCCCAACCAAGCAGCGCGAGGGGCGAGATGGGGCAAAGAAGCTTCCAGAGAGACTCTCCCTAGCTCCTAACATCGTGATGTCCGGGTGGGGACTCGAGCTCCAGCTCTGGAGAGGTGGAGGGCCGGCGAGGCGAGGAGGAGAGTCAGGGGAGCAGGGCTGCAGCGGGGCACAGCCTCTCCCCTCCTTCTCGTTGTCCGCCTCCCCCTTCCTGAGGAGGCCTGGCTGATCCCGTGGGTGGGGGGCGCCTGACTGCAGGCAGGAAACCGTTCCCAGCAGCCCCGCTCTGATGTGCTAAAAAACCCTCACTCCGGAAGCTTGGCGGAGACCCACCAAGACGGGCAAGACGGGGGCACGGGGGGGGAAAACAGGCCGCTCTGATCGCCCCCGCCCTCTCCCTCGGGCGAGGCCCCCCAGCGGCGGCCCCACGAAGTCTGTCCTCAGCAGTCCACTGGGACGTCAGGAGCGGCGCCACAAAGACACCCGGCGGGCTCCACGCCCCTTCCCTGGCCCCATCCCATCCCCAGCCGGGCGGGCCCCAGGAGGCCCAGCAGCTGGCACAGGCAGGCGGTTCCTTCCCCAGGACTTGGTGACGGAACCGCAGCTGCACTGGGGGAGCTGGGCTCCTGGGAGCTGGGTCTGGTGAGGCCCCCTCTGCACTGCGGAGGACGGGCTGGGGTCCCAGGGCCCCCACGTTGTGTGCCGGGGGCCTGGGAGAGGCGGGGAGGGCCTGGCCGCGGGGGCCGTGCCCAGCCGCCGGGCGCCCCTCACAGCTCAGCGGCGCAAGGGGAGGGAATGCTCCGAGCCCGGACTGGGCATGCACATTTTAGTTGTAGGAGTAGCTCCATTTGGGAGGAGCTGAGGAACGGAAAACCAGGGACGGTGAACCCGAGGATTTCCAGGGGGCTGGGAACGGGCCGCCTGGCACTGCGCAGGCCCTCAGAGCGTGTGACTGCGAGGGAGGCGTCTCGGAGTTTCGGGCTCACCGGGACGCCCTGATCCTAGCTGGGCCGGAGAAGAAAAGGGGCGAGTGTAGTTTCAGGGGTAGGGGATCAGCACCGAGGTGCGGGGAGCACAGACGTGGCCCAGAGGGGTCCCCAGAGCTTGCAGAGCCACCTCCTGGGCCCTAAGCATCTGTCCCAGGAGGCCCTGCCCAGAGGCACTGCCCAGAACCGGGGCCCTGGGACTGGCCTGACCCCGACACGGCATTAAGAGATGAAAATACAGCAGGACTTCTCAGAACAGCTCCCCAAGGACAGGGGCCAAGCCACAGGCTTCTGCTGGGCCCCCAGGCCTGCCCACGCTCCAGCCCCCACAAGGGAGCAGAGATTCTTCTCTCCCTACGGCCACGGCCCGAAGTCTCCTTCATCTGCTAGAGAACTCCTGGGGTGGGCACCAGCCTCCCTCTTCTGGGAATTGGGGGTGGGGGGGGCTGCTCCTTGGAGAACACCGAGCAGCCCCCTGAGGAGCATGGCACAGAAGAGAAAAGGGATAGAAGTTGATTGTAAGGAGGGCAGCAAACATGGAGAAGCAGAGCAGGAATTGTAGTTGGCAGTTCTGAGTCTAGGACTTCAGGGGGAAGGCTGCCCTGTAAGGCCAGGGGCCCATTCCAGGGGTGCACAGGCTGGAAAGAGGAGTCACATTGGGCCACACTGGGGATTGGGAACCTGGGGCTCAGCTCTGGCTCTCGACAGCCTGCCGGATGACAGCAGTGCAGAAGACAGGACCGGAGAGCCGCAGAGCTCTCCATCCCCAGCATGGCGCCCCATCCCGCAACAGCTGCCGGAGTCCCGGGAACAGCCCCACGGCAGGGTCCAGGGTGCGCAGCTCAGGGCCGCCTGCAGAGCACCCCACTGCCCCCACAGAAGGCACCCACCCAGCCCACAAACCCAACACCCAACCTTCAGCTTCTGCTACTGCCTTGCTCTGCGGCCATGCTTGTTGAGTCTCCCCGTGCAGACGTAGCCGTGCAGGGGCAGAGAGCCCGAGGCCGGAGTGGACATAAATGCTGTGGCTGGGTCATCAGCGGGGCCTCGGCGCTCTCCCTAGCGGTCTCCAATCTTGGCCTTAAAGGCCCCAGCGGGTCAGATGACTCGTGACTCTCCTCGGAGGGCCAGGGTGGGCTCCGGGATCAAGTCTCCTATGGCTGTCGGGCTCCGGGCTTCAGCAGAGGGAGGCAAAACTCAAGCAGGAGTGGTTCCTTGTTGGAGCGTTCTGAGGCCGGGCAGCTACGATGGGGGACAGGCTCTGAGCCTGAGAGAGAGGAGGGACCGGCCGAGCGCTGCGCCGGCCTTCCGGGCAGCACCGCGCGGAAGACCCAGGAGTCAAGAGTCCCTGGCGAGCCGGGACGCGCGGCCCAGGCCCAGAGCCCGCCTGGGCGCTCTCGGCAACGGGCGGGCCTCGGGCCGTGCGGGCCACGGGCGGGACAAGAGCGCGGTGTGTCAGGCTCTCGTGCGCGCAACTGCCGGGTCTCTGCAAAAGATCGCGCCGCAGATGGGGCGCAGCTGCGCGCTCACTGGTCTGAACTGGAAATGCTGCGATCCGGTTATTTAAAAAGTCGGGAAACGCGGCGGGTTCCCCCTTCGCTCGCCCTTCCACCAAGTAGACTGTGTGGCCGGAGCTCCCGGGCTGTCTCCCCGCAGCAGCCCGCCTCGGCCGTCTGTGCTCCCCGCCGACGCCAGCCCCGCCGCGACCCGCAGCCCGCCCGCCCGCCGAGCCCCGGCCGGGCACCAGGAGGCGGCCGGCGTCCCCACCCCAGGCTCCGCTCGGGCCTCCGCGCCTCCTTTTCGTTTGGCCTGGCCTCCGCTCAACTTGAATCGTTATTTTTCTTCTTCCACTTGCATTCATTTTGCTCTTTTTCTACTTTCAGCATATTCCTTTTTTTCCCTTTCGCTTCGTCTCCTCCCTTTCTCTGATCTTTCTCTCCTTCATTTACCCGCTTCCTTCGATCTTCCCTTTTTTGTTATCGTTCCTTCATTTAGTTCTTTCTGCTCCACCCGGCTCGGCAGCTGTCGTTTACTTCTGGTTCAGCCCGCTCTTGTCGGCTGTTTTTTTCGATTTTCTTTTCCCTTTTTCTTGCTGTCGTCCACGTTCTCTGGTTTTCTTTCCCCGCATTTCGTTATCTACGAGGCCCTCACAGACAGAGCCAGGGTCGGTGGTTTCCTCCCTCCCGCGGTTCTGCCCCAGTGCTCTCCGCAGCTCGCCCCGCGCGAGGGCGGGCCCTGGCACCCCGGCGTTTCGTGCGGATTCGGGCGCCGGGCTGGGATGCGGGCCGGCGGGGTGGTCCCACCCAACGCCCATCGCTAAGCCGGGCTGCGTACCTGTCCCTGGCCGTGTGCGCCGTCTGGCTGGGATCAGAGGAGCCAGGCCAACTGCTTCTCATTAAATCCCAACTGTGGTTTTTATCAGGAAAGCCTCCCTCAAAGGGCACAGTCACGAAACCTCTCGGACTCGTTCGTTTCCTCCGCTGACCCCCACACACCTCCCGTCCCTCCCCTGCGCATTCCCACCAACCCGGCCGGGCCACTCCGTGGGGGCTGCAGGCGCCAGCGGGCCGCAGGAGCGGTTCTTGGACAATCCACCTCTGGGCTGGGGCTGCGGGATGTGGCATCGCAGAGGGAGCGGGCTGTGATGCGAGGCTCCTGCGGGTCAGCGGTGCCGCGGCCGGGCCTCCAAGGCCCCGCACCGCGCATACTCTGGAGAGACGACTCGGCCACCCTGCGCACAGGAGCGCCCGCCGCTGCGAGCCAGTGCCGGGGAGCCTAGGCCGAGAGAAGGGCGGCCACAACGTACCTACCGCGGGGAAGGCCAGGTTAGTCTGAGAACTAAGAACGCGGTTATTTGGGATGGAGGATGGCCCCCACGCTGCGGGACCAGCTGCGGCCGCTCGCCTCTCCCACAGAGGCTGGGGCTCGGGAGGAGCGGCCGGCGGGAGGCAAGGCCTTAGCCTCGGCTGAGCCGGGCCTGGGGGCTCTAGGCCCCGGGGGCCCAGTCTCAGGGCCCACAAGGGGAGCGAGACAAAAGCTGCGCTTCTCTCCCCGCGCCACATCCAAGAGCTCGGTGCGGCCCAGGGCGCCTGGTTCGCGGCGTCTGGTCTGGCAAGTAGTTCCAAGTTCAAGTGGGCCGGGCACGAGCTCTTCTTCCCGGCCCCGGCCGCGCCCGGGCCCTCCCTACCCCACCGGCCCTCGCTACCCCACCGGCCCTCGACCTCCCGCCTCCCGCTCCCGCCGGGGCACGGGCGGCCCCGCTTCGCGCCCCACGCCGGCCTTTGACCAGCCCCAGCCAGCGCCGGTCCGCGAAACCGGTCCGGCTTCCGAGAGGCCGGCGAGAGGGCCAAAAGTCGAAAAATGGGCGAGTAGGGAAGCCGAGCGGCCAGGGCCCGCCCCGGTCGGGATAACTGAGGGTCGAGGCTGCGGTGTGACCCGCGCCGCGCGTTACCTTCGGCGGGACCCTCGTAGAAGTGGCCGCCGTTGAGCGCGGGGCCGGGCCCGAGGTCCTGCAGGTACTTGGCGGGCGGCTTGGCCGGCTCGGGGAGGTAGGGCTCCAGGGGCCCGCAGGCCGGAAAGCGGGTCAGCCGCGGGCCGCGGGGCGGTGCGGGGTGCAGGTGAGGCGCGGCGGCGGGGGTGCCCTGGGAGCCTGGAGACTCGTCCCCAGCGGCCGCGTAGGGGCTGGGCCCCACCCCGAAGGGCGCACAGCGCTCGGCGTCCATGCCGGCAAGGGGCGCGCGGGCCGGCCGGGGGCTCCCGGGCTCCGGCTGCCGGCGCGGCCTGTGCGCGCCTGCCGAGGGGGAGGGACCTGGGCGCGGGGGCGCGGAGCCCCCGGGAGCCGCGCGCGCCGCGGGGGGGCGGGGAGGGCAGGGGAGGGGGCACGCCTCTGACTTAATGCTAGAACCATCCACGTCACGTAGGGCCCCGCGCGTGTTAACCCCTGGGCGCCCGGGAGCCCCCTGATTCACCCCAGCCGCGCATCCAGGGAGTCCGGGTGAGAGGCAGGAAGCCACCTCCTCTCGAGGGCCCTCGGGGAGGCGCCTGCACTCTTTTGTCTGCCGGTGCGGCGTGATTCCTGTGCTCAGAGTTGGACCTTCGAGCTCTCTTGTCCCTAGAGGGGTGAGGGAGAGTGGGGACAGAAATACCCACCCCCAACTCTTAGCACTGTGAGGCCTGGCCTCCTGACACCAGCCTGGGAAGAGTGTGAGGAAGGGTGGTGGGCGGAGGGAGATAGGGTAAGGCGCAGTGGAGCGATGGGGGGGGGGGGGGCTCGCAGGGGCTGGGCCGTGACTCTTCGGGCCTCGGGAGGGAGCGGGAAAATGTTGCACCCCCGCAGAACCCCCCCCCCCCTTAGAGAGCTCCTGTTTCCCACAGGGAGAGGAGGCCCTGGCGCCCGGCTGGGTGTGTGGACACCGCCCACAGCAGGCACCAGGGGGCTGCGCTTCTTCCGCTGGCGCTCTCGTTCCCTAGCGGCGGGCGAGGGGCCCCGGCGCCTGCGCGCTGGTCAGTGAAGGCGGAGGTTGGCCCAGTCAAGCCGAGCTGTGGATTGCGGGGTGGGTGGGTTTCGGGAGCAGAGGAAGGCCGGGAGCAGGCCTGCGCAGGCCCAGCAGTGACGGCCGCAGCAGGTGGAGGAGTCGCTGACGGCTGGGCTACGTCTGTCTGAGCAGCAGGTGTGGACTGAACGCCTTTCCGTGGGCAGATGACCTGCAAGTGCCCGGAAGGCAGGGGCTCTGCGGCCCCGGGGGAAGGGCAAGGGTAGGTCTGCATCCTCTAAGGGCGGGGCCTGCCAGCCCCCTGCAGGCCTAGGACAGTAGCTCAGGCCTTCTGGAAAGAGAGAGGAAGCCCAGGCTACCTAGAATCAGGGAGAAAGTCCGAGGGCCCTAGGATCCTGCACCCCGTGGAGTTAGGACCCTGGATCTGGGTTAAACCGTTTTTATTTTCAAGGCCTCTAGAGACCAGGGGAAGGGGTGGGAGTCCATCGTCATTTGTATTCCATTTGAATTCTCATTTTTAAAAGGGAATCCAAAAGTCCTGGTGTGAACACCTCCCTCTTCCGCTGGGGGCTTAGAAGGGGGTGCTTGCCTGTCTTCAGCCCGAGTTGGGCTGTAAATCAAGGCCAAACAGGAACCAGAAGGCTTGCATCTCACAAAGAGTCATTAAGCCGTTATTAAACATACCCTAACTTCTCTGAAGTCTTATTGGTTTAAACACCACATTGGAGGAATTATGGCCATTAGGCCCCTAATCGCAGACTGCAGGCCCGGCTGAGAGACGCGGGCACCTGGAGCTGGTATTTCCAGCCGAGAGGGAGGCTCAGCTCAGAGTTAAGCCTCCTCTCTGCCCTCACCAGGGGCAGACATTCTCCCGGAGCCAGGGGATGCCAGCTCTGGCCAACAACCTTACATGGACCACTTTTCCCCTTGGATAAAGTCTTTCCGTAGTTGTGGATTGGAGCATGTCGACTTTTTAGGAGGCTGTTAGTGTCCCACAAAATTGATCAGGCAGCTCACTCTAGAGGACGGATGCAAGGATGATGCCGGAAAAATGGTGCCAGCAGTTTAAGCCAGCGGCCTGGTTTAAATGCAAAGTCTTTTGCCTCCGGTGATAACCTTTTCTGAGCCTCAGTTTCCTCATCGTAAGAATGGGCGACACACATGGCCGTGGGGCATTTGGGAGGCACTCCTGTTTTGAACGGTCACATGCACTTGGTTCATTTAAGAGATGGTTGCCATTTTGTTACCATCTCCAGGTTTCTGGGTCCCATCGTTGAATTTGTGGAAACCTGCTCACCACAGACTGCCTGGGTCTGAGCAGGGAGACCCAGGCACCGGCACGCCTTCCCCAGCCCCTCCTGACATCCTCCCACCCTCCAAATAGGATGAACTTCCATGCCAAGAAGTCCCAGATCATATGCGAATTGGACGGGTAGATGGAGTTGCCCCACCTTGGGGGGCACATAGAGGAGACTTCCCTGCTCCCCTCTTAAACCACTCCTGTAGGGGAGCAGATGTAGCTCAGTGGTTGAGTGCCTGCTTCCCCATATGAGGTCCCGGGTTCGATCCCCAATGCCTCCTTAAAAAAAAAGTAGGGAAACGGACTTTGGCCCAGTGGTTAGGGCATCCGTCTACCACATGGGAGGCCCGCGGTTCAAACCCCGGGCCTCCTTGACCCGTGTGGAGCTGGCCCATGCGCAGTGCTGATGCGCGCAAGGCGTGCCGTGCCACACAGGGGTGTCCCCCGCGTGGGGGAGCCCCACGCGCAAGGAGTGCGCTCGTGAGGAGAGCCGCCCAGCGTGAAAAGAAAGAGCAGCCTGCCCAGGAATGGCGCCGCCCACACTTCCCGTGCCGCTGACGACAACAGAAGCAGACAAAGAAACAAGACGCAGCAAAAAGACACAGAAAACAGACAACCAGGGGAAGGGAGGGGAATTAAATAAATAAAAAATAAATCTTAAAAAAAAAAATAACATAATATGAAAAAAAAAAAAGTAAACCATTTGTGCAGATTCATATCTTTATCCATGTATGGGCTGGGAAGAGTTTGATGGGCCCTTATGGGCTTCAGGGATGTAGGAAACGCCAAAAGGGTAACTTCGGAGTCTCTAACTCTTCCTTATTCAGAGCTAGGAGATTGTGGGGTACTGCAGAGGCCCCCGTTTGACAGATGAAAATGCTGGCCAACTCCTGGCCTTTCCTGGGTGCCAGGCACTATCCACTGCAGTCTACCTACATTGCTTTACTTCATCCCACGTTTAGTCCCCCGTTATTCTCTGCAGGATGATCTGCAGGATGACACGGCCAGTTAGTGACAGAACCAGAGTTGACGGCCACCCCACCCCACGTGGACCGCCTTTCAGTCCTTTCTCGGGCAACACAGGAGAGCCCAAGCCCTTCAGCCCACACCCCCTGTCTTCCAGCAGGAAGGATGGGGCTTCTCCCTGAGGGGGAAGTGGGGACCACAGCGGTGCGGGGACAGAGTGGGTTGGAGGCTGGGCCACAGGGTCACCTTCGTGCTGACGACAGCAGTTTGCCGAGGCTAGCCGCGGTGACTGGCACGGTCAGTGGGGAGGGCGGATTCCGCCAAACCAGAGTCTAACACCTGAGAGATTTTACGACTGGCGCTGCCAGATGTGGGGCCGAGTTCTAAGAGAACGTGAGGGTTTCCCATCCTTGTTTAATAACCAGTGGAATTAAAATAGCACTGGTCGCTGCGCATTGCCCACAGAACAGGAGGGACGCGCCGGCGGCAGGATCTAGATAGTTCCAGCTAAGTCCTCCCGTGAAAGAACTTTATTAATTGTTTCCCAGCTGCCGAGAAAAAGCTCCTTTTAAGATGGAAATGATGCTGACTTATAGGCAGCTTTATACACTGGCTCATTGTTCAATGCAGTCATGTATGGGACGGTCCGAACAGGTGACAGCATTTGCTGACACCAGGATACAGCAGCGCACAAGCCTCGCCTCTGCCTTCATGGAGCTTACACTTCACCGGAATGGAAATGTCCCACCCACAATGAAAAGAGCCTTGTCTGGATGTGAATTAGAATGAACTCTGGGCTTGGGGCAGAGCTCTTGGCTCCCAGCCCCTCTGGAAGGTCAGTTCTTTAATTAAGGAAACACCAGCCCTAACTATAGCTCACCCTTCCATTTTCCACTGCCCTCAGCCTACATCTCATAAGATCAATGCTCTCCTTTTTCTCCCAGTGGAGAGCAGAAAGGGGTGGGAACCACAGGGAAGATGTAACCTCAGATCTGAGATCTGCTATATATATATTAAACTTCCTTCCAGACAGGAATAATTCATTTGCTTTTTTTTTTTTTCCTAAGGAAAGATAGTTGGAATTACTCTTCTTCTGTTTAGACACTGAAATCTGAAATCCCAAATTGATCCCTATGAAAATTCTGGGTTTGGGAGCCCAAGTAGATTGTTTCTCATTAGTGACATTCTTCCTGGAAGGTCAGGCTAAGGAATGGTAAATAAACCTTCAGATCCGGTGCTTCCTCCTCACCCATGATATTTAAAAGAAAGAAAAAGAAAAAAGCTTTGTGCTGTGTGGATACCCAGAATCCTTAGCTGCGGTTCTAACAATCCAGGCTACAGTCTGTGCTTGGGGCTGAAATTTCTGGGAAGTGAGAAAGTTCTTTTTTTTTTTTTTTCTTCCTCTTCCGTTTATTTGATCTGTTTCATTGGGAAAGCTACTTAACCTCTCTATTCCTCAGTTTCTCCACGGGAAAATTGGAAGGAATGATCCAGTAGTCCAGTTTTCCTGCAATGAATGAGATAATGTTTTTACACATCTATCTTGTGCTTGAATTCACCCTGAACCTGTCCCTTTCTGCTCCTTCTCTCTGCTCACCTCCCTGGGTTTGGGTTAGGATGGGGAGGGACACCTGAAACCGGGGGCCAGGCCTCAGACGTGGCATGTCCAGAGAGCCTGAGTCTGCCTTGAGCTTCGACTGGGCTTCAGGTCTGCCTATGGTACAGATAAACGGATTCTGGACCAGGTCTTTTTGTGGAGGAGTTTTTGAGTAACTCTGCTAGTATCTTTGGTGAAAATCAGAAGAAGGCAGGTTTAGACTTCTTGGCAATTTTAACACTTAATTAGTTTTATGCATTCATTTATTCATCACGCATTTATTTATTTATTTTTATTTTCCATGAAGGATTTATTGAATGCCTGCGCTCTGGAGCCACAGTGGCGCTGGAGAGGGAGAACAGTGCTGGAGCTAGGCGGTGGGGGGTTAATGGCCCGGTCAGGGGAGATGCGTGGGCTGGGCTGGGGGGGTCACCTGGGAGGGCTTTTGAAGCAGCGCTTTGGCTCTTGTGGGGAACGCCAGCCAGGGCACCCCTTGAACTCATTTCAGCAGGAAATCCATTGGTTCCAGAGCGGAGATTCCAGATTGGTTATTTTACAGGGCTAATGAGTATGTAATGATCACATTTGGAGCCTTTCAGAGGAAATGCACACCCAGCACTGAACACCCTTAGAAACGTTCTAGAGGAAGCTCACTGCCAAGGACAGGTGCGCCACTCCATTCCAGTGTCTGCTCGTGCACTGGAAGAGGAGAAAGCAGAGACCTGGACCTGAACTTTCCGAGTGGCGAAGGAAAACCCCAAGTGAACAGGGTGGAGGGGTTTTTTCCCAGCCTCCTCTCGAGTCTCCAGGAGAGGTGTCGGGATGGGCAATGAGAAATGGCCACCATTTCCAGAGCATCTGTAACATGCCAGCTACTTAATCTGCACAGTGTTACTGGTGTTAATATTCCCATTCTACAAAAGACACTGAGATTGGACTTTGCATTAGTCACCTAATGCTGCATAACAAATCACCCTGCAACTCAGCAGCTTAAAACAGCAGTCGTTGGTTACCGTGAGTCAGGGATTCAGGAGCTGCTTGGCTAGGTGTTTTTGACTCGAGGTCAAGTTAGATATTGGTTGAGGCCACAGTATCCTGAAGGTTTGATGTGGGTGGGAGGAGTCACTTCCCAGGGGGCTCACTCACATGCCTGGCAAGTTGGTGTCCGGCATGTGGACTGCTTATGCGTTCTCACGCTCTGACAGCTAGTGTCTCCCAGAGCAAATGATCCCAAAAGACCCAGGTGGAAGCTGCAGTGCCGTTGATGACTTTCCCTTAGAATACACCCACCGTTGCTTCTGCCGTAGTCCACGGCCACGCAGGTCAGCCCTGGGTTGGTGGAGGGGAGGATTACACAGGTGAGGCTCCTTGGGGGCCGTTTTGGAGCCTGGCACCCGTGGACTGCTTCAAAAACCCGCCCACATCCCACAGCTGCCACGTGCTGCTGGCATGCCAACCCGCCTTGCTTGACGCCAAAGCTGAATGTCAGGTCAGTGGAGGGGCTGGCTGGCCTGCCAGAGGCCCTGAAGGAGGTGACGAGAACCTGGCAGGCTCGGGCAAGCCCCCTGGGCTGAGAGAGGCACACGGGCTGTCCTGAGGTCTCCAGGGAGACCCTGAACAAGACAAGGTTGCCCTGGTCTCCTCTGTAGGCTGGGCGTTGGACTGTCACAGCAGACATACACTTAGGGAGCTTTCTCAGTACGGAGCGTCTGAAAGGGGCTGTGGCAGAGGAAATGGAGAGGCACGGCTGGGGGAAGAGGTATTTGGTAGAAAGACATTACCAGATTTACTGGTATGATATGGACTGCTAGCAGCCCAGAGTCATGGGGCCCCAGAGGCCCCGTGCCTGGCAGCTGTAGCAGGGCTGGCTGGAGACAGGGCACGGGGATGTGTCTTCAGGGGGCATCTTGGACCTTTGAGCCCCATTTCCATCCAGAATGGGGTCCGTCACCCAAGGACACATTGTAAACTACACCCCAGGGCATCTGCACGGCCCCAGCTACTTCCTGGACTTTGAGGACCTCCTTAAGAGGGAAGAGGGGGGAAGGCTCAGAGAGGACTTTTGGGGGCTTGGGACTCCTTGTGCTTGGGGCCACCTGGGAGGTCACGGGTCTTCCGGGTGCTGAGTGGAGACATGTCTACTGCAGGGAGACAGGCCCTGGCTACCGACCCCTCTTCCCCTCCCGGCATGTGGGTCACCCCAGCCCTGGCTGAGAGACCTCATGTAGGGGCCTCAGGTGGGGAGCCAAGACCCCGGGCTGGGGATTGCAGGGAAGCGCGATGCCTGGGGAGGAGGGCAGGAGGAGAGCAGGCCCCGGGCTGCCCAAATCCTCCCCTGGAGGTTGTGAAACACTGGGCCCCTTTAAAGGACTGGGGAGCACCTGAGACCCCCAGCTGCAGGGGAGGTGGCTCCCTCCACCAAGGCGCAAACTTTGGGACTGAGGTGACAGCCATGAGTTTAGAAGCGGCTCCTGCCTTTGGGGTGGGAGTTCTGCTGGGCCAGGGGATTAGGGTGGGGGTAGGGGGCGCCTAGTCTTCGTAGGAGTTGGGGGCTCTGTGGGTGGGGCAGGGGCACAGCGTGTGCTCATGTGGAGTGCGTGTGTGTCCATTCCGGAGCGGCCTCCCAGCCCCATGTCTGCTTTGGGGGCGCCTGGCAGCAGCAGGAGGCCAGCCGTGGATAGTGCGGGGGTCCCCCCAGGGGAAGATTTCTGTAACCACACACAGACGGGGCTGGCCTGGGAAAGCAGCTTGGCAGGCACATTCACAGCGGATCTCCAGGACAGAGACACCGGATATTCTGCCGTCGGAGAGACTTCGTAAAACCGGGGAGCTAAGTGATGTCGCTGCCTCTGAATGGAAGTGTCCTAAGATCCCATGCCAAGAAGATCAGGAAGGCCGCGGCTCCCGGAGAAGAGCTGAAACACATGTGCAGCGAGAGGTACAGCAAAGCAGAGCTGGTTCTCCTCCCGAGCAGGGGCTCCATGCGTGGCAAAGTGTGCGCGCGTGTGCCCACGTGGGTGTGCGCAGGCGTGTGTACGGGTGCACCGGGGAGAGCGGGCAGCAGATCCTAGGCCACGTCGTGAGGCCTGGAGACGCAGCCTGGGCTGCTGCCAGCCTCTTTGAAGGAGGCCTCCGTGCCGCAGGCCTGCCTGGCATCGTGCGGGGAGCGGCCCGGCCCTGCGCGGCCCCGGGGAAAACAGCGGTAGCCACTGCTGGAGGACTCAGGCCCTTGGCCAGCTGGCAGGGGAGTAATTCCAACTAGAGTACGTGCCCTCCCTGCACAGAGAGGCCAGGGGTGCCTTGGTGGGCAGGGTTGGCCAGCTGAAAGATTTATTCTGCATCGATGACAGGGGCTACAAGCTCAGGTGTCAAAACTCAGCCTGCCTGTATTCGGCTGCAGGCACTCGGTGGGGTGCAGGGGAGGTATGGGGCAGGGAGACAGAACAGAATGCTGAGCATCCTCTAGTTAGTCCCCAGACTGTGGTCCTGGGGGCAGCAACAGCGCCCTGGAACCTGTTAGAAATGCGAGGGATCAGGCCCGGCTCGATCTAAGTCAGAAACCCTGGGGGCCGGGCCCAGCCATCGTGGTTTTAAGAAGGTTTCCGGGTGTTCCTGAAACTCTCTAGCTTGAGAACCGCTGGTCTAGTGCCCCACCTTCAGAAAGGAGGAAACAGAGGCCGAAGCGGGGAACTGTTGCCAGGAACACACATCTAATTGGGGTGCAGCTACCTTCCCCCTCACCCATATGTTCTCGACTATTTTAGCAAAATGACATGGGGCGGGGGGGATTTTAATAAATATTTTCTTAGAGGCGATTGTTATGTGTTTATATATTTTCCACTTGTTAATAAGCTATTTGATGGGCCGTCTTGCTGCCAAACTGGGCAATTATTGGCTGTCAAGTCCGGACTCTGGGAAGTGGACTTGCCAGTCCCAATCCAGCTCGGCCTCAGCCGAGGTAGCCCGGTCCCCTGACCTCCCCCAGCCCCCCAAGTTATGGGCCCCATCTTTCCCTGTCTGTCCCCAGATGCTCTCTCTGTGACTCTAATAAACCGACCCACCAGCCCTCCAGCCTCGCTCCGTGCAGATGTTTCGGTCGCTAAGCCCTCCCTCCCTTTGCCAGGCCGAGCGAGGGTGGACGTGGTGGGATTAGTTTCGCCCACTGGCCTTCGCTGCCTTCCCGAGAAGACCTGCCTCTCCTTCCGGCTCTCGCAGCGGGCCCAGCATGTTTCCAATATTGCAGCAGTGTTTTTCCCGACCGAGTAACGCTTTAATGGGGCAGATTTGTTCTCGGTACGGGAAACATGTGGGCCCTTGTCACAAGCCTTGAGAGTGAGTTTCCCTCCACCAAGGGGGCGTGGGCACCCCTTTGGGCTCTGCTGGCTGAGTCGGGCGAGGGGCAGTGTCATAGAGCTCCTTTGTAGAGGAGGAGTGAAGGGTCCTCCCAGACTTTCAGGTGAGTAACTCTCCTAAAAGAGCAGAGCCACTATGGATAGCCCGATTTGGGGGAAATTCTGACAAAATTCCGTTGTGGCCTGGATTTCCTAGCAAACGGGGAGGAAACCAGTTCGCTTTGTCCTATATAAACTGAGAAGGATTTTAAATGGGTGTGGGGTGGGCTGGGAAGGGAGAAACCCACTCGTGTCCTCCTCCAAAGGCATGGGTGGGGATGGCCGGCAAGGGAGCAGGGGAGGAAGTCCAGGGCCGCACACAGACCTGGCCCCAAACCTTAGTACACTAAGCCCCTGACTTCCAGGGAACTTGATTTTTCTTTTTGGAGCCCAGGTTTCTTTTCCTGAAAAGTTCAAAGCCGGCATTCTTTACCTGAGGGGGACTGTGACACCCGGATTGTTTGTTTGATTTGCTAACCTCCTGCTCTGCTACCCTCCCCAGTCGGGTCCATAACCTGCAGTTAAATCATTAGAGTTAATTGAAGTTCATTTCATTTTGAGCACTTCATAAAGCCCTAGAGATCATTGGAGTCTCCCTGGGGTGTTGCAAAACCAGGTTTGGGAATTTCAGATCAAGAGAACAACGATGGGCAATGAATAATGAAGAAAAAGAATGGAGAGGAGAGGAGAGACAGGACTTTCTTTTCCCACTGGGTCTCAGGATTTGGCTCTAGGACTTCAATGAAAAGATGGTTCAACTCAGAGACCATTGATTCCATTTTGATGGACCAAGAAAAGAGATGGAAAGAGTCAGAGACAAAAAAGAGTCTCTCTGGGTCTCCCCACCAGCGAATGATAGCATCCCCCGAGAAGAGACAGCTCTGTCCCTGAACTCCCTTTCCCCAGCTCCAAAAAACAAACAAAAGACAAAAAACAAAAAAACGGTAAGGTGTTTTAGGGAAGTCCCTCTTTATGAGCGGGGAATCTGCGGTTTTGCGTTTGGGCCCTGAAAACTGGCCTGTCTGGGAAGATTTAGTTTGTTAAGCAATCGACACCTGAAAGTAATTGAGGCTCTCGGCGGCCTGGGTTCTGGGGCTGCGGAGGGACGGCGCGGGCACCCCTCCGGGCCACGGCCTTCCGCGCTGGCCTTGCGGAGAAGGAGGCCCGCGGCGCGCGTGGAGCGGGAGCTGAGCGCGGCCGGGGCGAGGCTGCTGCGCTCCGCGCCGCACCCGCCGGTCCTCGCGAGGCCAGGCAGCCGGACGCCCGGGGCCCAGCGCCCGCCCGCGCGCCCTCGCCGGCCCGCAGAGATTGTTCGCGGCGCTGGCCACAGGGCCCCCCCTCCCCGCAAATAGAAAGTAGGGATTGAAATCGATAAAAGCACTCAACGTTTCATGTCAACATCCAATCGCTACAAAATCAGATCCAAGGGAACGGGCGTTTGGTTTCTTCCCGGATGGCGCGCTCTTCTCTCCAGCCGGGCCGGGGACTCGGACGCCGCAGCCGCGGGCGCACGCGAGGGGAACGGGCAGCTCTGCGCCCGTGACCTTGGGGCCTGGGAAACTGACAGCCGCCGGCGGGTCGCGAGCCGCGGGGCGCTGCTGCGGGGGAGGCGAGCGGGAGGCGAGGGGGCGACGCGCGAGCCGGGGGCGCAGGGCGCGGAGCCCGCGACGGCCGGCCCTGCCCGACGGGCCGCGGGTCGCGAGGGCCCGTGTCGGCGGCCCCGAGCCCGCCGCGGCAACCGGCAGCGCGGACACGGCGGGGCCGCGGGCCACGGGCTCAGCGCGGAGCGCCCGGTTCCTCGGGCCGCCCGCGCCCGGCCGCGCGCCCACCCCGCGCCTTCCCGCCGCCCCCGCGCGCGCTGCTTTCGTTTTCTCCTGCCCTCGCTGAATGTCACTCTTGGATGGAACATTCCTGGGCGTTTCCCGTTGTCTTCCCGAAACGATCCCTCTCAGGCGAATTACTCGAAATGAAGATTTCGTGGACCCCCGCGTGGTCACGGTAGAGTTTTGCGGGACGGAGTGAAAGGTCTCCGTGTCCCTGTTTCCAGAGAGTCGTGCGACTGCGGCTTTTTTTTTTCTAAATATGAACCTACAATCGAACAAAGCCTTGGAAGGTACGGCCAGAGAACCGCGAAGGGAGATAAACCCTCACATCTTGAGAATAAATATCCAACTCTTAATTGGTAGCAAAATTATTGTTTCATTCTCTCACTCCACATAAAAAAGAATTGTAAATTACAGGCGTTCCCTGCCTGTATCAGTTTAATGTGCTGAAGCATTCCACCCCTCGGACATAAATTTCCATGTCTGCAGAGCCTCGTGGGTGAACCCGAATGTCTGCTGTGGGCTACGCCGGCTGACAGTTATACTGCACAACGTCGAGCCTTGACGGGGACCGTTCGTGGTGACAGGCTTACGTTAGGAGAGGTGTGCGTGGGGGTCATTTCTGTTTGGATACCCAGGACTCACTGGTAAAAAACCAAACCAAACCAGCCAAAGAGGACCTTCACCTTACAGTATGAAATTACAGGACGTTAGGAAGCAGAAAAGGGGCAGAGAAGTTGCAAGAAGACAAAATGTAAATAGATGACAGCGCTGGAGAAAAGAGATGGAAATTGACGAAAGACAGCCTATGAAAGGGAAACTAGAGAGAAAAAGGAGAGAGAGAGAGGAGATGGGAAAACCATTAGAAAAAAGAAATCTGTAAAGAGAGATTTCGGAAGCTCAAGATAGAAGGAAGGAGAAAGAGCTGACACAAAAAGATGTAAGAGAAATGCATCAAGAGGGTTGGAGAGACAAAGAGCCTGAGCGGAGACTGAGGGGTGGGGGTGGGGTGGGGGGTGGGAGCCTTGGAAGCTGGGCGCCTCCCCAGGGCCGAGCCTCCCCAGGGCCAGGCGCCTCGCTTCTCAGGTTTCGCCAACACCGGGAAATCCAGGGAAGCCATTGCGGGCGCGTTTGTTTGCTCCAGCCCCGGATCTGGTGATGCCGCTGATTTGGATTTTTAAACAGTGGTCTTGCAGCCTTCTGGGCTGGGACGGGGGTCTGCTAGCCATCCTTAAACCTGCAGATTGGATTGAATTTCGATCACTTTGATGGTCCTATAATCGCCTCTCAGTTTCCTAATTTCCAATCCCCTCCACTGCGCTGGGGATTGAAAAGGGACTTTAAAGATGTCTTTGATAACATCTCAGGGGTACGTATTTCCATAACAATTTTCTTTACCAGATCGTTATGTGTAATGCGGCCCCAGATGTTCTGGGGGAGAAAAAGGGAAGCAGTCCCCTCTGTCCCAGCCCGCCAGGAACTGGGAATGGGCGCAGGGAGGCAAATTCAAATGCCGCAGGACGGGGTGGGGTGGGGTGGGGCGGGGGGGGGGGCCTTCTTTAACAGCCCCTCCCAGCCCCACTTTCTGAATCTTTCTCAGGGCCAGAGACCCATCCTTCACATGCAGCTCTGGCACCACAGGGCCCCTAGATGCCGCTTTCCCACCCAAACTCCCCTGCCCTAGTCCACTTCCATGCTCTCTGCTTGGTGACAGTTTGTGTCATCGATAAACTACTCTACTCTAGTCGTCAAATTGATTCCAGGTGGCCTTCCTCGAGAATTTTAACAGGCCCTTCTGGAGACACAGCCCTCTTAGAAGAACCAAGAGACCCTTCCCTCTTCCTCAGATGTTTATTGAATATCTACAGAGAGGGATGTGCAAGCCCACCACACCTGCCTTTAAAGCACGCCGCGTCCACGCTGCTGAGGAAATGAGATGGGCGTGCAAATAACTTTGGCAGAAGGCTGAGTGAGTGTGAGGAATGCAGGAGAGAGGTGTAATAAAGTGGCGATGGTGTTCAAAGGCAGGCAAGACGACGGGCTGCGGCCATCTGGGAAAGCTTCACGGAGGAGGTAGCATTTCCTCTGGGTTCTGAAGAAAGCACGGAATTCGAGTGCCCGATGCCGAGGGGAATGTCCGGCACGCTGGCAGGCTGATGGGAGAGATGTTTGGGGGCAAAGGCACTTTTTGGTGCTTCCTCCTGACTCAGACCCAGGTAGTTGTTGGAGCAAGGTTTTCTCATCCGGGTCAATGCACCCAACATCTGTTGGCGTGGGCCCCACATGGGTCACGTGCTGGGTGTGGGTGCACAGGAGTGGAGGAGACAGGTTCCTGCTTTCACGGGACCTGGTCAACAGAAATCCCAGGGGTGGCTCGGGGCTGCGGAAGCAGTGAAAGGGGAGGCCAGGCAGGCAGGGGTCGGTTCCCCGGCCCGCTCCAGCCAGCCCCGGTCTACTTTTTAATGTGTTGGGGATCCAGGTAAAGTTTCCTTTGGAAGAAAATGGGGGTTCTTCTGATTAAAAAGAGGGGAAGAGGGGAGCGGATGGGGCTCAAGTGATTGAGCACCTGGTTCCCACATGGGAGGTCTGGGGTTTGGTTCCCGGTGCCTCCTAAAAACAAAAGAAACAAACAAAAACCAACTCAGGGGAGCGGCTGTGGCTCAGTGGTTGAGCGCCGGCTTCCTGCATGCGAGACCCCAGGTTCCATCCCCAGCCCTGGTACCTCAAAAAAAAAAAAAGTAAGATGCCCCGTTTACAGGTGCTTATGCATTACGAAAAACAGTTAACTAATGAATTGATGAAATAAAAGCAGGAGAATGTGTCACAAAGCAAAGACGATGGTTAGGCCCTAAACCAATTCTAGACCCTGAGTTTCAAGCTTTTTTTTTTTTTTTTTTTTTTTTTTTACCATCCCAGGCCTCAAGGATCCCAAGTTCCCTGCTGTGCTCCCCTGTCTGTCTGTGTCATCAGGCCACGTGGGGCAGGCTGAGGCCACTGCTCCCGCCTGGTCACTCAGGCTGCCACCGTTTGCCCTGGCATCATCTTCCCCCACCCAGTGCTTTCGGAGTGGCTGTATTCCACTATCCCCAGAAGACTCAGGGTCCCATCCTAGTGGTTCCCCAAAACCATCTTCCAAAGATGGGTGTCCCGAGGGCTGAGTGAGCCACAGTCCGGAATCCCTCCGCCACCGCGGCTATACTCCTTGAGCTGCAATGTGACGCAACGCCACCAGGGGGCAGGACCGAGACGCGGGGCTCCGCTCCCGGACCGGGGCTGGACTGTGCTGTCCGCCCGGGGATGAGCTGAGAATCCACGCTGAGCGCCGCTCTGCCGGGTGTGCGGGGATAAGCAGACACAGCTCCTGCCTTCAGGAAGCTTACAGTCCCATGGTCACAAGGGTGATATAATCGCCACTCCTTCAGGGGGCAGAGGAGTCTGTCGGAGTCATGGCTGGAGCCCCCAGCCCCTTCCTGTGCCCACCACTCGCTGTGTTTCTAGCCCCCCAGCCCCCGCTGGCTTCTCCAGCTCAGCACCCCAGGATCCCAGGCTTGGCCCTGCCTCCCCGAGATGCCCCGAAACAGCACACACGGGCTCCTTGGCCATTGCAGGCTCCCTGCGGGGACAGGATGCCGAAGGGCCAGGCCAAGACCCCTCAGCTGGGGGAACAAGCCCGCTCCTGCTTCCTCCCCAGGGACCATCTCGCCCCAGCCTGGGCTGGGGTCTGCCGTGCTCCCCACTCCCACTCCCTAGCTGAGAGGGCAGGGCGACTGCACTCAGGGACCTGGCGTGTCCCCGCGTGCAGGTGTGTGTGCGGGTGGGGTGGTGGGGTGGGCGAGGGGCGCCCCCCACCTCCAGCCTGCCGTGGGTGCCCCAGCCCTTCAATGCAAAGACTCGTCTAAAGCACCTGCCCTGCTCGGGTAAGGCAGTGGAGTGGACACGCTCCCCACCCTGGGCGGGGCGGCCCCAGCAGCCGGCCCCAGGGGCCCGCAGGGTGGGCAGGTGGCAGGGCAGGCGGGCTCTGACCTGGGATTTGCAGGATGAGCCATCGGGGACAGCGGGGGGCACGGCTGGCCTTTCCCCGCTGACTCCCTGGTCTTGGCCACGTTCTGTTAATATCTGTGGGATGAATAAAGGCAGCAGGAGAGGTAAGATGAGGTGGTGGGTGGAGGGGGTGGGCTCTGGCATCCTCTAGTAGGGGCTGCCCCCAGGGAGACCACCCAGCCCAGGTTTCAAGCAGAAAGTCCCTAGTCCTGGGAAGCCCCTCTGCCCCGGGCAAACTGGGTCACCCGGCTGCTCCTCTCCCTGGGAAGGGCCGCGCAGTTGGTTCCTCCAGGGCCCTCCCCTCCCGGCCCTCCTCCCTTCTCTTTCTCCCCCGCCAGCAGGGCCTCCTCTCAGGTCTCTGGGGTCCAGCCCTGCCCCAGCCGTGACCCCCCCAGCCCGACCTTCGGGGCTGCCCACTTCCCTTTCGCCCGGCCGGTCCTGATAAGGAGACTCGAAACAGGTTTGCCCTTTCACCCCCGCATATCTCTCCGCGGAGCCCGCGGGTCCCCGCATCCTGGGTCACATCCTGAGAGCCCTGCGCCTCCCCCGGACTGTGGGCCACCAGTCTGAGGAGGGAGAGGCATGGGGACAGAGCGTGCCTGGGGAGATGGGCCTCCTGGGCCGCGGGTCCTGGGTCCCCTGTCCTGGGGCTGCGCGGGCTGACCGTGTCCTCCCCTGGAATTTGACTGACACTCTTGATGGAATTGGCCGGATGTTTCTCCTTCCCGAGAGACACAGCCCCGGGCCAGGCAGCTGTGCCTCCCTCGGCCCAGCTGCAGCTGGGGGTGCTGAGAACCGGGGGCCACACTTCCTACTCAGGGGCGAACACCGGGGCCAAAGGGTCTCCAGAGAAGGGGCGTGGTGGCTTCTGCCGAGCAGGCCACCCGGACTCGCACCTGAATTGCTTCTGCCCTCGCTCCTCCCTCCTCTAGCTGTGGCCCCCACGCCCACCTGCTTCCCCCACTCCTAATATTCGCAGACTCTGGGGTCGGCCCACGCCACCTGCTGCCCCAGGCGGAGCCCAGACCCACCCCTCGGCGTCGAGCAAGTCACCGACCAGAACTTCCGTCCCCACGAGTGAGATTGTGGTCGGTCCCCGCTGTTATTTTGAGCGCTCGCTGTGATCTTTTTGCTCATCAAGGAAGGCGTTTCAGGGAAGCGGACTTGGCCCAGTGGTTCGGGCGTCCGTCTACCACATGGGAGGTCCACGGTTCAAACCCCGGGCCTCCTTGACCCGTGTGGAGCTGGCCCATGCGCAGTGCTGATGCGCGCAAGGAGGGCCCTGCCACGCGGGGGTGGCCCCCGCGTAGGGGAGCCCCACGCGTAAGGAGTGCACCCTATAAGGAGAGCCACCCAGCGTGAAAGAAAGTGCAGCCTGCCCAGGAATGGCACCGCACACACAGAGAGCTGACACAGCAAGATGACGCAACAAAGAGAAACATAGATTCCCGTGCCGCTGACAACAACAGAAGCGGACAAAGAAGATGCAGCAAATAGACACAGAGAACAGACAGCTGGGGTGGGGGAGGGGGCGGGATGGAAGGGGAGAGAAATAAATTTTAAAAAATAAATCTTTAAAAAAAAAAAGGGGGGAATGGGGGGGGGAGCGATTTCTCTCGGCTGGGTCGTGGCCCCGCCTGATTTGATCTCTCGGCTCCACCAGGAGCCCCGAGGGCCCGAGGTCTGTCCAGGAGGACGCCGGCCAGCGCATCCTTCCCACTTTCCTCCTGGGCCTTTCTGGAGGCATGTCCTGCTGCGGCTGCATCCGTCGGCCTTGCCGGGAGAAGACAGACCCAATGGCTGGAGACGAGGCGTCACGTCTTCTGGGATGTGCCCAGAAGAGCCGGACTCCCAAGGCATCACCGTGGAAGGATCCGTCCCCCTTCCCTCAGCAGAGCGGCGGGGCGTGGTCCGCGAGGACGTGAGAAGGCCCGAGCTGCCCGCCTGCTGCCGCCGCTCCTCCGGCTCTGGCTTCCGCTCAGCGCGCACCGCCCAGTTGTGGCCTGTCCAGCTGTCCGTGGGTCCTCCCGCCTGCGGGTCTCACCGCGTCTCGGCCCTGACGCGTCCTAGCAGAGCAGCCCGCCTGATCTCCCCCCAGCGCCGCTTCTCTCCCACGTTTCCCCGCGGTAAGGGCCCGCCTTGCTCCAGGTCTCAGGGGGAAAGCCCACTTGGCTCCTTTCCCCACAGCCCAGGTCCCGTCCATCTGTCAGTACCCTTGGCCGCACCCCCCAAAGCCATCCAGAGTCCAGGGACTTCTCCCTACCTCTGCGGGCACCTGTCTGGACCACCGCGAACGCCCCCTGGCTGGTCCCCGTGCGCTGTCCCGTTATCCTACCCACCAAAGCCGCAGTATCCATTTACAGCTGTCATCGGATCCGATTGCCCCTTCCCTCCAATCCTCTAATTGCTTCTCACGACACTCAGAATAAAATCCAAACGCCTTCCCTGGGTCCCGCTCGCCTGTCCTTTACCTCGCAAACACTCTGCCGGTGAGCTCCAGCCCCAGGGGCTTCTCTATTGCCCCAGCGCTGCATCCCGCCTCAGGGCCTTTGCACCTGCTGCTCCCTCCACCTGGAGCACTCCCTCCCCTGATCCTCACTCCTTCACTTTATTCAGGTCTCTCCTTAGAGAGGTGTCCTCCCTACCTGGGACAGACCCCTTTCCCTGTCCTTCTCTAGCCCCTCACCCGGCTGTATTTCTCTTCATAGCACTCATCACTATTGACATTCTATTATATATTTGTTTGCTTATTTGTTCACTGACCGTCCCCTGCATGAGAATGTAAATTCACAAGAATGGGGGCCTTGTCTAACTTGGCCCCATTACCTTATTCCCACAGTCTAGAATAGTCTTGGGAATAAGTGGCAGTCAATAAATATTACTGAATAATGAATGGGAAAATATAGAGCCTCTGAATAATAAGTTTGTCTGAGAAAACAGTAGCACAACAATGGAAGCTATACTATAAAATATAATTTTATTTTCTTTCTTTGAAGTTATTTAATCTCTTCTTATCTGTCAGTATTAAATTGGCAGCTGAACTTCCAAGTAACAATAATGAATACCATTTATCGAGTAAAGACTCCATGCCAAATACAGTTTGGTGGGCTTTGCACCTATTAGCTCACTTAATCCTCACAAGTGCTCACTGAGATAAGTATAATTATTATCCACATTTTAGAATCCATGACGTGTGGCCCCAAGTTCATGGGTTTAATTTCAGGCTGTTCTGCCTCTATTTATTTTTCCATTGAGGTATAATTTACATAAGCAAGGAGAGCTAATCCCAAGTGTGCAGCTCAGGGGATTGCTATGTCCTGACACGCCCCGATCTGGAACTAGAACTTGAGCAGCACCCCCAGGTCTCCTTGTGCCGTCCTTAGTTCCCCCAAAGCGAACCCTTTCCTCACCTCTGTCACTCTCAGTTGATTGGGGGAAGGACTGTCTTTTATTTTAATCTCTTCTTCTTCTTTTTCATATTAAAAGGACTTTCATTTTTTTTTTTTTAATACCCTTGCGTGGTGAAAAGTAAGACACTGAAATAGAATTTCAGAGTCTGCTAATACAAATCTGGGAATCAGCAGTTTAGCGTGCTCTACCCCACCCCACTCGGAAGTGCCGTCCCGAGCCTCTGGACTGAGGGGACAGTGAGCTGCTTGGGGGCAATCCTGCATGTTTGTCACAGTGCTGGGCCTGGCCGGCGTTTAGCGCACCTGCTGGTGGGCCCACGGGGTGATGGACTGGACCTCTGCGGAGGCCGAGCTGCCCTTGAACCTGCAGAGAAGCCTTCCTCCGTGCGGGGCAGAGACGCCAAGCTGCTGGCCGGTCAGGCAGGTGCCCCTGCTGCCAGCCTGATGCCAGGACCCGCCCACCGCCTTCGGGGGGTCCCGGGCTGGGCCCGCCCTGCACCCACCTCGACTCCCATGGATGCTCACCGCCCTCCATGACCCCATCTCCACCCCCACCCTCACCCTGAGGCCCAGGCCTGGCCGCCTTCCCTGCTCCCACCCCACGTGTCCCCTCTTTCTGGCCCGCCTGTCCCTCTGACCTTCCTCCTCCTCCGTGGCACTGGGGTGGGCCGGTCCAGGATGTGGCACTCCAGGGCCGGGCGGTTCATCGGGCAGGGCAGGGCGCAGGGAGGGGGAGGGAGAAAGCCGCAGGGGACTCTTGGCAAGCGGGCTGGGTCCCACCTTGAGGACCGAGAGCTCCGTGGCCCCGGTCAGTCCACCTCTCACCTTCTGCACACACAGACACAGAATCACTCACCACTTCCCAGCGGAGACCTGGGAGGGGGCGGTAACAGCCGAGAGGATCTCAGTGCCCAGCCCCCTCCTGCCACAGTCCCCAGCCCCCTCCCCAGCTCCTCCCCAAGCCTTTGAAATGCTCAGGAGCACCTGGAGGCCAAGGCATGTTTTTGTTTTAATAACTACAGCATAGAAGAGAGAGATAGGAGGGGAGAGAGAGCGAGCGAGGGAGAGGGAGAGGACAGTTTGAGGAGGCGGCGTTGGCTGTCCAGCACTGGGTGGAACAGAGAGGGGCCGGGGAAAGGCTCAGAGGAGGGGGCCGTGCTCCTCTCCAGGTGGAGGCTCCTGGGGGCGCACGGCCAGGCGATTCGGGGCAGCCCTGGCTTTACTCCGGGGGGGATGCGGAGGGGCAGATGTGTACAGCCCGAGGGTGGGCCGTGGCGGGGACGTGCGACCCTCGGCTGTGCTGCCCACTCCCCTCCACCACGCCCCCCGCAGCCAAGGGCCTCACCGCTCCCCGGCTTGGAGACTCAGGGGCCCCGCTCTGCACGGCCAGGATGCCCTCGCCGCCGCAGCGGCCTCCCGCTCCCGTCTACAACCCGCTCAGAACTCACCGACGCACATCCCCCGGCCGCCCGACTTCCAGGGCCCTTCCCCAGGTGTCAGCAGCAATTTCCTGGCAGGCCTGGTGACAGGACCCCGAGCCGGCCCAGGGGAAACTCAACCCCTGGTGTCAGCAGAGGGTGTCCCGTGGGGCCCGGGGACGGGGCTGAGACTGTGCAGAGCCAAGCGCCCGAGGGGCCCGTCCCCACCGCGCCCTCGTGTCCACACGAGACCCAGGCTGCTCTGCCCACTCCGCCTGCACCCAAGAACCCTGGCAAAGCGTCCAAGCCTGGAAAACGTCACCCACGCCCGCGAGACCCGTGGGCTCCCACTCAGGCACAGCTGCCCCTCCCCACAGCGGTGTGAGGGCCCTGCCTTGGGGAGGGGCATGACAGCCTAGCCCCCCCCCCCACTCTGGCTGCAGCGCTTGGAAGCATCTTCATCCCAGGCCCCCCAGCGGCCAGCGGGTCACACCTCTGTGTCTGGCTTCACCTGCTGTTGGGGTGGAGGGCACCCACCTTCTCCGCTGGCCAGAACGCCCCAGGGGGAGGACTGGCCTCCAGTGGCCTCTGTACCGCTTCAGGGCAGCAGGGCTGCTTCCCAAGGACGGCGTGGTGCTTGGGGGGGGGGGCACTGGGCGCCGGCATGCTCTGCTGCCCTCCGCCTCCCAACACCTTTCTTTGCTTTGGCAGCTGACGGTGCACCCCGGGCCCCCGCTGTGCTGGATGCTGGGCACCGTCTCTGTTCTCAGAGGACCCAGAGTGTGGTGAGCAGAACAGAAAGGAGAAGACAGCTTGTAGAGGGAGGTACAGGCTGCAGTGGTGGGAACGCGGGCTTTGGGTCAAGCATTCACCCCGTGGTCGTGCGCCAAGAGCCTGGCAGATCTGCCAGTGGCACACTTAGCAGGGTGCATGAATCTGATTGCCTCTTAACAGGCTAGGCGGCAGTGGACACTTACGAATATATATATTCTAAATTTAGTTATGCATTATTTGCATAGGCACGTTTTCCCGGACAACGTGAGTGTTTCAATCACTTGGCACAGAGCAGGTGCTAAGCCAAGGCTTGCTGCACGGCATTAGACGTTTGACCACAAGATGAGTGGCCTCCTACCCACCAGGACGGCTATTCATTAAAAATGGAAAACAGCCCACGTTGGGGCAGTTGGCACTCCGTGGCTGAGCACCTGCTTCGCATGCACGAGGTCCTGGGTTCGATCTCTGAGACCGTCTAAAAAACATAAATAAATAGCACATGTTGGTGAGGTGTGGAGAAATCGGAACCCTGTGCACTGCTACCGGAATGCAAAATGCTGCGGCCTCTGTGGGAAACCATTTGGCTGGTGCTCAGGAAGTTAAATATGATCCAGCAATCCTACTTCCCGGGCTGCACCCCAAAGACCTGAAAGCAGGGACTCGAACCCACACCTGAGCATCAGCGTTCATGGCTGCGTGATTCACAATGGCCCAAAGGCAGACAACCCACGTGTCCATCAGCGGTGAACGGATAAAAAAATGTCATACACCCATACAATGGGATCTTACTCAGCTGTGAAAATAGAGTGGGGCTCTGATCCGTGCAACTGCATGGATGAACCTGGAAGACGACACGATGCCTAGAACAAGCCAGATTCAAAAGGACAGGCATGTAGGACTCCGCTTAGGTGAGATAACTAGAATAAGCAAAGCCAGTGAGACGGAAAGTAGATTCGAGCTTATCAGGGGCCAGGGGGCCAGGAGAAAGGGGCGTTGTTGCTCACTGGGTGTAGTTTCTATTTAAGGTCGTGAATATGTGTTGAGAACGGATGGTGGTGATGGTAGCACAACATTGTGAATGCGCTGAATTGTACATATGAAAATGGTTAAAATGACCAATTTTGTATTATTTATATGTTACCACAGTAAAAAAGAGAGCGTGATGGAGAGATGGGGAGATCTCATGGTTGGAGAGGAGGTTTGTAAGTCAGGGTTCTCCAGAGAAACAACTAGCAGTACATATACATGCATAATTTATTTCACATTTCTATAATACAATAATATATCTTACATCATTAACATAATGTATATGATATATATATGCATATATATATTTGGTTTTTTTTGAAGACTTATTTTTTATTTTTTATTTATTTCTCTCCCCCCGCCCTGTTGTCTGCTTTCTGTGTCCATTTGCTATGTGTTTTCCTGTGTCTGCTTGGATTCTTGTCAGTGGCACCGGGAATCTGCGTCTCTCTTTGTTGTGTCATCTTGCTGCGTCATCTCTATGTGTATGCAGCACAACTCCGGGCAGGCTGCATTTTCATGGTGCAGGGCGGCTCTCCTTACGGGGCGCACTCCTTGCGCGTGGGGCTTCCCTGCGCGGGGACACCCCTGCGTGGCACGGCACTCCTTGCGCGCATCAGCACTGCGCGTGGGCCAGCTCATCACATGGGTCAGGAGGCCCTGGGTTTGAACCCTGGACCTCCCGTGTGGCAGGTGGATGCTCTATCCGTTGAGCCCAATCCCCTTCCCAATATATATATGTATATATAAAACGATATTTGTTACAGGAATTGGCTTGCAAGACTTTGGGGCTTGGAGAGTCTAAATTGAAGGGCAGGTGGCAAGCTGGACACTCTGACCAAGGTGAAGTTGAATTCCCTGGGAGAAGCTGCCTGGCTGAGGTGGAGCTAGAAATTCTCCTTTCTGCCTGCTGCAATCCTCAGTTCTGACTTTAAGACCTCCCCTGGCTGGGTGAGGCCAGTGCCTTGCTGAGAGTAATCTCCTTTGTTGATTGTAGATGCAGTCAGGCAAGGTGGAATCAACTGCCTCTAGCTCCAATTCCATCTATGAAATACCCTCCCCGTCACAATCAAGCCGCACTCGTTTGTTGCCGTGTCGTTGTAGGAACCTGCCTCCAAAGGGCTGGCTGCGTATGCCTGGGCACTGTTGTGTGCTCTGCGCTTGAGGCCGGCGCCTTGGTTTTCGGAGTTGCCCTTCCAGCGGTGGCTGCTGCTGTTGGAATTCATCTCCGTGGTCCCAGGTAGCCCGGCCCCTCTCCTTAAGCAGCAGAAGAAACTACAGCTGAAGATGGAGCAGTTGGCTCAGAAATGCCCGGCAGTTTGAGGTCCAGATCTCCCACTCTAAGTCCCTGCCCCCCTATTATCTAGGGTAAGCATTTATTAAATATTTATATCACGCAAAGCCCCAGACTGTGCCTCAAGCTCCAAATACAATAATACAGTTGTTCCCAGACTTGTGGGCCAATCAAAAATTGCTTTCAATTGAAGGAATGGCCACAGGTTTGATGTTTCCTATTTTGCCAAGAATAGATTTTCTAGAAGTCTTGCTTTTATGTTTCATAACAAGCTAGAACGTCTTAAACCAGAAAAGGAGTGGTATCTTCTCAGATTTTAATATGAAGTGTAACCATATAAAGAATTCCCTCTTTCTCCTTTACTCAGATGCTTTACTCAAAGCGTCATCAGGGGCCAGAGCCCCTCTGGGAACCTGGACTGGAGGCCCCCGAGCTGCCCCGAAGGAGCCCACCCTTTGACTAAGTGGGTCAGGGGCTGACCCAGAACTTCCGCCATCAGTCTCCCGTGGGACAGGGGGCCCACCGCGGTGGAGTCCGGTTGCAGCATGAGCTGAGCCAACTCAGGCCCTTCTCCTGGTGCCTGGGACCCAAGCAGGAGGGTCCCGGGAAGGGCGCCTCTGCGAGCCCTGCCTCAACTTTCCCGCATCGTTGGTTCCATCAGTCTGGCTGCTTTAACTTGAGAACTAGCCTGAGGCTGTTGGACCCCCCCAAGGCTGGGGTTAGGGTTGGAGCTCCTGACGCTCAGGCGCCTGCGCCAGCGTCTTCGCTCATTGCCTGTGTGAGCTTGCCCGGGTCCCGGCACCTCTCTGAGCCCCCTTCCTTGGCTCCCAGGACTAAAATGAGCATGGCCATTAAGAGAGCAAGCGCACCGTTGTACGGCCACAGAATCTTCTCCTTAAGTAGTTGCTAAATCTCGGGATTCCAGAACACCCGGATCACATCCCATCATGCCATCCTACAGACGAGGAGATGGAGGTCCCCAGTGGCCTCTGGGGTCACACAGTGAGCTGGCACAGCTGGCGCTGCGAGTCCTTCCTCCACACCCCAGAGCCTCAGGGCCTGCCCTGAGCCTGACGTCTGCCCAGGGCTGTCATTTGTCTCCTGGTCCTCGCCCCGACCCCTCCCTTTTCCATGGGGTGCTGCCCGTTGCCCTTCATGCCAGCAGCTGTCCCCCAGGTGCCGGCGCCCATGGGTTTGCAGTCCCAGCCCGGAGCGCTCCGCTCGGGCCCTGTGGCCACCCGGCAGGGCCCTTCCCTCATTGGGGCCGCTCGGGCCTCCCCCCCTTTCCCTGCACCAGCGCTCCAGCCCCGGCCGCTCCAGCCACTCCGCAGCAGCCCTTATCTGCCCGGGGATCTGACCTGCAGATGCACCCCTGGCCCAGCGAGCCGCCACCCCACCCGGCCTCCCCACCCGGCCTCCTGCCCCGGGGCCCCGCTCCCCTCTGCGCGCCTTCCCTGGAAAAGCCCCCATGTCTTGAAGCTGATTAAAACAAACACAGCGCCTATTTTCGTTCTTAATCCAATTCTGCGCTGGCCAGGCTTGGGGAGGGAGGATAGGATGACAGAGGCACATTCCCGGCCGTGGCTGGGGGAAAGGACAGAGCCGGTGCCGCTGCGCTCTCCCGGGCGGGGCGCCGTCTGCCCGGGCTGGACGCGGCCCTCCCCGGGGACCCTCGGCTGCTGCCAGGGCCTGCTGGAAGGGGAGGCAGCGGCCCGTCCTGCGGCAGCCGGCCGGGGGGGCTCCCAATACAGGCCTTCATTCTCTCTGGCCTGGAAGCCAGACAGGATCTTCTTGTCTCAGCTGGCCCCTTCCCGTGACACCCCTTCTCAGTCTTGGCCTCGGGGGGCCCCCCAGGCGCTGCCCCCCGCCGTGGACGCCTTCTCCTCTCGAGGGCCAGCCTCTCACGCCCCTGAGAACTCCATGACCGCATGAACCGGGGGCTGTGCCTCCGTCACCCCGAAGTTCCCAAGGAAAGGACCGCCTGGCGCAGCGTGCGGAGGACGGGGCAAGTCCAGCGGTGGCGCCTGGGGACGCCGGAGGCCGAGCGCCTGGCCAGAGTCAGGCTCTGCCCCTTACCGGGGGTGAGTCACTCCATCTCTTGGTACCTCGGTTTTGTCATCTGTGAAATGGGTATCGTGGTGGTCCCTACCTCATGCAATCGGTGTGGAGATTTGTGTGCTTAGAACACAAATACCAAGAAGGGGACATGGGAACCGCCTTGGCCCAGTGGTTAGGGCGTCCATCTACCACATGGGAGGTCCGCGGTTCAAACCCCGGGCCTCCTTGACCCGTGTGGAGCTGGCCCATGTGCAGTGCTGATGCGCGCAAGGAGTGCCCTGCCACGCAGGGGTGTCCCCGCGTAGGAGAGCCCCACGCGCAAGGAGTGTGCCCGTGAGGAAAGCCGCCCAGTGCGAAAGAAAGTGCAGCCTGCCCAGGAATGGCGCCGCCCACACTTCCCGTGCACTTCCTGTGCTGCTGACGACAACAGAAGCGGACAAAGAAACAAGACGCAGCAAATAGACACAGAGAACAGACAACCGGGGGAGGGGGGGAACTAAATAAATAAATAAATCTTTAAAAAAAAAAAGAAGGGGACGTGGCACTAGACCGCGTTCTGTACCAGATATTCTTTCTCTCTTTGGTGTGTGTGGCATAGTTTATACGGCATCGTTTTTTAAAAATTTTTTAAAGTTCACCTTTAATATGAATCCACGTCAACACCAGGATACTTTCACCAACAATGCCACGGAAATAAATTTTTTTTTTAGGTACCAGAACCTCATATGTGGGAGGCTGGTGCTCAACCTTGAGCCATGTTACTGCCCTAGGGAGCCTCGATTGTTAGTGTTATTACTGAAGGCGATGGAGGTAATCTGAGATCCATCGTGCAAAAGCTGTGTGGTTTTTAAGCAAACCCTGCTTGTTCTCTGGGCTTCCGTTTCTGCGCTTGTAGGATGGGACCAAGCCCAACCTCACGGAATGGTTCATTTTTAAAAATTATTTCAATTTTTAAACAAAGCATGGTTGTGAGGTTTAAATATAATACTAAACACGGAGGCTTCTCCCACTGTGTGCGGCGTGAGTTTATTGGATCCTAAAACTGTGTGATTTGGGGGAATGGATGTGGCTCGAGCGGTTGAGCACCTGCCTCCCACGCGGGAGGTCCCAGATTGGGTTCCCAGTGCCTCCTGAAGGAAAACAAACAATGAGCAGACACCAAGTGAAAACAAACGAGCAAAACAACGAGCAGACAGGTGAGGGAGCCAACTTGGGGGAGCCGATGTGGCTCAGTGGTTGAGTGCCAGCCTCTCTCACATGAGGCCCCACGTTCAATCCCCAGTTCTGGTACCTCAAAACCAAAACCAAACACAAAACTGTGTGATTTCATTGTCTAAAGAAAACATAAGAGTGGCGGGAAGATGATTAGATCAGATAAAAAGAACGGGAAGAGGGGAGACAGAAAGGGGACACCAGAGGCTAAGAAAGAGGCTAAAGAATGAGTAGGAAAGGGAAGAATGAGGATGAGAGAAAACTTAAAACAAAAGCCCGACAGAGCTGCAGCAGAGAGGAGAGTCAAGGAGGCCAGGTGAGGAAGGGGCCTGGAGAGAGGGGCAGCGGGTGGACCCTGGCGAGGGCCCTCGGCGTCTGCCTCGGGAGGTGGGCTTGGACTTCTCCCTGGCAGTGGGCTGCAGGGGGAGGCGGCGGCGAGCAGCGGGGGGTCCTGCCCGCTCCCTCCCCCTCCCTGGAAGGCGCGTCAGCTCCCAGGCGGGGAGGCCTGCGCTGTGCCACCCTCCCTCCTCCAGTCCAGACCTGGGCAAGGCGTCCAGACAGGTGGGCTCAGAGCACCAGTGGCAGAGCGCCGCCCTGGGCGCTACTGGCCCAGGAAGTCCCAGTCCTACGTGGAAGAGAAGCCTAACAATTCTTTTCTCCAAACCTGTAGCAGTCTAGGACTTCATTGACTTTGGGCGCTAAATTTTAAAGACCCATTGTTTGATTCCTAGTCTAGACAGCTTGCTTGCCTGGCCACCTCCAGAATGGGCCTGCGTACTTCTCTTTTTTTTTTTTTTAACCAAAGATTTCTTTTATTTATTTCTCCCCAGCTTCCCTTGTTTGTGCTGTCTCCTCTCTGTGTCTGGTCACTGCGTGCCCTCTGTGTCTGTTCATCTTCTTTTTAGGAGGCACCAGGAACCACACCCAGGACCTCCCATGTAGGAGGGGTGTTCCCATCTGCTTGAGCCACATCCGCTCCCTGCTTATTGTGTAGCCACATCTGTTCCCTGCTTATTGTGTCTCCTTGTTGCGTCATCTTATGGACTCATCTCACTGCGCGAGCTTGTCGCATCAGCTTGGTGTCGTGCTCACCTTCTTTAGGAGGCACCAGGAACCGAGCCTGAGACCTCCCATGTGGTGGGCAGGTGCCCAGCTGCTTGAGCCACATCTGCATCTCCTGCATACCTCTTATGACAGGACTCTCCGACCCCTTTAGAAGTGGTTGCTGGGCCCCTTCCAAGACTGACTTCTAGTTTATGTGGCTGCATAGCAAGAGGTTGACAAGTAAAAATAGGTGGGCCTGTTCTGTGCCCACCTGAAGGACAGGAGCAAAGCAGAGGGGGCCCTAGCAGACTGCCGGGGGCCCACAGAGGGTGGGTGGCTCTCAGCCTGGCTTTGCCGGGTCCTCCTTGCCTCCCGGGGTCCACAGGTCTCTCGGGCTCCGGCCCCATCCAGGGGCTGTGACAAATGCCCACATCATAGCTGGGGACCAAGCTGCATCCCTAGGGCAGGGGAAGGGAGACTGGAAATGGCCTGTAAAAGCCCCAGGCTCCCCGTAAACCCGGAGCGCGGCTTTGAAAGCCCGACGCACTTTTATGGGCTAGTTAAGGCCTTCCTGTTGTGTCGCCGGGATTTAAAGGAGGTCAAGTGGGGCAGAGGGGTGAGGTGAGGCCAAGTGCAACCCTGTCCCCTGCCACTCGGCAGGCTTTTCGGGGCCCTGGGAGGAGCAGGGCAGCCGGGGGCTGTCACACCCCATTTACCAGGCAGGGACTGAGAGGCTCCTCCTTGATGCCTCGAGACCCGGAAACAGTCCCCTGGGACAGGTCAGTGACAAGACAGCCGCCGCTTCTAGGCCAGCGGGGGGAGGAGGCCCTGGAGGTAGAGGCCAGGCTGCCTGTGTGGCTTTTATTTTCTAATATATTTTCTTTTTTTTTTAGGAGATACCGGAGATCGAACCCAGGACCTTGTATGTGGGAAGCAGGTGCTCAACCACTGAGCGACATCCACTCCCCGCGTGTGGTTTTTAAGCATGGAGGAACTGGAAGATCCAAATGGCTTCTTTAGGAGAGATGTTTCTGCAGTCATTCTTTTGTTTTTTAAAAAGATTTTATTAATTAATAATTAATTAATTACTTCCCTGCCTGCTGTTGTTTGCACTCGCTGTCTGCTCTCTGCTCTCTGTTTGTTGTGTGCTCATCTTCTTTTTAGGAGGTGCTGGGAACCAAACCCAGGACCATCCCACGTAGGAGGGAGGCACCTAATCGCTTGAGCCACCTCCACTCCTGCTTGTCGCATCTCTCGTGTTTCCTTATTGTGTCTCTTCGTTGTGTCATCCTGTTGCGCCATCTCACCGCACCAGCCTGTTGCGTCGGCTTGCTCTCTTGCTCGTCTTCTTCAGGAGGCACCGGGAACTGAACCCGGGACCTCCCACGTGGCAGGCGGGCGCCCAACTCCTTGAGCCACATCTGCTTCCCTCTGCGGCCCCTCTTGGCCGTGGCCTGTGCCTGGTGCTCCCTCGACCCCATGGGCTGGGGTGCCACCCATCGGCCTGCCTTCACAGACACCGAGTGAACGCAGTGCCCCTGAACTTCACCTTAAAAACAGCTACAGAAGGGGCGTCGTTCCCGTCCTCTTGGACGGATGAGGCGCAGAGGCTTACTCTTCCCTGTGGAAGGGCTGGGCTCAGCAAATCCGAGGCGGGGAGGACCCTCCCTGTCCCTGCTCTTCCACAGCCCGCTGTGCTTGTCCCCACAGGGTCGTTTAGAGCCGCGGGGCGTCCCTCCTGTGCTGTGAGCACCGGGCCGGCTGAGTGGAACTGAAGGACAGACCCGGCGCCCGCTGCTGCCCGCCTCCTCGGGGGTCCGCGTGGGCCATCCCATTTCACCCTTCCCTCCCCCGTGCCGGGGACGCTGGCACCCTCCCCACTCGCAGTTCAGGAGGGAGAGAACCAGCACCTGCCAAGGCCTCCTGGACACGGCACGTGCCGGCTCTCCTTCCCTTCTCCCTCCCTCCGGGGTAGCAGCAACCCCAGTTTATAAGCGAGGAAACTGAGGCCCAGGTCTGGGCACTGGAGGAGGCGCCCAGCCGGGGCCCCTCCCTGTCCCTTACTTCCTTTGAGCTGTCGCTCTCCTAACCGCCTCTGTTCCAGGAGACCGCGGAGAACCCCGCCTTGCTGAGTCACGGGGCCCCCCTTTGCCTCTCACCCTTCTCCTGGTCTCAGCAACAGCCGCACGCCCTCAGCCCCTCTAGTCGCCCTCCCCTGTGCTCCCTTCACCCCCGTCCATCCCTCCTGGCGGTCGGCAGCCAGGGCCGCCTGGGGTGGGGCCGGGGGGCCCCTGCACCCAGGCAGGAGGGTGTCGGCGCTGACCCTGCCGCGACCCGCGTCCCCCGCCCGCCGTCCCGTCCCGTGGTGTCCGCCGCAGCCCCGGCCCTCCGGCGCTCTTTCCTGACGCTGTCCCTCCCCTCTGCTCCTCTGTGACCCTGGTGAGTTTTCCCAGGTCTGGGCAACCAAACATTGCCATATGGGGGAGAATTACATTTCCTGTATATGTGTCAAAATATCTGAGCGGATGTGAAATAGATCAGACATGTATAAAAATAAACTTTTACGGGGTGACTGACTACACCCCTCCAGGGCAAACCAGCCGTTCCCTCTTCATCTGGGGCCCAGAAACTTGGCTGGGGCCTCGGGGACCACTCCCCATGCCCAGCACCCCCCCCCAGGCCCATCCTGCCTCATTTCCTTCCACTTCGGGGTCCATGGGCGTGGGAGCCCCTCCCTGGTGGGCCTGAACTCAGCGAGTGACCCCTCCGGGCTCGTTTCTTCTGGGCGGGGACCCTGGTAGAGAGGACAGGAGGGTTTCTTCTGTCCAGCCACCCCTGCCTGAGTTCACTGAGAAGGCTCGGCAAGGTCATCTTGTCCATCCCCCTGCCTCTGACTTTTTAAATTAAACAGGGCTCATCCTCTTCATTGCTAGTGGTTTGCAGGAAGCAGCATTCCCGTCCTCCAATCAGAAATTTCTCTGTAAATATTATCCTAAAGCCTTCCCCATCCAGGCCCTGCACGTCCCAGAAGGAAGCTGGGGAGGGGTCAGGGGTAAGGGGGCGCGTGAGCGGGAGTACCTGCCTTTTGCGCAGTTCGGGAGGTGCCTGCAGCAACCACTCTGTGAGCCCTGAAGCAGGTTCGAGAGAAGGGCCTATCTACAAGATCCCAGTCTTCCTCTGGGCTCTTGGTTTTCTTCTGGAAAAGAACCCGGACCGGTCACGACCTCTGCCGCTGCCAGCCTTTGTCCCAGGGCCGCAGAGCCGGTGCCCGGCACACAAGCCGAGCCGGGACCCAGGGCGCGGGGCTGTTTTCCATTTCCCCACCTCTTCCCCTCTGGGCTCCTGGTTAACATCTGGTGCGCCTGGGTCACCCCGTGTGCCTCTCCCACCCTGCTTCCTGGCCCCCGGCGGCCGCTGTGGCGCACCTCTCGCTGCTGACAGCCCAGCGTCGATGGGCAGCTGCCGTCCTGCCCGGCAGCCGGTGTCCAGGTCTCAGGCTCCAGGACCGGCCCTCGCCCAGCTGCCCGCCCACTGCTCCGGAGTCCGTGTCTCAGCTCCTTGCGTCTGGGCCGACTGTAAGGGCCAGAGACGGCCTCAAGCCAGCAGTTACTGAATCTGAGGTCCTGGGCTCTGCTGGGTGGGAGGGGAGAGAGGCAGGACGGGTGGGGACAGGGACAACAACCAGCCAGCCCCCAGCCCCCTGCTTCACAAAGCACGGCGCCTGCACGGCCGCAGAGGGCCTGAGTCAGGCGGGCTGAGCGTGGATTCCCTCGGGGCCAAGCGCCATCTGCTCCGAGACGCCCTTGTTGAGCCAAGGACAGGGACGGAGACCTTTGGAGCTCCTCTGAGAAGATGATAAGGAGGAAGCTCTTTGGTTGAAAGTAGTCCTACCGACTCCATGTAAAACCTTCTCTACTCTCACACAGTTTACCTGACAAGGACGTGGAGTCTTGCACAATTAGCACCTGTTATAAGCGGGAGAAAGGTTTGTGTATGAGGAGAGCATTTTCCAAGAGCTGAAAATGAAAAGTAACATAAAAGGGCCCAATTGCACTTGATGTAGAGACACGGTTGTGTTTCCAGCATTCCACACATGTTAGTTTTGTTCTGCTCCTCCACAGCCAAACACCCGGTCTCCTGGTTAATGTCTGTTGAGTGTCAGAATGAGGTCTTGCCAGAAGTCTCCCTTTCTGTTTCTGCATCCCTCTTTCTCTCTCTCTGGTCTTGTCTCTGCCACTTGGCCTCTCTCCCATCCCTCTGCCTCTCCAGGCTCCACAAGGGACAAGTTCCAGAATCCTGTGTCCCCTGACTTAGCCTCCCATCATCCTCCAGGGGAAACTGAGGCACAAAGAGGGTCCCCCCCAGTCCATTGGCTTTGGCCAGGAGCTCTGCCAATTCATGTCTAATGATTTCCATCCTCGTCCCAACTTTTATTTTACTTATGAGATTTAAGACTGTTATCACTGCATCAGCGCTTTTATTTTTCTATTTTTCATCCACTCGATAATGTAGTATGGCCAAAATGCAATGAAAATAGCCAAATAATTGCAGAGGTGAACACAACTGAAATAAAACTCTTGACTGAGAGTCCAAAATGTTCATGAAATACCTCATGAAACCTTGCATTTGAAAGACACAAGGTGAGTTAAAAGTGTCAATGTGTCTTCTATGAAATATGGGCGATCAGAAGCTCCAAAAATAGGAGCTTGCTTAAGTAATGATGGTACAATGAATGAGATAAATGCAATTGGTGCTTAGCGCAGTGCCTGGAGAATAGGGAAGCTTCAATAAAACACAAGCTCTGTTCTTGTCATAGTCCTTGTATGTTGGATATTGTATGACCATCACAAAGACTATGTGATTTTGCCACGCTATGAAATTAGGATGTGATCTCTACTAAGATCAGGGACTCTGATTTGCCATGGCCTAGCAGAGGGCCTGGCACACAACTGGGTCACAATAAATACTTTTTGAATGAATGAATGCAGGATAATCTTTTGAAAAAGGCAGACATTTGTATTTATAGGAAAAAAAACCTAGAAGGGTATATATCTAAATGCTTCATCCAGGGGTGGGATTAGGGGTGCTTGAACTTTCCTTTTTATTTTCTGTATTTTCTGAATGCCCCCTAGTAAGCACATTCAGTGCTTGGCATGTGGTCCCGTAATCGGCGCTGCTCAGACAAACACAGCCCACCCACACCTCCTGCTAAAGGAGACTGGCGACCTTGCACGAAACATACATATGCACACACCAAAAATATTATCTGAAATTCAAATTTAACTGGCCACCTTGTTTTGTTTTTTTTAAAGGAGGTAACAGGGATTGAACCCAGGACCTCGTACACAGGAAGCAGGCGCTCAACCACTGAGCTACATCCACTCCCTTGTGTTTTTATTAGATGAATCTGGTAACCTCACCCTAGGTAGCCCATCTGTAAACTGACCAGAGACCTGGCGCTGAGACCGAAGCGAAGCCGCTCAGCTCAGCTCTTTCTCGAGGGAATGGGCACTGAGGGACTAGAAGAGACTGAGGCCATGAGAGGTGGGAGCTGAAGCTTGAGGGTCATTCAGGACCCTGGTGGCCACGACAGGTCACATGCACACAGCAGTGATGGGAAGCCAAGGAAGTCCATCGAGCCAGCGCGTGGGCAGAGCAGAGATGCCGAGAGCAAGACTGCGTGGCCCTCAACCAAAGAGGGAAACCTGTCGCATGGCCTCCGTTTCTGAAGGCTTTCTGGCTTCCCCACAACCAGCCCCTCTCCTGGACAGATCTTGAGAGGAGACTGGAAGAGAGGCCTTCCCATCCACTGGGTCCATTGTTAGGAAATGACTGCTGAGAGAACCCTAAGTCCTGATACTCCCAAGGAGGGAGTGAGGGACAGTGTTTTGGAGAGGCCAAGGGAGGGGCAGGGCTGACAGCTGGTTCATGGCTTCCTCGACCTTCTCCAGGGCAAAGACCCCACATGCCACTCCTGCCAACCCCCACCGTGCTCAGGCTGGTTCACTGATGCAACACGCTCCCTCTCTGACCAGGAGGCCTGCCCCTGCCCAGACATTTCATTCTTAAAGGGGTCCCAGCTAGTGAACATAATGGGTTGACTTGGCTGTGAGTCCCAGGAGCATTTATGAGAGGATTGATTTAATGTACAAAAAAGTAGTCCAGTGTGATATTCTTCTAGCCGAGGAGGTGTGGCACGGCAGAAGCTCTTGAGGTCGCATTGGTGAGCCCTGGGATGGCCATCAGCTGGGATTTCAGACTGTCGGTCCAGCAGCTGGTCACCTGGCTCGGCTCAGTCGAATGAGTTCTGAGAGCCCCTGATTGGGCCCAAGTTTTCACTGGTTGACATTTGCTGCCCCAAGGAACATCCAATCAGCTGTCGGTTGCGTTAGAATTTTCTCCCTCTTGCTTTGGCCACATCTTCTCGCATGTGGTTAGTGCTATCAGCCGGTAGAGCAGGAAGTCAAATGCTACACTCATTAGCAATCTGTCCGGCCCAATGCTCCCCTGTCAATTGGACTCTGTGTTAGGGCTCTCTAGGGAAAGAGAACCGACAGGAGATATCCATAAATAGTATGAGATTTTATACAATTGTCTCATGTGACCACGGGGATGCACAAGTCCAAATTCCGTAGGGCAGGCTGCAAGCCAGGGGCTCTGATGAAGGCCCTCATCGAGTCCCCTAGGAGACGCTGGCTGTCTGAATTTGAGATGGGAATTCTCTCTCTGAATGCGGAAGTCACTTTTCCTTTTAAGGCCTACAACCTATTGGATGAGGCATCACTCATTGCCGATGGCAGTCTCCTCAGTTGATTGTAGAAGTAAACAGCCGCCTATGCAAATCAACTTGATGATGTTTAAAAGTCCAGGAAATGTCCTTGTATTACAATTAGCTCAGTACTTGCTTGACCAGACAACCGGCATCATTACCTGGCCGAGTTGACCCATTAGCCTGACCGTCACAGACCCCCCTGGGGTTGGTCAAGCCCAAATCAAATCCAAGCCTCCCGCCTCTTTTGCTTGGCTCTAATTAGGTCCTCCTGACAGAAGCCTGTTTCGCAGGCAGCTCCGTCCTCCCAAGCTCGGGCTCACCCTGCCTGTTCCCAGCCGTCTCTTCTCTTTTCCCTCTGGACCTCCATTTTGTCCCCAGCATTCTTTGTGGCAAAGGTCATGCAGCTGGTTAGATACCATCTTCCCTGGCAAGAGCCCGTCTTACCTCAGCTGAGGGAAAGGAGATTATGGGAAGAATCTCATCCATCAACTGGACTTTGCACCCTGAGACCAACAGCGGTGCTGAAAGGATGAAACAAGCTGTCCTGTTGACAAACCAGCCTTCGCGCCTTTCCCCACTGCTCCTCCAGGAGCCGTCAGCGGCCTCTTCAGTCCGGAATCAACGTGGCCGCTTCCTTAGAGCCGCCGCAGTCTTCCCCACCCAGATCCCGCTGGGGCCTGGGAACGCCAACGGGAGCGGGAGGTTTCAGCGCAGGGCTCTAAGCGCGCCCTTGGGTTTTTTTCTTTTTGTTTTTTTAAGTTTTTGAAAATTGATGTAAGTATACATAGCTTAAAATTTAACATAACCACTTGTAAGTATACAGTTCAGCGGCATTAAGGGCATTCACTATTTGGGGCAGCCATTGCCGTGATTTCCGGAACATTTTTATCATCCTAAGTAGAAACTGAGTACCCATTACGCAACAACTCCCCATTCTCCCCTCCTCCCAGCCCCTGGTAAATTCTGTGCTACTTTGACTCTATGAATTTACCTGCTCTAGGTACCTATTTGTTCTTTTGTGTCTGGCTTATTTCACTTAGCATCCCATTTTCAAGGTTCATTCAAGTTGTCCCACGTATCAGAACCTCATTTCAAGGCTGAATAATATTCCATTTTATCATATACCACCTTTATTTTTTTTAAGGTACAGGGGGCCAGGGATTGAGCCCAGGGCCAGGGATTGAGCCCGGACCTGTCTGTGGGAAGTTGGCCCTCAAGCGCTGAGCCATATTGGCTTCCCTAAGTTGTTGTGTTTTTTTTCCATTAATTTTGCTTGTTGTTTGTTTTTGTTTTTTAAGGAGTCATGGAGAACTGAATCCAGAGCCTCCCATGTGGGAGGTGGGAGCTCAACTGCTTGAGCTGCATCCGTTCCCAAACCACGTTTTGTTTATCCATCTATTGATGAGCACTTGAGCTGCTTCCACTTTTTTGGCTGTTGTGAATAATGCTGCTATGAAAGTGGTACACAAATATCTGTTCAAGTTGCTGCTTTCCATTCTTTGGGGTATATACCAAGATGTGGGATTGCTGAGTCATGTGGTAATTCTACACTGAACTTTCTGAAGTCCTATCAAACTGTTTTCTACAGCAGCTGCGCTATTTTACATTCCTACCAGGAATGTACAAGGGTTCCAGTTTCCCACCTTTTTTTTTTTTTACTAATAGTCATTCTAGTGGGTGTGAGGTGGTATCTTATTGTGGTTTTGATTTGCACTTCCCTAATAGATAATAGTGTTGAGCATATTTTCACGTGCTTTTTGGTCCTTTGTACATCTTCCTTGGAGAAAATTCTATTCGAGTCCTTTGCCCATTTTTAAATTGGGTTGTTTATCACCGTTGGGTTACATGAGTCCTTTACATATTGATTGTCTTCATTTTTTTTTTTTTTAATTTTTTTATTTTTTATTGACTTTGTAATAATATTACATTAAAAATATATATGTGAGGTCCCATTCAACCCCACCCCCCCACCCCCCCTCTCCCCCCCCCCAACAACACTCGTTCCCATCATCATGGATTGTCTTCATTTTTAATGCATCATGTTTTATCTTTGCTGCAGGGCGGAGGGTTCCTGCTACTCTTGTTGAGGACATAGATGTGCAGGGAAGGAGTCGTCCCTGGAGGAGAAGGGCGCCTATCAAAGCTGTCCCCGGGTGGGCTGGCACGTCCTCCAGGACCCCTCTGGCCCTCAGCTGGGTCTCTGCAGCTGCCCCCATTCCACATGACCTGGGAGACCAGTCATAAATCTTTCTATGGGTCCATAAATCTTTTCTAGATGTGAATACATCCTTTTTCTCATTGTTTCAATCAAGACACGATTATAGATTTTTCAAGAGCACTTTCTTAGGCAAACAAGAGAGAAATAATATCCAAGAAGTAGAGGAACAGTTGATGAGTGAAAGGGCACTAGTCCTAATGGGAGAAGAATCTGCCCCACATGGTTCACCTGTCCTGGCTTATTAGCCTCCAGCTTCCACCACCTCCAGCCCTCCCCACTCCTGGACACAAATGAGGAAGGCCATTTCCCATTTGGCCCCAAAGATTCCTCCCAGGTCTGTAGCACTATTTGTACAGGTGCCCCACTCAGCCTCCTGGAGGAATTTTTTATTTGGCCTGGAAGAAGGGGCTTAGTTAGCCCCTCCATCCTGCCTGGGAGTCATGGATGAGCGGGGGTCGTTAAGGCTGGTTCTGTTCAAAGCTCTCTTCTTGGAACTTCTCACATCTGTCCCCTTTTCCAGGACTGAAGAAAAATGCTTCTTCCCCTGCCTCACATGCCCCTCTGCTCACCTGCCAAGTCCAATTACAGTCTGAGCACTACCTCTTGTTCCCGGTAAATGTGCAGAGCAGAGAGTATTCCCCACAGTCTAGTGCAAATGCATATGTTTAGCGTGCAAGCAGCATTTGTGGAATGTAAGCTCGAGTGCAGGAAAGAATAAGCAACCCTGGGCCCAGGAATGCGAGCCTGCTCTAGTCCACACTTGTTTCAGTTGGCTACAGGCTGCCAAGGCACTAGAGCAGAAATGGATTGGCTTTTACAATGGGGATTTATTAACTGAGAAGCTTACAGTGCCAAGACTGTGGAAGTGTCTAAATGAAGACACCATCAGGAGATGCTTTCTCCCCGAGCTGCAGCCCTGGCCGATTGGGCACAGGGCGGCACCTGCTTATCCCCCCTCTCCTCTGGGCCACGTTGCCTTCAGCTTCTGGCTTCAGTGCCCTCGTCTCAGCTTCTGTGGTCCATCGATTTCAGCTTCTGGCTCCCAGGACCTTCTCTCTCAGCCTCCAGGTTCCTCTCTGTCTCTGCAGCTGGTTTTCTGTATCTGCAGCTTTTTACTCCTCCCTCTATAAAGGACCCCAGGAAGAAGATGAAGACCCACCCTGGGTCACACCATCTAATCAAAGGCCCTTAACTGAAGCAATTGAATCCAAAGGTCCCACTACAATAGGATCAGCTTTAAGAGCAGGATTTTCTGGGGGCCACAAAAGATGCAAACCACAACAGTGATCAACGATGCGTCCCCTGTCAAGGAGACGACTTGCTGAATTGCAATCCCCGAGGGCTTATAGTATCTAAAATGTAGAGTACGTTCAGCACACTGAGTCTAAATGTACGGCCACCGTCGCACGGCCACAGGCCAAGGCAGACTATTTCTCAGCAGCCCAAGTCACACAGCCCAGCATGCCGAGCGGTCGAGGAGACGCCCATCGAACATGACCGAAGCACCCCTCACTGAGAGGGCAGCAGCCAGGGCTCCCCAGGGAAGGCACCGAGGGAGGCAGGGGCTCAGCCCTTGGCAGCAGCGCTTAGAGGCAGCGTGGGAAAGAAAGCCCCTCTGCTGCGGCCGGCCTGGGCCGCAGAGCACGTGCAGGCTTGTGTGGACGTCCGCGCGGGCCGGGGCGGGGGCTCCCTTGGGATTCCTGTGACTGTCCTGCAGGGATAGAGGGTGCCGTGTATTGAACTCAGGGTTGGCCCCCGTAAAGAACAGCTCTGTGGAGGTGGCTGCCCCTGCCCGCTTTACTGGGACCAACACCTGCTCCCCCTTCAGCCTCACCTCTCACTCCACTCCACCTGCACCCATTCTCTCCTGGGTGCCCGGCACGCTCGCTCTCCCACGTCTCCGCCTGGGCTGGGTCCCCGGTGGGATGCCCTCCTTGCCGTCACCACTGGGCACCTCCTACTCCTCCTTCAAAACCCACGTCGGGTTCCTCTCTGCCTTGGCGCCCCCACCAGCTAGAGTCAGGACTTCCTTCCCCTCCAAGGTCAAGTTGAGGCACTGCGCTAACAGGACGAGGTTAAGACTCTGTGTCCCCTGGGGGCCCTGGGGAGGGGGCAGGGATACGCTTCCTACCCTCCGTTCCTGCCTCGTACCAGGCACCGCCTGGGACTCAGGGCGGGTCCGGACGTCGGTGCCGGGCTCCTCGGCCTAGCCGCCCGCAGCGGGGTCCGTGAGGGGCCGGCGGGGCTGACCCAGCTCTGGGGAGCCCGGGTCGGTCGTCCTTGGTGCTCTGGCCAGCTAGGTTCGTTTCTGCGGCTGGGGCCTGCCAGAGAGACCGCCAGTGACATCTAGTGGTCGCAGCAGCGGCAGCCCCGTGAGGCTTTCCGGAAGGTGGAAGCCCGGGGTAGGCTCTGGGCAGGACTTCTGAGCTGCCCCCGGCTGGTGTCTGATTTCAGGCCAGGGCAGGGCTTTTTGGTCGTCTGGTGCGAGGACCAAGGCCTGGAGCCGGGGCAGGGCCAGGCCTGCAAACACGAGTCCTGGGTGGCTGTGGTGCTGAGCCCTGCCGCACCCGGGCTCAGGCCCACCCGCCTCAGCCTCAGCTCCCAGCTTCTGGGGAAGGAGAGACTTTGGGGTACCCACCGGAGCAGCACAGATCCACCCCCTGAGAGAGCCGGCGCCAGCCAGAGGCTGAGGGGCTGAGAATGGCCACCTGCATTTACTGAGCACCCACTGCGTGCCGGGCACTGTGGGAGAGTAGCTGGGGCACGGGGCCACCTGAAGAGCTGCCTATCCTGCCCTCAGCTCGGGGGGCACGGAGGTGTCTCTGGGGACGGCTGCCGCTGGACAGGATGGCAGGTAGCCCTTGCCACGGGGCTCTGCATCCGCCCAGTCTCCACCCAACATTGCCACCCTTCCGCCACCAGGGCCTGGCAGCGTGCAGGGCACATCACGGTGCTAGCAAACGCTGTTGGGTGTTAAACAGCAGGGGGCCGGGGTGTGCCGGGAGCCACAGCTTCAGCCTCTCAACTCCTGTCGATACACTGATTCTTGGATTCCATGCTGTCTGCGGAAGTTTCCATTTCCGCACGCTAAGGAAAGGGCAGCGGGACGTGGCTCTCAGCTGCTAGACCTGCAGAGGCGCACACGGTGCTTTTTTTTTCAGCATTAACTCTTCCTCCTTGCACCTTCCTCTCCCTCTTTTCTTTCCAGACACCGCATCCCCTTGTACTCTCTTCCCTGGTGCCTGGCTCACTGCTCCTCCGCCCTGCGCCTTGCCTCCCTGACCCCTCCCCTCTGGAGCTCCTAGGCACCTCCCGCACCTGCGCTCTTCTGCGTTCTCCGTCCACCTCCATCCCACTGCTGGTGACGACCTGCCTCTCCCTCTGTCCCGTCTGCTCCTCTCTTTGCCCGCTCTCTCTGAGTACCCCGCCCCCCCCCCCCCCCCCCCGCCCTGTGCCCTTCCCCCAGCCGCCCGGGGGAGGCCAGCCCGACATCATCAAAGCCTAAGAACCTGCTGACTTGCCCGGTGAGTGAGGTGGGCAGAGGTCACGGCTTATCTCTTGGATGGATCTTTCATGCGGCCCCAGGGAAGGGTCATAAACTGTCCCCAGCCCGGAGCCCTCCATGTGGCCTCTGTCTCTCCCTTTCCTCAGTGGCAGGGTCTGCAGAGGACCACTGTTACTGCTGTGAAGGGGGGTGAGGGGGGGCTCTGGGCCCCCTGCTCCCTGACTGCTGATCCCGCAGTGAATAAGAGCCAGGTAGCCCTGGAAGTTACACCTTTAAGCAAACGCATGTCGAAAGTTCTGGGGGGGACATGACCTCTTTCCACCTTCCCTGCAAACCTGTGCCCCAGGCTGGGTGGTCACTGCGCTCCCATTTGACAGAGGGGGAAAATGAGACTCCTGGAAGAGGCTTGCTCAAGGCAAGGGCCCCGGGCTGGCAGCTGGACCCTTGCGTTTGTGGTGCAGAGCTCAAGCCCTCTCGGTACTGGTGTCGGCAGAGCGCTCTCAGGAGTTGGTGCGAAGGGCTCTGGGTGCCTGGTACAGATCTGCCCCGCAGCACCCGCCACCCCACGCCACAGCCAGCCACGGTGCTTGTGTCCACACTAACCGCGTTTATTGTCGCCTGCGACAGGGGCTCTGAGCCCACAACTGTGCAGCGTTCTCTCTGCACACACTCCTTCCCTTCCCTCAAGTCAGAAAACCCATTCATTCCCTCTCATCTTCCCTCATTATGGCAATCGTTTGTCTGATTGCACGCTCTGATTACACAATTAGGTTTTCTCATGCTAATTGCGTCATTAAGATGAGCAATTACATGGGGAAAATTATGAAATTTCCAGGCTCTAAAAGTGATTTCAAGCCCCAGCATGGCTCCCTCCCCGCCCCGCTGTCCTGCTGGGGTCAGACAACAGGCCACAGGGTGGTGGTTAGCGCTCTCGGCTTCCTGGGACACCTGGATCCCGAAGCGTCCGTCCTCACCGCCCGTCAGCACACGGGGGCTCTGTAGACCGTGTGGCCCGATTTGGAAAACGTGACCTAGCAGCTGTGGCCCTCAGAGTGGCCACCGGCCCTGGAAGATGGAGACCGAGCTCTCGCCCTCACTCGCTTCTGCAAGGCCAGGCCCCGCGTGCCTTGCCGGCGGCCTCCAGGCTGGGTGGACGGGCCTGAGGCCAGCGTGGAGCAGGCCGCCGCTGTCTCCCTCTGCGCTCAGAACCCCGCTCTTGCCCGGGGGCCCCGCAGCTGGGAGGGCTGCTGCGCTCTGCCCCGGCTCACCTTGCGCTGGCCTCCCGCCGGCGGCTGCACTCAAAGCTCAGCCCCCCGGAAGCGTCTCCCACGCTGTGTCCAGTCCTGACTGTCCAACAGGGTGTCCACCATAGGGTGCTCTCTGCCAGCCTGGGAGCTCCCCGATGGCCCAGGAGAACTCCTCCGTGTCCCCCCCCCCCCCGCGCCCTCTGCACACCCCGTCTTGGACTCCACAGGCGTCTTGGACTCCACAGGCCCCATGTTCTTACATTTGCAAATTTTATCTCCTGTCAAATGCCCCAGGGAGCCGGCTATTTAAAGAAATACTACACAAGATCCTTTGGTAAAGACAGGAGTTACTGTCTGATTTATTTTTCATGTCATTTTGGATTTTCTTCTCTCCAGGGTAGGAGGTGGGAGGAGGGCGAAAGCTGCCTGTGGTTCTGGACCCTGCATCCCCCGCTTGGCTTAGCAAGCCTGAGTTTTATTTCCTTCAGTCAAGAAACATGGATGGGAGATCTTCCATGTACTAGGCCCTGTGTGGGTCGGAGGCGAGGGCTACAGATGGGTAAGAGCCAGTCCTGCCTCTGAGAGCTGCTGGGGGAGTCACAGCCCTGTGCAAGGTACATCAGTGCGGGTATTTACAAGGGCAGTAATGGTCACACAGAGGAAGGTGAAATTACCTCTGCCCAGCGCTGGGGAAAGCAGGGAAGATTTCCTGGAGGAGGTGATTTTTAACCAAAGTATTGAAGGGTGCATGGGGGACATTCAAACAGGACAAGAAAGTGGAGGAAAAGGTAGGTGGGTGTGGCCGAGTGAAAGGCTGGGATGGCAAGCAGGGCCAGGCCGAGAGTGGGCTTGGATGCCAGACCAAGGAGCCTGGTTGTGACCCCCAGACCACAGGGGATTAAACTGGATGGTGCTGCTCAGCGGAGCGCTGTGACCTCGCATGTGTTGGGAAGGTCCCTTGGCCATGACATGAACTGGAAGAAGGTGAACCATGCGTCCAGAGCCAAGGCCTGGAGGCAGGTGAGAGCTTGAACTGGGGTGGGAATGCTGAGAGGGGAGTGGATTCAGGAGATGCTTCCAAGGAAGCGTGGAAACAGCCCGAGGGCTCATCTTGGAGGGGAGGGGGCAGCTGCATGGGGCAGCACCTGGGTCCCTGAGGAAGGGACCTCTTGCCTGGAGAGCTCCCACGTCTCTAGGACTAGAATTTGGGCAGGCTGAGGCCAGCTGGGTTCAGGGCACCGGTGTCTTTTCTTGGCTGCCAGGGCCAGAAGGGAGGGTGGAAGTTGGAGAGACCCCGGGATGGGGGTCATTGCCGAGAGCTGGGGGAGGCGAGGGCTGGGAAGTCTAAGCATGTCTGCGACAATGTCATTCACGTGATGAACTACAGGGCCCAGGCTGGTGGGAAAAGAAAGCGGGGTCTGGTGGCAAAATGGGAGGAGAGGATGGGTGAGAAGAAAAGTCTGGGTGCCTGCCGAGCCCAGGAGTCAAGCATGGAAAGCTGGGGAGCGCGGAGGGGTTCCCTGACAAAGTCACCCACCAGCTGTGCGATGCCAGCCAGGTCTCCCCCAAGCTCGCTCATTTCCACGATGAGATAGCTGTACCTTCCTCACCGCACCAAATACGACAACATATACACAAAGGGGCCTGACCCAGGAAGCC